>NC_141698.1:242981664-244181664 GCF_964263255.1 Lissotriton vulgaris
ACGGCAATCTGACAGTAGGGTGACCAACTGGCATTGGTGCAAATTCAGGACGGTGAGTGTAAAAATTCAGGACAAAGGGTCAAAATTCAGGACACAAATTCAGGACAGGAGGTCAAAATTCAGGACAAAACTTCAGGACAATTGGATAAGTTTTACAGACACATCAGAGGTCGCGCAATAGTACATAAGTAAGCCCAGCCATATCCAAACATATTCAACCATTTGCAAACCATTCCATCATGTATCCTTCCATCTATCCTTTCACTCATCCATCCCTTCATCCAACCTTTATCCGTCCATCCACCCTTTCACCTTAGCCATCTGTACACTCATACATCCACTCTTCTACCCATCCATCCATTCACTCATCCATCCCTCCATCCACCCTTTCACTCATCCATTCATTATCCATCCATCCACCCTTTCACCCTATCCATCTGTACACTCCTTCATCCACTCTTCTACCCATCATCCATTCACTCATCCATACAGCCATTTACCCTTTCACCCATCCAGCCATCCTTTCACTTACTCATCCATCCACTCAGTCACTCATCCTCCCTCCCATCCACCCTTTCAGTCATCCATCCATTTTTCCTTTCTCTCTCCATCGACCCTTTCACTTAGCCATCCTTCCTTCCATCCATCCACCCACCCATCCATCTACTCATCCACTCATGAATCCATCCATTGACCCTATCACTCATCCATCCTTTCTCTCATCCATGTATCCTTTCATTCCTTCACTCATCTATTCATCCTTTAGTCCATCTACCATCCCTTTCACTCACTCATCCATCCATACATCCACCCTTTCACTCATCCATCCATCCATTCACCCTTGCACTTATCAATTCATCAATCCATCCATCTTTTCACTCATCCATTCACCCACCCACCCACTCATCCACCTTTTTACTCATCCATCCTTTCACTCATCCATCCACCCTTTTACCCATCCAGCTACCCTTCCACCCATACATCCAGCTATTTACCCTTTCTCCCTTCCATCCTTCCACCACTCACTCATCAATCTACCCATCCTCTTTTATTATCCATCTATTCAATCTTTCATTCATCCATTCACCCTTTTATTAATTCATCCAGCCATCCACCCATCCCTTCACTTACTCACTCGCCCACCTTTTCATATTAATTTTGAGCTGAGCCTTTTTGAGCTGCAGGAGCCATTCCTGGACTGGGACAGAAGCCACCCAGGGCAGAGACAGGATCCACCACAGATGGGGGGGGGGGGAGAGGGACAGGAGCCATCACTGGGGGAGGGTAGGCAGGAGGGGGACCAGGATCCACCAGGGTGGGCACAGGGGTGGGCATGCGGTATTCTAGTATCATCTTGGTCTCTTCCAGGGTGGGGGAGGGCTCCTCACCCCCTCCTGGACAAGACAATGAGAAGTCAGTCTCTCTTTCCAAAGAGTTACTTTTGTCATCCCCCACTATGATGTACAGTACTTATAGGAGATACTCCAAGAGAACTAATTTAACCGATTGTCCTCCATACTTTGTTAGTGTGGGTGCGATTGTGCCATTTCTTAATTTTATTATATTAAATACTTCATGTTTGAAGAATCGAGGTTTGTTTACAATTTAGTGACCGTAATTAATCTCTGTGCTGTGAAGAGAACCATGTGCTGCCTCTGTGTAATCCAGACCGGTTGCAGGATGTTTGGGGCCCTGAGCAGAAAGGGAATGTCTCACACAAATTGCAGAGCCATGACGCATTTAGGGCTGTTTGCATCTGAATAGATGCCCCCTGCTCCTGAAGCTGCAGCCCCACCCCCTCTCAGTCACCTTCGAGCACCTCTTAACAGCTCATCAAGGGCTGGAGGTGTGAGGGGTGGGGGCTGCAGCTTCAAGAGCAGGGGCATCTATTCAGATGCAAACAGCCCTGAATGCGTCATGTCACGCCAAGAAGGGAGGTGAGTGGAAGCTGTGCCGGCTTTAGGGAGGTGCGACCGGTGCCCGGTTAAAATTACAGTCAAATGGCGTCCGTTAAAGAATCCTTCACGGACAACGGACAGACGGCCGAAATTACGGACTGCCCGTGAAAATTACGGACGGTTGGTCACCCTATCTGACAGTCAGGAGCACCTCAACCTCACGAGTCTGGCCTGTCTCAGGTGTGTCAGACACCTCATATATTCCATATATTCCATATGAAAACACACTGCCCTTGCAGCATGAAAACAGGTACCTCCAAGCATGCTCAGCAATTTCTTTATTTGAGGCAAAGATATGCATGCTGGCATTACGCATTTGGACTTGGCTGAGTCTTCATCATATGCCACTGTGTTCAGGTGGGTTCATTAGCATTTATTTTAAATGTAACTAACAACATTGAAAAAGGACAATGTCCATTTCTTTCCAATTCTTAAAGAGGCAGTTAGTTCTTTATCTTACAGTAAAAATATATATATATATATTCACTGAAAAAAACCATAGGTTTCACACCAGTTATAGTTAGCTGAAAATTTTACTGACATAAAACCATTGAAATTCCCACGTTATAGTTAGTTGGACTCACTATAACTTGCGCGCCTGCAATGCACTGCTGATGACGTCACATATTACATCACTCATGACATGGTCAGTGACATCACTCATGACATCACTGATGACACCATCCAGTGAATGTGTGTCTTTCTGAAAAATAAATATGTTTTATATATGTATATGTAAAGGTCGACGGAAGAATAAATGTTTAAATAAGTGTCTTAATGGATGTTTTTTAAAAAAAAATTGATTGGTTGACTGGCTTATTAAGTGTATCTTAGTGAATACATATATATTATCGAGTATTGTTTAAATATTTAAATGTTTGTATCAGTGTTTCACTTTGTGCATAAGTGGCTGCATGGGTTGGTGAGTAGCTACATGTGTGTATATGGGTTATTAGATGTTTTTTTTAGTATCAGTATGAGTGTCTGTATGGTTTGGTGGGGGCATTACTTAGCACATAGATGCATCAATGACTGACTCACTGTATGTGTTTTGAAGACAGCATATGTGCAGGACTGTATGGGTGGATGAGTGTGTATATGTGTGTGTTAGTGAGTGAATGACTGTCTCACTAGTGTCTTTATCAGTAACTACATATGTTTTAATCTAGTATATGTGAGTATTGATATATATGAGTGAGTATATGTGAGAGTGAGAGATTGAAAGAGTTCTTGTTTAAATAAGTATGTGTTTCTATAAGTCATTGTTTAAGAGAGTAAGTATGTGTAAGTTTCCTTAGAAGTAAGGTGGCAGTGTGTGTATAGCTGTATATGCAAATAAATGGATGTTCAATAGTTTATTTGCATGTGTGATTATGTGTGTGAGTAACTTTTGGATGACTGTCGGTGTGCAACAGGATGTATAGGTGTATCACTACATATGATGAGTGAGTATATGTATGAGTGACTATATAGAACTGTTGGTGAATGAGTGGATGTGTATCTAGATGGTGGAATTACTGAATTGGTTGTTGAAACTGGTATGGGTATCTCTATTTTTTTGAAAATGTTAGTTTCTATTTTTGAATATGTGTTTCAAGGCTTACATTACACTGAAAGGAGGTCTGTCACTCTGTCACAAGGATGGTGTCATCAGTGATGTCATGAGTGATGTCACTGACCATGTCATGAGTGATGTAATAAGTGACATCATCAGCAGTGCATTGCAGGCGCGCAAGTTATAGTGAGTCCAACTAACTAAAACGTGGGAATTTCAATGGTTTTATGTCAGTAAAATTTCCAGCTAACTATAACAGATGTGAAACCTATGGTTTTTTTCAGTGAATTTAATAGGTTTTTTAAATGCTAATTCCTAACTATAACTGGTGTGAAACCTATGTTTTTTTCAGTGAATTTCAAAGGTTTTTTTAATGCTAATTCCTAACTATATAAGACCTGAAAGCCCACCAGGAATCTCCAGTATGCGCCAGGGGACTGCATTGCAGAGAGGTGTAATGAAGCCACGACCCTTTTTACATGAAACCGTTGGTGAACGTGCGCGGTACAAATATTTTTAACGTAACGTAACCTCTCTGCAACGCAGCCCCGTGCATGTTTGAAGAGGGGGAACTAATTCTCCTTGCATACTGGGGGCCCCTGAGGGCCAACTAGCCCACCTGGAACCTCCAGTATGCGCCAGGGGGCTGCATTGCAGAGGTGTAATGAGTCTATGCCCCTTGTTAAACCTCTCTGCAACGCAGCCCCCTGCCGCGTTTGCAGAGGGGGAACTAATTCCCCTTGCATACTGGGGGTCCCTGGGGGCCAACTAGCCCACCAGGAGCCTCCAGTATGCGCCAGGGGGCTGCATTGCAGAGAGGTGTAATGAGGCCACACCCTTTTTACACCTCTCTGCAATGCAGGCCACTGGTGCGTTTGCAGAGGGGGGACTAATTCCCCTTGCATACTGGGGGTCCCTGGGTCATATCTGCCCAAACACCGATATTCCGAACGATTGAAAATGACTTTTCTTGAGAAACATTTGGATTTGGATTATCATGTCCTATACTTTGGAATTTTTGAAAGACTGACTTTGAGGATGCTATAAATTACTCAAGTCTGCCCGAATTGTGTGGGTAAAATTGATACCTAGTCACTTTGAATAAGAATGTACTTACGTCTCGTCTAACATTTGGAAGAAATATCTAGTTATATGACAACAGGATACCGACATAACTTGAAGGAAATAAGAACGCCCTGAAGAAGTTCTGTTGTACAGAACGAAACGTTTCGTCTGGCTGTGGTACATAAACTTAAGGAAAATAAAAGCATTTGAATATACACCAAGATTCAGAGCTTCAATAAGGACTCTAGGTGATATGATTTGATTGGACTCATTGTGCAAGTGGTGCTGTGCCAAACTTTGGAATATTCTCCACTACTCTCTACTACTCATTCTCTACTACTCTACTACTCTCTACTACTCTCTCTCTACTACTCACTCCCTACTACTCGCTACTCACTACTCCCTACTACTCACTATCTACTACTCTCTACTACTTACTCTCTACTACTCTCTCTCTACTACTCACTCTTTACTACTCACTACTACTCTCTACTACTCAATCTCTACTTCTCACTCTCTACTACTCTCTACTACTCACTCTCTACTACTCTCTCTCTACTACTCACTCTCTACTACTCACTCTACTACTCACTCTCTACTACTCACTACTACTCACTCTCTCTCTACTAGTCTCTACTACTCACTCTTTACTACTCTCTACTACTCACTCTCTACTACTCACTCTCTACTACTCTCTACTACTCACTCTTTACTACTCTCTACTACTCACTCTCTACTACTCTCTACTACTCACTCTACTATTCACTCTACTACTCTCTACTACTCACTCTCTGCTACTCTCTCTACTGCTCTCTTCTACTCTCTACTACTCACTCTCTACTCTCTATTACTCACTCTCTACTACTCTCTACTACTCTCTCTCTACTACTCACTCCCTACTACTCGCTACTCACTACTCCCTACTACTCACTATCTACTACTCTCTACTACTTACTCTCTACTACTCTCTCTACTACTCACTCTTTACTACTCACTACTACTCTCTACTACTCACTCTCTACTTCTCACTCTCTACTACTCTCTACTACTCACTCTCTACTACTCTCTCTCTACTACTCATTCTACTACTCACTCTCTACTACTCTCTACTACTCACTCTCTACTACTCTCTCTCTCTACTAGTCTCTACTACTCACTCTCTACTACTCTCTACTATTCTCTCTGCTACTCACTCTCTACTACTCACTCTCTACTACTCACTCTCTACTACTCACTCTTTACTACTCTCTACTACTCACTCTCTACTGATCTCTACTACTCACTCTACTACTTACTCTCTACTACTCTCTACTACTCACTCTCTACTACTCACTCTCTACTACTCTCTACTACTCACTCTACTATTCACTCTACTACTCTCTACTATTCACTCTCTGCTACTCTCTCTACTGCTCTCTACTACTCTCTACTACTCACTCTCTACTCTCTAACACTCACTCTCTACTCTCTACCTCTCTACCTCTCTCTACTTCTCTCTCTACTAGTCCATACCTCTCTACCGCTACCTCTCTAATTCTACCTCTCTACCTCTGCACCTCTACCTCTCTACCTCTCTCTACACACACACATATACACATATATGCATATATATGCATATGCATTTATATATATGTATGTGTATGTGTATGTATATATATATAAAAAAAATATATATATATATTTTTTTTAAAACAGCTACTTTTTTTTAAAACTGTCATTCTTTTTCTCCATGGTACGCTCCCCGGTACGCTCCCCGGTGCGCGTACCGGGCGCTCCCCCGCGAAAATCGATTTTTTATTTTTATTTTTGCCCCGCGGGGCCCTTTTATGGCCCCCACATCAAACCTAGGGGTCAAGGGGGGGTCTACTCTGCCCCATTATGGTCAATTCCCCCTTTGTTTTAGCCACCTCTTGTGTCTCGATCCTACCGAGACACAAGATGGCGGCCGCTCCGGACTGTTTAGAATGTTTACAGACACCCGAGAGCCAATCAGCTTTCCGTACGCAAGTCGCGTGGCGCGCCCGGTGCGCTCCCCGGTGCGCGTACCGGGGCGCGGCTATAGATATATATATTTTTTTTAACCTAAATTACTCAAAATCCACTGGAGCACATATCTTGAGACATAGCAAAGGCACATCGGGCTACCAGTCCCTACAATTTTGCCAAGTTTGGTGTAAATCCATTCAGCCGTTCGGGCTAAAAGAGAAATCGACCGCCCTATGGAAATTAACATGGAGAAAACGCGTTTTGGGACCCCCCTTTTATCTTGGCCCCCGCTTGACATATCCCCCCCAAACTTTCAGGGAAGGACCGGGGCACCGCGAGGCCATTTTCAGGAAATTTTCAGGCAGATTCGTCAACCGGCGCCAAAGTTATTCCAAATAGAATTTTGAGATTTAACATTGAAAAAAATCCTAACTATAACTACCTACTCGCGACTGCCAGTAGGTAATATATATATATATATATATATATATATATATATATATATATATATATATATATATATATATATTACCTACTGGCTATCGCCAGTAGGTATATATAGTTAGAATTTTTTCCCTATGGGACTTTTGAAAATTCTATGTCTAATAACTTTGGCGTTTGTGGACGGAATCGGCTGAAATTTTCAGGAAAATGGCACATTTTGTTTCTGAGCAGCCCCTGAAAATTTGGTGGGGTTTCGTCAAGGGGGGGCTGAGAAAAAAGGGGGGTCCCAAAACGCGTTTTTCCCATTCATTTTTCCATAGGGCGGTTGGACTCACTTTTAGCTCGAACGGCTGAATGGATTTGCACGAAACTTGGCAAAATTGTAGGGACTGTTAGCCCGATGTGCCTTTGCTAGGTCTCAATATATGTGCTCCAGTAGTTTTTGAGAAATTAACGTTCAAACCAAGATATATATCTGTAACAGCGCTCTGGGCAGCGATCCGGTCCGCTTACTTTTCGCTTATCGGAACTTTGCGCGCAGAAAGCTGATTGGCTCTCCGGTGTCTGTCAACATTCTAAACAGTCCGGAGCGGACGCCATCTTGTCTCTCGGTAGGATCGAGAGAGAAGAAGAGGTGGAAAACGAAGGGGGAATTTAATGAAAGGGGGCAAGGTATCCCCCTCTTGACCCCCTAGGAATGTTGTTGGGGTTATTAAAGGGTCCCGTGGGGAAAATAAAAAAAAAATGATTTTTCACGGTAGAAGCGCGGCCGCGAACTGGTAGCGAAACGGGAATTCGCCATTTTGTGCTTCGTAAATTAAATTACTAGTTATAAGTGGGTGCGGGAGACGTATCCTAATCCCCTATGTTTCCTGAGGGTGGGTGAGGAGGCTGATATATGTTGATACATCTCTTCCAGCGGCTGTGCGTGAGCTTTTTTTTTTTTTTTGCTGCGTGACAGTCCGGAGCGGCCGCCATCTTGTCTCTCGGTAGGATCGAGAGAGAAGAAAAGGTGAAAAACTAAGGGGGAATTTAATGAAAGGGGGCAAGGTATCCCCCTCTTGACCCCCTAGGAATGTTGTTGGGGTTATTAAAGGGTCCCGTGGGGAAAATAAAAAAAAAATGATTTTTCACGGTAGAAGCGCTTCACGGGCCGCGAACTGGGCCGCAAACTGGTAGCGAAACGGGAATTCGCCATTTTGTGCTTCGTTAATTAAAGTACTAGGTATAAGGGGGTGCGGGAGACATATCCTAATCCCCTATGTTTCCTGAGGGTGGCTGAGGAGGCTGATATATGTTGATATATCTCTTCCAGCGGCTGCGCCATCTTGCCTTTTTTCGAATGCCACAATTTTGTCGTGCACGGCAGCCATTTTAGATGCCAGGCTGGTCCCAGGCTATCACCTACCCCTGCGGATGTAGTTTATGGCCCCAGCTGTAGAGAATTCAGACATGCCAATCCTCCTGATTCAGGCGTGTGAGTACTGATTTCAGTGCTAGTCTCCCGCCTCCCGATTTCTGCAAGCAAAAACCCGGGGGCATATTACGAACAACTAGCGATAATTTTTGTCTATAACTTGTTTAGAGACAAAAATTATCGCCGCACATCGGCGATTTTTATCGCAGATAAACCTTGCTATTATCGCAGAAAAGTCAGCGATATTCATGTATTATCGACCTAATGCTCTTAGCCATGTTATCCACCTCCCATTGGATAACATGGCTAAGAACTGCTCAGGGCAGGTGTTAGATTTTGGAGATATTCGCGCTTAGCGCGAATATCTCCAAAAGTTGGTAATAGAAGGTAGCGATGTTAGGGACTGTTTCCAGTCGCTAACATCTTGGCACGCCACTTTGCATGTCATTAGTGATAAGTATCACTGACATGCAAAGCCGGGCCCAAGATGGTCGCTATCTCCTTTTAGGTGTCACTAACTGGTGTTAGCGACAGCTTGATAATAGGGAAATAATTTTATCTCCGCTTTCATGGTTTTTAAAGCCAAAAAAGCGGAGATAAACCCCCTTGATAATATGCCCCACGATTCCTTGGGGGTTTCAGCTGACAGGGCTTGGTATTGTGTTACATGGTAATTTTTCCATGAAACGTCAGAGGGTCGATGTAGGGGTTCTAGAAGAGGTGATAAACCATTTAAGCCTCATGAACAAGCGCATGGTCTTTTAAAGATTTGTGAAGTACTCGGGGCGGCGGTGTGTGTGTGCCCTCTTTCAGGAGCGGGCGGGGGGGCACTGCCAGCAACTTGCCAGGTCAGGTAGTGTTCAACACGTGCATCACCCTTTCTCTGCCTGCTATTGCGCTCCATGCTTCGGAAAGGTAAGAAAAAGAACGTGCATTTGAGTTTGAAATGTCCGATCCTGCAGCAGCACACTTCCAAAGCCCACACATGACAATAACCCGATTCAAGGCCCCATTCACCCGTTTTTCAAAAAATAGATAACACTCCAACAAATTAAGGTTATAAAACTTTATTAACTTTTAACGATAATGAACAGAACAAAAACTAAAAACATTTAAACATTTATTAACACAAAAAGCAACAATGGTTAGAAGCTGTCTTTTGTGCGAATAGTCCCAAGGCAGCACAACGTGCAGAGTTCTGGACGGCACCCAGGTGATGTCGCCTGGGTGCCGCACTGGTTTAGGGATCCTACAATGCTGCTCCGAAAATTGGCGTGGGGCGTCCCGGGTGGGGCGGGGGGAGGCCTCGTCAGTAGCGGTCTGTTGTGCGAATAGTCCCAAGGCAGCACAACGTGCAGAGTTCTGGACGGCACCCAGGTGATGTCGCCTGGGTGCCGCACTGGTTTAGGGATCCTACAATGCAGCACAGAAAAACAGCGTGGGGCGTCCCGGGTGGTGCGGGGGGAGGCCTCGTCAGTAGCGGTCTGTGTCCAGTGTCACATGGCTGACACAACATGTACGACAGGCACCCAGGTGATGTCCAGTAAACTGCCGCACTGGTTTTGGTATCCTACAATGCTGCTCCGAAAATTGGCGTGCGGCGGCCCGGGGGGGGGGGGGGAGGCGGCGTGAACGGGCCTCCCCAGGTGGCGGCCATCTAGCTGAGTTGCGCTCGCTCTTGCGGCCACAGCGTCTCGCTCACCATGTTGTGGAGTTGCTCCCACTCTTGCAGTGCAGCGATAGGCGGCTGCCACATGGCTGTCAAAATGGCGGACGGCTCTTCGGTTTTGGGCCTGGTCCACTGAAATGGCCCTGGGACACCTTGGAAGTCGGACGCTTGCCTGCTAGGGCTTGGGCTCCATTCTCGAAAAGCGTCCCCTCAGCCGTGAAGATTGTATAAAAGTCTTGGGGGCCCCCGACTCCCGCAGGCTTCCGGTGGGGAGCGGCTGACATGATTGCTCGCGGAATGACCACGACGGAGCCAAGAGATGGTGGTGCTCTCATGCTGACGCCAGCTTCAGTCTGAATGATCCAGAAACAAGGTGGGGCTTTCATCGTTTGGGAAAAAAAAATGTTCTAAACCAATGAAAAGTGTTATTTTTAGGTCATATGACCAAGCCTTCCATCTTTAGGAAACCAAAAGTAAAATGAACCAATGAAAAGTTTTATAAACAAGTCACATGACCTGTTATGCGACATAGGGCTACAAAAAGCGTAGAAAATCCGTTGGCACGTGAGGCGGCGTCAGTAGCGGACCGATGTGCGAATAGGCCGAAGGCAGCACAACGCGCCGAGATCCGGATGGCACCGAGGTGGTGTCCAGCAAATTGCCGCACTGGTGTGGCCATCCTACAATGCTGCGCCGAAAGACGGCGTGTCCAGCTGAATTGCGGTCACTGTTGCGGTACAGTGACTCGAACGCGCCGAGATCCGGATGGCGCCGAGGTGGTGTCCAGCAAATTGCCGTACTGGTGTGGCCATCCTACAATGCTGCGCCGAAAGACGGCGTGTTCAGCTGAGTTCCGGTCACTCTTCCGGCACAGTGACTCGAACGCGCTGAGATCCGGATGGCACCGAGGTGGTGTCCAGCAAGTGGCTGCACTGGTGTGGCCATCCTACAATGCTGCGCCGGAAGTCGGCGTGGGGTGCCCCGTTGGCTTATGAGGTGATGTCAGTAGTGGACTGATGTGTGAATAGGTCGGAACCAGCACAAGGCGCCAAGATCCGAATGGCAAGTCCTGGATGTTGAGTGCCTCAGTTGAGATTTCTGAGCAGTGCTTGTAGAACTGTCTGAAGCTTATTTGCACCTGCTGCAGCTTCACTAGGTCCGGCGGAACTTGTTGCCTTTTCCTTTCTGCTTCTTTTCCTACAATGCGTTTCTTCTGAAGACACGACCAGGTCCCTGAATGTGTGCAGGGGGACGCTATTGAATGAATGAACGCGCCGAGATCTGGATGGCACCGAGGTGGTGTCCAGCAAATTGCCGCACTGGTGTGGCCATCATACAATGCTGCGCCGAAAGTCGGCGTGGGGTGCCCCGTTGGTTTATGAGGTGATGTCAGTAGCGGACCGATGTGTGAATAGGTCGGAACCAGCACAAGGCGCCCTGCACTGTTGAGCCTTTTTCAATGTCTGTTTTTTGTTCTTTCCCCTCCATCAAAAACAAAACAAAAATACAAGGCGCCAAGATCCGAATGGCAAGTCCTGGATGTTGAGTGCCTCAGTTGAGAGTTCTGAGCAGTGCTTGTAAGACTGTCTGAAGCTTATTTGCACCTGCTGCAGCTTCACTAGGTCCGGCGGAACTTTTTTCCTTTTCCTTTCTGCTTCTTTTCCTACAATGCGTTTCATCTGAAGACACGACCAGGTCCCTGAATGTGTGCAGGGGGACGCTATTGATTGAATGAAAATGGCGGCTTGACACAAAGCTGACTCAAGCGTTACTGTTGGTGCTATACAGACAAAAATTGGTTTTCAGTTTGTACATTCTTCAGGTTTTTTTTTCCATCCAAGTCTGATTGAGAGTTTGTAGAAAAATGGCTTCAGATTTTCCACATACTACTCTTCAACATTCTTCCTAAATGTAACAATGTGAAACTCACTAGGAGAACGGCTGTTTCTGTTTCCTTTCAAAATGCTGCCACCAATATTTTCTGAATGGAAGACACCATCTTGTAACATAAAGGGCCGAAAGGGGTTCTGGTCTGGCCGATGGTTGGTGGAGACATTTTGACTATATCTTGGACCTGCCCGGCCTCGCCCAAAATGGCGCCGGTATAAATGGGACTCGTAACTCTTTGCCCGCAAATGTATATCTAGAAAATGTTATTGTAAGTGGCCCTGTCGTATTTTAATTACAAAATGTACGTCCACCGATTCCGCAACTGTTAGACACCTTTGTTCTTGTCACCTAATGGCCCGCTCGTTACGTTCTTCTACAGTGTAAATGTCTCCTCATCATATACGATTTGAGTTTGCTCCGTGGCCGGCCCACGTGGTTATAGGCCCGTATTTGTATACTGACATTTTCACAATAAAGGTTTTTAAAACAAAACACGGTAGTAGTATTTTCATTTGTAAAGTTTTTACTTTTAGTGACTGTTTTCGAATCAGTAAAAGGCAAGTGAAATAAAGCAGTCCAATTACATGACGGATAAAAGGTATAATATGTAGGAACGCAGTAAAGATAAATGGTCAAGGGCAGTTGTGTTTTTCATGTCTGCAACATAAAGTGATCGATAAGAATCTGATAATCAGGCGTATCGGCGACTAAGACAGCAGGCCGAATCTCTTTTACTCAACGGCTCCGTCATGGAAGGAAGAAACGCCCTTTTTCTCGAAAAAGGAATATATTTTACTTGCAAGACAGTTGTAAATTTTCCGGGAAAGTACATTAGCCTGGAATATTATAACATATGTTTGAAAAAAAAATATTGTTCGAAAATAATAAAAAGCGTAATTTTTAGGTCATATGACCAAGCTTTTCATCATTAAATTAACAAAAGTAAAATGAACCAATGAAAAGTTTTATTAACAAGTCACATGACCTGTTATGCTTACGTTACGCGCTGCGCGCCGCGCCTCGGATCACTTCCGGGTGCGCTAACGCGGCGTGTCATAAAACGCATTACGCGACAACGTAGGTCAAGAATATAGTCTAAATGTCTCCACCAACCAGCGTTCAGAACACAACCCCTTTCAGCAGTCCAAAAAGTTCTGTTAAATGACAACAGAGGGGACAGGCAACAAGAACCATCAGTCAAAGAGGGGAGGGCAAGTTCTTCTCTTCCGGGTCATGTTGGGGCGCTACCGGAACTGATCGAATTGGTAGTCTACAGTGTTTCTGGATGTTTCAGACTAAAGCTGGCGTCAGCATGAGACCACTACCATCTCGTAGCTCCGTCGTGGCCATTCCACGAGCAATCATGGCAGCCGCTCCCCACCAGAAGCCTGCGGGAGTCGGAGGCCCCCAAGACTTTTGTAGAATCTTCACGGCTGAGGGGACGCTTTTCGAGAATGGGACCCAAGCCCTAGCAGACAAGCGTCCGAGTTCCAAGGTGTCCCAGGGCCATTTTAGTGGACCAGGCCCAAAACCGAAGAGCCGGCCGCCATTTTGAGAGTCCTGTGGCAGCCGCCTATCGCTGCACCGCAAGAGCGGGCGCATCTCAACTACATGGTGAGCGAGACGCTGTAGTCGCAAGAGCGGGCGGAAAACAGCTGAATGGCGGAAGAGGCACAGTGTAGCAAAAGCGGGCGGAATGGCAACTAAAACGATAAAGGGGCGCCTCACTACAGCTTGTCTTCAGGTCAAACGGATTGTGGGACAAGGTCCAGAATTGAAGAGTCATCAAAAGGCAAAAAGTACCGCCGGACCCCGGGAGCCGGCCGCCTATGTCGGGGGCGATCTCAGGCTACACCAGTGCTATAAGACTTGGGGAGGGTGTCGGAGCCAAGCGTCTTCTCCGAGTCCATGGCCATCACAGCGCCCCTCAGGGGCCTCCGTCAAGCTGTTTAGGAAGGTAACATATCACATTGTTTTCTAATGCAGTCAGGTCCACAAACGACACTCACTTACTTTGAGAATAGTGAAGCTGCAGTAGGTGGAAATAAGCTTCAGACAGTGTTACAAGCGCTGCTCAGAACTCTTAACTATGGCACCCAACATCTAGAACTTATGCTATTTGAGAATGGTAGTGACATCGAAGCATCTCAGGGACCAAAACCATTAACGTACTTTCACGTATGAAAATCTTACTTGGGGAGGGGGCAGGAGCGAAGCGCCCCCTCCCAGTCAGCGCCACCACACCGTATGTTGAAAATCTGAAGCCATCGTTCTACAAAGTCAACCAAACTTGGATTGAAAAATCTAGAAAAATGTACAAACTGAAAACCAGTTTTGGTCTGCATAGCATCAGTAACAACGCTTGAGTCAGCTTTGTGTCAAGCCGCCATTTTGATTCAACAAAGCACAGGCATTGAAAAAGGCTGAAATTCAGAACTCTAAACTATGGCACCCAACATCCAGGAGCTTGCTATCCGGATCTTGGAGCCTTGTGCTGTTTTCGATCTATTCACACATCGGTCCACTACTGACATCATCTTATAAACCAACGTTATGTAAATAGTTTTTTAATAAAATGTTTTACCCTGTTTCTTTGCTGGTGTGTTGTCTATATTTTTAATATTTGCATAGGGTTTGTCATTATTTTGTGCGGGATGGGTGATGGAGCCGAGCTGTCTTGCAGCCCTCATGGTGTGGAGCTCAGTTCATCTCACTATTTTCGTATTTCTCAAGAAGGGTTGTTCCTAATATTTCTATTTTAGCGAGGTCAAAAAGAGATCCAATTAGTGGCCTACTGATTTTGCTCGATTACTTTTATTTTTTTACACGATTTTTCACTATCTGCAAAGACTAAACAGAGTATTGCGACTTTGTGCTTGTTTGTAAATAGAGAATGATCCAAAGAGAACCAATTCTAAAACAGTAAATGCTTGGACAACAATCAATCAAATGGAGAGACAAGGAGGTACGACGGATTACAACGGGGGTAAAGGCCTGCGTTAACTACCCTTCTGTATCTGCAAAGAGAGAGTACTACTAAGGCAAAAGAGGGGAGGGGGGGGCAGCGTTCAAAGCACATCAGCGTGCATAAATACGAAAATGTTTTTATCTATCACGTACTTGACATTTTAAAGCTTTTCATATTTGCTATTAAAAAACCAATGAAATTCACAGAAAAAACCATAGGTTATAGTGGATATATAGTTAGGAATTTGCATTTACAAAACCTTGAAAATTCAATGAAAAAACCATAGGTTATAGGCCATATATAGTTAGGAATTAGCATTTACAAAACCTTATTTTACTCGCATAAAACCATTGAAATTCCATATATAGTTAGCTAACTATAAGCGCTAACTATATATCGCGCACCCGCAATCCACTGCTGATGATGTCACATATTACATCATTCATGACATGGTCAGTGACATCACTGATGACATCACTGATGACATCTCAAATGACATCACTGATGACAACTCAAATGATATCAATGATGACATCTCAAATGACATCACTGATGACATCACTGATGACAACTCAAATGACATCACTGATGACATCTCATTTGTCATCACTGATCACATCACTCATGTGATAATACAATGAACCTCTTCAGACTCTAATATAACCTTACATACACTCAGTATAAACAGACACTCACAGACTGTCACTCATCCATGGAGTTACTCACACACCTAGTCAGTCATGCAAAGAATCAATCACACCTCCATTTCCTCAACTATACAGTTATACACATCTTACTTATTCAAACATATAATAACACATATTTACTCTCTTATATAATCCCTGATACAAGCTCACAGTGATCGATACAGCCACTCACACATTCACTGGGTCTTATGTTCAGTTATTTATATATCTCAACTCTCACATGTATTGTGTTTTACATACGTACTTACTTGCACATGTAGCAATGAGAAATCCATTCACTCACCAACACACCCATGCACAGTCAACCGCCCATATAGCTGTTTCCACATGCACTCTTGAACTCATACTCCTAGTGAATCAACTGCTTACACATCTATGCACAGAGTCACGCACCTCCCAGCCACCCACACACACACTCAGCCTCCCATTCAAATATTTGGGCAACCAATCAATAACCCATATGGCCACTCTTATAGCTACTGATCAACACATGCAGCAGCTTACACAACAACAAACATACTGATGCACGAATTAAGACAGTTTAGTCACTAACCCATGTACTCAGTGAGACACATTTAATCACTCACTCATACAGTCAGTCATGCACCTACTAAATTCTTCATCCAGACACTTATACATCCACTCATTCTTCAATATGTGAAACATATTTAAACTTTACAGACACATACAATCACTGGTTGTTTTGATCAGTGATGTCATCAGTGATGTCACTGACCATGTCATGAATGATTTAATATGTGACATCATCAGCAGTGGATTGCGGGTGCGCGATATATAGTTAGCGCTTATAGTTAGCTAACTATATATGGAATTTCAATGGTTTTATGCGAGTAAAATAAGGTTTTGTAAATGCTAATTCCTAACTATATATGGCCTATAACCTATGGTTTTTTCATTGAATTTTCAAGGTTTTGTAAATGCAAATTCCTAACTATATATCCACTATAACCTATGGTTTTTTCTGTGATATATATATATATATATATATATATATATATATATATATATTACCTACTGGCGACAGCCAGTAGGTATATATAGTTAGGATTTTTTCTCTATGGGATTTTTGAAAATTCTATGTCTAATAACTTTGGCGTTTGTGGACGGAATTGGCTGAAATTTTCAGGAAAATGGAACATTTTGTTTCTGAGCAGCCCCTGACAATTTGGGGGGGTTTCATCAAGGGGGGGCCGAGAAAAAAGGGGGGTCCCAAAACGCGTTTTTCCCATTCATTTTTCCATAGGGCCATTGGCCTCACTTTTAGCTCGAACGGCTGAATGGATTTACACGAAACTTGGCAAAATTGTAGGGACTGTTAGCCCGATGTGTCTTTGCTGGGTCTCAATATATGTGCTCCAGTGGATTTTGAGAAATTAACGTTTAAAAAAACAGATATATCTGTGACAGCGTCCCAGATAGCGCTCCAGATCAGGTACTTTTCGCGTAACGGAGCTCTGCGTAGCGAAGCTGATTGGCTCTCCGGTGTCTGTCAACATTCTAAACAGTCCGGTGCGGCCGCCATCTTGTCTCTCGGTAGGATCGAGAGACAAGAGGAGGAGAAAAAACGAAGGGGGAATTTAATGAAAGGGGGCAAGGTAGACTCCTCTTGACCCCCTAGGAATGATGTTGGGGTTATTAAAGGGTCCCGTGGGGCAAATAAAAAAAAATTGATTTTTCGCGGTAGAAGCGCTTCTCGGTTCGTGAACCGGGTCGCAAACTGGTAGCGAAACGTGAATTCGCCATTTTGTGTTTCGATTTAATTAAATTACTAGGTATAATGGGGTACGGGAGACGTATCCTGACCCCTTATGTTTTCTGAGGGTGGCTGAGGAGGCTCATATATGTTGATACATGTCTTCCAGCGGCTGTGCGTGAGCGTTTTTTTTTTTTTTTTGCTGCGTGACGTCTGTTAACGTTCGATTCGATGGAAATCAGGAACTGTTGACCGCCATTTTGTCACTGCGAGTAAATATTTTGTTAAAAATAATTGTTATAAATTAATCCTTATTGATAAACATTGTCTGCGCCATCTTGCCTTTTTTGCAATGCCACACTTTTGTTGAGCACGGCAGCCATTTTAGATGCCTTGACCAGACCCACTCTCTGCACGCCGCCGATCCTCAGCATGGCTCCCCACCCTCGCAAGCATCTCCCTCACGCACTGGTCACCCCCGCTCTCTCTCTCATGCATGGGCCAGAAACCTCCTCCCATCTGCGCTGTTCTTCTCTGAGAATCACACCCTGTGCCCGCCCGACACCTCCCTTTCACCCTATTCACTACCGCACCCTCTGATACTCCTCTTCCTCTGTGTCCGATTGTCCAGGCCGGTCCCAGGCTATCACCTAGCCCTGCAGATGTAGTTTATGGCCCCAGCTGTAGAGAATCACCCCTCTTCAAAGGAGTTACAGTAGATCAAGGCCCCCACCCGATGAGATCCGTCACACCACACGCGTTCCTACTATCTGATAACCATCCTGTATTGTGGTTGGGGAGGGGATTCTCACTGTGAAGGTGTGTGGGTCCGAGCCTGAAGCGGAAGATTCCAGGGATGCCTCTTTGTACATCAAAGTTTTTACAATTATGTGTCACATTAAAAATATATAGCACTCCAACAAAGTAGTAGGATTATAAAACTTTATTAACTTATAAATATATACAACGCAACAAAAACAGTAAATACATTTAAACATTTTTTTGAAAAAAGAAGCAACAATGGTCAGTAGCTGTCTTTTGTGCGAATAGTCCCAAGGCAGCACAACGTGCTGAGTTCTGGACGGCACCCAGGTGATGTTACCTGGGTGCCGCACTGGTTTTTGGTATCCTACAATGCTGCTCCGAAAAACGGCGTGGGGCGTCCCGGGGGGTGCGGGGGGAGGCCTCGTCAGTAGTGGTCTGTTGTGCGAATAGTCCCAAGGCAGCAGAACGCGCTGAGATGTGGATGGCACCCAGGTGATGTCCATTAAGTTGCCGCACTGGTTTGTGTATCCTACAATGCTGCTCCGAAAAACGGCGTGGGGCCCCCCGGGGGGGGGGGAGGCAGCGTGAACGGGCCTCCCCAGGTGGAGGCTCGTCTGCTGTAGTGGGGCGCCCCTTTACCGTTTCAGTTGCCATTCCGCCCGCTTTTGGTACACTGTGCCAAAATCCGCCATTCAGCTGAGTTGCGCCCAGTCTTGCGGTTCAGCGATAGGCGGCTGCTACAGGACTCTCAAAATGGTGGCAGGCTCTTTCCTTTTTGGGCCTGGTCCACTAAAATGGCCCTGGGAAACCTTGGAACTCGGACGCTTGTCTGCTCGGTCTTGGACCCCGTTCTCGAAAGCGTCCCCTGAGCCTTGAAGATTCTACAAAAGTCTTGGGGGCCCCCGACTCCTGTAGGCTTCCGGTGGGGAGCGGCTGCCATGATTGTTTGTGGAATGATCACGACGGAGCCACGAGATGGTGGTGCTCTCATGCTGACGCCAGCTTCAGTCTGAAACATCCAGAAACAAGGTGGGGCTTTCATCGTTTGGGAAAAAAAAATGTTTTAATCCAATGAAAAGTGTTATTTTTAGGTCATATGATCAAGCCTTCCATCATTAGGAAACCAAAAGTAAAATGAACCAATGAAAAGTTTTATAAAGAAGTCACATGACCTGTTATGCTTACGTTACGCGCTGCTATAAAAAGCGTAGAAAATCCGTTGGCACGTGAGGCGGCGTCAGTAGCGGACCGATGTGCGAATAGGCCGAAGGCAGCACAACGCGCCAAGATCCGGATGGCACCGAGGTGGTGTCCAGCAAGTTGCCGCACTGGTGTGGCCATCCTACAATGCTGCGCCGAAAGTCGGCGTGGGGTGCCCCGTTGGCCTGTGAGGTCGCGTCAGTCAGTGGGGGCTGTTTGAGGATCTGACTGCATTGGAAAGCAATGGGATGCTGTGCGTCGCCCCCAAGATGGAGGCTCCTCGGCTGCAGCGGGGCGCCCCTTGGTGTTTCACTCGCTATCCAGCTGAGTTGCGTCCGCACTTGCGGCTACAGTAGGCCGAAGGCAGCACAACGCGCCGAGATCTGGATGGCACCGAGGTGGTGTCTAGCAAGTTGCCGCACTGGTGTGGCCATCCTACAATGCTGCGCCGAAAGTCGGCGTGGGGTGCCCCGTTGGCCTATGAGGTGGTGTCAGTAGCGGACCGATGTGTGAATAGGTCGGAACCAGCACAAGGCGCCAAGATCCGGATGGCACGGAGGTGGTGTCATAGTTGAGAGTTCTGAGCAGCGCTTGTAACACTGTCTGAAGCTTATTTGCACCTGCTGCAGCTTCACTATTGCCCTGGTGTGGCCAAAGATCGCCCATGACATAGGCGGCCGGCTCCCGAGGTCCGGCGGAACTTTTTTCCTTTTCCTTTCTGCATCTTGTCCCACAATCCGTTTGACCTAAAGACACGACCAGGTCCCTGAATGTGTGCAGGGGGACGCTATTGATTGAATCAAAATGGCGGCTTCACACAAAGCTGACTCAAGCGTTGCGGCTGATGCTATACAGACAAAAACTGGTATTCAGTTTGTACATTCTTCAGGATTTTTCCATCCAAGGCTGGTTGAGAGTTTGTAGAACAATGGCTTCAGATCTTGCCCTCCCCTCTTTTGACTGTTGGTTCTTGTTGCCTATCTCTTCTGTTGTCATTTAACTGAACCTTTTTTGACTGCCGAAAGGGGTTCTGGTCCGACCGCTGGTTGGTGGAGACATTTTGACTATATCCTGGACCTGCCCGGCCTCGCCCAAAATGGCGCCGGTATAAATGGGACTCGTAACTCCTTGTTGTGTATTGGTTGCACAACCTTGATATCACGAGATACGTATGCAGTTCTGAAGCACATGGCGGGCGAGGACGAGAATTGATTGAATATTTCGACATCCCTATTGATATTAAGTTCTGATGTGTTATTGATAACTGTACTATTGAAAGTTCGAATTTACGTCACCCATGGTACTTGCTCGCAAATGTAAATCTAGATAATTTTATTGTAAGTTGCCCTGTCGTATTTTAATTACAAAATGTACGTCCACCGATTCCGCAACTGTTAGACACCTTAGTTCTTGCAACCTAATGGCCCGCTCGTTACGTTCCTCTACAGTGTAAGTGTCTCCTCATCATATACGATTCCAGTTTGCTCCGTGGCCGGCCCACGTGGTTATAGGCCCGTATTTGTATACTGACATTTTCACAATAAAGGTTTTTAAAACAAAACATGGTATTAGTATTTACATTGGTAAAGTTTTTAATTTTAGCCACTGTTTTCGAATCAGTAAAAGGCAAGTGAAATAAAGCAGTCCAATTACATGACGGATAAAAGGTATAATACGCAGGAACGCAGTAAAGATAAATGGTCAAGGGCTGTTGTGTTTTCTACTCCTGCAACATAAAGTGATCGATAAGAATCTGATATTCAGGCGTATCGGCGACTAAGACAGCAGGCCGAGCATCTTTTGCTCAACGGCTCCGTCATGGGACGAAGAAACGCCCTTTTTCTAGAAAAAGGAATATATTTTACTTGCAGGACAGTTGTAAATTTTCCGGGAAAGTACATTAGCCTGGAACATTATAACATATATGTTTAAGAAAAAATAATGTTCGAAAGCAATAAAAAGCGTAATTTTTAGGTCATATGACCAAGCCTTTCATCATTAGAATAACAAAAGTAAAATGAACCAATGAAAAGTTTTATAAACAAGTTACATGACCTGTTATGCTTACGTTACGCGCTGCGCGCCGCGCCCCGGATCGCTTCCGGGAAGCTGCGCTTCGCGCACCGGAGCACTTCCGGGTGCGCTAACGCGGCGTGTCATATAACGCATTACGCGACAACGTAGGTCCAGAATATAGTCAAAATGTCTCCACCAACCAGCGGTCGGAACACAACCCCTTTCAGCAGTCTAAAAAGTTCTGTTAAATGACAACAGAAGGGACAGGCAACAAGAACCATCAGTCAAAGAGGGGAGGGCAAGTTCTTCCCTACCGGGTCACGTTGGGGCGCTACCAGAACTGATTGAATTGGTAGTCTACAGTGTTTCTGGATGTTTCAGACTGAAGCTGGCGTCAGCATGAGAGCACCACCATCTCGTAGCTCAGTCGTGGCCATTCCACGAGCAATCATGGCAGCCGCTCCCAGTCCCCACCAGAAGCCTGCGGGAGTCGGGGGCCCCCAAGACTTTTGTAGAATCTTCAAGGCTCAGTGGACGCTTTCGAGAATGGGGCCCAAGCCCTAGCAGACAAGCGTCCGAGTTCCAAGGTGTCCCAGGGCCATTTTAGTGGACCACGCCCAAATCTGAAGAGCCGGCCGCCATTTTGGGAGTCCTGTGGCAGCCGCCTATCGCTGCATCGCAAGAGCGGGAGCAACTCAACTACATGGTGAGCGGGACGCTGTAGTCGCAAGAGCGGGCGGTAAACAGGTGAATGGCGGAAGAGGCACAGTGTAGCAAAAGCGGGCGGAATGGCAACTGAAACGGTAAAGGGGCGCCCCACTACAGCGTGTCTTCAGGTCAAACGGATTGTGGGACAAGGTCCAGAATGGAAGAGTCATCAAAAGGCAAAAAGTTCCGCCGGACCCCGGGAGCCGGCCGCCTATGTCGGGGGCGATCTTAGGCCACACCAGGGCAACACGACTTGGGGAGGGGGCAGGAGCCAAGCGCCCCCTCCCAGTCCGCGCCACCACACCGTATGTTGAAAATCTGAAGCCATCGTTCTACAAACTCTCAACCAGCCTTGGATGGAAAAATCTTGAAGAATGTACAAACTGAAAACCAGTTTTTGTCTGCATAGCATCAGCAGCAACGCTTGCTATCAGAGTGCATGAGTTTCATGCTCGATCGATTGAGCTAGCCGGATCAGGCAACAAAAAGTATAAAATAGTTGTGTAAATAGTTATTTAATAAAATGTTTTACCCTTTTACTTTGCTGGTGTGTTGTATATATTTATAATATTTGCATAGAGTTTATCGTTATTTTGGGCGGGGTGGGTGGCGGAGCCGAGCTGTCTTGCAGCCATCATGGTGTGGAGCTCAGTTCATCTCACTAGTATCGTATTTCTCATGAAGGGTTGTTCCTAATGTTTCTATTTTAGCGAGGTCAAAAAGAGATCCCATTAGTGGCCTACTGATTTTGCTCGATTACTTTTGTTTTTTAACACGATTTTTCACTATCTGCAAAGACTAAACAGAGTATTGCGACTCTGTGCTTGTTTGTAAATAGAGAATGAACCAAAGAGAATCAATTCTAAAAAGTAAATGCTTGGATAACAATCAATCAAATGGAGAGACAAGCAGGCACGACGGATTACAACGGGGGCAAAGGCCTGCGTTAACTACCCTTCACTATCTGCAAAGAGAGAGTACTACTAAGAGAAAAGAGGGGGGGGCAGCGTTCAAAGCACATCAGCGTGCATAAACACGAAAATGTTTTTACCTATCACGTACTTGACACTTGACAGCTTTTGATATTTGCTATTAAAAAACCATTGAAATTCATTGAAAAAACCATAGGTTAGAGACCATATATAGTTAGGAATTAGCATTTACAAAACCTTGAAAATTCACTGAAAAAACCATAGGTTTTAGGCCATATATAGTTAGGGATTAGCATTTACAAAACCTTAATTTACTCGCACAAAACCATAGAAATTCGCATGTATAGTTAGATGCAATAACTATATATCGCGCACCCGCAATCCACTGCTGATGATGTCACATATTACATCATTCATGACATGGTCAGTGACATCACTGATGACATCACTGATGACATCTCAAATGACATCACTGATGACATCTCAAATGACATCACTGATGACATCACTGATGACATCTCAAATGACATCACTGATGAAATCACTGATAACATCTCATTTGACATTACTGATCACATCACTGATGATATCGTTCATGTGATAATACGATGAACCTCTTCAGACTCTAATATAACCTTAGATACAATCAGTGTAAACAGACACTCACAGACTGTCACTCATCCATGGAGTTACTCACACACCTAGTCAGTCATGCAAAGAATCAATCACACCTCCATTTCCTCAACTATACAGTTATACACACCTTACTTAATCAAACATATACTAACACATATTTAATCTCTTATACAATCACTGATACAAGTTCACAATGATCCATACAGCCACTCACACATTCACTGGCTCTTATGCAGTTATTTATATATATATATCAACTCTTACAAGTACTGTGTTTTACATATGTATTTACTTTGACATGTAGCACTGAGAAATCCAATCACTCACCAATACACTAATGCAGACAGTCAACCGCCCATACAGCTGTTTCCACATGCACTTTTGAACCCATACATCTAGTGAATCAACTGCTCACACATCTATGCACAGAGTCACATACCCCACAGCCACCCCCACACACACACTCACTCTCCCATACAAATATTTGGGCAACCAATCAATAACCCATATAGTTACTCATATGGCTACTGATCAACACATGCAGCAGTTTACAGAACTACAGAAATAATGATGCACAAATTAAGACAGTTTAGTCACTAACCCATGCACTCAGTGAGACACATTTAATCATTCTCTCATACAGTCAGTCATGCACCTACTAAATCCTTCATCCAAACACTTATACATCCACTCATTCTTCAATATGTAAGACATATTTTAACTTTACAGAAACATACAGTCACTGGATGTTGTCATCAGTGATGTCATCAGTGATGTCATTTGAGATGTCATCAGTGATGTCATTTGAGACTTCATCAGTGATGTCATCAGTGATGTCACTGACCATGTCATGAATGATGTAATATGTGACATCATCAGCAGTGGATTGCCGGTGCGCGATATATAGTTATTGCATCTAACTATATATGCGAATTTCTATGGTTTTGTGCGAGTAAATTAAGGTTTTGTAAATGCTAATCCCTAACTATATATGGCCTAAAACCTATGGTTTTTTCAGTGAATATATATATATATATATATATATATAGAGAGAGAGAGAGAGAGAGACCTGTAGTTATAGGTAGGACCTAGTTATCATAGGAAATAGATTTTTTGGTTTGCCAATAATTTAATGCCATTTGACAAATTTCACCAACCTCTGCTCCTTCCTGGAAAGATACGGGGTGATTCGTTAAGTGGGGGCCGAGAAAAAGAGGGCATCCCAAAACATAATTTTCCCATGCAATTTCCATAGAAATTTGTGAACAGCTTCAAAGCAAAAATGGCTAAACAGACTAACACCAAATTTGGCAGAAAGCTAAAGCCCAGAAAGAATGTGTTTTTGCAATTTGGTGCAAATCCTTTCTGTAGTTTTTGAGAAATTATGGTAAAAAATGTTTAAATATCTAGACAGTTGGGTTTGTCGGTCTCAGGAGTACTGCAGGCATGCAACTTCAAATAATAGAGCGATCTATTTGGCCAAGCAGGCTTTTCCCCATTGGCCACCTTGCCTCAGTGTCTGTGGATGATTGTCAGTATGTGGACGGTTGGCTGTCCTCAGGTGGCAGCTGCCCACTTGGGGTTGGTCGCAGGTAAACAAATATGAATTCAAATCTTTGTAAAGTAAATCGCATACATGTAGCGCATAATAAAGGTTCAGGAATAATATAATCTGAATAAAGGGATCTTTATTCCAACTGCGATTCTCAGTTCATCCAAGTGGGATCATGGGAAGAATCATAGTGCAGATGCAGCGATGATGGCTGCCATCAAAGTTATGTATTACGTTAACAGGGCAAAAACAGGGATCTTGGTTCAAAACCAATGTCAGTTATTCCAGTACTCAATGAGTAAAAAGGTATAATTGAGGTCCACCAAGGCAATTGCTGTGTTGGTTCCCTCTCATGGGTCATCAGATACTTTCTTGACTGTCCATGCCAAGAAGGGCATTCCATTTCCTCGAAACTTTCCAGCCTGGAGAAAAGAAACATCACAGGGGCAAGACGGAGGCCATTTCTGAATGTCTCACAGTGAACCAGAAAACTGAGAAAGCACTGTACAGGAGACATGTATCCAAAATTAACAATAAGTATTCGAAAGTCAGCCATGTCCGTATAATTGGTGAGTTGCAGAGGTATGTTGACAGTAATTCCATTTTCTGATCACCGTCCCTTCATTCCCCACTTCCTGGAAGCACCAGTTTTTTTTTTACATGCTCAAACTTTGAAAGAATTCTTGGGAGGAAAAACAAGGATGGGGGACTCTGTAGACCTCCCATTCTTGGATGGCTACCCCTGCTACTTTTTGTTTGTCAATAGTAGACAATCCAGTGGGTTGTAGCCCAGTAGTGGCACTATGCTGCTAGTCTGCTGTTGCTGCAGATGATCCATACCGGTCATACTGTAGAGTAGACACATCTCTGCCCCCCATAGACAGCTCCCTGGTTGATTCAACTCAATGATGCTACCACACTAGCACACCCTGGCGGGAAATCCTGCCATTTCTAAAAAGCTGTTCCTTTGACAACTCAAGAGGACCGGTCGAGGTCACTCGCACATCCGGTCAGAGTGTGTCATACGACTGACTCCAGTTGTCCCGGCCTTCAAATGAAACTCCATGCCAGGAATTGCTCTACTTTTCCCATTGATCGGCCACCTCCTCGATCAACAAGTATGGTGTAAGGCAGCAGGGCCATTATATGGACCTGAACAAACGTGGGTACAATATATTAGAAAACTGTTTAGAGCCTTCAATACCCAGCATGACTCTGGAAACTCTAAAAATAGACTATTAGTAGGTATAGCACACTCTCTTTGTGTAGGAACCCTCTTCACGCACTTGACATATTTTCATCAAGTGTTTTGGTTTGCTACGTCTGGGTAGTAGATATTTGATAAAAATCGAATTTATTAATGGTTTGTTTTGATTAACGGGACAGTAATGTGAAAGTAAAAGGAGTTTAATCGAGATAAAGATCCTTGTAGTATTATGTGTTTGGGTGGGTGTGCCAACGTACTTTGTGCTCTGCTTTTCATTTCCATGGCTGCCCAGTCTGACTAGATTGTTTTTTCAAGGCAGACCTCTATGCAGGAGCTTAGCGATGATACGACGTTCAGAGTGTGTGGTATATGTTTAAGATAACTTTATCTGACTGGGTCTAAGTAAGATGCATGTTAGTGTGGTGAGGGGAAAGTAAACTTGAGCTGGCAGTGTTCTGACTCTGTTTTGCTTTGTGCCATGTTAGGCAGAAGAAAGTCTCGGAATTATCATGATAAGCAACTCATTTTTTATTTCGGATGCACCATCCCCCAAAATCAATATACATCATATTGGTAACACAGTAGCGCACTATAATTTAGATTAGAAATAAAACCACAGACGAGCAACAGTTTAAAACTTTGAGCTCTACAGATGTATACTTTCACATTTCACCCAAGGCCCGAGAGAAGCGGATAAACCTGCGAAAGGCTGGTTAGTGTTTTATTCATCCAGGTGTTGATTGTGGTACCGACAAAAACACCTCCTGGAGAAAACATTGCCAGTCCTGAATGGTTGCCCTACGTCCTGTGCGTCAGGCGACGCTCGGAAGCCAAACAAAACACGGCGCCACCCCCAAACGTTCAATGTGGCAAAGAGAGCTGCGCTTGTCACATATCTGAGTCCTAATTCCCTGGACAACAGGGGAAGCCAGAATTCCCTCGCACTCCTGTAGAAAGAACACTGTTTCTAACAGGTGGGACATAAGAACGCGTGGTTTTGGTTGAGCACCATATTTGTTACATAAACAGGCACCTGACACACGAGCCGCATTATTCAACTTTTAATACACACTCTATGAGGAAGTAGTCCTGTTCTAAACGCAGATGCAACGACCTTGTGCACGAGGGTCACATAGTGCACACATTCATGTCTGGGCAGAGTTTTGATCTTGGAATCGAGTCTGGGGATGTAAATGTAAATTGATACTTGTATAGCGCACTACTCACCCGCAAGGGTCTCAAGGCGCTTGTACGAATACCGCTGTGGAACCCGTCCTGGCTTTCCCTGTGAGGCGTCCACTCCTGGGCACCCCCAAGGTGGAGGCCAGGCATCCTTAGCGTTGTCGGGGGTGTTGTGGAGATTAAGCAAGTTATTGCCCAGAGTTGCAGAGTGGGACTCCATGATTGGAATAGGCACCGAGGCGAGAATTATCAGGTCCATGGAATTTTTGAGCCCAAGACCCGCCGAGGCGGGCAATTGAACCCTGGTCCCGGGCTAGACCTCCCCAATTCTAATGTGAAAACGTTCCTGCGGTGGCCTACTAATTCAATTATGCAACTAAGTTTATAAATATCTAATCAGGTGACAAAAGATAGAAAAATACTGAATTTATTCAAAACGTGTAAAAATTTATTTTTCTCTTTTTATCTTTCAATTCATATGAGTTCTGTTATCAATCAGAATTCACAAGACATACATTTTTCAATTCATATCAAAATTTTTTTTAGGACAAGTACAGTTAAATCATGAATATCTACAACAAAAATTTTTTTATGTACAACATACAAAATTATTTAATAATAACCCTTGGTAACACCCATATCTCTCAACACACTCACGTGCTAACAATCATACCACACTCAAACTCCAAACTAGGATGGTGAAAAGGAACTGAATTGCTATTTTAGCAAGATGGCAACGCTAAAAAGAGTTGGGCCAAGATGTCACTTAAGGCTCCCGTCGCAGGTCTACGCGCATTTCGGCAGCTTAAACCGCCTTCATCAGGACCATTTTCATCATGACTGTGCAGAAACCAAGGGATCTGGAAAAAAGGTATATATATATGTATTTACAAAAAATATATATAACCATATTGTCACCACCAAAACGTTTAGACAAGTTAATTTTGTTGCCCAACAACAGGGGCTCAACAACATGACCACAGCAAGAAGGAATCTAAGTTCAGCAAGACCTAAGTCTATTAGAAAAAGAGACCCAACCTAATACAATTACCTAAAATACTAGACATGATGGTATATCTAGGCTTAAGCATATGATACCACACTACTAGTCATGTTAATCAAAGAGGTAAATTAGTAGTTCTAAATTATCATACGAAAAAAGTGAGAGGAGAGAGTCTCAAACCTCAAACTATACTCTCAATTACTCATCTTAGTTTAACCAAAGGACGTAGCCCTTGAGCTTACCAATCACATCACACAGCAATAGAGTCACCAAAAAACGTCTTCAGTGCGTTTCAGGGGGCAGGACGTCCTATGCCGCCAGTAGGTAGCTGCAGAGAAGAGATGTCTCATATTTTATCTTAAATAAACATTTAGGGGTAAGGCTCATTACAACCACTTCAGTGGAATCCATATCTACTTAGGCTCAAAAGTTACCAAAGGTAAATACCTTTCTTTTAAAGTTTGAGGAACTTATTAACTTTCTGTGAAGATTTACGGCTTAGTCACAGAAGGTTGTAGTTAGGGGGAGGCTTGGGGCTTCAACGATCAGCTGGCATGTTTTACACCATAGTCTGTAATCATAATAGAAAAAGAAATTCGTAGTAAATAATCCCTTTAAACTATCTACCACACAGTAGCCCTGTCTAAGCTGACACAGATATCAACAAGTACATCCTAGTATAAAGCATGATCTTACTTCAATGTACGTGAGGGGTCCTTTATATATGTTGAGATTGTTCCACAGTCAGCCCCCTGCAAAGTGGAATAAGAACACGTTAATGTGTCCTGTCGATGCGGCGTGACTCAGAGTATCCAGACATTTGCTGTAAGAAGCAAGCCTCTCCCTGATCTATTTTAGGATAGTAGCCATATAGTTAGTGGCCTAAGTGCTTTCTGGCTCGGGATACATTTCGGCGTTTATGCACTGCTATAGACGTACGGCACTCGTGCTAGCCGGGCTATGCTCGATATGTTTCCCTTAAAATTAAGCAACTGCTCGAGGCATGTCAGTCCGGCACAGCCGAGGCATAGATGTAACTGACGAGCAGCCGGGAATGCCGGTAGTTAGATTTGGGAAAAAATTACTCGAGCGGGTCTCATTATCCTAAACGCGGAGGCTCACTTACCCTATACAGACCGCAGTTTGGGGCCGTATATCCACACCGCACGAAGCCTCCTCCGCCGGAGATTTCCAGGCATAGACTGATCCTTAGTTTTAAAGCGGATCCTATAGGGCTAATTTTATCACGTGGGGTCGCTTTCTGTGTACGCAATGTCGATGCGTCACCCACTAGACATAACAAAGGGACTAAGTAGCGAGCACAGTTTCTATTAGTTAATACAATCCTACCCACTACGAAAAATAAAGGTAGGACTGTCTAAACCAATCACCCCAACTGTGGGAGCTAAGGGGCATCCGACAGGGCTGTGGGCGACATATTGAAAAGGATTAAAAGTACTTATGTTCTAAGAGAGATGTAGTTAATTTAGTCAAGACAAGAAGGGAAAAGTCAAGATAATGGACCCTACCTTCGAGAAATACACATTGTCGCGGGGCTCCAAAAATTTCAATATGGTGATTATTCTCTGAAACCGAATTAATAAACTCGGGATTATAATTCCATAATTATGAGAAGAGATGTCAAGGTAAAAATCTCTAAAGGTGCAATTAGCTGGAATGACAGTTTTGGGTAGAGGCAGCCTTGAGAAAGAGTCAGAATCAGAAATTCATATCAGAACCAGCACAGATGTATCTCAGGTATATCGGAGGTGTTTATTTAGTCACATGCCAAGCAAGTTCTTCATTCAATCCACATTTCACACTGTCCAAGAGGTAAATCCAAAATGTTTCCCGTTTCTTGCGTGTAATATCATTAGCTTGACCTAATTTAGGTGTCACTTTTTCTAGGATACACCATTTTATCTCATTTTCTGTATGAGATTTCTCCAGACAGGTTGAACTAAGGGGGCTGACAATTTTTTCGTTCTGATTGCGGACTTATGTTCGCTGAAACGGACGCGGAACTCGCGACCCGTCTCACCTACATAAGCCAAGCCACAGCCACAGAAAATGATGTACACGATATTGCTACTGCGACAGTTGGTCAAAAATCGCAGTTTGATGTGCTTTTCATTGTATATTATCGTGTCCGATACAATGGCTGAGTCACACGCGTGGCAGGAACCACACCTGTGATTACCCACAACTATTGGTAAACCTGTAATAGAGGACTGGTTGTTAGATTGAGCATTTTTGGCGAGAGGTCTCGAATGAACCAACATGTCCCGTAAATTTCTATTTCTCCTATATGCAAGCATAGGGAGAGGAAGTGCCGTGGCATTCTCATCAGTATTCAGAATTCTCCAATTTTTATTGATGATGTTACGAATCTTGAAATTCAGAGTAGAGTGATCGATCACACACGTGATCCGATCTTGTTTGACTCGTGTGTTGCCCAATAGGAGTGCGGACCTATCGTAGTATTTGGCTCTTTTGTACGCGTGCCGCACCAGGCGATGCGGATAGCCCCTCTTCAGCAGTCTTTCCTTAAGTGCATCTCCATGTAAGTGAAAAGACGCAATATCAGTGCAGTTGCGGCGAATTCGTAAGAATTCACCGAAAGGTACGGAGTCCTTTTGACAGTTGGGGTGAAAGCTGTTATACTCCAAGATAGTATTCTTCGCCGTATCTTTCCTAAATAGGCTAACTGTCAAAAATCGGGCTAGACCTCTGCATCAGGGTCTGCCGCTCTAATCATTGAGCCACACTTCTCCACCTGCCTGACCCAAGGCTCTTCTTCCAGAACCATTGACAGACGGACCTGGCGAAGTTTACTGATGTCATCTGGAGTATTCAAGCAGAGTTTTGACCGGGAGTATTACAAAGGTTCCCAATGTACCTCAATCATAAGAGGTGCATGGTTCCTTGTCTTCCTAACCGACCCCTCACGTTTCACCGGGTCAGGGTGCTCGCTAGCATGTTCTGTTTCAGAAAGGTAAGTTATAGGTGTACTTGGGAAGGGACTGTGTGGTGAGTGTACTGAATATGACTGGGTTGGGTCCTTGTGGTGAACTCTGTCACTTATATTGTGATTGGATGCTTGTGTGGTGGATCTCGGGGTGGGGTGATGGTTGTAGCCACTCAATTGCCATCTGTTTGCCTAATCAGAGCCCCAGTGTGTTCATGTGAAATGCTATGTCCAGCAGGTCTATGGGAAGTTGGGTCTCCTGCGACAGAGTAGCAGGTCAAGACACAGAGTACAGACCAGGACTGGTTCAAGAACATCGGTGCATAGCTCATGGTGCAACCCGATAAACTGTCTAGAGCGTAGCAGGTTCTAGAGACAACAGAGTGTAGCTAATAATGTGTGCCTTTAATCTGAAAGCATATCCGATGTGTAAGACAGAACGAGCAGTGGCCTGCTCACTGTTACGCTTTGATTTTAAGGTACTGTGTGTGAGGTGTTCAGTCTAGAGTGCTGTGTCTGAAGTTAAGCCGTTAATTGTTTTGATATGTCATGTCCATGATTACTAGTGACCAAGCATTCTGTTCATTGATTTAATTAACTTCATAGGCCTGCAGCGATGGACCAAGTAGGCACATAGGTCCCAAAATTGGGGTTACACACTGCACTTTCTTCGCTACTGCACTTTAACAATATTTGCTCCCAAATTACCGTTGTGGTTATATTCCTCTGAAGGTTTAAATGAGAGTGAAACACGAGTAAGGGATTTTGCTGAATAACCAAGTGATTTTTCAAGACCGTCATGGCTACCAATGGCCTTACTTAGAGTTTGGCGGGTGGCATACACCATCATAAATGCCGCAGATATCCCATCCGCCGTATTACACGTGCCAAAGGCTATAATGTACTTGTAAAGATCACCATGGCTACTAATGGCCTTACTTAGACTATGGTGGATGGAATACACCATAATAAATGCTGCGGATATACCGTCCGCCATATTACACATGCCAAAGGCTATAATGTACTTGTAAAATGGTGAACGGGTTATCCAAACTCTAAACAAGGCCCTAAGTCAGTGAGTATGTGACTATTAGATGAAGATGCATGTAAATATAGGTGAAAACTAGAAAAAAAGAAGCCTGGACAAGTTAGTGATTACCATCACCAAAAAGCAATGTGCACAAAAAAAGAGGACTAAATCCACTAAGATGATCCCCGCTTGCGGCACAGACTTCAACGCATATTGGTGCAACATATAAATAAAGTGTTAAATTCATGAAGCACCAACTCTTTGTGTGCCCCTGCACTGTGCTTTTATTTTTTAATCACACCTCATCTTCCTCAAACATAAATGTTTCCTCAAAATGTTCTTATGTCTGAATCTAAAAAAAGAATACCTGTAACTCGAAATATCGTCATACTTATTATTTATTCATTTATATGAAATAAGAAGTCCCACTAGCCACAAGAAGGTGATTTTTTTCCTTGGGATGAACAATGGAAAACAATATTTTTGGCAAATATCCCAGCAATTCCCTCAATTGCTCTAGAATATCCTTGAAATGCATGCTAGTGTAGATAATTAGAATTTGAATATAAATTTGTGGACATTTTGCAACTCCCATATTCAATACCTTACAAAAGTGTTTGTAGACAAATGTAGTGCCACACAGCTCCAAGTCATATGTTACACCTTCATCCAAATCTGACTTTTCCACCCAGAAGTACTTTGCATTCTTCAAATTGTAGATCTTCCCTCAATCAGTACTTCAGCTCTCAGAGGTCTGCAGCCAGTCTAACATGGGGAGAGGATGTGGCCTAATGGCTAGGGCATTTATCCTCGAAACTGGGGATTCGGGTTAGAGTCTTGGCAAGGATGCTCAGCATCCTGTGTTTCTGGGCAAATCATTTAATCTCCCTGTGCCTAACACAAATGAATGTGTCCATCTGTAACGCAACTGGTGCTCATGTAAAGTGCTTTGATACTTTCTGGTCTAGTTCACACTATATAAAATTCACCCCCAAAAATTCTGGAGCTACCTCCTCCCCTCCTATAGAATTGTAGCCGCTCATTCTGATCTAGTCATATAAACTATTCAAAATATTTGTATGCCAGAATATCGAGGACAATAGTACTGCCCTGTCAAAATATCACGGCCAAAATATTGACTGCGACCATATCATGAAGATAAATATATCTATGTTAAATCATAGGGGACACTGTTCCGAGTTCAGGGTGCAGAGTGTCACCCACTCAACAAAAAGAAAGATTGAGAGTAGAGTAGATGGTAAAAGGAAGAGCAAAGAGAGCGAGGCAGAGGCACATCCCCAGTATCAAGGATCCAATCCCGAAGGGGAGGGCCAAGTCTTGTCTCTTTAGTTGCCCTCACACACCCCGAAGGATGTCATGCTTCATCATTGGGCTTTTGCTCCTCGTCGGGCCAGCGCTGCATTGCCCGACGGGTCACCCGAAGGGTCACTTTCACAGAGATCTTTTAGGAGAAAAGCCTTCAGGTGAGTGCAGGTGTGTGGGGTGGATCCAGAAGTTAAAGTGGTGAAGTGCGTGCAGTGAAAAATGTTCAAAAATAAAACTGCCTAGGAGTGTCCACAGGAAGAACCTTTAATCGCGTGGTACCCCTGTTAGACTAAAAATCCCGAAGGTTGGTGAGTTACTAAGAGGCTTAATGTGCCTGTGTAACTATTACAAGGTCGACATGTTTCACGCCTGGTTTGTCTAAATGATCAGTGGCGTTTCTTCAGGACCTAACTGATGTGATGGTATTGCATTTAAAATTGGGGTTCCGGAGTGAGAATGGTAACTTGCATAAGTGAGAGGTGGCTTGGGGGGAACCACAGGGCCATGTTCCCTACTGAATGGTTCAAATCTCGACTTGTAGATATGCCCAAGACAAAGAGGTACCCTCACAATTAGGGGAAGAGTCTCCCAAGGCTAGTGTCCTTAATGGGGTTGAATCGGGTGCCGGCTCCTTAGCACCTACCCTCTACTAGCAGCTGCTGTTAGAGGGTAGGTGCTAATGTCTTTGTCTTGTGCATATCTACAAGTAAAGATTTGAACCACTCAGTAGGGAACAGTCATGGCATGTAACTTGTTTGGACCTGCAGTGGTGACTAAATTACATTCCTCTGTTGGCCAGCGGCATGTGGCAGATCTCTTCAGTTATTCTATGCTTATTCAGTTGGTGAAGCGTGGTTTATTGCTATGGACTGGTTCAGTACAGGCTGATGGGCATGACCCATAGCAATTTTGGCTTGTGTGAGAGCATCAATCATTATATGGAAATTATTATGCAGTCTGTCTGAATTAGAATTGACTGCCGGACAGCTAAGTGTTATAATATTAGTATCAGTGTGGCTTAGAAGGGTTAAATATTGTATTCTATTGTAATTGCTTTTATTTAGCATTATTACCCCAAGGGCCCAATGCATCAAACCAAAAACTGGTCGCAAACAGGCAGATTTGCATAATCCGCCACTTTGCGACCAGTACTTTTGCATTTGGGAAGCATCATCCCAAATGCAAAAATCGCAACTAAAGGGCATTTTTCAAAGTCACATTTTACACACACACTTGTCCTTGGGGCATGTGTTTGCGCAACATGTAGAAAAAGGGGAATTTCAGGGGTGCAACAGGGTATCCTGTTGGAACTCTTGCACCCTTGAAATTGCATGCGCAATTTGCGAGTACCTATAGAATACTCGCAATTTGCGCATGCAATTCCCATTGATTCCTATGGGCCTCTAGGCCCATAGGAATGAGTGGGAATAAAATCCCTAATTGTGACTCGCAATTTGCGAGTCGCAATTAAGGAATTTGTAGGAATGGCATTTTTTTTGTGATTCCTACATGCATTGAATTTTGCAATTTCTAAATAGCGAATCTGTAAAATTCTCTATTTTGAAATCGCAAAATGTGGGCTTGATTCATTTGCCCCCAAGGTTAATGTTTTTTTACCAAAGGTGAATGGTGGTTATTGACTTTTAAAAAAGCGGTTATAATCTTTGAGATGAGATGTGAGTAATTTACCAAAATACCATAAAAGGGTTTCAAGTGAACATGCATGTGTCTTAGAATAGACTGTGCTCAGAGAGAGTAGGCATGTAGAGAATGGAAAGTAATGGGTTGTTAACTTGAAAGAACAAGCAACGGCATAGCCAATAGGTCTTGCCTTTGGGAACTTATAAGTGTTTAGCCATGCAACACTTGATGTGGTTGTACCAAGGATAATATACTTGATAACTAAACACTTATAAGGTCCCAAAGGGGAGACCTGTTGGCTATGCCAATGCTTTTTTTTTTAAAGGACAAGCAGTGCTATCAGGCTCCGGCTGCCACTTAGTCCACCGCATCCCATGGTGACGCTGCAGCCATCTTTGAATGTTTTTAACACCAATTCAAAAGCAGTCGCCAGTGTTTGTGAATCTCTACCTCAACCGTGAGGCTGTTCTCCTGCTTCCCAATTCTATTAAATACAAATTATGTAAAAAGAACATCCCTTTCTGAGCTGCACGGCTCATCCTAACCACGTTTTACACGCAGATTTGAATACTGATGGGTTGGATTTCCCGGAATTCAACTGGTTGAGAGGTAGAAAGGTGTAGAGAGGTAGAGAGGTAGAGAGGTGGAGGTGTAGAGAGAGGTAGAGGTGGAGAGGTAGAGAGAGAGGTAGGGAAAGGTAGAGAGGTAGAGAGGTATAGAGAGGCGTAGAGAGGGAGAGGTGGAGAGGTAGAGAGGTAGAGGTGGAGAGGTAGAGGTGGTGCGGTAGAGAGGTAGTGGTAGAGAGAGAGGTAGAGAGAGAGGTAGAGGTAGAGAGAGAGAGGAAGAGAGAGAGAGATGTAGAGAGGTAGAGAGAGGTAGAGAGAGATAAGCAGAGAGAGGTAAAGAGGAAGAGAGAGATAGAGAGCTAGAGAGCTTTAGAGAGGTTGAGAGAGAGGTAGAGAGGTAGAGGTAGAGTTAGAGAGGTAGATGTAGGGAGGTAGAGGTAGAGAGGTAGAGGTAGAGAGAGAGGTAGAAAGGTAGAGAGAGAGGTAGAAAGGTAGAGAGATAGAAAGGTAGAGGTAGAGAGAGGTAGAGGTAGAGAGGTCGAGAGAGTTAGAGTGAGAGAGGGGTAGAGAGAGAGGTAGAGCGGTAAAGAGAGCTAGAGCAGTAGAGAGAGAGGTAGAGACAGAGAGGTAGCGAGAGGTGGAGAGGTAGAGAGAGAGGTAGAGAGAGAGAGGTAGAGGTAGAGAGAGAAAGGTAGAGAGAGAGGCAGAAAGGTAGAGGTAGAGAGGTAGAAAGGTAGAGAGAGGTAGAGGTAGAGAGAGAGAGAGCTAGAGAGAGAGAGGTAGAGAGAGAGAGAGTTAGAGCGGTAGAGAGAGAGGTAGAGCGGTAGAGAGTGAGGTAGAGAGGTAGAGTGAGGTAGAGAGGTAGAGAGAGGTAGAGAGGTAGAGAGAGAGAGAGAGAGAGAGGTAGAGAGAGATAGGTAGAGAAGTAGAGAGAGAGGTAGAAAAGTAGAGAGAGAGAGAGAGAGGTAGAGAGGTAGAGAGAGGTAGAGAGAGAGGTAGCGAGAGGGAGGTAAAGAGAGAGGGGTAGAGAGAGAGAGGTAGAGAGGTAGAAAGGTAGAGGTAGAGAGAGAGAGAGGTAGAGAAAGAGAGGTAGAAAGAGAGAGGTAGAAACGTGTTCATTGATTAGAAGAGGCCTGGCAAAGAGTAAGCTGAAGATTGTATTTTGATGTTTATTTATTTTGCATTTTTAGCAGTGCCACATGACTTAGGCCACTGCATAGGGTGATGCTGCATTAAAAACCGACTTTCATATTTATAGCCAGTCAGGGTTAGGGACTTCAAGGTTTTGCTATAGTTTCTGACTGATTTTCTATAATACCCCAGTTTGAACGTTGAACTTCATTAGCTGTGTAAACTTGCTAGTGATATTCCATCTGAAATAGGTCTTCACACCACCCCTTGAGGAAACCTTGGCTGCTCAGTCATCAGTGCCAAATGAGAGCCAAGGAAATCATGAGAACAATATCGAGAACCAGGAAGCCATGGAGAGAACATGACAGCAGCCTTTGGTCCTCCCTAGAACAACAGGATCTGGATGAACAACCCGACTGACAGGAGGGATGAAAAAGCGAAAGGAAGAAAGTGAGAGTAGGGAATAAGAATAAAATAAAAGAGGTCATGGAGACGGTAAGAAGAGGTTGGTAGAGTCAGGAAGGGAGGAAGGGGAAATGGAAGGAAGAAAGGGTGCAGAGAGAAAGCATGAAGTGGCGAATGGCTGGAAAAGAGGAGGAAAATGTAAAAGGCGAGATCGTGGAGTGAGAGAAGACTGTTTGATGAAGGACAATATAAGAGGGAGGGTGGAATGGGTGGAGAATCGAGGACAAGGAGTAATGGAGAGAGTGGGGAAATGGAAAGGACGGGTGAAGAGGAGGGAAAGCACGAGGGAAGGAAAGCGTGAGTGGAGCAAAGGAGTGCAGGCGAGATAGATGACGAAAGAGGAAGAGTAGGGGAAAGGCAGGGCAGTATAAAGGGCGATTGTTTGAAGAAAGGGGGTGACCAAATAAAGATGGGAAGAGGGAAGAGAGACAAGGCTGTAGAAAGCAAAACATGTTATGACGCTTGAAAGTGTAAAAAATGATGGCATCTCAAAGTGTCACATATAATGAATGAGGGACAGCGAGAAACACGTCCACAGGCATCTATGTCACATCGGGTAGATAGCGGATCGAAATTGGGACCACAAAAACATGTAAGAAAGAAACGGCACAAATTCAACAAAGTGGAGCATGCGTGCATGCGCAGCCTGCTCTTTTTAGAAGCACTTACTCGTGCTAGTGGCGGGCCGCTGCGCACTCCCGCCACGCGTATACCGGCACAAGCACGAGTATGTGCTTCTAAAAAGAGCTGCACGATGGCTAAAGGACTCCTATGCAGTGCATGCGCGCTGCCTAGGCGAAACGTCTAAAAGGATAGGGACGAATTGGGCATTTTAAGTCAAGGTCAATTTTCATGGGTAAAGAAAGGATACTTTTTTGAGATTACATGCAAACATTGAAAAGGAGATACTGTAGATGGTGGCACCGATATCTTCTGATGTTCATCCTTAAAGTTAGGTACACAATATTAATTCCAAAAGTGAAGCAAAGTTCATTTTGGATGCCACTGGTATTGCCAGACGAAAAAAAATACATGACCTCTGTTGGCACTATGTATAGAGTTTATAAAATGAGCGTGGAAGGTCAGTCAGCTCAGTGGAACTGGAATCTGAACTTCAACTTACAATGAGGTGGACCATTTTATTAATACCTTTTGTAACCGCAAATGTGCCATACATTTACATATTAAATCAAACGTTTGCTCATGCACAACATTATCTTTTAAGATCAAAATGTAATACTTTCCTGCAAAACCGTCTAACCCCATGTTAATGGAATGCGACTCGTGCACATGTTATTGTTACATGTGGATGCCATCGTTGCACGACCGGTGTCCTTGGCTTGTCTTGTCCTTTGAAGCCTAGAAATGCTCCAATCCCGACACGTCTACTTCTCCAAAAGGCCTAACCTCCCACTTATCTTGTGCCGCTGTGTTGCTTTATCTACATATTTACTCAGAGATGTGTTCTTACAATGCGGGTTTGTGACTTTCTATTTCTGCTGTGTCTAATTATATTTCTCTGTTCTACTAAAGTGCATGTCTAATTCCCTCTCCCCAAGGTCCTGACTCCATTTGTGCCTTTATTTTATTCTGCTCTCGTAGACAGCTTGGGCCTGTATGTTTTCTTTAACATGCACTTCTGTACACGTCTTACTGCTGTTGCTTGCATTGACGTAAGTAGGCCTTCTTCATTTTCCACATTCATTATAACATTGGTGATGTAAAGCACAAGATGGGGTGATGATAGCTTTACAGGTAGTGGAAGTGTATTGCCTGCTGGAAGGTGGAGACCTACATATAGAGCGACGGAGGATGTAAACAGGGCTACTTTTAGTAATTCCATAAACTTTGTTAGCAAGGGGTTACTGATTAGTTCTTCCTTCGCTTTCCTATTTGGTAGATGGTAAGGGTGACAGCTGGGATTGCAGTTTCTATGTTTCAGTATGAAGGAGTTTCTAGGTCAGGCCTTCCCTTTGTCTGTCTCTAATTGCTGATACAGCACAGTTAATGACAGCCAAGTGCAGAGATCTCACACATCACTGTGCTCATCTTGTAAATGTTCCTGCCTGAAGCCAACCCCAGTGCTGCTAGAAGCATCGCTCTACACAAAGGGAGGGAGCCTGAGAAGGACTCTTGAAAAGAACAATGCCAAACTGGTTCTACATCATAAGACAGCCACAAACTGCTGGAAATGTAGCATATTTCCAAATGTTGTAAAAAAGACAAAAATGGAAACGTGACACTCTTTTCCTCCATCTTACTAAAAAAACTCAATGTAGAAATTTAGTAATGTGGGGTGGATGAGCCAAGATCCCAGTTACAATTGTGTCAAAATCTGAGGAAATGTAAAAACAATGAGAACGCCCAATTAGGAGCCATGCACTGTGGGTGTTTCCAGAAGTAAAATCCACATCATGTATGTGGTATAGTACAGCAAACCACTTCCCAAACAATGCATAAACAGTAACTGGCACAGTTAGCCAAAGTCATGTATAGTTGCACTGAAAGGTCAGCAGTCCAGCCGTGATCACCCTCCAGCCTTCCTCATAGTAGGTGGAGGCTGGGCAAAGTTGAAACATGTTTTAGCTAAACTTGCGTTGCCCCCTCTACCCAGTCACTTAAATTGTTGAAAAATCAAAGGCCATTTAGGGGTTTTCTTGGCTCTCATTGGTTGCACATGTCAGTTTTGGAAGCCTTACACTTTCAGGGTTGCTGAGCCAATAATAAACTCATCAATACAGTGGAAGTTTAATTAAAAGATGATGCACTGGGGGCACAATGCTAAACCTATTACCAAAAACCACACAAAATTGAAAAGCATAAAATGGAGCTAGACTTGGGAGAGTACAAGCAAGGGGTAAATAAAAGATAGATTACATTGTTACACATTTGATTTAGCTGTTTCAAATGTAAATTAAAGTCACTGGAAGCCCAAAACATCATTAAAGTGACCCTGGAACGAAGGTGTTGTTAAGACAATGAATAAAACCCCAGCTGGAACCCCCAGTGGTGCCAAGCCATCACTTAGGCCAGATGATGAGCAGAAATGTCCAATCTACAGCAGGTGTTGGTATCTGTCTTGGGGTTTACCTTTGCAATTAGCCACTCGGATGAAGTGCTGAGAATAAAAAAAGATCTTCTGGGTGGAACATCTTAACCAACAGCAGTGGAGGGCAAGCTTTCGGAGCCCCCACTCAGGTTCTATTTAGAATCTCCAGGATCTGTCAGCAAATGGCAACTTACTTACTATATGCCACTGTTTGCCAGTGGGGTAGCAAGGTTGTCATGACCCTAGTGCTGGAAAGATAATTGCACCTGTGACTGCTTGCTTGGTAGTAAAATGTAGCAATCAGCGGAGATCAGTTAGTTCCTCAGGCTTATGAGCCCCTGTGGCACTGTAGCTGCTGCATCATTGTTAGCTACACCTTTGATGGGTTCCACACAGTTGTGGTGTTACAGTCAGTCTGTAGTTTGGAACCAAATGACTAACAGGCAGACGGGACCTTTATTACTGGGTTCTTCTTTGCGGTTATTGTCTGTGGCTCCTAGCCACTAAAAGCCACTAAACACTTCTATGATGGTCTTCAGGCATCAAGCAAAGCAACACAACAAGGTGCATGTCTCTTGAATAAGGCAAATGTGGCCCACTACCCACAGGGCAAGACAAAGGCTGTGCCTCCTATCCCTGGTAGACAAACCTCTTAGCAGCAAGTGGGTCACCTGCTTGTAACAAGTCATCCCTCCCAATAGTACTGATTGGAAGTGGCAGAGATTGGCATATTTATATGCCATTTCCACTATGTGTTGGTTGGAAGTGCTCTACTTCAGTCTTCATTATGAGTGGCCATAATCCCCCCCCCCCCCAACCACCCCCCACCACCACCACCTGAAGCCATATTTGGAGGGCCCTGTAAGGAACAAATTTGAATGTAATTGCCAATTCTATGCTAATTCAAGACCACATGGTTCCAAACAATGCTAAATTATATGATTGTTTGTTGCATTTTAATAGGGTTATACAAAAGCAGTTGAAATATGTTTTGCTCAGAACCCCAAATATGCTTAGGCTAGACAGAGGTCAAATAGACGGAAAATTCACTTTCCCAGGGTGCCCCATAGAAGGTGGGCCCCTGGTCAACTGCCCACGTTGCCTCTGCCTCAAAACATCTGTGGTACTTGCCCTACGGGTAATATACACCCCACAGGAACAACAAAGGTTGGGGGTGTTTCAACCAAACCTATCGCATGCTGAAAACAGGTCAAATGTGGAGGTGAAATTACTGGGCAAAAAAGAGTTTGGGGAAGAGGGTGTGCAGCACAGACCACTGACACAGGCTTTGTGTGAAAAGGGCAGCTTTATTGAAACAGGTGCCCCTCACATATAAACCCTGGGCCTTTCACCTTACAAAACTAAATCCTCACCACACAAAGATGATAACCTATGTTAAACAAACCGCCACCGCTAAATGTCCCACCCCTCACAAAACCTAATTCTGGAAGTCTCATATTCCTCCTGTGCTGATCTTCTGCAACTCAGACCTTTAACCTCCCATCCAGGTTTACTACATCTATTAACCTCTAACTAACTTAACTTCCTGCCTCACCCAGGGGTGAGCTTGTTCACCCATTCCCTCGCAGCCTGGACTGCCGCTGTCAACAACAATAACCTTCGCTAACCCATGCCAAATTCTTGGTCAACCACCTCTGAACCTGCTTCAAAGCAACAATACATACATGTTTCTCCCCCTGCGCACCTTTCCAAGATAAAGCCTGCCCAACTGTAAGCATCCGTATAAGCTGTCAAACCCTGGAACACCATAAGGTAAGGCGAGGTTAGGTGGGAAAAACTATAAAGAGCCTACTGTGCCACCTAAAGACAAAACGGTGACTGGTAATCAAAAAAGCTGGTTTTATACCATAGGCAAATTATAACATAAACCTAGCCCAAAACAGCGAGCAGTCATTTGACTGCTCCATCTCCCCCAATCCTCCAAGATTTTGTGATGTGTTGACGTCTCACTACTGGCCTGTGTCCCTTGGTCTGTCTGAAAAATCTATTTTTTCCCCACTTAGGAGACGTTCATTTAGTAATATTAGGACTAAAAGGAGCGGAGGGTTGCTAGCTCCCAGAGAAGCTAGGTCAATTTGATTTATTTATGAGAAACCAAACAGCCTTATCCATAGTGCAATCGATTTTTCTAAATGCCCATCTTTTTTTAAGAGCATGTACTATATTTTCTTCTTTAAATGTATATTTTTGAAAACTTCTAACCTTAAGTTTCTTTACTTTGGCAACTGTAGTTTCGTTGCTCAATTCTCTTGCATCACCTTTAGGACACTTAAGCCAGGTTTAAATCCTGTTCACAAAAACAGTGCCAAAGTGTCAAAGAAACTTTTTAATTAGAGTAAGTCAAAGTTTAAAAACAACTATGGACACGATTTTATAACTTAAGTTGGTGGTGTCTGTGACCAGGAGGCAAGCTCAAATGTTACTCACAACAGGCATGAACCAGGCTTCTCGTTCTGTTTAGGCCAACAGAGAAGTAACAAGTTTCTGTAGTCTGTAGGGTTTCCATGCCTTACAACTGGTCTACTTTTCAACAATATTCAGGTGTACCAGCTAACATACGTGTGACTGTGCTAGGCAGCTACCCTCGCTCACGGCCAAAATAGTACAGAATTATCCACATAGTCTCTTCCAGAGTGGGGATAAAGGTCTATTCAAACCTAAACACTGGCACAAGACTGCATGTCAATAGATGGGCCTGCCCTTCACCCCCTTTAGATACTACCCTATTTTGTGATGACCAGGTTCTAAGTGGGTAGGAATATGCTTTATTTTATATCCAATGGTCAAACAAAGGCCAGTACACAAGCAAATCAAGTCCCCTCAGCTCCAAGAGAGATGGCAAAAGACAGCCATATTTGGACTTCCATCGGCTTTTTTCACCCCCGTGGGACTGTACCACTGCATCTGCTGAACAAATGATATATACAATCCTGTGAACATCCCATTGCTACCCAATCAGCTTCCGTTGATTGGTCTTTGACTTTGATACCAAGGATAAAAAGGCAAATTTGTATTTGTCCAGATCTTGATGAATTCACAAACACCATCTTTCTAGTGGGCTCTTCAAGGCACCCGTTATCTGGGCCTTTAGTTGATTCATGCACCTAGCTCTGCCAGGGGCTGTTTCAAGTACTTAGCAACTGTGTTGCAATCTGTTTCATGCAACTAGCACCTCTGCTGGAGGGCTTTTTCATGCACCTTCCACCTTTCCCATAGGCTGTTTCATGCCACTACCACCTTTGCCTTGGGCTATTTCAAGCACCTTGAACCTCTCCTGGGTGCTGTTTTATGCACCTACAACCTTTGCCTTGGGCTATTTCAAGCACCTTACACCTCTGCTGTGTGCTGTTTCATGCACCTACAACCTTTGCTTTGGGCTATATCAAGCACCTTGAACCTCTCCTGGGTGCTGTTTCATGCACCTACAACCTTTGCCTTGGGCTATTTCAAGCACCTTGAACCTCTCCTGGGTGCTGTTTCATGCACCTACAACCTTTGCCGTGGGCTATTTCAAGCACCTTGAACCTCTCCTGGGTGCTGTTTCATGCACCTACAACCTTTGCCTTGGGCTATTTCAAGGACCTTGCACCTCTCCTGGAGGCTGTTTCAATCATCTACAACCTTTGCCATGGGCCATTTCAAGCACCTCGTACCTATCCTGGGTGCTGTTTCATACACCTACAACTTTGCCTTGGGCTATTTCAAGCACCTCTCCTGGGTGCTGTTTCACGCACCTACAACCTTTGCCGTGAGTTATTTTCAAGCACCTTGCACCTCTCCTGGGTGCTGTTTCATGTAGCTACATTTGCCTTGGGCTATTTAAAGCACCTTGCACCTCTCCTGGGTGCTGTTTCATGCACCTACAACTTTTGCCTTGGTCTATTGCAGGCACCTTGCACCTCTCCTGGGTGCTGTTTCACGCACATACAACTTTTGCATTGGGCTGTTTCATGCACCTTTCACCTCTCCTCTGTGCTGTTTCATGCACCTACAACCTTTGCACTGGGCTGTTTTATGAACCAGGCAACTCTGCTGGGATCTGTTTCGTGCATTCAGCTCCTATGCCTTGGGCTTTTTCAAGCAGCTTGCACCTGTCCTGGGTGTTGTTTCATCCACCTGCAACCTTTGCCTTGGGCTATTTCAAGCAACTTACACCTCTCCTGGGTTCTGTTTCATGCACCTGCTACCTTTGCCTTGAGCTAGTTCAAGCACCTTGAACCTCTCCTGGGTGCTGTTTCATGTAGCTACAACATTTGCCTTGGTCTATTTCAGGCCCCTTGAACCTCTCCTGGGTGCTGTTTCATGCACCTACAACCTTTGCCCTGGGGCACTCAAGCACCTTGCACCTCTCCTGGGTGCTGTTTCATGCGCCTACACTATTTGCCATGGGCTATTTCAAGCACCTTGCACCTCTCCTGGGTGCTGTTTCATGCGCCTACACTCTTTGCCATGGGCTATTTCAAGCAACTTCCACCTCTCCTGGGTGCTGTTTCATGCACCTACAACCTTTGCCATGGGCTATTTTAAGCACCGTGCACCTCTCCTGGGTGCTGTTTCATGCACCTACAACCTTTGCCATGGGCTATTTTAAGCACCTTGAACCTCTCCTGGGTGCTGTTTTATGCACCTACAACCTTTGCCATGGGCTATTTTAAGCACCTTGCACCTCTCCTGGGTGCTGTTACATGCACCTACAACCTTTGCCATGGGCTATTTCAAGCACCTTGCACCTCTCCTGGGTGCTGTGTTATGCACCTACAACCTTTGCCTTGGGCTAGTCCAAGCACCTTGCACCTCTCCTGGGTGCTGATTCATGCACCTACAACCTTTGCCATGGGCTATTTCAAGCACCTTGCACCTCTCCTGGGTGCTGTTTCATGCAGCTACAACGTTTGTCTTGGGTTATTTCAAGCACTTTGCACCCCTCCTGGGTGCTGTTTCATGCACCTACAACCTTTGCCATGGGCTATTTTAAGCACCTTGCACCTCTCCTGGGTGCTGTTTCATGCACCTACAACCTTTGCCATGGGCTATTTTAAGCACCTTGAACCTCTCCTGGGTGCTGTTTTATGCACCTACAACCTTTGCCATGGGCTATTTTAAGCACCTTGCACCTCTCCTGGGTGCTGTTACATGCACCTACAACCTTTGCCATGGGTTATTTCAAGCACCTTGCACCTCTCCTGGGTGCTGTTTTATGCACCTACAACCTTTGCCTTGGGCTAGTCCAAGCACCTTGCACCTCTCCTGGGTGCTGATTCATGCACCTACAACCTTTGCCATGGGCTATTTCAAGCACCTTGCACCTCTCCTGGGTGCTGTTTCATGCAGCTACAACGTTTGTCTTGGGTTATTTCAAGCACTTTGCACCCCTCCTGGGTGCTGTTTCATGCACCTACAACCTTTGCCATGGGCTATTTTAAGCACCTTGCACCTCTCCTGGGTGCTGTTTCATGCACCTACAACCTTTGCCATGGGCTATTTTAAGCACCTTGAACCTCTCCTGGGTGCTGTTTTATGCACCTACAACCTTTGCCATGGGCTATTTCAAGCACCTTGCACCTCTCCTGGGTGCTGTTTCATGCAGCTACAACGTTTGTCTTGGGTTATTTCAAGCACTTTGCACCCCTCCTGGGTGCTGTTTCATGCAGCTGCAACCTTTGCCTTGGGCTGTTTTATGAACCTGGCAACTCTGCTGGGCGCTGTTTCATGCATCCACCACGAATGCCTTGGGCTGTTTCATGTACCTGGCAACTCTATCAAGGGTTGTCTTATGAATTCACTAAGTCTATATCCCGTATCTGTGAACCCCGGAGATTTGCTGTCAGTTTCTACCAGACGCTGTCTTCTTATAGGCGTCATCTACAAAGGGCCTCAGCTTGGTTGGTGTTCATCCATATTATTGTGGTCAAAATATCGACCTAGACATATACCAGGACCTTAATGCCGACTTCAAAACTATGATCACATGGCAGTTAATAATAGAAAATGTACATTTACACTGACAATATTTCAGGAGTCAATTGTATGGTCCTGATTGTGTGTGCGCGTGTGTGTGTATGGGTGTGTGTGTGTGTGTGTGTGTAAGCCGATATTTTGGTGGTTGATAATTTAACTAGGGGTGTGCATAACTCACATAATTCTGTGTAGCGAAATCACACAGAATAACCTAAAGATTACGTGGAATTGCACAAGATCAATAATTCGTCAGTTAGCACTATTTTCTTAGCACACAAATGCCCCCTCGCATGGAAAATGTAATAAATGCAACAGAAAATGAATAGCTGTGCAAGGAGCTGCATACGCTCACTAAATGAGCACTTATCACTATTTTCTTAGCGCAAAATGCACCCTCAAATCCAGGCCGGATTTGAGGATTCATTTTGCGCTAAGAAATAGAGCTAAATGCGACAGAACATAAACAGCAGCAAGAGCAGCTACTTGTGGTCACTCAGGGCCACATATGTTGTTGTTGAAAGCTTTTATTCGATATACAAGATATCTTGAAAGCGAATACATACAATAAAAAGACATTTCAAGACATGCAGCTAGTCAATACATTCATCATAAAAAAGTTAAGAACCGGGTAAGCTCCCGAATAAATTAATTAAGAGTACAATTAAACAGAAATTGACAGCCTCTTGCAACGAAAAAAAATTTGGAGACACCACAAACAATAACGGGGGAGGTATCTGACATTAAAATGCGAAGGGCAACCAGGTGACTGCGTGTTCCCATGTTGGAAAAAAGGGGCTTGAGCCAGTACTTCCTTGGATTTAGATAGTCCGGGCACTCAAACATAATGTGTGCCACCGTTTCAGGTCTAGTGGGGCAATGGGCACAAAACGGAGACAAAGAAGCACCAGATTTCCATTTCGATATTAAAGCTCCGATTGGGAGAGTGCCCACTCTAAATTTAAAATACAGTGCCCTGTCGGCTGGGAGGGTGATACAATCAAAGTAGGACTCGTATCTTGTCATGTCCTTTAGGAGCAAAAAAGATCTCGTGGATTTACAATGGGAAGAGTTCATAATTAGCTGACCCGCAGCCCAATCCCAATATAGTTTCTTCAAGACTTCTTTTGGGGGTGACGTTTTTGCGCTCCAATGTTCACCAAGGCTAAGGTCATATAACAGTTTCTTTGTGTCCCTCAGCCATTTGATTTTGGCCCAACCACCCATATTCATTATCTCAGTTAAACCATTTGCATAGGATTTCAGTTCCTCCACCCTCCAGATCCGGGACCACAATAGGAGCGGACGTAAACGTGCTTGGATTTTAATGCTCTTGCAGCCCGTATCTAATAGTACGGGAACTGTTGGTGTACTTGAGGGGAGACAAAGGAGGTCCTTCAGAAACCTATTCTCAGCTTTTTCCAATGAGTCCAGGTTTTCATGTCCCCATATCTCCGCCCCATATAGGGCCGACGAAACACCTTTAGCCTTGTATATTTCGAGGACTGGCGCTACTCTATGTCTGGGTGACTCCCGAAATTCTCTCAACAGGGCGCCACTCACTCTCTTGTGACTTAGAAGCATTTTGTCTATGTGCATGGACCAGCTCATGCTATCTGTTAAACGAAAACCCAGATAATCAAATTGGGATACTCTCTCCAGCGGTATAGAGTTTAGAACAGGAGGGCTTCCGAGCTTCCTCGGGGGATGTAGAATTAGGTACTTCGTTTTGTCTACATTGATGACAAGACCTCGAGCGGCACAGAAGTCCTGGAAGCGGTTGAGTAGTTTCTGCAATCCTTGGGGGTTTTTTCGAAATTAGCAGAGTGTCGTCCGCAAAAAGCAGAGTCGGCACTCGTACACCCCCCAAACATGGGGCGTCAGCCGGTTCCTTCTGAAGATAGTCAACCACCCCGTTAACATACAACGAGAACAGGGTGGGTGCCAACACGCACCCTTGTCTCACACCCCTTAACACTGGGATCTTCTCCGTGGTCTCACCGTTGCTCCCCCATCGTACCTGGGCGAAGTTTCCTTCATGCAGCTTGATAAGCAGAGATAACAAATAGGGAGGCATCCCCAGGCTGTGTAAAACCTCCCACAACCGCCCCGTGGAACTAGGTCAAAGGCAGTCTTCAAGTCGATGAAGGCTAGGTAAAGACTGCCCTTGCCCAGTTCCACCACCTTCCAGTTAATAAGGGCCAGCCTAAACGCCTGCTCCACGGTTCCTGTTCCTGTGCGGAACCCAGCTTGATAGTCGGACAGTATTCTATTTTCGTTAACCCAATGCAGAATGCGCCCCAGGAGCACCTTTCCCGCCACTTTCTGCGAAGAGTCAATGAGACTAATGGGCCTGTAGTTCCCGGGGCTATTCCTGCAACCTTTTTTAAAGATGGGGACTACCACTGCCCCTTTCCAGGAATCAGGGACCGGCCCACCCTTCATTATATCGTTAAGTACTGCCGATATTATTTTCCCCCACTCCATTGGGTAAGCCTTCAGCAGGTCTCCAGGCAGGCCATCCGGTCCTGCCGCCTTCTGGGGTGCCACCCACTGAATGACATTCTCAACCTCCTGAGGGGTAAACAGGTCTAGGATAGCTGGCTCAGGGGAGGGTGCTAGGGGAACAATTTCAAAGGAAGCCCCTTCTCCAAGGGAATACAGGGCCCCAAAATGATTGGCCCAGCTCTGGGAGGGGATATTACAAGTCCTTAGGGTGTCATCCGGCTTGCTACGCTTCCCCACAAGTAGCCAGAACCCTCTTGAGTCTTTGTTTCTACTAGCTACTAGCAGGTCCTCCCAAAATTTTTCCTCCCATTCCCTCTTTGCAAGAGAGATTGACCTAGAGTACAATCTCCTTGCCTCTTTCACTCTGGTTGGGGAATTGGATTTTACCGCTTCTACCAGCCTTGTTTTTAACACTCTACATGTGTGGGTATACCATCCCTTTACTTGGGTTTGCTTTGTTTTTCCCTCCCCGCTACTTGATGGAACAGTAAATAAATTTGTTAGGGCCTCTGTCAAGATACGAAACTCCCCACAGGCTGCTCCCACTCCCCCCAGGGATGAGTCTAAACTTTGTTGTGCTTTAGATAAGACAAGCATTACCTGTTCAACCCTCTCCTTGGAGAGTGAAAGTTTTTCCCACTTTAGGCGCCTCCCGCAGGGGGCAACTTGCGATTCGCTGAGACCTACCAGACGAGAGGTGGATGCACCCTCCCTTCCTGCTGCCCACCAACACCCCAATGTGAGAGAGAGTAGATTATGGTCGCTCTCTATGGTGGGAACCACGACCATATCTTTTAACTCACTCCATAAACCCACATCGAGCATGATATGATCAATCCGCGATGTGTGGTTTGGTCTATTATATGTATGTGCCCCCCCCTTGTCTGATTTGGTCCTGCCGTTCACCGCCCGTAGCTCGAACTCAATAGAAAGGGAATATACTTGGAGGGCCACCTGCGACCACCTTCTGATTGGTTGTATCTCTAAGCCCGGAATCCCTCTAACACTATCCAGCTCTTCCTGGTCCAGGGAAACATCCGAGCCCAAGGGCTCGAATGTACAATTAATGTCACCTGCGACCATAGTGCAAGACTTGTGGGGAGTTGTTTTTAGAAGACCCTCCAGTATTTTAATAGTTACTGACTGGCTACCCCCTATGGTGCTACGTGCAGAAATATTGAAAATATTCAGCACGGCTCGATTCCGGGAGTCTTTCAAGATGATGTTTTGAATGTCAGGGCAACCCGTTTGACACTCCACTATCCTACAGTTTAAAGACGCTGACACCCATATTAAAAGACCACCCGAAGGGCGTCCTTTCCTAGAAGGCGAGCATATAGCCGGGACAGAGCTGGTTGAGTAACCTGCTCTGTGCACAGGATCCACGCTCCAGGTCTCCTGGAAGATGCATATGGCATATTCCTCTATCAAAGCATTCCAGTCTGGCAATTGTAGCTTCCTAGTAATTCCAGCCACATTCCAGCTGGAGACCCTGAGATCGGGGTCCACTATAGCCGCAGCACAGCTGCTCGCAGGAACAGGACAGGGGGACAAGCCCGCCAGGGGACCATCAGCTCCCAGATAAAAGCTGCAGGTTTGGGGCCTACTAGCTCCCACTATGTCGTTTGATGTGAGCGGCAATTCCTCCAAGGGAGAAGAATTGGGCGTCTGTTTCGGGTCGATAATTACACAGTTCAGTTCCTCCCCTAACAGCTCATCAGCTCCCTCAGGTCAACACCCCCAGGATTCCAATGGGGAACAGACCAGCCGACCTGGGGGTAGGACAGAGGTTCCGCTGGCCAACATACACCCATGCTTTGACAAGGAGGATTAACACTCACACCCAGTTTTTGTGGCTTAAACACGGGCCTGGGGTAAACATAAGACAAATCCACTGCTTGTATACCCTCGCTAGCTCCCTCTTGGCCCGAGGCACAGATTAGTCCTGCCACCCTAGGGTCCTGAAAGTTGACAATAATACAGTCCCCCTCCAGATGCTTCTTACCTTTGCCCACCCAATCCACTCTACGAACGGCTAAAATCAGCCCGTCCACACTGGGGGGCAAGGTTTTTTTTTACATTAGCCAATGAATACACTTGTTTTTTAACATCTGGTGTGTTTCTGTTTGGTTTTCCTTCAGTGGGGGAACTTTTACCAAAACAGCCACATAAGGATAACAATCAGGGGGAAGGTTTGCCGACTGCCTCCTTTGTGGCGGCCTCTGGGTACCGACTACAGGTGGCGCAAGAGTTGCCTTGTTCTTGTCGCGGATAGGTGCAGGGCTAGGGCTGATGCCATTTACTTTCTCTGCCCCCTCCACGGCTTGATTACCCTTAGACGTACCCACTTTATCAACTGCCTTGGGCTGAGTTGGCTTTTGGAGTTGAGTTTTAAAAGGGACAGGGGATTTTTGTTTGGATTTTGGGTGGCATCCTACTGTGGACACAGAAGGAACTGTGGCTATGGGTGCAGCTGTTTTCCCCCCCACTGAAAGTGCAATGAGTGGAGCCAACGTCTGGACCTGTGCTACAGGGAGTGATTTCCCTACCTCCCCCGCCATATTATTCTCGCTCACTCTAGTCTGCAATTTAATCAGATTTTTGAGCGAGCAAAAGTTATCAAGTGTTGTTTGCTCCAGCTTATCCAATCTTACGCCCAATCCCTCAACTGTACTTAACAGGGGGGCTAAAAGGCTAGTGAGCTTTTTAATGATAATGTTGGAGTAGTCAGGGACTGCCATACTCGGTGTATTACTATTAGGGTTTGGGAAGCAGCACCCCTCTTCAAGTGTTGGGCTTGAGAGGTTCCCCTCTGTTTGTACATCCTCTGTGGCAGGGGTTGGAAGGGAATGTGATCTTGGCCCCTGCCCTCTGCGTACTTGCTTCTTGGAGCGTTTAGAAAGGGTGACATACTTCCCCTTCCGACAGCAACCACCCCTCTTCCCCTTTTCGTGTGCGGGCCGGACCAAGGGTCTGGCGGACTCTACTACTTCCTCCACAATATCCAGGTTAATTGGAGAGGGTATCACGCTGGTGGTCGGAGGCTGTGTTCCGATTGGGGGCGAGACCCCGGACTCCTCGAAGACCTCCTCAGCCTCGTAGACCTCCGGTCCCGGCAGTAACACTGCCAGTTTCTCAAGCCTATCAACGCTGTCCCCTATTGCTGAGATCCGAGACTTCTGAGGATTACCCGCTGTTGAGGGACGTGGAACGTTATTAGGAGACGGGGACATTGCCAGGGCCACGGCCCCTAGGGAAGAGCGCCTAGTGGGGAGATATACATCAGAAAGGCGTTTTTCAGTCATCACTATTTCTTTTTCTATTACCGCCGCTACTCTGGTAATGAAACGGTCCATGGTGCCGATCATGGTAGGCGCGGTAGGGCCAGCACCACCTCCCTCACTCCTCAGAGACTTCCCTGACCTGGTAGACATCGCAGGGTTGTTTCTCTCAAGTATGGTCTCAATAGTCACACTATCAGCACGCTAGTGGAAAGGGACGTGGCCCAGCCCAGCCTTGACAGCCCCGGACTGCCACAGACTGCCCGCCCTTTGCTCGGCGTCCCGCTGAGCGTCCTGCGCGTAGTTAATAAGGGGCGTTGCAGGCGGGGTGGGCGTGTCTGTCAGGGGGTGCGGCCGTGCACACCTGTGCAGAGCAGGGACTCCTGGTCTTGCGAGTCCCTGCTGGCGCGCTCCCTCTGGCGCCTCGAAGTACCTCCTCCTCCTCCTCCGGGGGTCCGCCTGGAAGACAGCTGGCAACCGCCCCTCACCGTGGGCTGCGCAGCGGCACCCGCGGAGCGGGTGCTGCAAGTTGTGATCTCGGCAGCAGCAGCACAGTGGATCCCGATCCGGGCGAGGGCAGGCTCCTCCAACTCGCAGGTCAGGTCAGTGGCGGCGTTTGTAGGGACCCGCAGGCAGCACCTCCCACGGCAACAATTAGCAGTTCAAAGTGTCCCACACTCTGAAACAGTAGGCCGGCTTTTGTGGATGGCCAGGCGGGTGGGCGTGTCTGTCAGGGGGCGCGGCCGTGCACACCTGTGCAGAGCAGGGACTCCTGGTCTTGCGAGTCCCTGCTGGCGCGATCCCTCTGGCGCCTCGAAGTACCTCCTCCTCCTCCTCCGGGGGTCCGCCTGGAAGACAGCTGGCAACCGCCCCTCACCGTGGGCTGCGCAGCGGCACCCGCGGAGCGGGTGCTGCAAGTTGTGATCTCGGCAGCAGCAGCACAGTGGATCCCGATCCGGGCGAGGGCAGGCTTCTCCAACTCGCAGGTCAGGTCAGTGGCGGCGTTTGTAGGGACCCGCAGGCAGCACCTCCCACGGCAACAATTAGCAATTCAAAGTGTCCCACACTCTGAAACAGTAGGCCGGCTTTTGTGGATGGCCAGGCGGGTGGGCGTGTCTGTCAGGGGGCGCGGCCGTGCACACCTGTGCAGAGCAGGGACTCCTGGTCTTGCGAGTCCCTGCTGGCGCGCTCCCTCTGGCGCCTCGAAGTACCTCCTCCTCCTCCTCCGGGGGTCCGCCTGGAAGACAGCTGGCAACCGCCCCTCACCGTGGGCTGCGCAGCGGCACCCGCGGAGCGGGTGCTGCAAGTTGTGATCTTGGCAGCAGCAGCACAGTGGATCCCGATCCGGGCGAGGGCAGGCTCCTCCAACTCGCAGGTCAGGTCAGTGGCGGCGTTTGTAGGGACCCGCAGGCAGCACCTCCCACCGCAACAATTAGCAATTCAAATGAATATCAGGTTTTGTGACACACAAATTGCGCTTTTAGCGAGTCACAAAACCTGATATACAACAGTGTCTCAGACACTGTTTGTGATTCCCAAATGGGTTGCAAGGGACCTGCCTAAATAATATTCATGAGGCAGGTTGCCATTTGCGACCTTTTGGGAATTGCTGGCACTCACAGGGATTAGGGTCTGCTGGGGTCAGCAGAACACCATGGGCAGTATTACGGAAGGTGCCCCGGGGCGCAATAGGCGTTTGCACCCGCTTAGTGTGCCCCCGGGGCACTTGGTATTACAGAAGAGGGCGCAGACGATTGTGTGTTCCCTTCTTTAATACCGATAACGCTGGTGCACCGGCGCTACCATCAGAGGGTGTACTCTCATTTGCATAGGGGCGTGTCCTATGCAAAAGAGTGAATTCCTTTGACTCTGCACCCGCGCCATATTACAGAAACGGGTGCAGAGTCAAAAAAGCCCTCAGGAGGCGCACTGACAGTGCACCATTTAATAGGTGGCGCACTGTCAGTTTGCTTCCTGACAGCTGTAAAATGTTGCTGCTTTCGTGTAGTGGACACTTAACCATTAGTGTGCTGCATTTGTGTACATTGTGCACCTTTTGGTTATTGTTATACTCCTGTAGAATTATGTTTAAAGCCCTGTCTTGGTCTTTGATTCTTTTTGCACTCAGAGTTGCACTTTAAAACAGATTTAAATAAAATAAAATACAACTATAATTGATGTTCGAATCCATAGGCAATAGGCTGTGGCACCCTCGAATGACTGGGTGCCGGTTCTGACCCCATGTGGAACGCAGTGACTGGTGTTGAGATAGCAGGACCCTCGGTGAGTGGTAAAGACCTTCCATGGTACCCCTCCTTCAGTTCAATTCAGATTGCAAAGAGTCTGGTCGCCAAGGTTTCATTAATTTGAGTGATCTTAGGAACAAAACGAGAGGGCTGAGGTGGGAGTGGCTGTGGGAAGAAGTGGTACAATGAGTCGGGACCACAGTTGTCTGTTCAAGCATCCCACCCTCCTTTGCGTAGACCTCTCTGGTGCATATTGTATGTAATTGCATTTATATAGCGCTTTCTACCCCTGACGAGGCGTCAAAGGGCTTTTTCGGCGAGTAGCACGCTACTCTGGAACCCAAAAAGGATTAGTGGTGAATAGTGTAGTGAAATATGAAATTAATTTGAGCGGTGGATATGTCCGTCTATTCTCTGGATTGAGAAGAATAATGGAGTCCTCTCTTTTCTTTCTTTCTTCCTCTTTCCTGTTCTTCTTTCTTTCTCTTTCTTTTTTTCTTCTCCTTACAAATGTATCTTATGTTATATGCCTAATTGATTATTTTACTTAGGTTACCTATGTTTTATTATGGCTTTTGTTTTGTATTTGAAAAAACCTTAATAAAAATTTCTTAAACAAAAAAAAAAGAGGATAGTGGAGGGATACAAGAGGGAAAGAGTTGCATTTATAGAGCGCTTGCTACTGGACCACAGCTGCACCTCCGCATATGTATGTTTTCGCAAACGTGTAGAGGTATTCGTGCGTGTGTGTTAATGCACATATGCCTAGGCATTCGATGTACGTGTATCAATCACACTTTGTCTGTTCACTTATGTCTGTGTACCTATGTGCTCTAAGCGTCAAACACCGGTCTGTATTTCGTGTGCGGAACTGCCTGCCTAGATGTGTAATTGATCCGTGACCTGAGATGACCTCGTGCGGCTCCGATGGCCGCTTTCTCCCGTGAGCTGCTGCTAATACTTCCTGGGGATAAGAGGATGAGAGGAGGGAAGGTGACGGCGAAGGTCATGAGCTCTGATTCGCACAGGAGCTCGGCCAGGGAACACCAATCACAGGAGCAGATAATCTGCAGCTTGGGCTCGAGCACGCGGTCATCAGGAAGGTTATGGACCGGCTTCTGCTGCTGGCATTAGGACATCTGTCTGTTGTGTGCCTTCACCTGTTGCAATCACTAAACCCCTGAGCAGCTATGCCGAATGACATAGTAAACAATTACTGTATGATTGGGCCATCAAACGGATGAAAAAATCAATCTGCTTTATTATTGACTCGACATCTTTTTAAAAACATGATATAAAAATATAGAAATATCGTCACATATATAAAAGACAATAATTACATCTACATGCAGTGATAAATTTACACACAACAATACAGCATCAATACGTAGCGCCTCTGATGACTTGATCTATCTTACTCCTCTCTATAAGGCCAACAATAATCCAGGATCATAAATGAACAGTGCATCTCAATGGGTAATTTAGTATCACAGAAAACATGATCCCAACGTTTGTGTCTTGAGTTGTTGATAGGTATCAACAGTTGAAGCCACAAACTTTGAGATCATGTTTTTTGTGACAGAGCTATCTTGGTGGGTGTGCGGCGGGATGCATTCTGTGGTCTCTGCTTCATTCAACCAAACCAAGTCCCATGATTGGAACTTTCAATGTCCATGGAGGCCATTCTATGCTTCAGAGAATGAAGCATTCTTTAATTGGCAGCCCATCCTCAGAGAGGCATACAATGCTTAACATCAGGTCTTGTGTGCTCCTCATGATAGTCCGTGCATAGCCTTATGTAGGCACGTAGGAGCCCCAGTTTCCCATTGAGAGGAACGCAAGCTATTCTGACGATAAGACCATACTGAGCACATCTTACCTTCATCGTACTATACAGATCGACGCATTAACTCAGAGAGTAAGCTTACCCGGACTACTTCTAGGCACAGACTCTTGGAAGCTTCCTGAATGAGGCACATGCCATCAAAGCTTGGAAACCGAAAGCCTCATTGTTAAATGTCTCCAAAATCAAAGGGCTGATCCTGCCTCTAGTCAGCGATGACCTCACTATGATCCTCAATGCCTACAGCAAGAAATGGTGCCTTGGCTTTAACTTAACAGATCCTTCTTTACCAACAGGACCATGGCACACATCTCTATGCTAAAGGACATTCTCTAAATCTCATAGCTTGGCACTGTGAATCGGATTCAAATGAATGTGCACTCCAGGCCTCGCTGAAATTGTAATTACTTTTGTGTAGTGTTATGGCCTGATCTTTTAACAAAGGCCCCTGCAACCTCTGCTTCGCTGGTGGGCCGCAACCCATCAAGGGGCCCCCTTACCCTTCAGGGGGCCCCCATTGAGCCCTTCATTGCTTTCTGCAGGGTGGACCCATCATTTTGCGTGACGTCAGCGGAAGTAGTTGAAACCATCCTGTCGGGCAGTGCCTTGTAATGCCGCAGGTGAGTGTGGAGTGAGGCTGACTGTGATTAAAAGAGGCAGATGGACTCAGACTGGGGAACCAGCTGGACATGACGCCACCAGGGATCCTGTGAAGTTCCCAAACCCAAAGGTCCCAAGGTGGGATGGATACCAACCCCTAGCTGGGCACTCTCACTGCTTCTCATGGATGCTGCTCCAGCATCCCATTACCTCGTTAGCAATGTGTAAAGTTGGAAAGAATTTCTTCACCAGACTTTGTGATTTTTTTCTCCAAAACTTCAAAAGCTTTTCAACTTCTGCAGGCGTGCAGAGTTGCAACTGTGTGCTAGAAGGGTGCTCCATACTGGCAATGTGAGTTATTTCCATGCCATCCTATCGTGTGTAAAGCACCTCGGAGGACATCTCAGGAACAAGCAAGGGCACAGTAAAAAAGAAAACAAAACAAAGTCGTGCGGCGATAAAAAACAGAGACAGGGGCGAGGGCTGCAATAAATGCAACAGCAGCGACTAACAGTATCTCGAACCGGAACGCGCGTCACACAGGCACTGCATGGCTGGGTGAAACTAAGCTTTGGTGGTTGTCGGACCAGAGAGTAAAACGCAGCAGGTTGAAAAGCATTCACATGGTGATCTTGGTGACAAGGTTAAGTAAAGCTAGAGTACACTACTGCAGTCCTTTAGTTTGGTAATGGAAAGTAAAACAAGCATTTGCAATGCAATAGGTCTCGCATTAGGACATTTTGAGCTATTGGTATTGTAAATGACAATTTTTTTATTTCTGTGTTGATTTTGAAAATAGCTAAATTAATAGCTTTGTCATTTACAATGCCAATAGTTATAACTTTCGCAAATGTGACACCTATAGCATTTGTAATGCAATATGTGTTGTATTTACGTGACTTAGATGTATTACTATTACAAATAACAATGGCTTTTAATTTTTTTAAATAATTAATACTTAAATAAAAGTTATTATAATTTATAATAGCAATAGCTTAAACTTTTGTAAATAACTTTTGTGAAGATTGTGTTAAGTGTATTTTATTGTGACGAAAATCCTAGAACAGAATTTAAATATTAACAATTTTTTGTGACATTTGTAATAAAGTTTGAGACATTGAGAGAACATATTTGAACCAGTTGTTGTTGAATAGTTGCACAGATTGATGCTGTGGTGCCCCTGAGTGGTGGTGCTGAATGAATGCGATAGATAGATAGAGTGAGGGCGATAGATCGAGTGAGGGCGATAGATAGATAGAGTGAGTGCGATAGATAAATAGAGTGAGGGCGATAGATAGAGTGAGGGCGATAGATAGATAGAAAGTGCCTATAAATAAACCAATCAAAAACATAAACACCTAATAAACAAAAATGCCTGATTATTGAAAAGGAATAGACTAAGATAATAGATTTGTGCAAATACAATAAACAGAAGCAAGACAGTGAAGGGGCAGGAGAGAGTGAGACAGAAATAGAGGAAGAGTGGAGAGGCCAAGACAGTGAAGGGGCGGGAGAGAGTGAGAAGGAAACTGAGGAAGAGTGGAGAGGCCAAGACAGTGAAGGGGCAGGAGAGAGTGAGGTGGAAACTGAGGAAGAGTGGAGAGGCCAAGACGGTGAAGGGGCAGGAGAGAGTGAGACAGAAATAGAGGAAGAGTGGAGAGGCCAAGACAGTGAAAGGGCAGGAGAGAGTGAGACGGAAACTGAGGATGAGTGGAGAGGCCAATACAGTGAAGGGGCAGGAGAGAGTGAAACGGAAGCAGAGGAAGAGTGGAGAGGCCAAGACAGTGAAGGGGCAGGAGAGAGTGAGACAGAAATAGAGGAAGAGTGGAGAGGCCAAGACAGTGAAGGGACAGGAGAGAGTGAGAGAAATAGAGGAAGAGTGGAGAGGCCAAGGCAGTGAAGGGGCAGGAGAGAGTGAGACAGAAATAGAGGAAGAGTGGAGAGGCCAAGACAGTGAAGGGGCAGGAGAGAGTGAGACAGAAATAGAGGAAGAGTGGAGAGGCCAAGACAGTGAAGGGGCAGGAGAGAGTGAGACAGAAAAATAGGAAGAGTGGAGAGAGAGGAGAGAGTGGTGTGAGAGGAGAGAGTGGGGAGAGTGAGGATAGTGAGGAGAGGGGAGATTGAAGATGAGAGGGAGGTGAGAGAGGGAGGGGAGAGTGGTGAGAGGGGAGAGTGGGGAGAGTGAGGAGAGGGGAGAGGGGAGAAAGGGGAGAGGAGAAGATAGGAGAGAGGAGGGGAGAGGGGAGAGTGGAGAGACTGAGGGGAGGGGAGAGTCAGGATATAGATGAGAGGAGATTTTATAGTATTGTTAGAAAGGAAGTGAAACTAAAGAAGGGGGAGGATGCAAGGGGAGAATGATGTGGGAGTGACCAAGAGCGTGAGAGAGAGAGAAATATATTCTAGGATACTTGAGTGGACTAAAGCGATTAGCCGAGACATTTGCCTGGGACTTGTAGACTAAAACTAGCGTCACATCTTTCTGACGCCAAAGAATCGAGAACCATTGAGTCAGGTAACACAGACACCTGTTTGGCACGCCTGGAGATGAGTGGGAGTCTGCAATGCGCTGTATCAAAGGTCGCTATCAGGGAGCGAGGAGCTACGCTACGAACCAAGATGGCCGCATAAGCTCCCGGCTCCGCCGACCTCCGCCGGCAGCTCATATATCCTGTTAACTATCCTTTCCTCCTGCCGGACTCCCGCGCACATGAAGTGCTCCTGACTCCTGCGGTGCAATCCCGGACTTTCCAACATACCGGGTGACGAAGTTATGTCAAGTTCTATTCTTGGCCTACTCCAGGCCTGACGCCGGGACCTCGATTTCTAGCCCATCCGGGTTAGAACTGCACAACATCGGCTGTGGGACCAGGGTTGCGTCCGGTCTCCCAAACTTGGATCATTCTTTGCATTTATGACTGGCAACTCAGTGACCGGCTTAAGCTAAGGACACGGTACAGTGACGCAAGTGAACATCGGTAGCCGCGATCGGGGGTCCGACGCCCGGAGACCCTGCTGGTGGGGACGGGGTTGACGGGCTTGGCCCCCGCGGGCGGCGAAGGTGTCGATTCTGCCAGTTTTGAGAACGCCCGCTGTTGTCATCGGCTCTGGGTGTGCCTGGTGCCTCGGAGTTGTGTCCGGGGTTCAGATCCTGCTTCGTCTCTTCGCGAGAGGGGATGGAGGGGACGGACGGCATACCATCGTTGAGGTCCGTAATGGCCGCCATTGGGGCGCTCCACTCTCAAATCACCATCATGTACGTTCGGATGTCTGTACCGCTGGACAACGCTTGTTTGAGACCGGAGGACGATGCTCCGACATGTTATCAGCAAGCCGTGGTTCCTGTGGAGTGCTCTGCCTACCATTTAGAGGTCCCCGGGCGGAAGCCTGATTTAGCCCACTTTGATGACTCTGGCTTCATGGATGACGCACCTATGATCATCGTTGGCTTTCCCTACTCGGTCCCTGCTCGGCGAAACATAGTTGCTAAAGGTTTTGATCGCCACGAACAGCTCTTCAGTGACTATCTGAGAGGTTCGCCCTTTTTCTTCATCTTCCCTTGCCGGATTTGTGGATGTCGCCATCTTGTATCCTGTCTTCGATCCGATTCCATTGACTTGAACTGTTATGAACGCTTCGATTTCCTTATGATGACTGTGGCTTGGGCGGCAAGGGCTTTCGTAAAGAACCGTACTGGTCAGGGTTGATTTTGGCTTCTGGGGTTTGCTACGTTATGTGATCTGTGCCGGGATTGTACCTTATATCGTAACGGGAGTCGGGTGGTTCTGTTGATGTCCTCCCCAGGTTGGGGTTTAATACTTGCTTCAAACAGTGGCTAATATGTCTTGGGGAGGTCGCTAATGACAGGGGGTAAGGGAGATCGGGAGTGTGTATGTTGTTCTCCTCCTCCGCTTTCTTTTCCTTTCTTTAGGGCAAGTTCCGGGGCGACAGGCACGCTGTTAGTGGGGTAAGCCGTAGCCATTACAGGGGTGCAGGGTGGCGGGTGTTGGGGGGGTTTGTTATTTTAGTTTGTGTTGTTCTATGGTCCCTTTCTTTTCCTTTCCTCTTCTCAGTAGGGTTGGCTGTTTCTCCTGTCACGTTTTGCTTTATTGGGCGTCTATACCAGCTTTTATTTCATTGTCTCCTAAGAGTGGGTCTTCTGGATGGTGCTCGCACTAAATCGCTTGCTAGTGGATCAACCTTTACTCCTTGTCTGTCGCGTGACCAAGGCGGTATTATTTGTTACCTGTTCTTGACTGCAGTGCGTGGTACATCCCCTCATCTCTTATTGCTACTTATAGCATGGTGTGACGCCTCTTACAGTAATGCCACTACTGCTTCTTTAAAAAAGAAGAAAAGAAACCTCTGATATATCCTTTGTAATGGTGGCTCATTCAATCATACGCTGTAATTTCTTAGCAGCAGTTGCCAGGGTCGATGATATATTCATAAATTCTAACTTGATTTGCTGAGTTTGCGGCCAGCCCCTGTGGTTGTAGGCCTGCGCTTGTAATACTTTGAATGCATCAATAAAGTTAAAAAAAAAAAAAAGGTCGCTATCAGCTGTCCAAGAGTCAGAGACTAGATCCCATGAAGGGGTTGTGGGTCTGACAGCAGATGCACTGGAAGAAGGGGAGAAGGAGGTGCTGCAGCCCCCACACCTATAAATCCTTTATGGCATTCAGATGTAAAATTAATAATGAAAACACCTTAATTTTTTTGTCTTGAAGCACATTTACTATGTGTTCAACTACAAAATGTTTCACGGCAGCCAACTTCGATTGATAAAGTGCTGCTAAATATTTTAAAATGTTTAGCTGTGCTTGCAATTCCTTTCTCTTACAACACTCTGAAGTTTATTTTTTTAATATTAACCTCCGAAACTCTTGGTCGGGTGCAGATTGAAGAAGTCCCTGGTATTCAAGAGGTGTTCTTACATATAGAAAGACACGTGCTTACTTTACAAAGTACAAATAAATCAATATAAACATCTGCAGCATGGGAAGTACAGTCTAGGGGCACTTAACTTAAGTTTGGAGATGTCAGTGTAAAGCCCCCTTCTCCAACAAGCCGGGGTGCCAACCTTCGTGTAGCGCTGTGAGGAGGAGGGAGGGGGGAGAGAGTGCGCTGTGCATACAAATGGTGAAGGAGGGCAGGTCCAGCTGAGACTGCAGAGGAAGAGGCTGAAGGTGGGAGGGCAGGGGAGATAGCAAAAGGGTGAGAGAAGAGGCATGGGGGCGGGGGAGAGCATTCCTTTGAAGTGTGAAGCTCTCGGCATTGCTGTGGCGGGTCTGATGCGAATACATATCGTTTTGTGGTGGTCTGCTTTTCCCATAATGTAATGCCTACTTTTGTAAGGAGTTAGTTCAACTAAAATTGAGATCGTATTTGCCAAATTATTTCTTGTGTCTTCTGTTTTAAACTATGTGGGACCCGAGTTGATGTGATGGTCTTGAATCCTCCAGATTTCTATTGAAGTCAGACTGGTGCCTCTGAAGACATGCGACCATCTGAACCCTTAAGAGGCACTACCGCTCGCCCTAAAGAGAAGGGACCGTTGCGTGATTGACTCCTAACAATGGAAAAAAATAAAAATGACGTCAGCTTTTTAGCTTTTTCCCTGCTCCTGCATTTCGTCTGTTTGTCTATGTAGGTGGCATCGCCCGGTTGGAGACTTGATGTATGTTCTTGTCTTGTGCATGAAGGTATACTGGTCAGTAATCTGCGCTAAGCAGAGTGTGCAGCTTTTCACACGTTTGTGAAAGACTGTCTTTTGTGCAGATGCCTGCTCCTACTTACTCCGCCTCCTTGCAGAGTGAACCTTTGGTAACTGGTTTCGACACTCAAGCTGCTCCAACCTGTTCTCATCGCCATTGTAGACATGAGTCTGGAATGTGCTGCTCTGACAGTTTGTGTGTGTGTTTGTACGTGGCCACGGCTCAGTACATCTGTTGTGCTGGTTGGTATGGGGGGAGGGGGGGGGGGGGCGGCGCGGGAGCGCATTGGCGAGGGAGCAGCAGCCTGGTTGGTATCGTATGCCCACTTCAACCTAAGTAGTTTCTGTGCTTCACGAGATGGACATGGGGCGTTGAAAACGAAACTGCAGGCTGACCGTGAATAAAAAACAAGCGTTGTGTTTTGCATGGGTTTAAGTTGACAGCCAGAGATCCATTTCCATTTAGCCTTCAGGAAGTACGTCAGAAACAAGCAACTCGTCACCAGCATTTTTTTCTTGAGTATGTGTGCTGCGAGGCCTTACACATGACAGGGAAGCGCTACACAAAAGCTGACAACATAACACAACGTAACATGTCCGCACATAACACAACGTAACATGTCCGCAAACTGGCATGCTGTAGTTAAAAGGCACAAAGTATGTAAACAGAAAAAAAGATCCTCTTCCCAAAGTGTCACACTGCTAGGTCATCAGCCGTATAACTCCTTGCACGTAGCAAAAAAACTACTGTAGGGAGGGGGTGGGCAGGCTGATTAGCTGCGGAGCGGATCTCTTTGAAGTAGCTCACGGCCTTGAGGCCGTGAAAATTAAAGCAATTAGGGGGGAGGTGGGACGGAGGCTGATAGGCAGAAGGCTCGGGAAGATGTGGGAGTAGAGGGAGTAGAGGGAGGGGGTGGGCTGCCTGCAACTCGAGCGACCATATGGAGAGGGAGGGGGGTGGGCTGCCTGCTGGGAGAAGCTTGTGTGCCTTTGATGATCGAATGCAAGCTCGTGCACGAGGAGCTTGTGGTCACGTGATTCACATGAAATGTTGAAAATCCTCATTGTTAAAAGTCAGCTTTGTGGATGGGCGGCAATAGGTCTCTCTATGAGACCTAAAAATAAGGACATTGGTGGAGTGGGAATGGGAGGACGGCAATATATCTTCTGGGTGGTGAGTAGTCGGAGAAGGGCTGCAGGGTGGACTTGGTGATAAATCGGGCGAGACACAGCTCTCTGTCCAAGTTTACTCCTTGGCTCCTGTATGGAAATGTTGTCCAGGAGACATTTACAGGAATAATATTGTAGTTTTGTGCTGGGGAAGAGGAGAATTGAAATGCCCACTATGGGCTAGATCAGGCTTCAGGTTTACCGAGTTTTGTGTTGGAGTATCTCAGCAATTATTCAGTAGTTACTTTAGGCGTGGATGAGTGGTGGTTATAATGTATGGTAGTGATTTCAAACATTTGAGGTCCATGTTGGCAGAGTACGGTTTTGGAACTCAGAGTGCTGGGCGCGCCATAGGTTGGGTTGGAGAGGTAGGAGGTGAGCTCTTCGGAGATGATCTTTAAAGTTCCATTTGGTCGCTACGGCTGCTTCTTCCTCTTGGAGGCCATCTCGTCGATCCTGTAGTTCCATCTTTCCCTTGTACAGTAAACAGGGAGGGCTCCTTGTCAAAATTATGATTTCACAGGGGTCCTTCATACCTTTTCTGGTCAGCTTGTCTTAGGGTCATAAATCATGCAATAAGTATTTATAATGCATGTAAGTAGGGGGTCAAAATTAGCAACAAGTCATGGCTAAAGGGCATTCTCTTACATGGGTGGAGGCCCATTGGAATGGCAAAGCAATCTCCGCTCTGGCTCTAAGGCGGTTTGGTTGTAGCCACTGATGAAATCAAAAGCTCTAAGGTACCTGGCTGGCACCAATGTGCCCACAGCTTACTAGCTTGTGAGATAAAGTGGACATTGACCTCAATGTCGTAGTTAGTAGCACTTCATATTGAAGTTTAGTCATGAGAGTTCTCACTTGGATATCAGCACCACTGGGCTAATAACCCATGGACTGTGGAAAAATACAATAACATCAAGAGCCAACATTTAGCCACTTCTGCCTTTTTGCATTCTTGTACCTTCTCAGACATCCTGTAAGGCTTGCTGTTCACAGGCAGACAGACTCCAGTGTCTATGTCATGGACACAGATAATAGGCAACCTTGGGGTCAGGGTTAAGACTGAGGGCAGAGTGTTCCAAGAGTGCCTCACATTTTGCCTGCGGGCAGCGGTTGGATCTGAGACTAGCTGCACTCCCCCTACTGAGTCATTCTTTTTTTTTGCCTGTTGTCCTGTCCATTGATGATTATTTCTGCCACTGTTTTATGAATTTTTGTGTAACTGTGTTAGAAAGATAATCCCTTTGTATTGAATTAATTGGTTTCTTAATTTGTTCTTATGTTTATGTTTTTTGAGTTTAAAATGTTTTTACCTTAAATATGTATATTTACAAATAAATTCAATTTTGTACTTTTTAATTGGTTGCTGTGCTTCCTACATGTTGTTTCTCCTTGGCTACGTTATCTAACTGTCTGCTATTATTACATTGTCCTGTCCATTTCAAACACTTGTGACTGATAGAAGAGACATCAGGCATTCTCTGCTTATGTAGGTGTTAAGCATATTCATGTGGAATACCTGATGGGGATCCATTTTTTTAACCAATGGTAACTAAATAGTTGACATCTGAGATCTTCAAAGGCTTCTGGGGCTCAGACCACTGGCAGGTAAGATCCCTAAGAAAAAGAGACTTAGCTAGTCATACCTCAGATTCTTGATTGGCAGTAAACAAAACCTTCCAGTTGTATACTTTTCCCAAAGGTGCTATAATGAGTCCATCCATGCTCAGCAAGACAAGGATTATGTATTGATGAAGGTAATCGGTGCACAAATAACAAGTCCGAGGTAATCAGTACCAATGTTTTGCTAGCACCTATAAAAATCTCAGAAGAAACTTTGACAAAGCAATAGGCATAGATTTTGTACAGCGCGTGCATGCAAAGGCACACAACACACAGGGAAGCTATCACACATGCCCGCAGGTTCAAATGGGTGGAAAAATATACCTCAATTCTTCCTGATGGACAGTGCGGTTTTTCTTTAGCTGCTCTAACGAATAAATGACCCTTGATCTTTTGCAACTAATAAGATTAAACTTTTCAGTTCTTTGAATATGCTTATTTATTATTCAGTTTTATTTCTGTGTGTTTAGATTTCATAGCAGACAATAGGTTATAATTAGGCACTCATTTTCATATGTCATAATGAATTTGGGTTACTGGCCAGACACTATATTTCAGGTTTTATGATATATGATTTAGACTTGATAGAGCGAACTGGTACACACAACACGCACACTCGTTGTTATTGACATAGTTTGCATCATTGTGCTGAGTAAGATAAAGTACATTTCTAAAACACTACTTATTTTCTAGAGCCCCAAAATATCTCGGAGAGGGCCTTTTAGATTTAGTGGACCACGAATGTTATTAAAAGTAGGTGATAGGGGTTTCTGGTAGCAGGTAATGCTAGCGATGTCACCAACAAATCGCCAATCACAAAATAACTTTTGAGTTGAGTCTTTCCTAATGAACGCCATACCCCAATATTTTCCTTGCGTGTGTCCAAATGCATGCGTGGAACGTAATGTACACAGATCTCCGCACGCGCAGGACGCTGCAGCGTCAACCAGTCAGAGCATGATGCGTGCACCTCAGATGTCGAGGAAACGTTCACACCCCAGCTATGGCGGCGACGCCATGCCGAGGGCGGTCGCGGTGCGCAGGTGAAATGCCTGCTCGTTAGTGTCGACGACCGACAGGGTTTTTTTTTTAGTTAAGCTGGATATCATTCCTCCGAGGCCTAGAAGTACATAACCAGGAAAACCTTATTAGCGCTCTGAACGGAGCTGCTCTCAGCCCAGCCCCTTCATTAAAGCTGCCCCCCAGGGGAGCCGAGCATTGCAGATATCCGCGAAGGAGGCTGGTACGTTAGAGCGCTGCCTGCCTTCGTCTTCCGAAGCGGCACATCTGAATAATTATTTTATATCTCATTTGCTTCAAGCTTTCAAAGCATATTCGCCAAACAAAAAAAGAAGCTTTTTTTTAATCAAAGAGTGGAGTCACAAACACATAAGTGCCCTGTGTTGACAGCTCTCCTCCACTCTTCCCACTAATAATGCTACCAAATATGTCTACTATCTCCTCCCTTATCCCCTCCCAATTCTGACTCCAGCTCACCATCACCACCTGCACCATGAATATTACTTTTTCATGACTCAGATTGTACAAATAGAGAATTACACTAGTCTTCATGGGAAACTTGCCAACCACATGGTAGTACCATGGAGTTGGCGACTCTCGCATAGCATTGCCTTTTCCTGCCGCCAGATTAGCATATGTGCACACCTTGATTAGTAATTCCAATTAGTATGTAGAGATTTTCTTTCCTCCAATTTTATATTACAAACTTCCTGGAAGTGGACACATCTCTCCTTCTTGCTCTTATGTTGATTTTTGAGCTTTCCTAATGTGAGGCAAGAAAGATCCTTGGCGTGTCTCTTCTCATGGTCCGGCATGGCAATCTCTCAACTTGCCCCAACCTCCTCAACCACCCTGTTCCATAAGCCAGTTCTCGTTAGACAAGCGTAAACAACATGATTACAACTTCTTATCCCCCATTGCTCTATCGCTCTACTTATACTGCTGGGAAGCCTGTTTGGCCTTACATGGGACCTGTAAACGAGGAGTAATGCTTTGGGACAGAGCCCGGGTGCTAGAGGCGGTAGCCATTATTCAACATGAGAAACATCTCCGTCCACTCTTCACATATTAACATGAATTAAAGATTGGTTTCCCCCATTCATTTATATTTTCAAATAACAATTTCGATGGATGAACGTTGGATTTCTTAACAGAAATTCCTGTTCTCTCATGTTCATTTAGGTTTGTTACTCCCACTCTAGGCAATGACTACATTGTAAATATATCCAAAATACTTCATAATTCAAATCATATTGTTTTTAACTCCTAAGTCAGGTTCCATTTTCAAAATGTTAACTTAGCTTGTCTGCCTTTGGTCCACATTTAGCATGACCTTGTCTTTCACAGAACTTGTGAAAGTGTACATTTAATTTAAACACTGATTTGTTATTACATCAGGTTGCACAGGTCTAACACAAATGCTTAAATGTTTACATCTCAAGGTTAACTGGTAGATATCTAAGGTCAAGATGTAGTCCAAACTGACATTTTTTCATCTTGCTGGTTTAGATGGTTGCACCTCGGATTTTGGAGAAAAAAAACTTTCATTTTGCAATGCACGCTTGTTGGACATGGCCCTTTGTAGGGGTATTTCCCTAAAAACTTTTCGTTTTTTGTCCGCCTGGTTTTAACCCCTTCCACACTCATGACGAGCTGGGCTCGTCATGGTGTAGCCTCCTCGCACACTGATGACGAGCCCAGCTCGTCATGTAAAGTGCGATTTACAAAAACTCAGCATACGAGCAGAATAAGAGCAGCGCGCATGAGGTTAACCAACTCTCTTTACCTGACAGTAGGACTCTTGGTACTTTCCCACTATACTACAGCAGGAAAATGTGTGTGCCCTTACTGCCAGGGTAGGGCGCTTACTTGATTGTTTAGGTATTGTACCTGTGAGTGCCCTGTAAGAAGGTACATCACACGACATGGGAGGGTGCAATACTGGCTAATAGGAGGATGCAACACTGATTGCGCTACCCACCTGAATAGCCTGTCAAAAATGGCTCATGCTCAGGGTGGCCGGTATAACTCCAAATTCAACCCTGTGGGGGTCTTTCACTACCACCAATCCAGGGTGGGTTAGTTGACAGGTAGGTACATCTACATGTGCACTGCCCAGGTATGGCTGAACCCCCATGTTGGTTTCCCTACTTAGGGGGTCGGTTCTCCCCATGGGACGCTTCCAAGGTGTGGCTGATTCTCTTGTTAGGGCCCTAGACCCTGGGGCACTTTCCCACTGTAAGTGCAGTATGAAAGTGTGAGCGCCTTTCCTACACACATTAGGAAGTGGTGCTCACCTCAGGTTTCTAAAGCATTGAATAAGCATAGCCTCTAGAACATGCTAATGTACAATTGCACATAATCAATTCATATATGTTCAAGAAACCATAGATATCTTTTTTTTATTCTTTCAATCTGTTGTTCAGTTGTTAATGTTCTTAGCCACAAAGCCAACATGTGTTTCGTCACTCAGTGGGAACTGTCCCACAAGTTCCTCAGGGCTGTATGCTCTATTGTAATCCACCTTATTGCCAATTGTACTTCTGTCCCGATGTGGCCAAATATACATTCTCTCTGTAGGTAGTTTCCCTGTTCTTTATTCCCTTGTGAAGTCTGGTAGTAAAATGTGCTAAAGCTCCAGGTCCGGAGTGAATCCAGTCCATGTACCGATATCCGGTATGCTGACAATTTGTTTCCAGCGTGTGCTGCGAGTACGTTAAAGCATCGGTTAGGTCTGCTATGGCCGGCCAGTGTGTGCGCACTCGCACCTATGGTGGTTATAAACCGGTGTCTAGCCTGCCATTGAGGCCGGTGTGCACACTCGCACCTATGGTGGTTATAAACCAGTGTCTAGCCTGCCATTGAGGCCGGAGTGCGCACTCGCACCTATGGTGGTTATAAACCGGTGTCTAGCCTGCCATTGAGACCGGTGTGCACACTTGCACCTAGGATGTTTTAAGACCTGGGTTCTGCCTGCCAGTTCAGGCTGGTGTGCGCATTTGCAGCAATGGTGTCTCTAAAATAATCTCCCACCTGCACTTGCAGGCTGGTGTGTGTGCACTTGCACCAATGCTGTCTTTAAATACCTGTCCAGCCAGCCATTGCAGGATGGTGTGCACACTGGCACCGATGGTGTCTTTGAATACGTGTCCAGCGTGCCTTAGCAGGCTGGTGTGCGCTCAGCACTGATGATGTTCTCAACATGTGTCTTGCCTGCCACTGCAGGCTGGTTTGCGCAACTGACATCGATGGTGTCTCTAAATACGTGTCTAGCCTGCCATTGCAGGCTGGCATGCACTTTACACTGATGGTGTCCCTACATATGTGTGCAGCCAGCCAATGCAAGCTGGTCTGTGCTTTGCACAGATGGTGCTCCTAAATACATGTCCAGCTTGCCATTGAAAGCTTGTGTGCGCAACTGTGCAATAACTCATACTGGCCTGTTTAAGTCCCTAACCATCTTTCAAGAGGACCTTGTACTTCCACCCAAGTACCCAGAGGGTACATTTTAAGGGGCGAAGTGAGTGGTAGGTGAAAGGCAGGCCAGGTACACATGAGCAGAGAGGCAATAGAGGACTGGATGTACCCGTGGCTGCGTGTCCCAGCACAAGATCAAAGATTAAACTAACGCTACTACATATCCCGTTACCATTATCCAGAGTGGAATGGGAGTGAAATAAAGGAAAGTAAACCACGGGAAGGAGGAAATCCCTGACTTTTGAAGGGGCTCCAGTGGACTAAGCAGTACAAGGAACACCTGCTAGTCCTATGATCCAGAAGGCCTTAACCAGCGCCAAAATTCTAGATAACGTTTCATCGAGAAGCAAGGCAAAGCCTAACTCCTTAAGATTTTACTCCTCAAAGAGAAGATCAAGTATAATATCCAATACTACGTGGATACGACTCTCATATTAGTCATATGAGCCTTACTAGACAAGGAAGGATACCATATTTTAAACCCCTAGCCATCTTGAATTGTCCTGAAGAAGGTGTACCAATATCCAAGGGCAATACACCGAAACGCGTCGACGCATTTCTTGTTCTATAGAATTCAAGCCCAGGAAATTCCTAATATCAGACGTACTGTCATATAGGATATATATGAATATGTAAACAGGGCTTTTTGAATCTTATGATCAGTAACAGACATATGTACTCTGCTTACATTAGGGGTTTCAATTTCTGTTTTGGTTTATAGGAAACATCTCTTGTCTTAGGTTAATATATTGTTTCCACTTATGTCTGAATATGTTGACACTTTGGCATTTGTAAAAAATTGTTTCTTTCCCTGCCTCATCTGTATATGTATATGAATACTTTTTAATGTTGCTTTTTATTGTGTGCACAAATTGATTTTATCTATGAATTGTATTGTGTAATGAATTTTTTCTATATGTATGTTTTTAATAAAAGTCTGTGAACGGTATAAAATAGTTTCTGACCAGTCACTTAGAACAGGGAGTGTGAGTGAATGTAAGAGTTTTCCAGGGATTATCTTTAGACTTTTCAGGTACACATGTGCTCAGGTTGTGAAGAATACCAAAGTGATATTTCACTACCTAGGAGCAGGGCCGGACTGGCTGTAGGGGGCACCTGGCGTATTCCCAGTGGGCTGGAAGGTGGGGCCCGGTGTTGGACCAGTGGGGGCTGTTTTTGGTACAGGGATGCTGGTCTTGCAGCAGTGCTGCAATATCGCCCCCCTATACCAACCGCACAAAAGCAGCAGCAGTGTATCCCACCAGTGCAGCCCCCACCCCCGCAGCCAGTCTGACTTAATTGTCAGGGCTGGTTTGTTTTCCCATTCCAGCCCTCTCTATGAGTTAACTCTTTCAATAGGCTAACATGGGGAAATGGTAGAAATCAGTACAAGGCTTCAATAGTGGATTGCAGTGGAGCAGACTCACGTTTCCTATCATTGGATTCACAGCGAAAACCCCTTGCCAGTGGTAAAAGTGGCTTTGTCATAATTCACATAGAAATTTTACTACTAAAAATTGCAGAAGAAAGGGGGTTGGAAGCACACTACCTACTTTAACTGATCAGAAAGATTCAAACACATTTTAAACAATTCTTTTAAAGGTGCCACAGCGTAGCACTAGCTGCGTCTTAAGTGCTGAGGAACAAGAAAACAAAAAGGTACTGCCAAGGTTGGCAGGGCACGCTGTTCACTGTGCTGATACAGTCCTTGAGGACTCTATGCTTAAATATTCAAAATCATACAATAGACAATGCAAATACAATAATTCAATCCAATGATATCACACAAGATTATAATATACTTATGTGTACTCTTTAATATATCTTCATAGGTTTAAAGCAAATTATTAAACTCTTTCATATTGACCATGTATCTCTGGTTCAGTCGAAAGATATGCATTCAATACTAGGAACTTAACATGATAATATAATATTATACATTTTTCTCTTCATAGAAGTACATAACAAAACAGTATTTTTTGGAGTGCCCCATGCATTTCGGGACCATGATGCCCCTTCCTCAGGGGAAATCTGTGAAAGCAAAATACGACTATTCAAGGTCACTGATGACAAAATTCATGTTTAACAAATGTTCAATTCATGCGAACTCAAATGACACCATGTGCTGGTCTAGACATGCTCGGAAGTCACAAGTGATGAATTGGCATATAATTCGAACTCCTAATGGAGATTATAAGGTGTTGTTAATAAAGTGTAGGTAAAAATACTGAATGTGAAGTGATTCAATTAAAGGAAAAAATGAGAAGTGAAAAGAGATACAACACGAGCTGTGAAGCATAAATTTTAGGATACCAGTGAAATGAATAGGTAGGCTTCTAATAGAGTTTAAAAAACATGTTAGAACTGTTTCTAGCAATACGCACACATGCTGTTTTAATTATATTCTGTGTGGTTATTATTCATGTACTAAGCAACAGAATGAGAATGAGACTGTTGAGATAAACACTTTAATATATATTGTGTCTTTCTTAGTGCTATTTAAGTGTCCTGTTCTAAGAGTTAAATTGGCCTTGAATTACCACCATGTCCCTGAATCCTTTATGAGACTGTTGGTAACCCAGAAAACACAATCACCATGATTGCAGGAATGCCCAGTGGGTTGTGTGGGGCTTCATTTAAAATGGACTTATTTACTCAGTGACGGTGCACTGAACTAAGTCTTTGCACCTGTGTGTTAGGAACCCACTCCTGCAGACCTGGGTCCTAAAACATAAGATTGACAACAAAAATGTGGACTGTAACTCTTGGAAGTATACAACATTTCTGAATGAGGGTCACTATCTAAAGTTATAGACTGCACTCTGTTTCATTCTCCCAAAATGTTCTCTTGCATTCTATTTGCATATGCATAGTAGTCCAGAGTTGCCAGGTCTTAAGTGATCTTCTTGTAGGTGTAGGCAGATTTCCTTTGAGTATGATAAATTTGGGATTTAGGACAGATGCATAGCTATTTGCTTGACTAAGTTTAATCGATTATATGATACAATCATGATCCTTATTAATGTAACCCGCTGGGAATGTTTTGGTTTCTCCCCAGTTGAGCTATTCTCATGGCCCATGTATAGCATTCTAGGTCCTGTTCCCCATGACTTCTGATTCACTCACAACAAATATACAAATCTTTTGAAAGGCCAACTAAATAGCCATAAGGAGAGAGTATCAGAAGCATGACAGCCCAGCCAGCATTGACGCCTGACCCGGATGGACAGCGCCATGCGCGCGACTAGAATCCCTGAGGCGCCCACAGACACCAATCTCACATCTAAGACATGCACAAGCACATTCACGGGGGGCATATGGCTACAGAAGTGGGCATAGATATAACAGATGACCTCTCCCCACCCATGCAAAGACAGTGGGAGGTACTTCAACTCGGCTTCAAGTTCTAACTCCCTTCCCCCTGTGGAGTTAAAGACACAGTTTACCTTGGTTCCCTATATCACTCCAGCAACTCAAGGTTACTCCCTAAGCATGGCGGGGTTACAGGCTTCCTCTTAAGATCGGACTCTGAATGTTGATTACCGCCCTGGTACTATTCAACTAGTACTGTCATGTATGTATGTCAAACGAAAGATAGTTTGTAAAACCTTTTGCTGTCTAAAGAGCTGCTGTAAGTGACCTACAGACATACGATGTTAACCATGTGTATTGTTGTTACTGTCATATTCAAATCTAAAAAACAATTAAAAAAAAAATAAAAATGGAGAGAGTATCAGATCGGTGCTGAAGGTAACTTCGCAGAGTTGTTGTAAGCACTTTAACATTGGCCATTTTACCCATCAAAGACAGGAGGTGTCTCTTCCATCTATACATGTATTGATGGATCTGCAACCAAGATGCCGCAAACTCACATTTAACAATAATGGTCACATCCCTCGGATGTCACCCGTAGGCATGACATTTCCTCATTATATTTTATCTTGTAGGGCACTTGATACTCATACTTTCTTATTCATCAATTGAGCAACTAAGTCTTATGTCACTCACTTTGGGACCAGCTGTTGTCAGTGGCTGCCGGCACCAATCGGGGGTGGCGGGATGGTGACGGGTTTTAACGAGAATCAAAATAAACATTTTTTAAACGTACCGCACTGCTGCATCTCTCCTCTGTCTCTCTCGTTGTCCTTCCATTGGAACAGAACAAGAAGTACAACCAGGCTCCCTAAGCCAAAGCACCTAGGCTCACCTAAGACAATCACAATCATGCAAAGCAACGTTGTGATTGGTCTGAGCAGAGCAATTCAGCACTCAGCCAGGGAATGGAAGCCTGCGCCTGTTATCCACTCAGGCTGGAATGCAGCCTGGGTGGAGAGCATGGTAAGTGTGCATGAATGTGCGGCTGGCCCAAGACGGCCGGTCAAACATTCATGCGCACTTGCAAAGTGTGCTTGCCACTCCCCCTGTTCCTGTGTCAGAGCAGCCCTGCCCCCACCCTGCAGAGCTGTTGCAGCAGAAAAAAATAAACTGATAATAACCTGAAGTTGTTATTGTTTTATTTTTCCTTTATTTCACTGCTGCACAGAAATGGGGTGATGCTCCTCCCTCCGCCTTAGTTGTGTAGCCACCACTGGTTATTGTTCCAAATATTGACCCGAGCTTCATTAGCTCCAGGAATTCTACCCCGAGTCTTGTGTTGTGAAAATACATCGATCGACATGACAAAGTGAGCTGTTGTTCCTAGTTCCCTGGGGGATACTGTGTACCACTTTGATCCTGTTACTGTCAGATCAGACGCTTCAGGCAAACTGTCAAAAGAACAACCCAGTCTGGTTTCCATTTCCAGATTAGAAGTGCCAGATGTGGTTAAATCTATAGTATCCGTAACTATCATGCAACTGTAAAGATGTGTATGAATTTTGGATCATACCCGAATTTCTTAAGTTCTCAAAACCGATAGGCCACTGTACCCAATCTTAACCCTCTCACCTTCCAGACCTTTGGTTTCTGCCTTTATAGCGTCCTGAAAAGTCTGCAATAATGCTTCTACCACCTCATAGAGAGCAGAGCTCCCTACAGGATACTTTGTATATTTTGACTGACTGATACTTTGTATCACTTAGATGGCAGTTCTGTCCGTATTTCCTTTGCAAATGTCTTATCTAGTTTTATAATGTAATACATAAAGGGGGTTTTCAAATTATGCAAAAGCTCTCTTTCCAGGATGCCAGCCTTCAACAACCTTTTGAAGATGAGGCATGAAAAGAGGTATTCCCAGAACAAGCCGATGACCTAGTGAAATACACATAACTGCCCATAAGAATCGATCAAAAAAAGTGTTGTTTTCCACTGAAGGGTTTCAAATAACTCTAGAAAAATAGAGCAGAGCTCAATTTATCTGTAGTTTCAATTAGAACCCAAAGTTATAATTCACTATTTTGTTGATATTTACCTAGGTACATTTTGGGAGCCCTGTAAGCCTCTGACAAGCTGATTTGGTGACTGATTCTATGCACTACCTGTAAAGAGGGTGTGACTAATAAGTCCCATGAAGAGGGTGGGGACAATGAGTACCTCCAACTAAACTAATGCACCTCTTAATAGTGAGTCTGAGGGGTCAAGAGTAGAGCTCTTCATGTCACTGTAATCTCTTCTTATTTAAGTTAATTTTACATTTAGTTTACAATCTTCTTGCGCCACACTTAGATACAGAAAGGAGATTCTCTCTGAAGGATTTCAGGTCTCCGGAGTGAAGTTGTACCCGACCATATATCATTTTAGGTATCCAGAGAAACTCAGCTCAGTGTTTTACAAAAGAGAAAAACGAAGACGTATTAAAAGACATACAAGGCTCTAAAAAAATTGCTTTAACGGTTGTATTTGTCTTCTGATTAACTGCAATGTGTGTGTATTCTTGGATTCTAGATGAAAGACTGAAGGAAAATGGAAAACCAGTGTTAATGCAATGATTGAAGAAACTTCCATAGATTAAGGGTTAGGTGGATCACAGCAATAACCACTGTGATGAAGATTTTCCATGCCAGTCTGTGCAAATAAAGCAGTTTTTTCGCCACGCCAGATTAGCCATAATGTATTAATGTTCTCAGATATGAACAATTCGTTCTACTGCTGAACTGCTTTCTTACAACCCTTTTGAAAATCTCCCGGTTTAGCTGTCGACTCTTGAGACATTAGAAATGTTGCTCAGAAATATTTTCCATTGGTGAAGGTCGGGCAGTGCTTAATTTGAGCTGGTGGTTTCCGGTGCTTAGCAACAGCACTTAATTGTCAACACTGGTGCTTGTGATAGTCTGCCACAAGGTGGCTCTGTCGGTCTAGTTTAGAGATGGCCACAACAACAGGTAATTATTAATTCAATGTACTTTACACATGACTATTACCTGCCGCTCAAGCCATTCTTATAGCTTTGGAGACCTGAAATAGTCAGAATTGTCACACTTGCAGGAGTGTGATGGCTAGCAGTTGTGTTGTTACCATCGTTGCATATTGTATATAGAGTGGTCCCAGTCGGAACAACATACTAGACACACATCACAATAATAAACAGTTTTATAAATCAATTATGTAAACAGATTAGTATGAGTGATGTTCTTTAATATACATCCTCATTGGCAAATTGATTGTCTGAATAATCAATACATAGTAAGCATATTTATAATCTCAGTGTTAAACCAGGGGGAAAGGGAGACAGGTGGGGGAGGGGACCGTGATTAGGATAGTGTGAAAGTAGAAAACAAATTGTAGCAATAGCAGGTGGTCTTATATACATTCAAGGTTCAGTACCACATTGACATGTACTCATCGTCATAAAACATTAGTTCATTGAATATTCCTATTCCACAAGAGTAGTAACACAGTCACTGAATGTTCTGTCGTTTAAAGGGTAGGATGAACAAGGTATGTCGACGTTTCGACCCCATGGAGTGTAGGCTAATTCCTGCCCTACTGCGGGGTCTTCTTCAGGACAAGTGAGGGAGGTGGGGGGGTGACGAAGGGCACCTGAGAATAATAATTGACATTCCGTTAGGAAAGGAAACCGGTGTAATGCTACTGCCTAGTGCAAAACAAGTCACAGTACATTTACCTAAAAACCACAGCGAAGTAATGTGGTGCCGTCTATAGTGAGGGGTGGGCCGAAGAGGCTCCAAGGAAGGGGAGAGCGTACGAACCTAAAAATGAAATTAGGTTACATTAGAAAAAGTGGGCCAAAAATCAATGTGTCCCACATTAGAGTAGATTCATATCAAAACAGTGTGCTTCATTTGGATAGCATCCAAGAATACCCAGCCGGGTTAAAATATTCGAACCAGTCATACACTAGAGGAGTGACCAACCAGTGACTCATCCAAGTAAGACCGTCACAATCATGTACACCATTGGGACTTTGAAGGTAATAGCCATATAGCTCAAAACTGCCATCTTTTATGATTAAAGTTAAAACAACTTGGATTACAAAAAATGACCCGTTTCTTGAGTAAGTGCCCCTGAATAGCTATTTGTACCATCAAAACAGCCTCGCAAGAGAGTTAGGCATATATTTACCCGAAATTCATAGGCTCTGCCCAAGCCTCGTGGGTATAATTTTGAAGGAAGATAGGTATCTGTCAAAAGATCCGGGAATATTGATAGGGCCTGTTTAAAAATAAGAGAGGGAGCTAAAGTTTGTAGGCTCTATCCTGACTTCATGGGCGTTGCTTCGTAGGAAGACGAATATCTGTCAGACCTTCAGAAATGTTTGTCGGGCCTATTTAAAATAAAGGGAGGAACTGATCAAGATTCTGCAAGGGCGAGATAGAGCATCTCTCATTGTGTGCGGGTTCAGCCGAACTTACCGCATTCCGTCGGCTCCCGATAGCAATATTTGCATTCACCAAATTTCCTGAGCATCCGTCTCTGGACCATAGGGTGAAAGCTCTGACTCATCGGGTTTCTTAAAACCGAGCAGGGCTAACGCATCGCAGAATCGAAGAAAAAATAAATACATTTGGGGGCCATGGGGGTCCTTGTGGGACCCCCTGAGCAGGCCTAGGGGGTCAGGGTGCTTCTACCCTGCCCCCTTTTTGAGGTCTACACGTTTGTTTTTCTGCTTTCCTGTGCCTCAGTCTACCGAGGCAGAAGATGGCTGCCAACAATTTCTGTTTTGGAGTGTTGACAGACAGTGGCAGCCAATCAGTATGCCTTCCCGAGAAAGCTGCATGCTCATTGGCTGTCAACACTTCAAACCAGGAAGTGTTGGCATCCATCTTGTTCTCGATAGACCGAGGCACAAGAAAGCAGAAAAACAAACGTGTAGAACACAAAAAGGGGGCAGGGTAGACACACCCTGACCCCCTAGGCCTGCGCAGGTGGGCCCATAAGGACCCCCAAGGCCCCACATTTTTTTTTAAAAACCCGGTATGTTTTTTTTCAAATTACCCCTCGGGGGGGGACTAAATCGTGGGGGCATAGTGATAAAGAAGTGTGGGGGGTCCCCAATCCCCCCACACTGCCCCGGGGACCACCGCCCCCGGGGCAAAGCAACGCCGCCCCCTGGCGCATACTGGAGGCTCCTGGTGGGCTAGTTGGCCCCCAGGGACCCCCAGTATGCAAGGGGAATTAGGTACCCCTCTGCAAACGCACCAGGGGGCTGCGTTGCAGAGAGGTGTAAATAGGGGCATAGCCTCATTACACCTCTCTGCAATGCAGCCCCCTGGCGTATACTGGAGGTTCCAAGTGGGAAAGTTAGCCCCCAGGGATCTCCAGTATGCAAGGGGAATTAGTTCCCCCTCTGCAAACACGCCAGGGAGCTGCGTTGCAGAGAGGTGTAAAAAAGGGAGTGGTCTCATTACAACTCTCTGCAATGCAGCCCCCTGGCACATACTGGAGGTTCCAGGTGGGCTAGTTGGCCCCCAGGGACCCCCAGAATGCAAGGGGAATTAGTTCCCCCTCTGCAAACGCGCCAGGGGGCTGCGTTGCAGAGAGGTGTGAAAACATTTTTTTTTCAATTTATATTGAAAATATGTAATGTAATTTAAAAAATCAAATATCTAATAATAAATAATTTAAAATAATGTAGTAAATTATTATAAAAAATTTAACAAATAATACATTTAAAAATGATCATTTACAAAACCATTGAAATTCAATGAAAAAACCATAGGTTTCAGCCACGTTATAGTAAGGAATTCCCATTTAAAAAACCTTTGGAATTCACTGAAAAAAACATAGGTTTCAGCCACTTTATAGTTAGGAATTAGCATTTAAAAAACCTTGCAAATTTACTGAAAAAACCATAGGTTTCACACACGTTATAGTTAGGAATTAGCATTTTAAAAACCTTTGAATTTCAATTAAAAAACCATAGGTTTCACACCAGTTATAGTTAGCTGGTCATTTTACTCATACAAAACCTTTGAAATTCCCCCGTTATAGTTAGTTCAGCTAACTATACCTCGCGCGCCCGCAAGGAACTGCTGATGACGTCACATATTACATCACTCATGACATGGTCAGTGACATCACTCATGACATCACTGATGACAGAGGGTTAAAATTTACTATTCGCACTCTAGTCAGTGCAACAGTAGGGAAAGTGTTGGATAGTGGAGGGGTAAACAGTATTATTCCCTCTCCAATGAGTGCAACAGTAGTGAAAGTGTTGGATAGCGGAGTGGTAACATTTACTATTTCCACTCCAGTCGTGTGTAACAGTAGGGAAAGTGTTGGATAGCAGAGGGGTAAATATTACTATTCCCACTCCAATGAGTATAACAGTAGGGAAAGTGTTGGATTGCGAAGGGGTAAAAATTATTATTCCCACTCCAGTGAGTGCAACAGTAGGGAAAGTCTTGGATAGCAGAGGGGTGAAAATTATTATTCCCACTCGAGTGAGTGCAACAGTAGGGAATGTGTTAGAGAATGGAGGGGTAACAATTACTATTCCCACTCCAGTGAGTGCAACAGTAGGCAAAGTGCTGGATTGCAGAGGGGTAACCATTAATATTACCACTCTAGTCGGTTGAAAATTAAAAACAAACACAATATTAACAGATACTTTTATTTTTTAACATAATAAATAAATAAAAATATATAAATATGTTTTAAATGCAAATATATTTTATAATAAAATTATAGAAACATATTATAATGTTAAATACATATAACAAACACCTGCTAATATTATATTAAATAAACGAAAACATAATTTTCAAACAAATATTTTTAATAAGAAAAAAACCCTCTAATTATTACATACATTTCGTTTTTTTATATCCTACCCTATAACATCACACAATTCACAACCCACAACCCACATATACATTTTGAAAAAAATGTACTTCCATATTAACATAATTGATTACCAATTAAAGAAATATTATTAATTAAAAAACAAATCTAAACTCATAAAAATTATTCAACTTCTCAAACTTTCCCCTATAATCCCCAAACCCACAGCTAAAATTAAACTGTTAAAAAAATAATAACACAATTAAAACGTATTTTCAATAAAAAACTAATAGTATTTAACAACTAATTATAAAGTAAGTAAAATCCATTTACTCTCCACCTGTCACCCCTATAAATGTAAAACCCACAGACAAAAAATAATCAAAAACCCTAATTAAATATCAATTAATTAATAACAATGTTCAACTAATTATGGATTAAACATAAATTGCTTCCCACCCTTTACCCCAATAACCTCACAACTCGCATCTAAATTTAATTACACAATTTCCATATCTAATTGTTCAATAATTAATACTAATTAACAGCTAATTACTAATAAATCAAACATTACCTCCCACCCTTTACCCTATAAACCCCAAAATCCGCACTTGAATTTAATTACAAAATTCCCATAATGAATTTTCAACAAATTAATATCAATTAACAAATAACTATTAATAAAAAAGAAATTGCTTCCCATCCTTTATCCCTATAAAACCCACAACCTGCACCTAAAATTAATCACACAATTGGCATGTTCAATTTTCAATGAATTAATTATTATTATTAATTAAAAACATATAAATTACTTCCAACCCTTTACCCCAATATACCCTACAACCACACCTAATAAAATTACACAATTACCATAATTAATTATCATTACATTCAATTAATAATAATTACAAACCAATTAATACATTACTTCCCACAATTAACACTATAAAACCTCCATTAAATAAATATTAATAAATAAAACATAATCATTAAAATAATTCTCACCCTATTCCCCTATAAACCCCAAACCCACTAAGACACTAAAAAACAAAACATTTAATTAAAATAAAATTGATAACTACTAAAAATATAACACATATATTTAAACATTATATTCCAAGTTACAGCTCCTCCCGGGAAATCCGCCCTCAGTCAAGTGGCACGCAGAGGCCGGTAGAGCCACAGCCGGCAATTATGTTCTGCGATGAAAGTAAATAACAGCGCGCTCTCGGTTGTAAGTTTTGCGTTTAGCAGGTCTTAGAAAAAAGACCTGCTAAATGCAAAACTTACAACCGAGAGAGCGCTGTTATTTACTTTCATCGCAGAATATATTAAAACATATAAACATTTCTTATACAAAAATAATACATCACATACATTTAAAATATATACTGAAATACATAACACTAATGTAAAAATTGATATTTTAATTTTAAACAACTATATTTTTACAAACGATATGAAAAACTTCTATATTTTTAAATTCGATAAAACTTACCTTCAAATCGATATTCTTGACAACGATATTCTTGCACTCGATATTTCCATGCCATGATAGTTCCAACTCGATATTCATGTTGTTTGAATTTTTGGACCTCATTATTCTGTCTCATTATCATAACAAGCATGGCAAGGCCAATAGGTCTTGTCTATGTCAGATCAATTGGTTTTGGTTGAATGGATTGGAGTGGAATGGAGTGGAGTGGCATTGTGTGATGTGGCATTGAGTAGAGTGGCATTGTGTGGCAAGGAGTGCTTTTGTGTGGCATGGAGAAGAGTGGTATTGTATGGAGTAGGGTGGTACTGTGTTGAATTGAGTGACATTGTGTGTAGTGGAGTAGAGTGACATTGTGTGGCATGGAGTGGCATTGAGTGGAGTGGCATTGTGTGGACTGTAGTGGAGTGGCGTTGTGTGGTATGCAATGGCATGTGACAAAGTGGCATTGAGTGGAGTGGGGTGAAGTTGCTATAGGTGTGATGTGTGGAGTTGAGTGGAAATGTGTGGCATGGAATGGAATTGTGTGATGTGGAGAGGAATTGTGTCGAATTGATTTGTGTGGCATTGTGTGAAATTGAATTGCATGGAGTGACTTGACATTACATGGCACTGCATGGAATGGAGTGGAATTGCGTGCCATGGAGAGGAAATGAGTGAAATGAAATGTGTGGCATTGTGTGGAGTGAACTTGTGTGGAGTAGTGTAGAGTCTAACTGTGTAACATTGTATAGTGTGGAGTGGCATTGTGAGGAGTGGAGTGAAAATGTGTGGAGTGGAATTGTGTGATGAAGGCTTGAGTGGAGTGGCAATATGTGAAATGGTGTAGAGTGGAATTGTGAGAAGGGACTACATAGCCCCAAGAACCATTTGCACAGCTTCATGCCGTCTTCTGACGTGCATGTTTTTCACGATCATTTTTATCAATTTATTCATTTTTACTTTCCTTTAACCATATTTGTAATGCTTCATTTAACCATCTCTTATCATGTTTCTCCAAGGTTCCACAATCGATTTAACTGCAATTTTTCTGATTTCTGCTATTCAAATTGAGCGGGATAAAAAATGACAAATCAAATATGTGAAAAAAAGAGGTGTGCATCCCTATCTCATAAGAAACGTAGAGTGGAATTGTGTCATGTAGACTGGGCTGGCAGTTTGTGGCATTGTGTGGCATGGAGTGGCATTGAGTAGAGTGGAACTGTGTGGAGTGGAATTGTGGGTCATTGGCATTTTGGGACAAGAAGTGGAATTGTGTGGAGTGGAGTGGAATTGTGTGGAGTGGAGTGGAATTGTGTGGAGTGGAGTAGAAGTGTGTCATTACGTGGCATGAATTTGAGTGGAATTGTGTGGGATTTTGTGATGTAGAGTGGAATTATGCAGCAGTGCAGTGTGTGGGGTGAAAATGTGTGTTGTAGAATGTCATGGACTGGAATAGAGTGGATTGGAGTCGAGTGGCAGTGTGTGGGGTGGTGTGAAATTGTAGAGCATTGTGTGTAGTGGAGTGGAGTTGAATGTGTGGTGTGGCATAGAGTTGAATGGAATTGTGTGGACTGGAGTTCAACTGTGTGGTGTGGGTTGTAATTATATGGCAGTGTGTGTGTGTGGCATTGAGTGGAATTGTGTTGCAGTGTGTGGAATGCAGTGTATTGGAGTGGAATTGTGTGACATTGTGCCGCCTTGCGGGGAACTGTGTGGAATAAAGTGGAACTCTCTGCCATTTACTATCTTGCAGTGAAATTGAGTAGCATTGAATGGAACTGAATTGTGTATCACTGTGTAGAGTGAAGTGGAACTGAGTTGAGTGAAATTATGTGCCATTATGTGTGTGGAGTGGAATCATTTGGCATGGAGTGGAACTGTGTGTCACTATGTGCCACGTAATGTAGTGGAACTCTGTGGTACTGTGCGGTCTGGAGTGGAACTGTTTGGCATTGTGTGGCTGGGAATGGAGTGAAGGTGTATGGCATTGTGTATAGTGGAATGGAGATGCATTGTGTGGTATGAAATGGAATTGTGTGGAGCGGAGTGGAATTGTGTGGCATTGTGTGGAATGGAAGAATGTACGGAGAGATGGATCTCGCACAGCTAAAGTAATCCCAAAGTTAAGGATTTGTAATGAGCTTTCGTGTGCCGCAGGGTAGTAAACACTGTCTAGCCAGTCAGTGTATAAGAGAAGATTGCAAAAGAAACTCTCCCGATGGCGCTCACCCTTTTGGGCAGCTCAGTCCTACTTCGATTTTTACGTTTGGGCATAATTCGCTTTCCTGCTCGTTCACCGAGTGCTCACCTTCACGGAACTCCGCGGAGTCCGCGTTATCTTCACATCTGTGAGTATGCTCGCTCTGAGCTCTCTGTATACTCCGCTTTACTGGTGGCGGTTACTATCTCCTTCGTGATTTACCTCGCATGTTTTTACTCTTCCGTGATTCTTAGAGTTAATTACCTACCATCTTTTGTGGTTACCGGTCACGCCTAGCTCTTCAGTTTTGTAACTCTCATATCTTCTGTACACCCGTTCTAGTTTCATTGTTGCCTTTTCACGTGGGTTTCTTTCACCTCGGCTCACCAATGTTATCACTTTCCGTTTTTTGTTAACAATCACCTCACTTAGCTATAGCACTGTTTTGATCGAACTAGAAGGTTATTTGGATACTACAGCTGGTTTTTTGTTTCTGTTTGTAGAGTAATTCCCCTGACGACGGGCAACGCCCGAAATGCATTGGGTCGTGTGATGTGATAACACACCTGAATTAACATATATGCGGAACGCTATATACTGATGTGCTTTATCAACACCAACATGGTTACATCGACATGAATAAATCTGGATATTTGAATACTTTATTTGGATTACGATTTATTGTTTAACCTGAATATGGAACTAGACCACTGGTCTCACTAAAGTAGTGCGCTGGGTTGTCCTCTCCCTAGGCGGGAGAGTTTCTTTTGGAATGGAAGAATGTGGCATGGAGTGGAATTGTGTGGGACTGTGTCAACTGCAGTGGAACAGAATTGTGTGGCATAGATAGAGTGGAGTTGAATTATGTGGAATCGAGTGCAATTGTGTGGCATTGAGTGGAGTGTTATTATGTGGTATGGCCTGGAGTGGAATCAATTGGTTTGGTGTGAAATTGTGTAGAGTACAATTGAGTTGAGTGGAATTATGTGGGTAGTGTGGAACTGTGTGGAATGGAGTGGAATTGTGTGGTGTGGAGGGGAACTGTGTGACATTGTGTGGTGTGTCGTGGAGTGGAATTGTGTGAAGTTGAATTGTGTGGTATAGAGTGGAGTGAAAATATGTGCCATTTTGTGGAGCGAAATTGTGCGGCATGGAGGTGAACTCTGTGCCATTGTGTTACATGGAATGAAATTGTGTGGCATTGATTGGAAATATGTTGAGTGAAATGGAGTTATGTGGCATTGTCTGTAGTGGAGTGTGGCTGAATTGTGTGGCATGATGTGGAGTGGAGTTGTGCATCATTGTGTGGAGTGGATTGCAATTGTGTGGCATTGTGCTGAGTGTAATTATGTGGTGTGAAGTTGAATCGTGTGGAGTGGATTAATGTGGCATTGTGGGGAGTGGAGTGTAGTCGAGTGAAATTGTGTAGCACTGTGTGACATGCAATGGAATTGTGTGGCATTGTGTGGAGTGGAGTGGAATCGGTGGTGTAGAATGAAGTGTATGGCATTGAGTTGAATTGTGGGCAATAAGAGACAAAGGCCCTGTCTGGCACACATATCGATAATATTCCTCTATAAGCATATATCACAGGTATATATCACATTCATAGCTCCCATGGAGAAAGGCTGCTATGCAGATGTGTCTTGGAATCCTGAAAGTCAATTACCAGTACCTGCAGCTGGAGTACCGATTAAAAGCAGCTCCCAACAGGTCCAATCACCTCCACCGCTGAATGTGCCAGGCTTTATTCTTAGGAGTGGCGTGAGTGCCAAGGCAGAAGGGTTTCTACTAGAATACCTGAAACAACTACACAGAGATCCCTGTACGCACTGCGAAGGGGGTCACAAAACACTATGATAACGTGTGTGACTGAGTGCATGTGATCAAGTAAGCGTGCAGTGCAAAGAAGGTTCTGGTAGTACCTAATGTTTGCAGATGCATCTGCACCTCATTTTGTGACCTGGAACGTTTGCATCATCAAACGTTGAGCCAAAGCAGACGAGAGAAAGCAAGAAGAAGAAAAGGGAGAATAAAGAAGCAGGAGAAAGATAGTGAAGCAGTGACAAAAGAAGAAAGAAGGGGTGAGGTTCGTGCACTCCTCAAAACTTCCTTGCTGTTCGCAAACCCCGGCATTGGGCACTGCCGGCGAGGGCTCCAAGGAAACCTTTCGGATCTATCATTCTTCCTTTATATATACACAAAATGGAGAAGCAGTGGGTGGGAGGGGGCTAGAAGGATGTGGTGTTCTGGACAGAGCTGCTGACTTTGCAAATGGGGGAACCAAGTTCGTGTTTCTGCTTTGGCTCAACATCTTGTGATTCTTGATAAATTACTTAATCTCCCCAATGTTTAGAAAAATGTATCTGAACGCGTAATGTAACTAGTGACAATGTAAAGCGCACCAACATATGGGAGGCCAGTCAACTTCATGCGATGATGAAAATGCAAAAAAATAAAAAATAAAATAGTTCCTCAATCACAGTTCAAGCAGTGACACTAATTAAAGTTATTCGATCTGTGATTGGTCAGGACGCCAGAGACAGAAAAGGAAGTGATGTAGGGCACACTCTTGATAATTAGGAGGCAGCAAAGAAGAGTGGCAATGATGCCAACACATGGTAAGTGATGAGCAGACTGCAAGCCCTTTATTGTAAACTATACCCCTCCCTGCGGACAGCGCATCCGCTGTCGGCAGCGAGACCTAAAAGCACTCTGACCTGATTGCCTAATGGAAAACTGAACTCCCAATCCAAGACATGGAAAAGTGCTTTTCGCAGAAACAATCATACACATGAAACACTATAATATTCTTTCCTAGATCAAGCTCAGTTTACTTTGACACAAGTTCACACAAAGCATTTGTAAACTAAGATGTGAAATTCTAAACTACATACTGAACATTAACCATTGAACAACCTCTCTTTAACCTCACCCAACCCAGCACCAACAAACGACACTCCTAATAGAACAGTGACAATCCCAGCAGGGCCTTCTTAACATCATTATAGGCACCCGTGCGAAGCCATGCACTGGGCCCTGCCTACACAACCACTCAAAGGACTACACATGTTTAAAGGAAAATTAGCATTAAATTCAGGTCTGCATGGGGTCCCTATGCTCAGCGTGCCCATGCATTTAGACGGCACTGAGTCCCAGATCCCCGCAACTTGTTTCTGACATATCAACCAGTGGTGTAACATTAGCCACCGCAGTCCCCGCAGTCGCAGCGGTAGGCGGTGGGCAAGCCCCAGGGGGCCCCCTCTGGCACTATGCGCGGACCCCTGGCCTGATAGCCTCTGACTGGGTCTGGAGCATGGGGTGCCCCCTCCATGAACGAAGCAGGGGGCCCCTCAAGTTTCGATACACCACTCAACGCAATAGTGTCACAGTAATGATAGAAAGTGTGATAAAATTGGCCATAACGTAACATAGAAGACGTCACAGCAGACTGTGCATCATAGCCTTATGGTCTTGGACTAATTTGTTGTACTCTCTAAAAGAGATCTCATCAGTGTTGAAAGTTAACATGCTGGTCAACACTTCCGACATCAGTCGCGTGCTAAGGTTTGTTCACATATAAGCTTTGTCACCTTGCAGATCATCTCAGCCCATGTCCCAGAATGTTACATGTCCATGCATTGAAATAGGGAGAGAGCGGCCTGTTCGTCCCACAAAGCAAAACCAAAGGGGATGATGGACGGACTGTTGAACATTGCAAGCACCCCCATGTGCACCCCCCCTTCACCCAGGGGGCCCGCAACGGGACCCCGAAGTGAAAGTCCGTATGCTTTTCCATGGCGGAAAAGCCGCCGTGGAAAAGCATGTATTCACCACCATCCTAATGTGGCTGTCGGTGTCTGATAGACACCGCCAGCCATGTTAGAGCTTTTCCGCCGCGGTCGGAAGGCGACCGCGGCGGAAAAGCTGCGTACGGAATTCCAGACCCACCAGCCATCCTAATTTGGAGGTGGGTCTTTGGAGGCTCCGCAGCGGTTTTTCCTCATCCTCCGGGCCAGCGGTGGCGTCCGCCGGCCCGGAGGATGCGGAAAAACCGCTATCATAATCGGCCCCATTGTGTGCAAAGTAAGAAAGTTCAAGACTGGAGCAAAAGTAGTAGAAAAAACTTGGTTGGCATTTTAGACAGATCTCGCCCCTCAATCATGAAAGATTCACACTTAATCATAGGGACATATTCTGAGTGGCTTAGAGTTGTAGTCCCCAAGATCGCTCCTGTTAAAACTATTAAAAACCATAGAAGAAGGTCCTCAGCCCCTTGGTTCTCTCCTCAGTTTAAGGAATTTAAACACAAATGTGGAAGGCAGTAGAAAGTATGGAGAGAAAAAAATATCTGAGGGAAGAGAAACCCAGATTAAAATGAATGTATTCAAGATTATAAAAAACAGATTTTTACCAAGAGCACTAAATATTTCTCAGAGTTAATTTACTCAGCAAAGAACTCTACCAGGGAACTTTTTTTAAAAGTTCAGATTCTTTCCAGGCTTTAATCCAGTTGTATTATGGCTTCCTGTCAACTATTCTGTGATCAATTAGCAGAATTATTTAAAAATAGGGTGGAGGAAATTCATGGCAATCTAAATGATAAAGGAAGGCCCGCAGCTCGGACCAGGAGCTACGGTTGGAACTGTTGCAGAAAACAACTTCTTTAGGTTTCCCCCTCCTACGGAGGAAAGAGTAGTTGAACTTATCTGCCAAATAAAGAAAGGGGCTCCAACTGACCCATGTCCTCTGAAAATTGTCCAAGATATAGCATGGTTGCCCCCTCCCCAACTATGTTATTTAATGCCATCATTGATTCAGGCCATTTTCCTTTGCAGTGGAAAAAGGCACCAATTCTCCCTTTGCTGAAGAACCCTTCATGAGATCCAAAGGAGGTAAAGAACCATCATCCTATATCTCGCTTACTCTTTTGGGCAAAAATTCTTGAAAAGCACATGAATATTGCACTTCTCATTTTTTTCAGGACAATGAGATCTCGGAACAAATGCAATTTGTGTGTTTGGCCAAATTACAGCACCAAATCGCCCCTAGTTGTAGCTACAGAGGAGCTGAGAATTATCTTGGATAATGATGGGAAGGTGTTGATGCTCCTGTTGGATCTATGGGCAGCCTTTGACACCATAAAGCATGCTGTCATGTTGGAACTAGAAATTGGAATTGATGGTTCAGCTCTTGAGCTGTTGTTCTCTTTCTTCTCTGATAGAGAACAGTTGGTTGCCGTGGGGAACTTTACATCCAAGACGTTCTCACTGCCATGTGGGGTCCCTCAGGGTTCATCGCCGAGCCCTACAGTTTTTAATAATTATATGGTACCCTTGGGAAGACTGATTTGCTCCTTTGGTTTCATCTTAACCGTCCTGTTCAGGTAAGAGCATTGGGGCGGGGTGGAGGGGTAGAAAACATTTAACAAAGAGGGAAAATAAAAAAAAAGAAAACCACATACCTTGCAGTCGCCACTTTGCAGACTCTCAATGGAGAGAGCGCATGGTAAGTGTTTTTCTTTTTTTTCCCCCTCGTTCTCGTCATTCAATCGCTCTTACCTGGGTTTAATCCTAGTGGCATATGCAGTAGACACACAAATTGTAGTATCCATCTCGAATTATGTTGATAGACTGCACTTTACATTAACAGCTGTACGGGCGCTATCAGGAAATAGATGAGCAATAAAAGCCTTATGTTGAACTCAGACAAAACTGAGGTTCTTCTCTTTGGCAAAGACACTGCCTTCTGGGATCAATCCTGGTGGCCTCAGATGAGGCCACTCCGATATACTCGGTCAGGAATCTGGACATAATTTTAGATCCAGACTTGTCCTCTAAGCCATAGATTAGCAAAACTAAATCCTGTTGCTTTTTCCTGTTGCGTATAATAAGGACAATTCTTCCTTTCATGGCATACGAACTTCAAAAATCAGTGATTACGGTCTTGGTGCTGTCAAAGCTGGACTACTGTAATTACCTTTATTTGCGCATGTACCAGTGTGCCCAGAAGAAACTCCAATGCCCACAGAATGCAGCGGCTCGACTTTTAAAGAAAATCCCCACGTTCAAGCCAGTTTCTGAGGCATTACAAGAATTTCATTGGCTCTCTGTAAAGAAAAGAGTCATGTTCAAAGCCTTATGTTTGGCACATAAAACATTGGATGATAACAGCCCAGCATATCTGAAAATAAACTTAGCCTAGTATAGGCCCAGAAGAACCCTGCACTCAACTAACTCCAAGACAGTTAATGTCTGCAAAATCAGAATAAAGAAATGGAGAGATGGGAGCTTTATCTACACCGCAGCTTAACTTTATAATAACCTACCTGTAAACCTCAAAGGCAAGTCTAATTTACTCACTTTCAGGAAACATCTTAAAATCTGGTTATTCTCCTGCCCTGCCCAGAGTAAACAGCTATTGGCCCTTCAACATACTTGACCCAGTCTTATTTGTTGTGTTTAGTTGTTGGCCCTTTTTGACAGTTCTCTTTAGCTCAAGTTGGTCCCTTTCTAAATGTAGTAGATATTCGCCCCAAGACAAAACTTCAATTCAATTTAAATATCATAGGATGTGGCAAGTGACTTAATTTAGCACCTCTGTATTTGAAGTTGATCTCTATCCACAAATGACCTTCTGTTCAGAGTTTCCTGAGGAGGAAGTGGCGTGGAAAGGAGATAACTGAGCTTGAGGAATTGCATATAATGCCACCTCAGGCATCACTTTGCAAGTAGGCTAACACCATATACCTGAGTCTGAAGAGATCATTTTCCACCATCAGATACCATGTGCTGTGGATGGTAGTTACATAGGTGTTTCTCTCTGGGTAATTATTTCTCAAATCTCAAACCACTGGCTGTAATGAAGATTAAAGGCAAGAAAGAGCGAACATTTATAATTTCCCTGTTTCAAGCTATCGGACCAGGCTGTGTCTGCCCAGGGACGAAGTTATCATTAGGGTAGCGGATGTGGTGGCACCATTGCCCATGGGAATGTAGGGACAGCTGTAGCCAAGTCACGGTTGTGTTGTTGCTAGGCAACCTAAAGACTGGAATGTCATTGTCCTGGATTGCATTAGAGCCCAGGAACTCTTGCCTTACCACTCTGACTACTGCTTACCATCCACTAAGTATATAACTCTGCTTACCTGTTACCTTTTCATAAGGACATAGAAAACATACTTTTTTCTAAATAGTATTTATGGCACTATGCGACTTGCGACTTGGTACTTCTTGTGCTTGCTAAGGAAAAAGGTTAAGGCCTTATTATTACTTTGGCGGCCCTCCCGCGGGCTGCCTCACCAGCGTGCCACGGGAGGACCGCCAAAGCCGTGCCCACACCGCCTGCTGGATTACAATTGAAATTCATGGTGGGTGGTGGCAAGGCGGCGCTGTACTGGCGGTTTTCTGGTAGTCATTCAAGAGCCTTACATGCAGACTGCTGCAGTGACAGTGTTGTCTGCAAGTATCTGCACGGTGTTGCATGTAGCATGTTGTGCATGCCACATCGTGCAGGAATTGGGATGCATAAATACAGGGGGCACATCATGTGCCCCCCTGATTGAATCTCCAGGCCCTGGAGAGGCAGGGGCTCATTTAAGGCCCCCTTTGATGGCTCTCTGTCACCTTTATCATGGGGGTTGCACCGCCATGAAAAGGGTGGTGGTGAGCAAACTCAAAATAAGCTTGGTGGTGCCGGCTGCGGCACCTCCAGCATATTTGTCCCAGGGAAAGATCACCGGCCCAGCGGGATCCTCAGAATCCTTGATCCCAGCAGTGCTGGCAGTCCGACCACCACAGTTGTAATACTGCAGGCGGTCGTTTGGACCGCCATCCCGACTACAGCAGTACAATGGACGGCCATACTCACAAGTCCCTAAGTGTTTATTGCTGCATTCACTCTAATGTTTCACTATATTTGTATTTTCCCTCCTTCTTTTATTGTTCTAATATGACAGCTTCATGATGTGAGAGCATCTTGTCTAGCCCCACTCCTTTTCATGGGACACAGAGGAAGGGTGTGTCAGGCAGAGTCCAGACAGTAAAGAGTGGGGGAAGCATTGAGGCAATGAACAGAAAGGGGCATCCCAGGGGAAACAGGGCACAGAGAAGTGGGCAGGGAGAGGGAATGGGCATGTGCCACCTCCAGCCACACCGGCACAGTGGACCAGGTCTGTGAGGGATGCGGTCGCAATCACACCGTCACTTCTGCCCATAGAAACTCTGCATTTCCTTTATTAGGCGGTTTTCTAGTACGTTGCAATATGACAAAGGCTATGTGCAGCAGTGTACCCCCATTGCGGTGAATGGCTGATTCAACTTGTATGCACTGCAAAAGAAATACGTATTTTTTTTAATAATGAATTAGAATTGATGGACCGGAAGGAACTGATGTGAAGAAAAAACAAAAACCTTCCAAGGCTGCCGCTGATATCCAGGAGAGGTTTCACATCCTGTCATGGATATCCGCTGTGCAGAGCCTCCAATCCCACGCTGGAAACCCACGCTGTGACGAATTCTCAAGCTCTCCATGCGATAGGGAGCTGATATTGTGTGTCACATAGTGGCACTGTATGACCTGCTTGGTCCGATGGTGGCATAGTGCTCTTTAAAGCTCTTTGAAGCCAAACTGGCTTTGTTGCCCTGAAGGATGGCAGTTCTCCCCCAGGCTTTGCCCAGAACAGGCTGTGCTGACCACACCACTGTGGATACCATGATTTCCCTGCAGTTCAGTTTGGCTAGTTGTAGTATGGCCTGGGACTGCCTTAAACCCCCACCCTTCCTTTATCAAACATTATTAACGTGACATGAGAGGGATTTCTCTGGAAGCGGGGGTCCTACAACCCCTGGCCGTATTTATTAAAACATACAAATAAACAAAATTGAAATAAACAATATTTACATGTTTACACAGAAAACTTTCCATGACATTGATTATAATTGATAAATACAGATATCAGATGGCTAACCTTAACATAATTCTAGTACAAGGTATTTCCTATATGAATCTAACATATTAACCATAATCATACCGTAATTACTTTTCTGCGTATCTTATTTGGGCCTAAGGCAAGGTCACTAACTGGTGTCGGATCCTTATCAATTAACCACGCCCTCCAGTCGGAGTGCGCATGCGCAGAGGGCCCATTTACCGTGAGGGTACTCCCCACGGTTACCCCCATAGGCTCTATTAACTCCATTAAAGGGGGCCCTTGCACCTCTGCACCGTTTACTGGCGTCATTGTGCATGTGCGGGGTGGCCAACCAGCCTAGAGAAAGCGTGACTCCCCCGCACCCATTTAGCCATCAGGCTGTACTGCCCCTGGAGTTCTAGTAGAGACCTCTTGTCCCTCCCCTTGGGCGACCCCATTCAAGAATGGCGGCGCCCCCTAAGGACCTTAAATTTACTGCTCAACAATCATGACCTTACCGCTTGACCAAGGAATAGCACTAAATATGACAATTAATGACCTGTAAATGGGATAAAGTTCTAAGGAAAAAAACATATTAAAATGACACACCTGTACTCCATTACATTTGGAACAAACCTGTGAAAAAACCTTCATACATCACAATACCAATCATCTGCTTCAGGAGATGGTGGGTGGGGAAAAAGAATTACAGCCTCTCTAGAGGCTGAAGGGGCAGGCCGCAGAGGGCGGAGTCAAAGAGGCAGACTCCTGCACTCCACAGCCTTTTAACCCCGGTTCCAACTAACCTGGCCTTTGCTCACTGGTGTCCCGGAAGTGATTCTACCACTTCCGGGTCACAGGGAGACCTGGTGTCCAATCGGCACTGAGGAGCGCCTGTCCCGTCATTGTAGTGCGACAGCCTCGCCCCAACACAGAGAGAGGGTGGGGGCCGGTGCGCCCACCATACTTTTGACGGGGCCGATGCCGGCCCGCCTTTCTCTATGGCCTGGGACTGCCTAAAACCCCCACCCTTCCTTTATCAAACATTATTAACGTGACATGAGAGTGATTTCTTTGGAAGCGGAGGTCGTACAACCCCCTGCCGTATTTATTAAAACATACAAATAACCAAAATTGAAATAAACAATATTTACATGATTACGCAGAAAACTTTCCATGACATTGATTACAATTGATAAATACAGATATCAGATGGCTAACCTTAACATAATTCTAGTACAAGTTATTTCCTATCCGAATCTAACATATTAACCATAATCATACCATAATTACTTTTCTGGTATCCTATTTTGGCCTACGACAAGGTCACTAACTGTTGTCAGATCCTTATCAATTAACCACACTCTCCAATCCGAGTGTGCATGTGCAGAGGGCCCGTTTACTGTGAGGGTACTTCCCCCCGGTTACCCCTGTGCGCTCTATTAACTCCATTAAAGGGGGCCCTTGCATCTCTGTGCCGTTTACTGGCGTCATTGTGCACGTGCAGGGTGGCCAAACCGCCTAGAGAAAGCATGATTCCCCCCTCCCACACACCCATCTAGCCAACAGGCTGTACTTCCCCTGGAGTTCTAGGAGAGACCACTTGTCCCTCCCCTTTGGCGACCCCATTCAAGAATGGCACCGCCCTCTAAGGACCTTAAATTTACTCCTCACCAATCATGACCTTACCGCCACAGGCCAGCGTAGTTGACCGACTATCTGGCCGCCCTACCCTCCTACACTGAAAGGTCATGCTCTGTCCTTAAAACTCACTAGCCAAGCCATTATATTTTCTAACAGGATTTCATTTCCTACCCTAGTCAGGTGGACCCCGTCTTTTAAGAAGCACGGCTACCCCCTGATACACCCGTGTGCGATCGTCTGTAGCTGATTAGACCTGAACAATTTCCCTACTTTATTGTTGAACCTCCTTACCGAGTGATTCAACGGTTTTACAGAATCTCCCCCTCCATTTAAATCTGGGTATCCTCTGAGACCATAGTATGGTGCAGCCCAGGCACGTCTTAGCCAACCCCCCTACATCTGAGATTATCTCCTCCATCAAGCCACTTCTACTGAGATTTACCAGATCATTCCCACCCAAGTGTAGGATAACTATACTGGGTGGAGCCCCATGTTTACCCAAAAGATCTGTAACGAAACCCCTGAACTGACTAAGGCAGAGACCCCCTTTTCCATGGAAAAATACCCTAAAACCGGCCTGCTCAACTCTGTGTCTGTAATTTCCTGAAAGAAAAACTGCATTCAAACGTTTGACATACAAGTGACCCATGACCCAAACAACATGTGCTCCTGCGTCGTCCTGTGGATGTGCCCGTTGCTGTATTGTATCTTGCTGCTAGTGCGCCGGCGCCAGTTTCCCCCCTGTGTGACAGGTTTGAGAAACTGAAATGTAAGTAGAGATGAACATGCATCAGTCCAAGTGAGAAATGCCACAGTCACAGCATGTGTAGCCGCACATAGCGCTTATAACAATTTGAGGACCACCTTCCAATCCTTTTCCCACTGTTGCTGTGCAAACCTCTAGCTGTTGCTTCTGTGGCAGCCCCTATTCTGTTTTTTTTTGTTTTTTTATTGTTCACACCAGAGAAGACATTTTTCTAACAAAATAAAAAAAAGACATATATAATACATATTATCATAGTATTTTGCCATATGAGAGTTGATAAAGCAGATAATAAAAAAAACACAATTTTACAAAAGGGAATTAGCACCATAAAGACAACAAAAACTAAAATAGAACAGACGGTTATATGCATCATCTGCTACGTAATAAATGCTGTGTTCAAATAGAACCCTTATCAGAACACAGAAACTTGTACCACTTAAAAAAAAACAGATAACTACATGCCTATTCTACACGAAAGACTTAATATCCTCCTTAAAATGTTTTAACTGTTTTTACTGTTACTACGCCCCCTCCCACCTCACCATTCCATTTTGCAATGCAGGCCCATATTGTTATTCCCCGGGTTCTAGCTTTCCTACCTCTACATGCGTATAGGGCTGTCTCCTGCTTCCAGACTCCCAGAAGTCTGGCTAACCACATCTGAAAGGTGGGAGGTTCCTTATCCTTCCATCGTGCGGCCAGCATTATTCGATATATAGCTGTGCCCAAAAATAAGCAATATTCTTGTTCCTTATTGCAGCTGAGGGAGCTGTCATACCCCAAAACTGCCAATGTAGTAGTTAGCTCCAGATTGCTACCAAATAAGGATCTCCAAAAACCCGAAATCTCTGATTTTAAAAGGATCAATTCATCACAATCAGAAAACATAGCAATCATTGTGGGCCCATCCCACACCTAGGGCATCCTCTCTTTCCCCCCATGAAAAGAGCTTCGCCGGTGTGAAGTTCAGTTTAAATAGAGTCTTATTTAGCTGTGTTTTCAAATTAGAAGCTAAAAAGACTTCCGCTGATAGTTCTAAACTCCTATAAATGTCTGCATCTGGATTATTTAGTTTTACTGCCCATGATGCCTCGTTCTTTTCAAAATCGTCTGGCATCTCTGCCAATAGAAGATTGTATAAGCCCCTGATTCTACATGGCTTAGTTCTGATTAGCTCCATCAGGGGGATCTTTCCAAACATCACACTGGGTCTATATGCCATAATAATACTCCTAACCTGTACAAATTTAAAGAACTGATTGGGATGTATCCTAAACTCAAGCTGCAGATCTACGAATTGCGGCTGCTGTTTTCCAAGTAGAACTCTCCAACAGTAGTTATACCCTTATTCTCCCGTTCCTGCCCCATGGTATCATAGGTGTCCTTCATAAAAAGTGACCCGCGCCATAAGGGAGTATATTGTGTAACTCTAGGGATCCCCATACATTTTGATATCTTTTTCCAGATACACCATGAACTCTTTATAATTTTAAACCGTACTTTGTTATAATAACTGTGATCCACTTGTTTCAAAAGAAGCCTTGCAGCTTCTTTTTCTACTGCTAATTCAAATATTGTAGGAACTCTTTCACTCAAACTCCTACCATCTGTACTATCCAGCTTCAATAAAAATGTTATTTGGTGAAGCAAAGCTGCCCAATAATATAATGTGATGTTTGGGATTGCCAAACCCCCTCGATCGTGTGACAATGTCAACAATTTCATAGACCTCCTTTTTCTTCCCATACTACCACACAAAATTAGAAAGCATGGAGTTGATATTTTTAAGTATGGTGTCATCCAAAACTAGTGGAATTGACCTGAACAGGTATAAAAATTTAGGCAGTACATTCATTTTCAAATATTTACCCCTCCCTATAATTCACAAATGTAGCCGTTAACCCTCTTTAAGTTCAGAGCTATAGTTTTAATTAATGGGTCGAAATTTTGTTTAATAATCCTAGCCACTTTTGCCGTGACTGCTGATTGTGCTCGACTTACATCCTCAAATTCCACATTCTGTGTACAAACTCCAATAGTTTTTTCCCTGTTCATGCTGTACCCTGATAGCCTGCCAAATCTCTTTGTTATAACAGCAATCTCTTCTAGTGCCTCCTTGGGATCTGTTGTGACAATTGCCACATCATCAGCGTAGGCTAAAACTTTTGTCTGATACTCCCTAGTACAGATAGGTTTAATTTTAGCTGCCCGCAGCAGCATCTCTACAAGCGGGTTGATATATAGAGCAAATAAAATGGGTGAGCAGGGGCATCCCTGACGAGTTCCCCTGAAGATTAAAACCTCCCCTGACTCTTTACCCATTACAGATATCCGAGCTTTTGGGTCACAATACATTGCTCTAATCGCTCTTATAAATCCCTGATCAAACCCCCTTAGTTCAAATATTCCCCACAGAAAATCCCATGTTACACGATCAAATGCCTTCTCGGCGTCCAGAAGGCTCATGGCCATCTGGCCCCACGTCTCTTACATAATATCAAACAATGAAATTACTCTTTTAATGTGGTCAGTTCTTTGCCTCCCTGGTATAAAACCATGTTGCCATGTGGAAACCAGACGACCAATGACCCTTCCTAACCGAGTCGCCAAGATCTTAGAATAAATCTTTATGTCTGTATTAAATAGGGAGATTGGTCGGTATGACCCAGGATTATCTGAGGTTTCCCCTTTTTTGGGAAGACAGCAATTCTAGTTTCCTTCCATGACTCCGGGATATTTACAATAGCCCCTATTCTGAACGAATGTGTTCCAAAGTACTTTGAATCCAAACCTGTCCTGTTAATTGCCATCTCCATGACCCTTTTAAACTGGAACCTAGGGAGCGGGGTCCCATCTGCATGTATTAGTAGTGCTCCCCCATTGCACTATCCTCCGTCGCAGGAATGTTTCTAGCTGAGTCATGGGGCAGCAAGGATTATCACGTGTAAAGTGAAGTTCTATCCCTTCTCCACAGGTTTTCTGGTCTGTTTTGGATTTTCTAACGGATATTAGTAAAGTGTCAACTTGTACTTTTACATGTTCAAGCTGCAGCCCTCCTTGCACATCCTGTTTAGTCTGCGCTACCAACTCCCCATACTAAAGGCTCCATAAAATGCCAATGAAAATGTAGCTCTGAATAGCAACGCCTACCCTGTTGATTTGCGAATACCACCAAGAGCTGCTAGTAGAGATGTCAGCAGTTCTATCCCAATTGGGTGTCTTATGTCTGGTGCTGACCCCTGGAGCCATCGCCATTCCTTCAGTGCCTTTCTAACAATGAAGCTATTAGTAGGATCCCTGCTGCCCTTGATTTGTGCAAAGAAAGATATTGCCACTACATGTCGCCTGGCTGCCATCGCAGAGCGCCCTTCCTTATTAAAAGTATTTAAATACCGCAGGAATGCCCCTGTCTAATGCCAGCTGTATACCCAATCCTGTCACAAAAAAGTGCACTAAGCCCAAAGCGCCCCTTCGTAAGCTTTCCTGGTCTTGGGAGCTAGGCTAGTTGCCACGAGGTTCTGTAGCTGGGGCCACCAATCTGCCAAAGTACTTCCGGGAAGAGTGTTGGTGTTGCCTCCGCAGAGTGTGGGTGTTCCCTGAAAACCTGTATCTTGAAGCGAGAGAGTGCGTCAGCAGCATTATTCAACACCCCCGGGACATGTTTAGCCTCAAACTGTATGTTCAGTTTCATACATAACAACACTATTTCCTCCAACAGGCGGAGGATCATTTTACACCGTGCAGCCTGTTGGTTGATGCATTCTACCACCGTCATGTTATCTGACCAGAAAATCAAAGATTGATTACACAGATGATGAAGCCAAACAGTGAGTGCCACCCAGATGGGAAAGTGTTCTAAGAAATCAATGTTGGCTGTCACACCATTCTCCACTCACCATGCCGGCCAATGTTGTGCCACCCATTCATTCCCGAGTATGGCACCAAATCCCAAACTGCCCGCAGCGTCAGTCTATAAACCTAACTCCGCAGAAATAGTGGGAGGACTGGGCCACACCACCCTGCCGTTGAAACTCTCCAGAAATGGCATCCAAATAAGCATGTCCTGGCGAACCTCAGTTGACAGTCTTGTGTGATGGTGTTTTTCTTGGAGACCTGTCATGGCCTTTCATCCACGAGTAAGGAGAACATATTAATGTAAGCACTAGACCATACCTATTCTTTCACTTCCCATGTTACATGCCTGGCAAAATGTTCCCTGCCAGTTCGTAACTCACCCACGCCCAGTAATGGCAATGTCACTTCCTTACCTATTGCAACAACTCCAGCTGGCTCTGTCAGCTTGTCCTTACCCTGGCTGCTCGCTGGCACATCTTTGTTGTTTCCTGCTAAAGGAATCCCACCAGTCTGTTGCATAAGAGATGGAGTACCTGGCCCCTCGCTTTGTTTACCACCTGATGTTGAAATAATCTTAGCCACCATCTTTTTTGCCCCAATGGACATCAATCATGTCCCACAGTAATTAGTAGCACAGATAGCGGCAGCTCTCCCTTGGTTAGGGAGGGGAGGGATATTGCCAACTTCTGTGGGGGCAAAGGAGGTAGGGGAGGCCTATCTCCACCCCCCCTCCCAGATGAGTGACTGGCACGGGGGCTCTTTCTTCGGTCTTCCCCTTATTGGGCCTAGCCCGCCTGGGGAGTGGATCCAATTCACCCCTGGGTTTTGGTGGCACTATGGTTCGCTTATGCCTCCCAACCGCTTAACTCTGCCCTTCAACTCTTTCTCTGAGTTCCGCCAGGCTCTGCCCCAGTTTTACAACCTTTACTTATCTCCTATCCATAGTCCCACCCCAGCCGGCCGCTCACAGATCATGCCCATCATGAGCATCATGGACTCCATCATGTGTTCCATGCAGGAACGCTTCGCCCCATGTTTACTGGCCATGGCACCTGAGCCCTGATTGCAGGATCACTTATAACTGGCAACAATAACACCGCAAGCACAATGTTATCTATACCTCAATGCTTTCTCTCACTGAGAGGCACCCCACAAAATTTGCCTGGCCTGAAAACCTGTCCAGGTTCTTACCTGAGCACTGTTGGAGGTACACAAACCGACCGTAAGAACCACACAACTAGAGCCGCGCCACACCAGCTAACCTGGGTGTTGGGCGAGTAATCTCAAGCCCATGCGGCACACAGATGCAGTGAAATGCAGGCCTGTCTGTGACCTCTGTGAGCAATGTCCATGTGCCGCCGTTGATGCGCCACTGTGGAGAGTCCGCAAGCACTCGGATTCTGTAAATATGACAAGCAGAATGTTATTCTACAGATATAAGCTCAGTATACAGCTACATTCCTTCATAATGTACCCTTATGCCAACCTGCCAGTCCCCAGAAAAGCAGTTATCCAAAGGCAATTACCATATATACACAATACACTTGTGCAAACACATTGACTTTGTTCCGCTGTGCCAATAGATGCCTAAGAACGACGTGCACCTCAAGAAACCTTGGTTCATTGACCCCCAACACAATAGCCCCTGCTAGTGTCCTAAGCAAAAAACGACTGCCTGAACTTATTTTGTGCCTGGGTAGCCCTTTTTAATACCAGCAGCATGTGCAAGCAACGTTCTGACACCAGATTACTAAACGATATGCCTGCTCAAACAATGTCAGTACTGAGCTCCACCTGGAATATATATTGCAATCCCGTGCTTAAAAAATACTCCTGGGAGCCCCCCTCATACACGAGCCTAGCCAGCTACAAAACGCACCACAGGCCTTGCACCACAATCACGGTATCGCGCTCCAGCGCTCATAAAATGCCAAGAGCTTACAAAATGCTCCTAGGAGCCCCTCTACACGTGAGCCTAGCCCGCTACAAAAATGCACCACAGGCCTTGCATCAGTGAGCAGCAGACCCAGAAGCTCCCCCGATAACTTTGAGGAGCTTTGCATGCGCTCCTCGACAAAAACAGTGCCTTCTGCGAAGAGGGAGGCAGGGGCGGTCTGGGCGTCCTAATTGCCAAGCTGGTCCGTATACGCCTCCTGCTTCCTAACTCCGCAGCCTGGTGCAGTCATGGGAGATGATGACCGATTCCTTCTGGAGCGACGTCTTTAAAAAGGCTCCTGCCACCGACCTCAAATTCCTGTAGACGGGAAGAGAAAAAGAAAAAGAATTACAGCCTCTCTAGAGGCTGAAGGGGCAGGCCGTGGAGTGGGAGTCAAAGAGGCAGACTCCTAAGCTCCACGGCCTTTTAACCCCTTACATGCCAGGCTGGTTCTAACCGGCCTGGCCTTTACTCACTGGTGACCCAGCAGGGATTCTATCACTTAAGGGTCACAGGGAAACCCGGGGTCCAATCGGCACTGAGGCGCGCCTGTGAAGTCATTTTAGCACAACAGGCTCGCCCCAACACAGAGAGGGGTTGGGGGCCGGTGCGTCGCCATTCTTGTGGCGGGGCGGTGCCAGCCCTGCCTTCTCTACAATGGTCTCAAGTTTGAGTCCAAGGTTGCAGTGGAATGCAGAGGATCTTTGTGTCTAGGACTGTTCTGCATTGGGCCATTGTATCCCACAGAGAAAGCATCTAGCGGGAGACTGCATCACATCACCCAGTGCGTCTCGATAGGCGACTGTGCCTGCTGCAGTGGATCACTGACATAATATCAAGGGACATAATATTAAGTGCCAAAAATATCGGCGACAAAATATCGACAGACAGAATATCGACTTTGTATCTACAAACAGGTAAGTACAAAAATATTGAGTAAAAAATGTAATTTAAAAAAATATAGTTTGTAAAAAAAAAACTTTATTAGAAACAATGTTAAATTAAATTAAAATTAAAAATTATTTACTAAAATATACTTAAAAATACTTAAATTACCTTATAATAATTAAATAATTAATTAAATGTATTAAAAAAATTACAATCATATTTGTTAAAACATATATATATAGTAACATAATATAATTAAAATATATCCAATATTATTACCGTAGGATAGCGGAAGTATAAAATTACTATTCCCACTCCAGAGAGTGCAACAGTAGGGAAAGCGTTGGATAGCGTAGGGGTAAAAATTACTATTCCCACTCCAGAGAGTGCAACAGTAGGGAGAGCGTTGGATAGCGTAGGGGTAAAAATTACTATTCCCTCTCCAGAGAGTGCAACAGTAGGGAAAGGGTTGGATAGCGTAGGGGTAAAACTTACTATTCCCACTCCAGAGAGTGCAACAGTAGGGAAAGCGCTGGATAGCGTAGGGGTAAAAATTACTATTCCCACTCCAGAGAGTGCAACAGTAGGGAAAGCGTTGGATAGCGTAGGGGTAAAAAATACTATTCCCACTCCAGAGAGTGCAACAGTAGGGAAAGCGTTGGATAGCGTAGGGGTAAAAATTACTTTTCCTACTCCAGAGAGTGCAACAGTAGGGAAAGCGTTGGATAGCGTAGGGGTAAAAATTACTATTCCCACTCCAGAGAGTGCAACTGCAGGGAAAGCGTTGGATAGCGTAGGGGTAAAAATTACTATTCCCACTCCAGAGAGTGCAACAGTAGGGAAAGGGTTGGATAGCATAGGGGTAAAAATTACTATTTCCACTCCAGAGAGTGCAACAGTAGGGAAAGCGTTGGATAGCGTAGGGGTAAAAATTACTATCCCCACTCCAGAGAGTGAAACAGTAGAGAAAGCGTTGGATAGCGTAGGGGTAAAAATTACTATTCCCACTACAGAGAGTGCAACAGTAGGGAAAGTGTTGGATAGCGTAGGAGTAAAAATTACTATTCCCACTCCAGAGAGTGCAACAGTAGGGAAAGCGTTGGATAGCTTAGGGGTAAAAATTACTATTCCCACTCCAGAGAGTGCAACTGCAGGGTAAGCGTTGGATAGCGTAGGGGTGAAAATTACTATTCCCAATCCAGAGAGTGTAACAGTAGGGAAAGGGTTGGATAGCGTAGGGGTAAAAATTACTATTCCCACTCCATAGAGTCCAACAGTAGGGAAAGCGTTGGATAGCGTAGGGGTAAAAATTACTATTCCCACTCCAAAGAGTGCAACAGTAAGGAAAGCATCGGATAGCCTAGGGGTAAAAATTACTATTTCCACTCCAGAGAGTGCAACAGTAGGGAAAGCGTTGGATAGCGTAGGGGTAAATATTACTATTCCCACTCCAGTGAGTGCAACAGTAGAGGAAGTAGATACTTCATATATTATTCAAAAAGATATATATATTAATATCTATGAAACATTTAATTAAAAGTAATTACCACTTTAATATATTATAATAATTAGTTAATTACAAATACTAATTTAATGTAATCATCACAATTAATTATCTATTAACACTAATTAATTACAAATTAACAATTAATTAATTAGTAATTAAACAGTTACTTAACAATTAAAATCTAATAAATACACAAAATAAATTAACATATGTAATTAGTTATAATTAAATTACTTCCCACCCTATTCCCCTATGAACCCACAACCTGCTACAGAAATTAAATTACTTAAATTAACATAATTATCAATTAATCAATTATATAAAATTATTTGGCATTTACAATGTAATTAATTACCAAAAAAAATATAATTTAACAATTAATTATAAACAAACACCAATAATTAAATTAACATATTTAATTATTTATAATTAAATTACACTACAAAAATTAACATATTTAATTAATTATAATTAAATTACTTCCCACCCTACTCCCCTATAAACCCACAACCCACTACAGAAATTAAATTAGTTAAATAACATAATTATCAATTAATCAATTAAATAAAATTAATTGGCAATTTTAATGTAATTCATTACTAAATAAAAATTAATTAACAATTAATTATAAACAAATACCAATAAATACATTTACATATTTAATTAATTATAATTAAATTACACTACATAAATTAACATATTTAATTAATTATAATTAAATTACACTACATAAATTAACATATTTAATTAATTATTATTAAATTACTTCCCACCCTATTCCCCTATAAACCAACAACCCGCTACAGAATTAATTTACGCAAAATTTAAATAACATTAACTTCATTAATTAAATTACATTATAACATAAATAAACACTTTTAACACATAAAATACACTATACAAAATTTGATATTATTAAAATTTCGATATTTTTCTTAACCTATATTATGTACTTCGATATTTTGTCTATCTATATTTTAAAATTCGATATTACATTACTTACCTTCAAAACGATATTTTTGATGTCTATATTCTGTCCATTCGATATTCTGTCCAGCCTATATTTTATACTCAATATTATGTCCATTCGATATTTTGTTGTCGATATTTTGTCTGTTTACCGCTGCAGTCACCCCAGCCCGCCGCTCACGGATCACACCAGCCTGTCGGGCTTTAAGACTGCCTTGGTTATCTAACCTAGCATGGGGGCAGCACATTGTATGACTTGCAAATCTATAAATTCGCATCTGTAAACAAAAATGCACACACAAATAACACATATATGTTTATAAGAACAGTGCAGGCATAGCAGCTCTCAAAAACTGGAGAGCCTGCTATCCTGGTTTCAAACTAAGCATGAGCGAATTTTGCGGATCTCGCGTTCGCGAATTTTGCGGATTTGCGGATTCGCAATCCGCAAAATCCGCGAATTCCCGCGAATTTGCGGATTTTTTTTTTTTTGTGTTCGCCCGTGTTTCTGCCAGTTCGCGAGGGTTTTGTACACTTTCGCAAATTGCGAACTTACCTGTCGGGTCGCAAGTTTCGCGAACTTGTTGTTTCTACGTGTCCAGCCTGTTTGGGACACTCTTCTTCATCACTGCCACTCTCTGTCACCACTGCCACTCTCTGACTACTCATGCCACCCTCTGGCCCACCCATGCCACCCTCTGTTTCATCACCACACCCTCTGGTTGTCCAGTGTACATTATTTTCGGCAAAGCAAAGCACACCTTCCCTGCCTCAAGTGACCTGAATTAATTTGGGGCTGATTCATGTGTCACAGAATATTTTTTTAGCTGGCACCTGCTTCCTTAGTGCGCCCTGATTAGTGATCTTTTGCACTTGCTAAGTGCTTTCATTGTTGCAAAATTAGTTACAACACCTGCCCTGCCCCAACTGACAATAATGAATTAGGGGCTGATTAATGGATTTTAACTTCCAGCCTGGCTCCTGCTTGTCTCCCTTAGCTGTAATTCAGGACCTTTGTGGCATATGTGTAACTATTCTGAGGTTCAGAGCAGGGTCACATACTAGTTTCAACTGGCAACTGAACTCTGGAGGGGCCCCTCAGGAAGCACTCCAGGAAATGGCTACTAATGATGAGCCTGAACTTTTGAACCTGGTAAGTAGTTACTTTCAGTTTTGCTAAAATCGTATTTCTGCAATTTTGCACTTATTCGCGGGGCGCGAACTCACGCGAACAGTGCGAGCAGTGCGAGCAAAATCCGCTGCTCGCGGATTTGCGGATTTTGCGGGAAATTCGCAAATCTCGCGGATTGCGGATTTCCCGAAAATCCGCAAAATCCGCGAGCGGAACGGATTTTCCGCCCACGCCTATTTCAAACCCGATCTCTAACTTTCTTATTTCAGTTTAATTGTGACATAAAAAGACATCTGCTAGGGGAAAAATATACCACTCGTCTGCTGTAATAGTACAGTACAATAGAAATGCAAAATCGACAAAAATACCATCAGAAATGACAGGTACTGAAAACCATCTTCCTCACAAGAACGTGTAATTGCCACACAATCAAAGGGAAGACCAGGGGCTTATTTCGAGACTGACCAGCTCAAGGCTGCCTACCATGTTGACAGATCCCCAATGGTCAAAGGAAATCTTTTTAACTTGAAAGGCACGTTGAACGCAGGAGCTTTTTATTTGTGGAAGTAATATTTATTGGTTTGCTGTTCAGGGCTTCCAGGCTTTCCCTGTCAGTTCCAAATAGGGAAAATGAAGGTTGGAACTTCCACTCCGTGTAGGGGCGATGGTTGGCCATCATTGGCCAACTGCCCAGTGGCGGATGATTTGTCTGGAGGAGCCAGCAGGGGCTGTGCTTTTGGAAAGATGGTGATTCTCCCAACTCTAAACAGGAAGGGGAAACTGCGAGCTTGGCGGAAATGACGTCTGCTGCTTTTTGGCAGATGCCCTGCAACAGTCAAATTCTGAATATACCCCTAGCTTGCTAGGTTCCTTTCTTTTCTTCTAATTGTCCTATCATTAATGATCACATATATAAGCTTATTACTGTAAAATGTTTATTACATTTCAGTTCTTAATACAAAGGACAGAAATCCAGATGAATCTTCCTGACACATTCTAAAGCACAAAAATAGATTTGACACTGACTTCCATTACACACTATAGAGGATGAGCTTGCAACAAATCGCAAGGTATTTATTCATGTGTTTATTTTTATAGTGTAGATTATATATTTATTATGCACTCGGTGTGACAAAAAGATCTCTTTGACTAGAAGAAGCACAAGACCGAGTCAAAGTTTGGGGGCTTCTGATGGTGTTTAGGACCATGTAATTTAGGCAAAGCCAAATAGGAAAACGCGATTGTGTCGATGCAGTACTCTCTAAGTTATTATGGATTCTCTAGTCTTGCTTCGTATTCCACCCGTTGCATATTTTGCATATTCCATCAAAAATATTTGCTTCTAGCTCAGATTAAAGGTCCCTTAAGAAAGCGCCACATGTGATCCACTGACGGTGCAGACACTTTTTAAAGGTTGACTGACCGCTTCACGTTTTGCTCTATTCAGGTACTGACCCTCTTCTAGTGTGGTGGATCAATTGTGCATTCAGTATCAGTGTCAACATTTGATGGACTAGGATGGGCTTTGATCTGCACTACAAATAAATAGTGTAACTTAAATGTAATTCAAACAGGATGGGAATAATAATGCCCCCTAAATCCTCAAAATGTTTTTCTTCATTATTTGTGCAACTTCATGATATATCAAAGAGAATTCTAAATGCAGTTATGTCAAAAGTGCAGAAAAAACAAACATTTAATTTTTACTTTTGAGGTATGATATCTTGATTCTTAAATGACCTCCTAGTGAGGTTCATATGTTACAGGCAAGACATATAAATATAGTGGTATTTCTTAATGACTGAGATGCTTATAAAGACCAATAGTGTGGATATAAAGTAAAGCCAAACTAAAGGCCAGCCAGATCTAAAAAATAGCTCGAATAAACAGATTAAGAGAGGCGCCTTCCATTAGATACTGTGCCACATGTTTTTTTTTCTTCTCAGTGTCACATTTTCTACATAAACTTTTTTATTCTGAGTTCAAATTAAACATGTTAATAAAACGAGGCTCCTGGTTTTTTTCTGTGTCGATGAAAAATATTTTCAATAGTATCTGGTGAATGCGTACACTTTCCTTTCTTAAGTTTTACAAAGCATTGGGATTTGTTCTGTATGTGTTTGTTAAATAGGCAAAATAGTGAGGTGATGCTTCCACAGAAGGTGGCGTCTAATGCTATACAATTTGCCTTTTTTGCCACATTATTTACCTAACATGCCACATAATTTGGTCCTCAATGGAATATATTTCAAAAGGCCCTGATTATAAGGAATAAAATACAACCAAATGTAAGAAGGCTATCACAAGCAACCTCTGAGTTCCACGATCTAAAATGGATCTCTGCCTTAGATATTGTTTCTCTCTTTGCTCACAGAACGTTTCAGTGGCCTGTAATATGCTTCGAACACAGAGGAGATTACTCGATACATAATGGGATTGTGCGATCCCTGTATAAATTAAGTCTAGACTTTTTCTCTTAATACATGGGATTCTGCAGTCCCTGTATATACATTTTTCTATAATTTCTTAAAATACTATAAAGAAATTGCATGGTTTCTCAAATGTAATAACAATTTTTTTTTTTTAAATAAAGTTTTTATTGAGCAGAAAGAGGTTAAGATACATTTCATGAATGAGGAGCTTTAAACAATGGAATTAAAACAGGTTTAGAAAAGATGCTTCTTCTATAAATTGAAATACAAAAAGATAAAACATGATTCAGGAGTGGATTAAAAAAAGGGGGTGGAAATTTAAAATATACAAAACCATAAAGCAGGCATTAATGTACTCCTTATTTCACAGCATATTGATTAATTTTCAAATACAGTGTTCAGCGATCGCAAACTTTGATCATAAAGTGCAAGTGCAATACAGGACAGTCCAACATGATAGAACCAATGTGTAAAATCCGCAAATTTAAGTGTAAAGTGCAAATGCATAGATAGTGCTATCCGACCTGAATAATAACTCATTTTGGTTGAGATCTGACTTCACAATGCCTGTTGCCAGAGCCAGCAGCCCCTCTGCAGGTCAGGGAAAGGCAGGTTAGGTCACATAGCATAATTAAAGCACCTGTATGAAGAACGAAAACAAAACATGGCTTTTCTTTCTTCTGTTCTGTGTTTTTTAGCTGTACAGGGACAATCAGAAAGGGGATACTTATAGCAAAATGTTTCTTTTTTGCACTCCTTATGTAATTATTGAAAAGTTAGAATCTTTCTGGGTGTTTCTACAAATTCTGAGCTACTACACATTTTTTTAAAAAACCTGACTTGCATTAAAGTGATACTAATATGTTTCTGCAACGAATATTAAACAACTTTTTTGATGTGTTTAATTTTAGACTAGAAATTTTACTTTTATTCTTCATGTTTGTAAACATGCTCTCTCTTTCACATAAAAGCACTACACACCAAGGATTTAAGTGGTTTGTAGGAAAGGTGATGGTGAACGTATGTATTATAAGCAACAAAGTACCCCTGCTGTACAAAATAAGGATATTGCATCTCACCTTGGAGCTCCATGACCATACAAAGTAACTCTGGTTTGGCCTCGTTATTCTATATTGTCATGAAACAAATTGGTAACTTGCAATAACCTTATAATATATGACAGGGGGTATTTCATCCCCTATATAACTCCTCAGGATTAATTACCTTATAATGCTCAAGTAGGGAACACTGTCTGGAAATGCAGATGAGAGGCAAGGCCGCAGCCCCTTAAGGCACATTCTCTTCTCTGGTGAAAAGGGGAGAGTAAAAATAAAAGATCACCCTTCTAAACACTGTAAAATGCTTCTTGGTTTCAAGGGGTTTTATGACCGAACCACAAATGCAATAACCATGCATGCCTTTATAGCACTGTCAGTACAAATGTCATTAGTCATAGTAGGTTCCAATGCGTACAGATTTCAGAGAGTCAGTTAGAATCCTTGACAGGAACTGGATGTGATGGGAGCAGGCACTTTTCATCAAGAGGTACTGTGCTGGAAACCGGAGCAGGAAGGTTCCTCTCCCTTAGCCTTCCATTCCTTCAAGACGGTGCATCTTGCACGGGATGGAACCTGTGTCATAATTTTATCTAACAAACGCCAAAGCTTCTCAAGATGCACTCAACAGTGCGTCTTTTCAGCAAGACGCACTGTGCTGGAAACCGGACAGGAAGGTTCCTCTCCCTCAGCCTCTTACTCCTTCGAGATGGTGCATCTTGCATGGGACGGCACCCGTGTCATAATTGTATCCAACAAATGTCTGCTCCCATCACATCCAGATCTTACCAAGGATTCTAACTGACTCTCTGAAATGTGTACGCATTGTAACCTACTATAGGTGTTCAAGAAAGCTCGATGTGACTACACATCCCAGCATGCTGTATAAAGAAATCAAATACGTAGTCGAACCCATGAGGGTTTTTTCAACCAATCGGCATGCAGTATAAAGGTCGCTCCAATGCATACAGGAGAAATGCCTCTGATGAAGTACTACATTGGCCACAGAAATGCGGTAGGCAGTACAACAAACTTGGATGGCTGGGGTGGGCTGAACCGTGACACCAAATGGCAGACACACTGTCAAGTGCATCTTGAGATGTTTCTGTGTTTGTTGGATAAAAATATATATGTACACACACACACATATATAAAATCATATATAGTTATATATACACAGATGCATACATGTATATGTATATAATACCCTTACCAACCGACAACCCATACCCACTATAAACCATATAAATACCCTTACCACCCAATATCCCATACCCACCATAAACCCTAAAACTAGACTTGCCACCCAAAAATCCTCACCCACCCTAAATCCTAAAAATACCCTTGCTACCCAAAAACCTTTACCACCCTAAACCTTAAAAATACCCTTATTATCCAAAAACCCATTCACAACCTAAACCCTAAAACCCCCCTTGTTTTTTTTACTTGCCTATATCTTTGGCACCATTTGACAAATCTTCACAAACTTTTCCAAAAACAGTACCCTGGTGATTCCAGTAGAGCATGGAATGTTTTGGGGTGATCCGTCAAGAAGGGGCCGAGAAAAAGGGGGAAGTAAAAAAAAGTACATTTCCTATGTTAAATCCAATAGAGATTCAGTAGTTTTTGAGTTATAAAAAGAAAACCAAATTTGTAAATCTAAGTACGTGAAGGCTCTTTGAACCCTCCCGATTTCATGCAGAGAGCTGATTGGCTGCCAACACTTCAACCAGGAACTGTTGGCAGCCATCTTGGGACTCGGCCTCAGCACAGTCTCCCCAAAAAATTGTAGAAATAAAGAAATGGGGGCAGATTATGAATATCTTCACTGACCCCTTAGCCTTAGTGCTGGATTCCCCCTCGGAACCTGGCAAAACAAAATAGATTTATTTTTAAAAAAAAGTTCGGCAAAAAAACAACAACAAAAAAACGCTGTCTCCTTTGCTTCTTTTCAGTTTAGCCCCTAGGTGGGCCAGGTCCTGGGGGCAGAATTGTTTCTTAAAATAAGGAGGGAAGTCACTACCACCAGTACTGGCACTACTGCTCCACTGATAAGGAAAGGGGTTAACCTGTGACTGTGGCAGTACAGTGGCAGTTGACAACAAGCAGTGAGGGGGTGCAGGCACTCAAACCAGGAAGCTGCAGCTAGCAGCAGTATGCCTGTTTAAGGAAAGAGGGACTTCCACTGTTAAGAGGCTTCATGTCAGACAGGAAGGGTTCCTTCACAGCTGGGTCAGTCTCCGTATATCAGTGTATTAGGCGTGCACAGAGAATCAGTGCAGACTCCACTAGGTTGACTCGTCGCCTGCAAAACAAGGTGCCACTATCCACCTACAGCTTCAAGCAAAAGAGATAAGTTAATGCTGCTCTACCTATTATGACATGTTGGATGGCTACAGCATTCGGACGTCACACCCAGAAAGTCCCCCAAGTTACTTATCCTCAACTCTGGAGCAGATCCCCGCCACGGTTTTCTGCACAGCCTTCATTGGCTGCCAGTGGCACAGCGTATCCTATTCAAATCTCTAGTGCTCTCTTTTAGATCAAGGGCCAGCCTATTTGAGGAAACGGTTCATCCTTTATGCTCCTTCACGTTGCCTTAGATCGTCTTCCCTGCATAAGATGACTCTTCCTCGCTTTAAGCGGACTAGATTAGGGGGGTCAGTCGATAGCTGTGGTGGCTGCCAGGGCATGGAATGCCCTTCCCCATCACCTGCGCTCCATTCAGTGTGTGGGTCAGTTTAAGAAGAGTCTGAAAACTCATCTGTTTATCGGTGTGGTATAAGCTGGTTCCCCCGTTGTGTTCTGTCTTTCTCCATCGCGCCAGGATACTCCCAAGTAACATAGCGCGTTATAAAATGGTTTATACATACATACATACACTCCTGCTGGTGACAGGCATCTTGGCGAGGGTGCAGCACCAGGGTTTCTCCTCAGCTGCATCTGCTAGTTTTGGCAGCTGCCGAGCCACTGGGGGCACATCCAATCCAACCTCTGCTTACCCTGCAGCAGACTGCCCCCCACAGACCCCACTCCACCGAAATCTCCACACACACACTCTGCCCTCCCTCCATCCAAAAACCCTGTGAACTGAGCTGTGAGTTCAGCCTGTAACATTGAATGGGCACAGCTGCCCTGGGAAGAGGGGCAGGGCCCTGTCACACACCCTGTCTTTAGTAGTGCTTCCTCCTCCGCCCCCTGTTGGAAAGGAAACAGCAGTGGAGGAAACTTGGAAGGTTTGTGAGTGACAAGCATTCCACTGTTCCGTCTCTCGTTTGCTTTGGTTAAACAGACAGACAGAAGACCTGACTCTTTCTCCTGGAAATCAGTGGTGCATCTGCTCATCACTGTCTGGCTGAACAAACGTGTCTTGGAAGTGGGCCGCTAATGGTCCGCTCCAGGTGTGGAGTGGTTGGAAATGTTCTGCAGATCATGCAAAAATGTTTCCAGTGCTTATGGGCCTCTGGCCCTCCTGAGGGCCTGCTCTGCTTGGCTTCACCATACCCTTGCCGGGGAAGGTGTATCTCACTCCCTTTCGAGTACCTGTCCATTTCGTGGGTTTTTGAATAGTCTAAGAGTAGGTTTTTGCAGTGTTCAGAAATTTTTGGCGCTCAACTTATCACGGTAAAGTATTTCATTAATTTGGTATCAAAGTAGGTGCTTCTTGGACAGAGGAAAACCTTAACCTCTGTGAAGAAAGAGGTACACAAACCTCTATCTTATTCTGACTGGGCAAGGATCCAGAGCACACTATACACAATTAGATATCGTTCCTATGTTCAACTCTTCACTCATTTAGGATAGATCAACCAAATGTGTTATTTTCAAAAAGTTTTTTATTGTCATCAGCGTTCCCCACTTGGGAGTCACTGTGCTTTTCACTTTAGCCTACACGTGTTTCATCACAGCATGTGGCTGTGAATCTTCAGGGCTGATCTAAATGATCGAGGCGCGTGGTCGGGGAACCGGTGATAATTCCAACCCGGTCCTTATCGGGTGTTATATTAACGTTCAAAAGATATACGGCACCAGTCGGTATGTCCGGTTGCCGTCGGCGAAAATGCTTAACTGTTAAGTATCACAGTTGCGAGTTTCCAATTAGTGGTTATCAGGCCGTGTTCAGCCCGTGTAGAAGCTTACTCCAGCTTCGGTATCGGTCACCGTGCGGGAACCGTGGGTTTTGTTTACTAGTCATTGGGCTGTTATCCACTGACAGAAGAGTGCTGTCCCTAGCTGAGTGTCACTTATAGTGCTTGAATGGGTCTACCAGCTCCATGTCCTGTTGCAGCCCATGTCTTCCAGGTGCAAAGCAGCAGCAATTAAGTTCTTGAGTGTGCAGTGACACTTATGTACCTGGTCAGCTGGCGTTGCCTACACCCAACTTTCGCCTACTGTAGTGCTATCTCCCAGTCTCATCCACAGCAGTAGCTTTGTTTGCCTCAGTGGCAGTGACTTAACCCCTTCGCAGCGGCGGGAATTCCGCCGCAGCGCTAAGGGGGTGGGGCAGCCGAGCGGCGCTCGCATGCTCGTGATGGAGCCGCTCCGTCACGAGCCGCGGTTGAGCTGTGCTCGTGACGGAGTGGTTCTGTCACGAACGCGCCCGCTCAATGGAACGCTCAGCGCAGGCGCGAAATTCGCGCTGCGCAGGCGCGCCGAGCGGGCCATGACGGAACCGCTCCGTCATGAGCACAGCTCAGCCGATGCTCATGATGGAGCGGTTCCGTCATGAGCATAGAACGGGTTAAATGAAAATACAGAAGTACTGGTACTGGTACTAGTACTCTCTTGTCAGAGTAAATATTTGCTCATGAGAAATGCCTGGTACTCTCCTATTAAATGTTTTGCAGCACAGCTAAAAAGTGACGGTACCATACCTTTCAAAATACAGAAGGGCCGGCACTCAGTACCAGACAGTAAATGCCAATTTTAAGCACCCCTCAGTGGTCCCCTGTCTCTGTTTACCTCCTATCCTGCAGGGCTTTCAGTGGGCTGGGTCCGGTCGAGTCTCAGATCTGTTGCAAAAAAACGGACTCATGTCCCTATTGGGCTCTGTATTCATGTTCTTATGTTTTCTGGCCAAAATACTAATCGATTTCTCAACAATGACTGTTAAAACCCTTTGTAGTGCATTAAAACTCTTGCTGTACTGCATGTCAGCAATGCGACCCCTTTTTATATTCACCATGCATTTCCTAAGACGATCTGCTTTGTTTGCAAGTGTTGTATTTCCGAAGGTTTTGATTTCCATGTAGGATATGACTTCTTGAACAGTACGTTCTGTGAACTGAGTTGCCTCCCAGTGCCTGAGTGAGCTTTATGGCACCTAAGATGAAGAGGCCGAAAGCCCCGGGGAACGGGGTCCCTGGGGCTCTCTCTAGTAGCGGGGAAGAAGAAGGGGAAAGCTGCATCAATTTGGCAAAAGTAGTAGACAGCCCTCAGAGAAACAGGGGAAAGGAAGCTGAAAGAAGTAAAAAACAAGGCAAAAGCAGGAGAAAGCACTCCGGAAAACAGGGAAAGGAAGGAGAAAGCAGTCAAAATTGAGGCAAAAGCAGGAGAAAGCACTCAGAAAACAGGGGGAAGCATAGCTGTGCAGAAGAAATTGAGAGCTGGGCCAGGGATGAGTGTGGAAATATGCAAATCACCTGGAAGCTCTGTCCCTTTAGCCCTGCCCCGTCCACCTTAATGGTATGCAGAGGTCTTCCTACCTTTTACCAGGATGATGGACAGCTTACCAAAAGTGCTAGTAGTGCATTTCCTGCTGATTTTGGTGATGAAGAGTAATATGATGCCACACCAAAGGGGCAGTTATTTCATATAGTTAAAAGGAAGTACCTTTATTTGGTGGAGATTCACCTCTTTGTAGTTTTCTTGTCTTCTCTTTAGGAATATTCATAGCATAACAAATTTCTGGATAAAGACTTACGAGGAACAATCATATTGCCGAAATGCATACAAGGTCACTGGACACATTTCCTCATGGTTCATTGCGCAGCAGTAGTGCAGAATACGCACCAGACATTTACCCAACTAAGTAGCACTTACTAATTAACCAGTAGAAATTGCTTTAGTTAGGTAGATATTTTGTGTAAAACTGTGAACTCTTATTGGGGAAAGGGGCAGGTGAGGTTCTGTTCTGGCCCAATCCCTCACACAGCTACTGACACACCCACCCACACAGACATTCACACACCGACTCATACACAAATGTAGCCACTAACACACCTACTCATGCACCGACAAAACTACTAACACACCCACTCACAGACCCATACAGCCACTCATACACTTACTCACTCACCAAGAAAACTTTTCACATACTCACACCCTCATACAGCCACTCACACACCAAGTTACAGATCCATACAGCCACTCACAAACCCATTCACAGATCCATACAGCCACTCACAAAACAAGTCACACGCCCACACAGCTACTCAGACACATACACACCACACAGCTACTCACACACCCGCTCACAGACTCATACAGCCACTCACACACTAAGTTACAGATTAACCCTGGGCAAAGGACTTCGCTCCGCCCACGGAGTGGGCGTAGTGTTGCCTACTTCGCGCTTCACAAATTAGGCATAGTAGGCAGCACTACGCCCGCTCCTTGGCGGAGCGAAGTGGCCCGCCACTCGCCTCCATCCCACCCTCTTCTAGTACCATGTTTTTACTATTAAAGACATTAAAATAAAAGAAAAATCACTTACCTGGATGCGGCATCCCGGGGCTCCCTCTTCCTGTTGACTCGCCGACTTCTTCAGAGGAATGCGCATGCGCGGGCACCCGCGCATGCGCATTTCTCGCAAGAAATGCGTGGGCGCCCGGAAGAGGGAGCCCCGGGATGCCGCATCCAGGTAAGTGCTTTTTTATTTTATTTTAATGTCTTTAATAGTAAAAATATGGTACTAGAAGAGGGCGGGGGGTAGGCAGCTGGCGCGTAGCAGGGCTACGCGAAGTGTGTGGGTGGGCGAAGCACCCACCCCACTTCGCGGAGCTTCGCGGAGCTTCGCGTAGCCCTGCTATGCGCACTACGCCCTCCCTTATTACAGATCCATACAGCCACTTACACACCCACTCACTGACCCATACAGCCACTCACTCACCCACTCACACCTACTAAACCACTCACAGACCTATAGAGCCATTCACACACCCACTCACCGATCTCAACCATTCTCAAAGGATACAGGTTTTGGATCGGAATTTAAATTTTAAAGTAAACTTTAAAATTCAGACAAAAAAACATGGTTACAGGGACATTATAGTTAGGAAATAACAGTAAACATATGTTACGTTTTACTCAAAAAACAAACAAAGGTTACAGGGACATTGTAGTTAGAAAATAACATTAAAAAAACTGTAGAAATTCATGGGAAAAAACAAAGGTTACATGGACATTATAATTAGGAAAGAAAATGAAAAAATCTTTAGAAAATCGATTTAAAAACAACGTTTACAAGGACATTATTGTTAGAAAATAAACATTTAAAAACCTTAGAAATTCACTTAAAAAACAGAGGCTACAAGGATGTTACAGTTAGGCTTACAATTTACATGCACAAAACCAGTGAAATTGAGCTAACTATAACTAATGCCCCCGTAATGCACTGCTTATCGCCTTACATATTTCATCATTTATGACATAGTCAATGACATCACTATTTACATCACTGATGATCACAAATGACATCACTGATGACATCATCTACAGAATTACTCACACACCAACTTACATACCCACACAAACTCTCACACACACACTCACTCATATAGAGTACAGCCACTCACACCCACCTACTTATCCACAGAGACACTCACACATCCACTCACACATACAGCCACTCACACAGCCACTCACTTACCCATACACCTACTCACACTGCCCCTCACTCACCCAAACAGCAACTCACACACCCACTCACCAATACAGCTACTCACACACCCACCTATTCTCCCAGACAGCCACTCACACCCCCACACTCACCCATCCAACCTCTCAACAGAACCACTCACTCACCCATACAGCAAGTCATGCATCCGTCACACACCCACACAAACACTTATATACCCATTCACACATCCATAGAAGCACTCACACAAACACTCATCCAACCATACAGTCACTCATTCTCCAATACGGCCACTCACTCACCCACTCAGTTAACCAAACACCAGCTCAAACAGCCACTCACTGACCTTTAAAGCCACATGCACACCCAGTCTCTCACCCATATAGCCATTCACACAGCCACTCACTCACCCTTACAGCCACTCACACACCCACTCACTCACCAACACAGCCACTCACACACCCATACAGCTACTGACACACTCACTTAGTCACCCGTACAGCTACTCCCATGCTCACCTATTCACCCATACAGCCACTCACAAACACTCACACACACGCACAACCGCTCACACACACACACCCATACAACCAACCACACACCTAGTCATACACAGATACAGTCACACAACCACTCAGATGACATATTTTAGAAATAGTATCACTCATTAGTGATACAGAAAGCATGGCAATTTCACTTATGCAGTAGCTTAGTATCAATCTTTAAGTCTCACAAATGTTTACAAAACACTTACACTCACTGGGTGATGTCATTAGTGATGTCCTCAGGGATGTCAGTGGTTATGTCGTGAGCAATGTAATATGTGAGGTCATAAGCAGTGCCATGTGGAGGTGTAAGTTAACTGCTGAATTTAACTGGTTTTGTGCGTGTAAAATCTAAGCCTAACTATAATGTCTCTGTACCATTTGGTCTTTTAAATATATATATAATACCTAAAACTTTACCACGCATATGCTTTTACCATTTATGCCTTTACAAAATTTAAATAAATAATACCTCCTTTTAAAACATTTACCTTGGGTATTCCTTTTTCATGCATGCCTTTAGAACAATAGTCTTTGTAAAGGTATGTGAGGCATATTTTATTTGTGGCAAAGGTATGTGTGCTAAAGGCATGCATGGTATAGGCATATGCATGGTAATGGCTTCGTGGTAACAGTCACATGTGGTTATGACTACGTTTTAATGACCATTTCCCATTTCGAGGCACCTGTTGACTTGACTGTGAAGTCACATCTTGAACAAGTGAAATCTTAAATGCTTAGCACAAAGATTAAACCAAAGTGATGGAGAGTTGCACAGCTCTAGTGTGCTCGAAGTTTTATACGAATGATTCACTAGTATCGTCAATGTTCGAGGGTGCTGCCCGGGTGGCGTCTCTTGTTGTGGACGTCAATTAAAACATCAAGAAAGTGATTCCAACGGATGTTGGAAGCATCCCCTGGCGCTCCACTTTTGTGTAACTGGAATAATCCAGATCAGTTAATATAAACATAAGTTCATGAGAGTCTTTATGTGGGAATAGTCTTATTTATAATCATAAGTTCATATTTCATTCCATATTGTTCATTTCCATAATTCGTAATATTCAATCAAAACAACATATTTTTTTCAGTCCAATGCATTTCGGGCTGAATCACCCTTCATCTGGGACCAAGACCTAGAAGCAAGACAAAATAATCTATTCAAATGTCTGTAAACAATATAACATACATGGTAATATACATACGATTCATATTCAATAAAAAGTGCATATTTTTGACAAAACCGGTGTGCAAGCCCCAAGTGTACATATTAAAAACATAAAAAGCCGTCCTCACTCACATGTTGTTCTTTCTAACTGGCTTGTCGGATCACTAGTCAAGACTAAAGAAAGCACAATATATTAATCCACTGATGTGTTATGTTAAGTTGTGATGAGGAAAAAGCTGATCTGAATGCTCTAAACTTACTTATTCGACGCGCAGCGTCTCTTGTGGTTTAACTCGTCCGTGGATGAATCCGCGTCTGACGCGAAGCAGCCTAGATTGGCGGCTAATCGTGACAGATATTGGAAACATTCGCGGTAGTTTAATTAGTGTCGGTTAGCGTGATTGGTTAGAGTTCCGATCATGTGATCGGGAATCGGCAAATCGCAGCTTATTATGGGCTACTGTGTGAGGTTAATGGCGCTACCACTGATGTGAGTTTGACAAGATGTGAATAAAGTTATCACATTAAAAAACAGATGAAAAAAGATATCGAAACGAATGTGATCAAAAGTATTAACACATAGATAATAACAGAAAAAAACATGTGACAACATTTTTTTTTAAAGCGGCAATAAAGGTGACACTAAAAAGCTGAAAATGTGCGATGGTGTGATTCGATAGTCAGATCGGCCTCCAGCATACCCAAACTGGAAGCAAGGCCATGGGGGGCCAGGAGGGCCTGTTTAGTTTTAGTGAGCTATAGGTAACACATAAATTCAGTACGGTCATTGAGACCATTGGGTTTACCAGAATTCAATAAGTAAATCCAGTGATTCTCTCTTTGTAATAAGAAGCGGTTTTTGTCTCTCCCTTCTTGTTTTTCCACGATTTCAAGTACCACGTATTGCAGTTGAGAAACATTGTGGTGAGCTTCAGCAAAATGTGTGGCTACTGATGATTTCACATTACCAGTTCTAATGTTTGACTTGTGTTCATTCAGCCTTGTTTTGATTTTTCGTTCCGTCTTTCCGACGTACACCTTGCCACATGGGCATTTCAACATGTAAATTAGGTTAGCCGTGTCGCAAGTCGCATTAACTTTTAATGTGATTTTATGGCCCTTCATTGGATGGTTTATGTGATCGCCTCTGATTATGTTATTACAATTGCAACATTGTAAACAAGGACGGGTTCCACGATATCTTTGAGTGTCATCAGTAGTGTTTTTGAGCAGTTCGTTTAGATTTTTATTCCTCGAGAAGGCAAAAATCGGTGGATTGTCAAATGCGTGTTTAAAGTCTGGTTCTGCCTTTCAGATGTTCAAATGATTCCTGATTACTTTCTTGAAGTTCATGCTTGCGGTGAAGTATTTAGACACCACTGTCATTCTATCTTCTCGTCGTTTGTGTCTGATTGTTAACAAATCTGTTCTTTGTAAGTTGTGTACCTTGTTTTCTGCCTTTATAATCAGGATATCTGGATAGCCTCTTTCGCAGAACCTTTTTCCCATTTCTGCAATTTTGATCTTAGCTTTTTCTTCATTTGATGTGATCCTTTTGACCCGCATCATTTGTGATAGCGGCAAGTGTTGTTTCAAAGGTTCTTGATGAAAACTATGGTAATGAAGGGTGTTATTCCTGTCTGTGTTCTTCCGGTACATTTCAGTCTCAATTTTGCCATCTTGAAAGTTTACTCGTACATCTAAGAAGGTAATAGACTCAGTCGACTTTTCCCAGGTGAACTGGATTCTATCATCTTTCATGTTTAGATCCATCAGTGCTTGTTCTAGTAGTTCGCTTGAATTTCTCCATAGGATAAAAATGTCATCTATGTAGCGTACGAACAACTTGAGATTGTCCGTCCATCGTGGATCTGTCAGTATAATATACATAGTTTTCATCAAGAACGTTTGAAATGACACTTGCTGCTATCACAAATGATGCGGGTCAAAAGGATCACATCAAATGCAGAAAAAGCTAAGATCAAAATTGCAGAAATGGGAATAAGGTTCCGCAAAAGAGGCTATCCAGATATCCTGATTAAAGAGGCAGAAAACAAGGTACACAACTTACAAAGAACAAATTTGTTAACAATCAGACACAAACGATGAGAAGATAGAATGACAGTGGTGTCTAAATACACCACCGCAAGCATGAACTTCAAGAAAGTAATCAGGAATCAATGTGGCAATTGTAATAACATAATCAGAGGCGATCACATAAACCATCCAATGAAGGGCCATAAAATCAAATTAAAAGTTAATGCGACTTGCGACACGGATAACCTAATTTACATATTGAAATGCCCGTGTGGCAAGGTGTACGTCGGAAAGACGGAACGAAGAATCAAAACAAGGCTGAATGAACACAAGTCGAACATTAGAACTGGTAATGTGAAATCATCAGTAGCCACACATTTTGCTGAAGCTCACCACAATGTTTCTCAACTGCAATACGTGGTACTTAAAATCGTGGAAAAACAAGAAGGGAGAGACAACAACCGCTTCTTATTACAAAAAGAGAATCACTGGAATTACTTATTGAATTCTGGTAAACCCAATGGTCTCAATGACCGTACTGAATGTATGTGTTACCTATAGCTCACTAAAACTAAACAGGCCCTCTTGGCCCCCTATGGCCTTGCTTCCAGTTTGGGTATGCTGGAGGCCGATCTGACTATAGAATCACACCATCGCACATTTTCAGCTTTATAGTGTCACCTTTATTGCCGCTTTAAAAAAAATTGTGTCACATGCTTTTTTCTGTTATTATCTATGTGTTATTACTTTTGATCACATTCGTTTCAATATCTTTTTTCATCTGTTTTTTAATGTGATAACTTTATTCACATCTTGTCAAACTCACATCAATGGTAGCGCCATTAACCACACACAGTAGCCCATAATAAGCCGTGATTGGCCGATTCCCGATCACATGATCGGAACTCTAACCAATCACGCTACCCGACACTGAGTAAACTACCGCCAATGTTTCCAATATCTGTCACGATTAGCCGCCAATCTAGGCTGCTTCGCGTCAGACGTGGATTCATCCACGGACGAGTTAAACCACAAGAGACGCTGCGCATCGAATAAGTAAGTTTAGAGCATTCAGATCAGCTTTTGCCTCATCACAACTTAACATTACACATCAGTGTATTAATATATTGTGCTTTCTTTAGTCTTGACTAGTGATCCGACAAGCCAGTTAGAAAAAACAACATGTGAGTGAGGACGGCTTTTTATGTTTTCACTATGTACACTTGGGGCTTGCACACCGGTTTTGTCACGAATATGCACTTTTTATTGAATATGAATCGTATGTATATTACCATGTATGTTATATTGTTTACAGACATTTGAATAGATTATTTTGTCTTGCTTCTAGCTCTTGGTCCCAGATGAAGGGCGATTCAGCCCGAAATGCATTGGACTGAAAAAAATATGTTGTTTTGATTGAATATTACGAATTATGGAAATGAACAATATGGAATGAAATATGAATTTATGATTATAAATAAGACTATTCCCACATAAAGACTCTCATGAACTTATGTTTATATTAACTGATCTGGATTATTCCAGTTACACAAGAGTGGAGCGCCAGGGGATGCTTCCAACATCCGTTGGAATCACTTTCTTGATAGCACAAAGATTAGCCATCTTCTATTCTGGTGCCACATAGATTAATGTACTTTCATCAAATTCATTATAATGATCTTAAGTTTAACCTCATGTACCTGTGTCTTTGTAAAACTCAGTACATATGGTTTTAATGCATTATACTGTGTACAACTTTACAGTGGTTTATAATATGTATGGTGCCAGAAATATTGGTATGCCCATCTTGAGTCCAGCTAATTCAGTCTGATAAAAGTACAGCAGTGACATCACAGCCGTATTGTTATTAGAATTATGATGCCAGAGCAGTATTTTCATCAGATAACTTCATGTATGCATGTGCACATGTAGATGAGATACTCAAATAGGCTAGGCATAGCTACAGAGCTATGCAGCATTGTACAACAGTGGGTGTATAGAAAGAAGTACAAAATAGGGCCTTTGATTGACAATATGCAATGATGGTGCCAAAAGGAAGGGTGTAAGCATCAAGGGTACTGAAAAGGTGCAGGGGGGGGGGCGGGAGAAAGGTTTATGCAAGGAGGAGGATTACATGAAGATGAGACTAAGTGGAATAAGTTAAGTCACAAAAGAGTTATGGATAGAAGGTATTCTTTTTTAGTGGTAGTCGGATGGCAGGAAGCGAAGGTGCACATTTGTACTGCTATAAAATCGTAATATCCTCTGTTACCTCTAGAGTGTGATGAAATTCGTAATGAAAATCAATTTTTTAAGAGAAAAGAGGAAAGTAAAGGAGAAAATACATGTTAATATTTTATGTTTAAAATGTAGGTTTCTTTAAATGTGTTTTTTTATAGGAGTCTGCAGTAATGGCTCTCGGTGACATGTAGAGAATTATGGCATGCCTCCATTTTATAGGCTCCTAGTAGTCACATTTCGTTTTGAAAAATGAGGTGTGGTGGGAGATACCCATAAATCTCTATTCGAAAATGTTAATAACAAAAAGAGAAAGAGGTACCGGACTTACATGTAAAAGCAAATGCCCTATAACTCTAATCACAACATGCTTAAAGAAACTGTTTGTGACAGGAACTCTACTGACAAATACGAGATACCTTTCAAAGGACCTACTTCTAAATCTGCCGCCCATTATCCATTTCCCTATGTATTAGTCAAATAAACAAATTCAGTTGTCTATTCACTATCACTCTGTGGAGGAAAGAACCAATTTTCCTCACGAAAAGAGTTATTTACTGTGGTTTTGCAGGGCGTAAAACATAGGAAAGCTTTGTGTGTTTTTACTTATCCACAGTTACAATCCACAGTTCACCACATCTTTTTATTAAACTATTTTATGCTTCAAATGGCCACGGTAGGCATGATATGTGAATTTTGGGTTGACTTTAGGTCAGCATTTGTTGTTGTTGCTAGTACCCCCCTCTGGTTGAAACTGTCATATTGGCGAATGCCATATAGTGTTACGTTTTAATGGCGGCATATCACTCCAATACCTGGGCTCAAGTTAATATGATAGAAACACAGGCAAGCAGTTAGGGAATACTGGTGTGGAAAAGTTTGAAGCAAGGCTGAGTATTGAATTTGCTGTTGTTTCTATTATTTTTAAGTGACCTTCCGGAAGCACTTACGGTCATATACATCATTGTTGCCGTTTGCGATTTCTTCATTGAGAAAGTTAAGAAATCGCAATTAAGAAATCACAAACGGTTATGCACCAAGAAATCACAATTTTTTTGCGATTTCTTAAAATTCCTTAATTGCGATTCACAATTTGCAAATCACAATTAAGGAATCCCTTCCCATTGATTCCTATGGGCCTAGAGGCCCACAGGAATGAATGGGAAGTCATTCTCAATTTGCGATTAGCAATTTGCGAATCGCAAATGGAGAATGCAATTTCAAGGGTGCAGGGGGGGTCCAAAGGACCCCCCCCCCCTGCATCCCTGAAATATAACTTTAAGTGCATTTTTCACACACACATGCCCCTAGGGCATGTCTGTGTGTAAAAAGAAACTTTCAAAAATGCACTTTTTGCGAATACGCAAATTTAAAATGTTCTTGCATTGCATTTAAACAATCGCAAATTGCGATTTCTTAAATGCAATCGCAATTTTAGAAATCGCAACATGATTGCGATTTTTAAAATTGCGAAAAACATGATGCATCCCAATTTTGTCAACTGCATTCACAAACTGCCGAAATTTGCGATTCGCACCGTTTGCGAATGCAAATGACAATGATGCATGTGCCCGCATGTGTGTTGGGAACCAACCCCCTCCCTTTCCCACTACTCCGATTGATGTGAGCCCAGTGAATGCATTACTTTATGCAGATGATTTGACAATTTTATATAGAGCTGCCACTGGTTTAAAAAACCAGTTAACTGCCCTAGAAAATGATTATAGGCTTAATAATAAAATCAGGAAAACACATATTATGCAGAATGAGAGAAACAGATCCTCTTTTACTTGGGCTGTTGATGACGTAAATTTTGAGACCATGGAGTTTTCTCAATATGTAGGCCCGATATTAAATAATTAACTAAACTTAGAGCAACATAAAGGGTAAACTCTTAACCAAAGAAAAGCATCTTTATTGGGCCTACTCCGATTCAATTTCCAGATGGTTGAACCATTTTTTACGTATATATTGTGTAAAAATTGAGCTCATCTTACCTTAAAATTGGTTTCTGGCACATTCTCTTTAATCTCATCTACTAACTCAGGGAATAGCAATTTAACCAAATAATGTCTGACTGATTTGTATAAAAGCCAGAGTGGCTAGGCTTACAGAAGGAGGAAAGTTATTTCATCTTTATTTAAAAAGTAGAAAAAATAGAAGATGCTGCAAATGTTGTTTACTGGTAATGCAGTGTATATAAACACGAATTAAATAAAACAAATAATGAATATTACATCATTTCAGGAGGACAGAGAATATTTTAAAAACAAAAGTGCCGTGTTTCATGGAAGCCCTCACCTGGCAGGCTGCTTCAGCTGGCCCTGGAGCTCCTGGACTGCATGACATAAATGTACCCTACCTGGGGACAACAATTGACAGATGGGAGTGCAGTGCACTCCGACAGGCTATTATACCAGGTAATGTGGCCCTTCCTGGGAATGTTTATCCGTTTGCGCGTTTTTGTGGTAGACCACTTCTGGGCACTTGCCCTCCCAGCGGTATCATTGAATACTCACTGGGCATGGAGACAGTTTCTCAGTCCAGTAGATGTCGAGGACTCACCAGGCTGACTGTATATGAAAGCAGCAGCAAGGGTAGATTTCTTTAGTCCAAATGGGCCAATTTGAGTGGGGCTTTTGGCGTCAGCTCCTATTTGCATGCTCTACCAACCAGGAGTACTTTGGCATCCTTGCCTCTAAAATGACATTATTCTGCCTTGATTTTATGATCCTTTTTAAAGACTGCCTTTCCTCTTTTGAGGAATATCCTCTATGACCTTTCCTCCTGATCCCAGCTCTTGTAGCCAGGCTCGGTTTCTCTCAGCCGCAGCTGCCTGTGCCCTCAAAGCAGACTGCACCACCTGCCTGCAAACCCCAAATCCCACAGTCTCATGAACTTTTAAAAGAAACCTGTGTGTCTTTCAGAAGTCTGAGGTACCCTTCCAACAGTACCATCCAGAACTGAAACACAGAAGTTCAAGGAAGTCTCTCCTTCTCCTTCCAGAGAGTGGCTAGGCTGGTTACACTGGTCCTCAAGTCAGAGTCCACAGAATCCCATAAGGTACAAGTCTAGATTCCTCTCCAGGCAGGAGTTCATCAACGGAGTGGGTACATTCCTCCCATTTTTTCTAATTCCCTCTCCTCTCAAAGTCTTGTACAGTGACCTAAAAGTGGAGATGGAAGGTACCCGAAGGTAGTTGCAGGATTTATATGAACATTTTGCTGTTTTAGCACACAACGCAATTTAAATGTCTGCACATGAACTGTGCAGACATTTGAGAATATATCAGAATTAGGAAAGCAAAAATGAAGCACATTTTTTTGTAATTCTGAATTTTGGTGAAAAAAAACCTGATCAAAACAAAACGATGGTCTGGATGTTGACATTTTCACATATTATCATTTGTCAGCTGTGTACTTTTATGAATAAAATTGTATGCCTTTGGAAATTAAATGGTCAATTCAATTGAAAATGTGTTGTCTGTAATGACAGTTCGCTACCACACAATGCATACTCCACACTACGCAACTTGACACCTTTTATCTCTACAACACTTTACTCCACTCTATGCCCCTCCACTCTATACCACTCTACAACATGCTACTCCATTTTACAACACTCTACTCTATGAAACGCCACTTTACAACACTTCACTCTATGACACTCCATGACCCACTCCACTCTATGCCACTCTACTGTCCTCTATGATACCACACTCCGCTCTACACCACTCCATGTTGCGCCCCTCCACTCCTCTCCATACCACGCCACTCTATGCCTCTCCAGTCTATTCCACGCCACTCCACGCCCCTCCCCTCTATGCCCATCTACTCTATGCCCCTCCACTCTACGCCCTACCACTCTATGGCACATAACTCTACAACAGAACACCCTATGACACAATGCTCTACCAGGTACATGCATCATTGGTGCCGTTTGTGATTCCTTAATTGCGAAAATTAAGGAAGCGCAATTAAGGAATCGCAAACGGCAATGCGTCAAAAAATCGCACATTTTTTAGCGATTCCTTATTTTTCCTTAATTGCGATTCACATTTTGCGAATCGCAATTAAGGAAAACCTTCCCATTGATTCCTATGGGCCAAAAGGCCCATAGGAATCAATGGGAAGGCATTAACATTTTGCTATTTTCATTTTGCGAATCGCAACTTGTTAACGCATTTCAAGGGTGCTGAGGGGGGTCCAAAGGACCCACCCTGCACCCTTGAAATGTTTTTGTAAGTGCAAGTTTCACACACACATGTCCAAAGGACATGTGTGTGTGTGTAACATTACACTTTCAAAAATGTATTTTGAGCATTTTTGAAAGATTTCGCAAATTAACACGAGGTTCAACCTCGTGTTAATTTGCTCCCCCTATTTGCGAATTCGCAATTTTTTTAACATTCATGCATTGCATTTAAGGAATCGCAAAAATGCGATTCCTTAAATGCAATCGCATTTTCTGAAATCGCAAAAAATTGCGATTTCTTGTACTTTTGCATTGATGCATCCCAAATAGTGATTTTGGAATCGCAAACGGCCGAATTTTGCGATTTGCTCCGTTTGCGACTCCAAAATCGCTTGATGCATGTGGCTGTACGCCTCTACAATCAATCAATCAACCAATCAGGGAATTGTGAAGCACGCTACTCACCCGTGAGGGTCTCAGGGCGCTGGGGGGTGGGGGGGGGGGGGGGGGTGCAGCTCTGGGTCAACCGAATAGCCAGGTCTTGAGGCTCTTCCTGAAGGTGTGCAGAGTGGGCTAGCATCTGATATTGATCGGGAGCTGGTCCCAGGCCTTAGCCGCAATGTTGGAGAAGGCTCTTCCACCCGCTTTAGTCTGCAGATACGCAGAGTTTCTGCAAGGTCGGTGGAGCGGAGTTTTCTCCTGGGTACATGGAAGGAGACTCTTTCTTTGAGGTATTTGGATCCGGTGTTGTGGAAGGATTTGTAGGCATAGGTGAGTAGCTTGAAAGTTACTCTCTTCTAATCACGGAGCAAGTGGAGTTTTAAACAGGTGTTGAGAGATGTGTTCATATCGTGGGATGTAAGGACGTGTCTGGTTGCAGTGTTCTGGATGGTCTGTAGTTTGCAAAACAGGGAATTGTTGATTCCAGCATAGAAGGCATTTCCGTAGTCCAGTATGCTTGTTATAGTGTGTGGGTGACGGTCTTTCTGGATTTGGGGGAATCCATTTGAAGGTCTTGCGAAGGATATGGAGGGTGTTGAAGCAGGTGGAGGCAACAGGGTTGATTTGGCGGGTCATGGTAAGGGAGGAGTTGAGCATGATGCCGAGGTTCCGGGCATGGTCCTTGGGGGTAGGGGTTTGCAGAGGATGGTGGGCCACCAGGTGTTGTCCCAAGCTGAGGGGATGGGTCAGAGGATGAGGACTTCTATCTTCTCCGAGTTGAGCTTCAGACAGCTGCTGCTCATCCAGGATGCAACGTCTTTCATTCCTTCCTGGAAGTTGAGTCTGGTGGCGTCTGGTTTCTTCGTGAAGGAGAGGATGAGCTGGGTGTCGTCAGTGTAGGATACTATGCTGATTCCATGCTGTCTGACGATGGTGGCGAGGGGGTCATGTAGATTTTGAAGAGCGTAGCACTGAGCGAGGATCCTTGGGGTACTCTGCAGTTGATCTCTGTATGACACGACACACTATTACATCCCACACTACGACACTCCACTCCACTCTACGACATGCCACATCACTCTTAAGACATGCCCCTCCACTCTATGACAATCCACTCTACACTACGGCATGCCACTCCACTCTACTCTACAATATACCACTCCACTCTATGCCACTCCACTCTATGCCCCTCAGCTCTGAGAAGCTCTACTACATTGGAGAGTTCACTAAACTCTGACATGCCACTCCACTCTCCTATACAACACACCACTCCACTCTACGCCACTCCACTCTACTCTATGACACTCCACTCTATGACACTTCACTCTATGCCACTCCATGCCCTTCTACTCTATGTCACTGCACTCTATGCCACTTTATGACACGCCCTTCCAATCTACACCCCTCCTCTCAACGCCATTCCATGCTATGCCCCTCTGCTCCACTCCCCTCCAGCCTAATCTTCTTAATTATATGTCCCTTCACTATATGCCCCCAATCTATGCCACTTCCTTCTACAACACAACTCTCTACTCCACTTCACTCTACAAAATGATACTGTACGACACTTCACTCTATGCCACTCTACATCACTCCACTCAATGACATGACTTCACTCTACACTATGCCACTCACTCCACTCCACTCTAATCTATGACACTTTATTTCACTCTATGCCACTCTACGCCACTCCACTCTATGCCACTCCACACAACAAAACTCGTCTCCTATCTATGCAACTCCACTTTACTCAACTCTTCTCTATGACACTACACTCTATGACACATCTTGTGACTGCACTCCACTCTATGACATTCCACTCTACGACACTCCATTGTAGGAGACTCTACTCAACAATGCTAATCGCTATGACACTCCACGCTTCAACACCCCATTCTATGTCACTCCACTTGACAACCCTCTATGCCATGCTCTGCCACTCAATTCTATGACAATTTAGACACTCGACTTTACAACATTCTAATCCACTCTACGTAACTTCCTTTATACCACTCTATGCCACTTTACTCCAATCTACATAACTCTACTTTTCTCTATCCCACTCTACTCTATGACACTCTACTCCACTCCACTCTACACCACTCCACTTCACCCCGCTCTATGACACTCTATGCCACTCCACAACACTCTACAACACTCTACAACCCTCCAATCTGTCCCTCCACTCTACTCCCTCTACTACTCTCCCCAACACTCTATACCACTCCACTCTACTCTGACACACTCCTCCACTCTGCGCTATGCCACTCTATGACACTCTATCCTACTCCACATGACACTTAGCAACACCCTACAAACACTGTATGACACTACAATGTACTCCACTCCACTTTACACCACTCCATGCCACTCCAGGCCGCACCACTATACTCAGCGCCATTCAGCAACACTCTATGCTACTCCATTACGCTCTACGCCACTCCATGACACTCAACGAAACTCCATCTTACACACTCCACTATGTGACACTTAACTCCATGCTACTTTCCTCTATGCCACTTCACTTTTAGCCAGACTGTACCAAAGTCACACTGGTGAACAATATGACTAACACACATTGGCAAAGCCAATGACTCTTGCATACGTGAGACCTTTTGGCTTTTATTTTGGTTCCAGGGTCTATTTTGTTTCCCACTCCCACTCTGTCCTTGGTTTCAGACCGGAAGCTGAAGAAGCCTCAAGAACAACATTAATAATTGTAATAATAAACTAGCAGTCATAATTTTTTAAAGCACGGCACAAACTGAATTGACTCCATGAACTGTTAGCCAATGACATGCATGTGTCTGAAGCATGTACACTAAGCAAATGCGCTTTAACGCTCTAAGAATAAGGAATTGACCAATCGCAGCACCTATACCTACCCTAGACTTGCTACCAGCCCTAATAATGCTCTGCTCACCCCTGTAACAAACTACATGATCAAATAGCGAGGGAAAACTATAAATATTATATTGATTTTTATCATTTCCGCCGGTTCATTGGGCCTTGGTACAAGAAAAAGAATTACATTTGCTAAGGGTTAGTCATGCAACTGTGTAAGCCCACTCCATTTACTGAATACATGTATAGGTGTGAGTTGTGCTAACATAACTGACAAGCATATCCGTAATGAGCATGCATCCCCTCTAGATCACCTGGCCATTCAACACACAACTAGCATCTTTCAGTGCTAAATTTAACAACGGGAGGGGGCAGTGCTGGCGGCCGGCTCTGAATAAAAACTTTGGGTCCCTACACACACATATTGGTTTACCATTTAGGCACGGGCACAATGAAAGAGGAACATCCATTGGTGTCAGTATTTACAAGCCAAATGGCAGTCGAGGAGTGTTAGTTTGTAAACAAACATAAAAAGTTCAGCCGCTCAAGGTTTTTTTTGAAAACCCTCTGCCAACACTGCTCACTGCCAGGGTTTCCAAATTCTACCTCTGCCTTATTTTGGTTCCTGCTTCATGCCTCTTGCTTAAAGCACCCTACGACTCCTGCCTCCCATTACTACTCTTGCAGGTTATATTTTATCCTTGCTTTCTTTCTTAGTCAATAATTCCTATAGTTCTCTATTGTCATTCATCCTCCCTTTTCTTCTTTTCTCTCTTTCGTTCTTGGACAAAGTCTGGTGATGTAAAATGTGCCACAGCCCAAAAATGAGTGCCTGTGCCCAACTTATTGGCATTAGTAAATATGTGTTAGCTGTCAGCCATATAAGATATGGAAATGGGCTTAAATTAAAAAAAAAGTTAAAAAATGGATTTCAAAATTTTGTATGCATTTTAATTTCTTAAATGTTTTATCTGGAATCATCTGTAAATTTTAGTAGCAGTAGAGCCCAAATGGGTCGGCTCGTGCTAATTTTATTGTTATCCTTGAACTGTATCATGAATAAATTGTAATCAAATCATGCGTAATAGGGGTCAAGACCAAACGGATACATCTTAAGAGTATGTAACCTTGCCACTTATACTCTTGTAAATATAATACGTTTTTATGTTTATGTTTAGATGAATGTAAATTATAACGTATGAAAAGTTGTTTTATAAGCTTTGATGATTCTTTGAATCGAGTAAAGATTTGAAAATTTGATGATGATGATGAGTGCCTGTGCCCATCACCTGCAACCTCCTAATTAAATTAATCACTCAAAGCATGTGTTGCTTTAACATTAATAAAAAACAACTTCGTACATTTCATTATTTACTACAAATTACATTTCACAAATAGATGTTATCATGAAGGGCACACTCACACTGTGTGCCTGATGCACAAATGTAAATTTACACTTTCGTGTAAGGTCAAAATTTTTTGGGGTATTCAAAAACTACAAGTTTGATTCTACTAATAGTAATATTATGAGTTTGGAGACTCTGCACTCCAGGCAGAGACTCCGCACCTAACAAGATAGTCCTGTCCTATATTTTGGGGTGAGGAGGCCTCCACTCCGACTAGAGAGTCTGCGCAGTCATAAAATTACTATTATTAATTTTTAGCTTGCAGTTTGTAAATACAAAAAAAATAGTAATCTTACAGAAAAGTGTTGGTTTGCCTTGGTAAATCAGGCCCTTTGCGTTTTAACATCTCTCGCTGCTGAACACGTGATACAGCGGATTACAGGGGTTGCTACACTAGTCCAGTAACCTCTTCCTGCACCCGAAGATGTGCTTACAAATACTGATGAAGTAAGCCTTTCTGAATCACTGGTTAAACCAATAGCGGTAGACATCAAAAGGTCCAGTGAATGATATGCTTAAGTCACCTACAATAAAGGAGACCTTAACTGTAGACCAGGGTCGGCTGGTATTTGAAGGCAGTGGGCGGTGGGAGGGTGGCGAATCCAGGGGCGAGGGGGGGGGGGAGGGAATGATTTAAAAAAAAAAATACATACCTGTCTGCCACTGCCACCTGCAATCACCGGGAAGACAGCGCATGCTACCAGATTTTAGAATGCAATCCTACCCAGCAGATTCAAGAAAAACTATCTGCTTTACTTGACATATGGCAAGAAAAGGGCCTATTAAATATTGAAGAAAAAAGTCTCCTGTATACAAAAAATCCAATTGTACCAACAATGTATCTAATACCCAAGGTGCACAAGCCAGGCAGAATACCTAAAGGTAGACCCATCATCGCCGGCATCGATTCTGCCTGCTCGAATTTGGGAGCATTTATCGACGCAGAACTGCAACCTTTAATGAGAGCCCTCCCGTCCTTTATTAAGAACACGAAAGATGTCCTGCAAAAACTGGAGAACATAACATGGCAGGAAGACTATCTACTAACCGCAATTGATATCACCAGTCTATATACCTCGATCAAACACACAGATGGTATAGCGGCTCCCAGAAAATATCTGCAAACTCGATCAGTCCACCTCACGGCGCGCAACAGAATGGTGCTTGACTTTCTGGAATTCTGTCTATTCAACAATTATTAACTCTTCAATGGCAAGTACTACTTACAACTTCGGGGGACCGCTATGGGGGCAAAATTTGCACCTCCATATGCCTGCCTCTTGATGGGAGTGGTGGAGCAACGCTGGCTTTGGCAAAAAAGATCGTAGGACATCACAGACAACATAATAATGTGGGGCCGTTACATAGACGATATTTTGATGATTTGGCAAGGAACAGAGAACAAACTCAGATCATTCATTAAGTCTATGTCACAAAACCAGTGGGGAATTGAAATTAACTATAACATCTCGAAAACTGAAATAGAATTCTTGGATCTATCGATCTACGTTGCAGACAACCATCTGCATACCAAAATCCATAGAAAGCCCAGCTCTGCAAACTCCATCCTACATGCCTCAAGCAGTCATCCTGCCCATACCATCACAAACATTCCTGGAGGAGAGTATAGACGAGCCCGTATGAACTGCAGTTCACTTGAGGATTATCTAACACACTCAGACAAAATAACTCAACGTTTACAACAAAGGGGTTATAAGAAAAAACTGCTGGCCAAAGCGCTAACCAAATTTAAAGCATCAGACAGACAGAGCTTACTACACAATAATCAGATGAGAGAAAGCAAACAAACAATTCGCTTCAATACTGAATATAACAGCGGACAACAATATATTCGCAAAACTTTGCAAAAACATTGGCACCTTTTGAAGGACAATCCTACCCTGTCCACCGCACTACAAGATAAACCACAATTGGGATTTTCAAGGAGCAAAAATTTAAGAGACATCCTTTGCCCATCGTTCCTGGAAAGAAAACCAAAACCTAGACCTTTCCCTCCCCAAACAATCGGTTTCTTTACTTGCACCAACTGTTCAATCTGCAAGCTGGGTAAATCAAGAACTAAGGAGGTTGCAATAAATGGTCACAACTATAAGATCAATGACTTTATCAATTGTGAAAGTACCTATGTGATATACCTGATAACTTGTCCGTGCGGACAACACTACATCGGAAGCTCAAAGAGACCCTTAAAAGTCCGAATACAAGAACACTATCGGAACATTCATGGAACAGATACTCGACAATCCCTGGTAGAACATTTTCTGAAACATCATGGAAATCGTTTGACTTTTGCTTTTGTGGGTATAAAAAGACTAAAAATACTGAAACGAGTGGGCGATTTGGACTTACTCCTACGCAGAGAAGAGAGCTCACTTATTATAGGAATGGAGACAGTGACAAAGGGCCTGAACCAGGAATATGAATGGCATCACTGGCTTTGAACCCTCTATGTTTCTGGTACTAGACAATGCGTCTCGCCAATGTATATAGCCATACATTACCAACAATTATGTGACAGGAATAGCAACATTTGCTTTTACGGACTTCACCCCTTGACCATCATTTCAATATGCAGCACAACTATAGTAATTACTAGTGTTCCCTGTTTTTTCTGCAGGACTTATCTGCTTACAAATGAATTTCTGTCCTGTGTTGTATAAAAGATATGCACTACTGGTTACTGTGTAATATTGTGAACAATTCCTAAAAAAACAGCACTCAACCCTGTCTCTATTATGATGCTAAATCCTGCATTTTCGTTTTGCCTCTGTTCCTCACACAAAGGCCTTTTTCCATGTTTCCTTAGCCCTCCGTTAGTACCAAGCCTCAATGTCTGGACTTGCTCCTATCAAAGTCGTGGTTCAATTTTTGTTACACAAGGTAGGTAGAATAAATAAGTAACCTGCATCATATGTTTTGCAGAATATAAATATCAATAAAGACGTGTAGGCTCTAAACATAGGGGACCCCAATCAGACTCCGTGCATTCTTGCTGTAGTATCGCTTATAGATGCTGATACTCCATATTCCGCCACTTGGTAACATAAAAGACTAACACCACTTACAAATGGCGGCCGTTTGTACAATGTCGATCTGGAAAAAGCACGTCAAAGTGTTATATATAGTCTCGATTTACAATTCCTATTAATAGACATCACTTATAAACTTGTGCAGTGCTGCCCAGCCGGGAACGTGGTTTTTTACACGGAGCAAAGCTGATTATGAACATTTTAGGGGCCTGTCTTACTTCCGGGCACTCTGCTTTAACTTCCGGATCGAAATAGACTACTGGGAAAATCGGGATTCAACCCATGCACATACCGAATGCCGAGAGCCGCGGGCAGGGACCGAACTGCAGCGACTAGCCCTCTGCAGTAAGTAAAATGCCCTTTGTGGAACTGTGGCTCGGTTTTTCAAAATCGTGGCTAACTTGTGAACTGTTGTATTCCCGTCAAAGCGTTTTGTAAACTTACGCGACCCTGCATTAACTTGAACCTTCCCCAGTTAACAAATACTCCCTTGGCTTATGATCGTTTAAATACAATGTGGTTGTCCCGTTACTCTCTGTATTTGTTGGTAAAATAAGACGGGTGCGTTTCTGGAAATAAATGCGATCTACCAACAATTTTGGGTCTCTTCCCTACTTTTGTTTCTTGAATTTTGTTTTCCTGCCTATTTCAGGGTTTTTTAATAATCAGCCACAAATAAGAAGGCCAATGTGAAATTATCGGTTTTAACAATCTTTTAAACCTTAGCGAAAATCTGACATGTATTATATCCAATGAAGGATACTTTGGACAATTTGTACACCCCAAATATGGCTGGCCACACCGTATCCGAAGCAAACATCATGCACGTCATATTTGCGGATAACCCTCCCTTTCATTGAACAGTCTGTCCTCCAACCCACTAAACGTTATGCATTCATGCAATACGTTAAGCTATATGCAATATCCTGATGTGTTTGAAAAGCACAATGCCCACTTCAATAACGAAAAACGAGGATATGCTGGGTAAATACAACAGATACTGTCAGGGCACTGATACAAAATAAAGGACCTTGACTTATAAAAAATAAAAAATGCACAAGCAAATCTTGCCAATTGAACATCAACAGTAAGAACCTATTGGCCTATCCTCTACTAAAGACAGAATGTTAAACACATGATTATGCTGTTTCATCTTGCACTGTATATATTTTTCCATTTAACATGAATGTCTCCTAAATATGCTTGAAGTGACTTTATGCACGTATTGTTAATACTACTGTTGTGGTAAATACTAGGCTATAAAAAGTCTGTATCTCTTATTAGATCTTACAGAAGAATTTGTTCTGCGAGTATTGAAACTCCTATTTTGGAATTTTGACAATATGGAAACAGTTGTATTATACGCTGCTTTTGTGTAAATAGGTATGTTTTTCTGCATGTCAGTTCTCATGCTTTTGCTTATCGTTTTACTTTATTCTATTACTTTTTTCTTTGGACCTGTGCACAGTTTCCTACCATGCCGCCACAGGACACTTAGTGTTCTGTCGGTCTGTGGCACCCGTGAATGCATACACTTCTGGACTTTCCCAAAATCACTTCCTCTCAGGTCCCATTCACCACTCTATTCTCTGCACAAAATTTCCATTTGGATTTTTTTAAGATTACGCGCTATTCTGTAATTACAACCACGCTTGATGTGGTTGGTCACACTTTTCCCTCACGAACTATACGATGTACATCTATAAGTGAGCCTTGATGCAAGTATAGTGAAAATATTGGGCTCCCTTTGCTTTCCTCCATCGAAAACACATCAACCACTTTTTCACTCTAGGTGGTCTCCTTTCATTTCTTTGGGTCTAATTCTATCTCCTAGCTCTTAAAATAATTCATCTGTCTTTCTCCACAGCCTTGAGAAAGCCCCGGCGCAACTCGCCATTAGGGGGCGAAACACGTGTTGGCTGTCTATGTCTCACAACACAACAATAAAGATGTCACACTGCAACTCGGAGTAGTCGTGTCTTCTATATGAAAATTTGAAAGAACGGGTATTCATCCCAAAAAGCATAATATTGACTCTCACGGAGTACACACTCTCCTTTTCTCAAACTCACTTATCCTTAAGAAGCTCAAGAGGTCCAGAGCTTTGAGTGCGTCTCCATCTACCTATGAAACCAGCTTATTAAGCGTTGTTTAGCCTTGAAATCCTTGGACCTTCCCTGCCTTGTTAGTAACCTGCCATCACCGCCGACTCCTCTGTCCTCTTTTCAGATTCCAGGGCAGGAAGCAGGATGCACCCGGCTTCCAGCCTCTTAGCGTTGTGATTGGTCTGCGCGCTGGGGATCAGCGCTCAGCCAGGGAATGGGAGGCTGGACAAGTTCCCCATGCAGGCTGTAATGAAGATTGCATGGAGAACATGCAAAGTGCCAGCGGGCCAGCCAAACATTCATGCGCACTTTATGGAGTGCAAACCACTTTTCCCCTCCCCATAGCTGGCAGCAGAGCAACCCACCCGTACTGCCCTCACAGCTGCCACAACAAGGAAAAAATAAAATGATAATAACCTAGGAGTTATTATCATTTTATTTTCCATTTATTGACCCTGCTTAAAAGCAGTGGGGCAACAATACTCCGCCTTAGCAGGGGAGCCACCACTGCAGTGGTACATGTTTCTCTACAAACGTTTACCACAAGCATTGGAACACCCAGGATTCAAAAGTAATCTACTAAGAGTATGTCAGATAACAGAAGAAACTATAATGCACCTTACTTTGCAGCCTAGACCTTCGGCCCATCCATCTTCATTTATTTCGTTTTTTAAGAAGCTGCACATTCTTCTCTTTTGCAGCCTGAGAGCTTTTACTTGAAGAGTTCTAAATATGGACAATCCAAATCTGCAGCAGAGATGTTTCAGTCAAAAATGCAGATTTCTTAGTTCTCCTCAGATTTTGAACATTTTGCAAAGTTTTTGCTAATTTCTGACATTTAGTAAAACTACCATCAGATTTTCTATGTTTCTATCATTTCCATGCATCGGGAAAACGTGCAAAAATCATAGAAATCAGGGAGGATTGATGAAGCCAAGGAGGCGGGGTTACAGAGACTTGGTAGGCACTGGCTGAGAATGTGCTTCATTTTGAGCGCAGTTCAGATGGGTTGCAGGCTTGGTTGAGCAGTGGGCACTTTGCTGGGAAGCACCTCAGCCAGATGCTCTCATTCTCCTAGTCACTCTCAGCCCTTGTAACTGAATGCAGCACGCACGTGCGCACGTGCGCACGTGTACCGTCTATGGCCCAACATGGAAAGGGGGCTGAGGAAAACTGAATCACGGGCATCCCTATTATCAAAGGGACCTGGGGCATAGCTTCCACTGGTGCAGCAGGTGCAGTAGCATTGGGGCCCAGAGGCCTGAGAGGCCCACTGACTGAGCCCTGATTATTGCTGTATTTTATCATTCAAACAAGAGCCAGGGGGGCCATTTCCTTCCTTGCACTAATGCCCCTGACACACTGACTGCGTCACTGCTGGGGACAGAAAGGCTGTCGAGAGATGTGTGTGGGGGAGATGTGTGAGAGAGACAAAGACCTTGACATATGGAGTCACAAATTGAGGATGAATGTTAGATGTGATCTGGCGGGCGGAAACCATATTTATTTCTGTGGGTTGTTTTCTCAACGTTCAGGGATGTTGCAAATAAATACTGAGTGAAGTCTGATGTACTTTTCGTAATGGTATTGACATTTGTACTTTTGTTCCAAGTAGACAGACAAGGAATGTTGCACAGTTTAATGAGAATATACAAGTCTGGCGGAATGCGGCTAATGGAAGGGATGGTACGCTAAACTGGATTATTGGTCATGATCGGAATGGCCTATAGGGAAACCTGGCAATGCCAGAATGGCTGGTCTGAGAGGTCAGCGTGTTGAATGTTTTTTTACTATTTTTAGGCTTGGTTTAGGGTCTTGTAAGCTGTTCTTTACTGTTTACATTTCCTGATATTACCATAAGCAGTGCCTGCAGCAAACACAAGTGCGAGGTCAAAACTGCTCCAATTTTCAGAATGTGGATCTCTTTTTTAGCTCCTTTTTAGGTCTCGCTAGACCTATTGCTGCCAAGATCCTTGTCAAGCGACCTAGATCTGGCCACGAGCGCCGATTACACATCGTGACCGCGCATGCCCCGCCCCCCCAGCCGTGCACATCTTTTGCTCCACATTCCACATTCACAGGGCAGCCTCTCACAATCACGCGCGCGCGCACACACACACTGCATACACACACGCCCACACACACATGCAGGCACACGCAGGCACACACACACTCCCCACCACTTACTGGGCTCTTTTGTCGTTGGCTCCTTCATTCCGTCACATCACCGGATTTCTCTCCTCCTGCTGTCTCCCGAGAACGCCAGCACTCCCGGGATCCCTGCTTTCTTCTGGGCTCTCCACTACCCACACCTCTCTGCCTCCAAGGTGCCCGCTCCGGACAAGCTACATCACCGCGAGCCTGGCTCAGAGGCGGGGCATCTCCCGGAACCTCGCAGGTTCAAAAGAACTTTCCTGCCTATCAAAGCAGAGCCCGCCTGCGTTCGTAATATACGCGCGCGTGCTTGTTGCTGTGCGTTGAATTGGAAGGAGGCTTCCAGAAGAGTTTTTTCGAGGGGGTGGAGACATTTGGCAGCGGAGCTGTGGCCTTATTTTTGTTGCATCCTGCTCTTCGAGCTTTTTGCACTTGCCATCTTAAATCTAGCTGTCACTTTGATTTGTAAATCGAGCAGGTTTCTAGAGTGGATTAAGTCATGCTTGCAGCGTAGTTCATTGGCTTGTTTGCTTCCGTCTCAGGCCATTGAGAACACGCCGGTCCTAAAAGTGAAGAAAAGCAGTGATGCCGACGGAAGGCTGTCCGTCGAAAGAATCTACCAGAAGAAGACGCAGCTGGAGCATATTCTGCTCCGACCGGACACGTACATTGGCTCTGTCGAACCGGTGACACAGGTAAGGGGGGTCACGAAAAAGTGGTATTTACTTACACTATACTATGAAAGAGCCCCTTCTGTCAAGCTGGGCCACCAGAATTATGCAGCAGTTGAGGGCCACATTATGCGCCAGGGTTGACTAAATTATGTACCAAGGAAGGTCAAATCATGCTACCAAATGCGGCGCATTTTGTGATGGTATTGCTAATGTTGTCGGTTCACGGTAACACTGTCTGGGCAAAGGTTTGTTTTTTTAGTACCATCCGAGCATGCAAACGGCGATTAACTGTAAAATGCACAGGGCATCCCACTGTGTTGTAACATGTGTCGCACCACTTATGTTTGTTGCATTTGAGCTAGAAATATTTTTTGACTGCAGATTACGCAGCAAATGATTGGCTGTGTGGCAGATGAGGCAAAATCCATAATGCGAGAACCGCATAATTGCAGTGGTTCTGCGTAGGCATGAAGGAAACTATTTTCTTCTGTATCAGAAACTGCCACTTTGTTTTAAAAACCCACCCATCCTTCTAGGATGATGGAAATATATGATGTGATGGTACAAGTGTTTAAAAATAAAGCATAGTGTTAGTGCTATGATCTGAAATTGTTATAGCGTCTGGCTACAATGTTAGAATGCGGTTTCCAGGCGCTATGCGATGTAGTTCAGCGCTTACAAATCGCGGAAATATACCTTGCCATTCACTTCCTTTGTGTCGGAAGGGCTAGTGCCCGGTGATATTCAGCTTCATCATAACTTGTACGGCATGGCATTCTGCTGCTTTACTACTATGCTTTGAATTAACGCTCGTTAATTCCCTTCACGTTAATACTTAATGACAGTTGTGTCTCAAAGACTCAAAAGCCCCAAGGTTCAGAATAAGGGAGGCCAGAAGCGAGTGAATTAATTATCCTCAGAGCGGTTTCTGCAGAAGCTGCCAGCTCCTTTCTGGTGCGAGGCGACAGCATGGCCGCCACTCGATCAGAGTCCAGGAAGAACAGCGGCTGTTTGAGGCTGGGGGCCGGGCTGCACACCCAGGAGCACGGGGACACCCCAGTCAGCAGCCGCCTGTCCGCGAGATTTGTACCGTGAGGCACAACACAGCTGCTGCCTATCTCAATACTTGTGGTCTGCACTAATTTTGGGGGCATGTACCTCTTTACAGAAAAATGCCTCCTGCAACATGTGGTTTGCACCTCACTCATCTTGTATGTAATGTTCCCCCCTTTTCTCTTACATGTGTCCTGGCCAACTCTCCTGGTGTATGTTTCCTGCCCCTTATCCTCGCCCATTTGGCCTGCTATCTCTCCCGAAGTATGAGGTGTGCACAGTTCTGTTGCTTGTGGCCAGCACCTCTCTTCTTACATGTGGACTGCTCCGGTCTGGCGGTGGCAGAGAGAGGGGGTGGGGGCGAGCAGTGCTGACAGGCCACAGCTTCCTATCTCACTTGAAGTGCTGCAGAACCGGTTTCTAATGAGGCATCATGAACATAAGAGTGAACTTTGATGTCTTATGACTTCATTAATCTTTTCATAGACATATTACTCGATCGGAAAGAAGTGTTTCTATGTGACTGAAGTGGTTAACTTAGAAATTTAGCCATTCGCATTCTTCATACCACGAGTTGAAACATTTGTATTTAATTTTTTTTATTATTGTGCCCTTTTAAAAAAAAAATGGGAGATCCACAACAAAAAAGGCAGTGCTCAGTTTTGACTGTGGTTTACTTCTATTTTTGGAGCCTAATTAGGACATAGTGCCTAATTTTGCAGCTGGTCTGCCCTGGTGTTTGATAGTCTGGTTGGGTGGACTATTTTAAACATTTTGATCAGACTTTTTGGGGACGTCTTATATACATTTCGTATAATGAAACGAAAACATTGTGTATAATGAAATGAAAACAAACACATCAGGTAAATAAATAACGATTTAATTCCAAACAAATTAGTTCAAAACTCTTTCCAATTGAAAAATGTAGTTTCAAGCAAAAACACACTGATTATGTACCCATGAGTGATACTTTCGCTTTACCATAGGTCGTTTAGCAGAATTTGTGACTATCTACATTAACCGCAGCTACAATAACAAAAGTGAAATGGAGCAAAATAGCAGACCATAAATTTGTAGGAGGGGGGGGGGGTGTGGAGAATGTTCCTATGCATGTAACAAACACCCGGAGTTGGTGTGCTCTCCCCTCCAAACACGCACACAAAGGTTCACAGTGCGTTGAAATGCAACCACGAAAGGTAGTGGCACTAGAGAGCTGTGTGTATGAACACCCCTGCTGGAAGTATGCCATGTGGTGACCAGGAAACGCTGCAAATCACATCAGCGTTTCTTGGAGCTGTGCCTCTGTGCGCAAATACGGTATTGTGGGGTAATGTGAGGGCTCTTATGACCGCGGTGGCGTGGTCAGGTGATGCCACACTTATCGTATTAAGGTTGTAGGTCACCAATGGACCCCTATCATACAGCAAGTGGGGGGAGGTGGCTGCCCTGAGCAGAGGGGCGCTTTCCGAGGGACTGCTCCCCGTTTATTTTACTTCCAGAGTGTCATTTTTGACCACAGTCCTATAAGAAGAAAAAAAAGCACTTTTAAGTGTAGCATTTTGTAAACTGTAACTAATTTCGCCCACATCGGTCTAATTGTCTGCTTTCGCTGAGCGCGGATGTGGATTTAGCTGACCAGCCTTAGTGAGGATTTTTTTGTTTTGTTATTTTGATTAAAAAGTAGTCTTTTTTTTTAATTTGGCAAACTCGGACCACATGTTCTACGTGATATACCGGACACAGAGGAAACATGTGTATGGCACAAAATGAAAAAAAGGGTGACATCGAAAGCACACATGTAGCTAGGCACAAAACCTGCCCACGAGCACACATTTATAATTCAGCATATGGATTCATTAGTGACTGCTTGTATTGAATATACACCTATAAATTCATGATAAATGTAATGTGACAAACGCCTTTATAGATGTATGAGTCAGTGACTCAAAGAATCTCTTGACAGAACATAAGGAAATAACTGCCAAATAAGCGTAAAACAGCCTAACACGATTGACAGCAATAGATAACTAGAGAAACTTGTTGACATGCGGGTTTGTGAGTATATCAGCAGATGGCATGAGGTGCTGCATGAGGCCAAATTATGAAAACTACAAACACTTATGAATGTGTTTGTGTATTAATGATTGTACTCAAATGTGCACGCATAGGGCCACCTATGTAGCTACCATACTTAAGTGCATGCTTGGATACAATCACACAACAGTAAACACATAGATACACGCACACCCACACACAAAGGTAAACACATAACTGCATACATGCACATTCGTAGACCAGCACCCATAAATCGACAGACGAGCTCACACACATATACATCTGTTTATCCGCACACGCAGTCAAAATGCACAGCCGCACAGACAGGGACACATAAAATAGACCAGCAGCACATAAGTACATACTGACATACCCGTCCAGGAAGACACACCCACATACGCACACAGCCAAATAAACACCATGGTGGCACGCGCGCACACACACATCAGGGTAGTGATGTTGGGAAGGATGCACCGGTATGTGGATTCTTCTGGAAGTGAGTGACGGTGAGCCCTGCCCTGTGAACTGCAGGGACAGGCTTGAAGCTGCATCATTTTCTATGCATTCTCGAAGTAATTTTGCTGTTAATTCACTTGTCAAACTTAATTCTGTTTCTCTCCAATTTTCTGGTTTTGCCAGGTTTTTGCCCACTTCTGTGTTTTTATAGGGGTGTGGATTCTAATAGTTGTGTGGGAATTAAACGAAGAGTTAGTATAGGCATGGAAGCCAAAACAAGGTCTCATTGCTTAGTTTTAGGATGCACGCCCTCCACTGAGGAGTGAGAGGCGTGGCTTCAAACTGATCGGCTGTACATAGCTGCCCATGGACAACATTCATTTGCCTATTGCACAATAAAAAAAAGCCTGATTATCTTGTACTCCCTACAGGTAACTATCCAGTGTTTTAAACACTCAAATATATATATATATGTGCTTGGTTTTCCAATAAAGGAATGTCGACGCCACATCGTTAGGCAAATTTCTTTTAATATCAGCTGAAAAAAGTTAGACTCGTTTCGCCTGCCCAGCAGGCTTGTCACTAACAACTTTGTTAAAGTTAATTCACCATTTTAACTGATATTTCCATGACACGTGACAAACTACAATCATAAACAATGAAGAAATACTTGTAGTTCATTCAGTTTACAGTGCATCAGCCGGTTGTCTTTTAAAAGAAGAGTCTTCAAGTTCACAAGCAAGTGCTACAGCACTTACGAGCCATAAAGAATGCGGATATATCTTACCCTGTAGCTCGCCACTTGGAAATTGCCACAATAAAGATGTGAAAGGATTAACAGTTTGTTGTTGATGCTGTCCCAGTCAACATGAGAGGAGGTGATAGACTGAGAACCATGCGCAGGCTGGAATGCAGTTACATTCTCAAACTTAACACAAAAACCCCTATGGGTCTTAATATGGAATATTTGTATACATATCTAAGAATTACTCCCATAATCCTGTCAGTTTTAACTGGTTTTAATATTCACGGAATCACATTGAGCACTAGGGAGAAGAAATCGGATTCTAATGTTTAAGTATTGGGATTGTCTTTTAATATCTATAGGAGTTATTATGCCCACTTGGGCTTGACAGCTAGAGGTTGTGATTGATGTTTTCACACAGGCGAGTTGACAATTGGCAATAGTATACAACAAGTTATATTGAGGGACGATAAGGCAAGGTCTAATGTTTACCAACGCCCACTAGGGCAGTGACTTGGGTTCAGCACACGCAATGTTTATCAACTGATTTGTACATATGTAAAATATTTTTAATGTTGAAATGATTTTTACCAACGCGGTTGAAATATAACATTAGATGTTACGGGAATCATTTGTGGCGAGGACCGCAATGACGACACCAGTTATCCTGAAACCTGGCACATTGCAAATGCGCTGTTCCGACTTATGTTGCACGATATCCTTAAGCATAGTACACAGTATTGTGGTATAAAATTGCCAGTCTCCATTTATAGCCTCTTTTGTTTTAAGACAACCGACTGATGCAATGTAAACTGAATGAAAAGTGTGCTCCCAGTTGAACTGCACTCATGGCAGGTAAGTGAGAATCGGGAGGAGGCTTGCTGAGCGTCCGAGTCTATGCCAGTCCTGCCGCGTTTCAAGCATTGCACTCTTATTCATAGTTAACCTGCACAAAGACCACCAGAAATTCATGGTTCCTGTATTTTCCCTTTAATTTATTCATAATCCTACTCAGGTGAAAGCACACCAAGCATTATGAGTCTGTGTCCAAAAAAATCTTTACCGACATGGGCTGCTAGCGGAATGCAGTGGCAGAAATGAACAAGCATTGAAAATGCAATAAGTCTCGCCTTTAAGTTAGCCATTTGCTTTGCTATACAATACCATTAGCAAAGCAAATGGCTTTAACTTAACAAGGCGAGACCTATTGCATTTTCAATGCTTGTTTGCAATGGGGACCACTTTTCTTTTGGTGCCAGGGCCTATTTTCTGTCCGAGTCTGACTCTGTCCTATGTTTCAAACTTAAAGTTGTATGGATAGCTGAAGAATCCTCAGATGAAAAGGCCCAATATGATCACACCGAGAGCATGCAAGACCCCTGTGTCTTCAAACATCTTCTAAATTTTAATAAATCAAGTCCTATTGAAACTCAATAAAATGTTTAAAACTGTTTTAGCAATTTCCAATCTCTTGTCTACTGTCCTTAGGTACTGATCTGTAATTCCACATGTTGAAGCAACTTGTAGATAATATCTATGGTCGGAGTGGGACATAAAATAGGTCCAGGCACCAGAATAAAAGTTACCCCATTAGAGAATAAGAAATCTAAAAAAAAGTGGCAAATGGGGCAGTTTTGAACTTGTATAGACGGTCAGTGTAAATGTTTTGAAAGATAGAAAAGACTACATGGATGTGAGCTTCCTCAAAGTCAATGTTTTATGTTATTTAATTTTTTTAATATTTTATTGAAAAATAAGAAAGTACCACGGGTACTAGCTGCATAAGGAAGAGGAATAACATGTTAAGAAATATAACAGGTAAAATACAACCTTGTGCAAAAGATTAGAAAAAAAAGATTAGGGTACCTATTCATTATTAGTTATTTATATAATTTTAGGATACATGAAAGGAAGAAAGAAAAGAAAGCGAAGAAAAAGAATAGAGGAAGGAAAGAAATAGAAGAGGTGAAGGAAAGGGAAAGGGGATAGTCACATGTTTGTTTTAATATCAGGAAAATCAACACTAACGACCTCCCCAACAGGCCATAAAACAGGCCCACAAACAGCCAAAAAAACAGCCCACACACTGATCTGTCACACCAGCCAGTCAGGCGATGCCTAATAGCCCTATAGGCCAGCCCAGTCCCGATAATATCCTGCTTTGTGCAACACATTTGGAAAAAGCAAAACACCTTGGACTGTTTATGTACAGGAAGGTGCCCTTTCCAGCACATAAACAATCTTTTTAAAAAATGATATTTTGTGACTTCCATGTTTGCTGCATTAAGCAGCACACATAGAAGTGAAAATAGCATTTCAAGATTACAGGACAGGACACATGGAAAAAGCAAAAACGAGGGGAAATAAAGCATTTCACCTAGTTTAACTTAAGACCAGGTTTTCCTTTGTCTTAATTTTGGCTCTTCCTCATATTTATGTAATAGGGGGAAGCATGAAAATCAATGGGTTTTGGAGTAAAAACACCCCTTTCACGCTAAGCATACAGTGAAAAGGGCCCTTATTAACAAGGCAGTGTTATGCTACGTTAAGTAGCTTAACGCTGCCTTGTAATAAAGCAAAGCCCCTATCGCCACGGAAACGTCACAAAAAGTGATGTTCTCATGGCCTTAGGGGCTTGTACATATGCACCTTAGTGTGGTGTTTTTTGAGTGTTGCGATGGTCACTATACACTCTCCTATTTATGCACTTGATTCAAGTGAGTGCATTGGATTAAATCAATTGATGCTGCTCTATTGGCCACGTGAATTTGCTACACGGAGGACTTCTAAAATGTGGTGACGTTGCTGTTAGATTTCCTGCTGGTTCTCTGTCAGGTTATAGCCCAGGCTTAGGCTGATTCTAAATTCGTCCTTTACAGGACTATTTTGATATTTGTATCTATAAACCTTGTGAGTATAAATTACATCAGAGATCCCTTGTATTTCTCTTTTACTCAATAAATTATTAGTTATGTTCTTTTTTTCTTTATTATCGACCACTTAGGATTAAATCACTGGCATTTTGACTGCGGTTACACTCATTGTGAGTATTTGGCATAGTTCCTTTGAGCCTGCTTATTAGGTGATGGTGGTTTTGGCACGTTGTGGTGATTGGCTCCACTTCGCTGGTTCTCCATGGATAGTTTTGCTGTATTTTGGGTGTGCTTGGTTCACATCTTGGAATCACTAGTGGCGAACATTTTAACATTTTCTAAAACGTCCATGATGTTTATCATTTTCATTGTATTTGTTGATCTCAATATTTTTATGCTTCATTATATAGAAAGGATATAGACACATGTGAAAACTCAACACTTTGTCCTGAAGATGGTCTCACGTACTTGCTAGATGACTGGAGACGGAAATGTCGACAAATTGGCCATTGCAATTTCCAAATCTGAAGGACTCACAAGCCTTTCCTCAAGGAAATATCATAAAAACAAAGAAGGCATTACGGTTGGGTGGTCCCCATCTTGTCTCAATTCGTTTCTTGGACTAAATGATCTTGGTTTGACAACGGGAGAGTGTGTTTTGTTTGACCCTAACTATATGTGTTCACTGTGATTAATGAATACCTACTTATTCAATAATTATTGTATTTTATACAATCGATTGATGTTTTGCCACTTTTTGTGCGTTGTTTAGAGGGGAGTGGAGATTTTTACATTATCCCTTCCAATAAGACACTAAATTGAAACTTTTTCCATCATGAGATACTTTGAGTTGTTTGTTCTTGTTCATTCTCCCTGTCCTGTGGGATTATTGCGCACCCATATTGTGTTGTGCACCTTAAAAGGAAAACAAGGTAGGAATTTACAGGGAAAGCTAACATTATAGTTTCTTGTTTATGGTCGACGTGATTTGATTTTTATGTTGTTGGCATTATTATGTTATGAAATTAAAGCAGCTAATGCTTGCAATGCTGGTGTTGAGAATTCCACAGTTTTTGGCAAAACGAATAAATCTTATGCTGGCTCTTGACCTATTGAGTTTGCCAATATTAATTTTGTTTGGGAATGTTTTGTATGAAGACACTCATTGGATGAAATAGGCCTTTTGAAATCTAAAATACTCGAGTGTAATTTGCGTAATTTCGTGAATTTTACATTATGCTTGTTACACGAAATTCCTGAAATTTTGCATTATGCCACATCATGCAATTACCCTGCCATTCATTGGAAAATGTTAGTGCTGGAGAGCAGGAACAACATGAACAACCAGAATGTGAATTGGTAATGTTTATAGCAATTGTGAGTTTTGCCCAATTATTTTTAAGCAAGAAATGTGTCCTCACATCAAAAATTGACACAAGGGTGGATTTTGGCCTACAATGTAGCAGAAACTGAAGGATCTGCATTGTGAGTAATTTCGTGGTATTTTGCAATTTCCCATAATTACACAAAAGCAAATTATGCGAATTTCACATACTCCTGATATGAAAACCTGCATTGCAATATATATATATATATATATATATATATATATATATATATATATATATATATATATATATATATATATATATATATATATATATATATATATATATATATATATATATATATATATATAATCGCACACACTGCACCAGTCCCTGGCACTGAAGGGCGGGCCTGTGTATTTCATGGAGGTACTCTGTGTAAGAGCATAGAGCTGTCACACACAGGCAGGTAGGCAGTGAGCCTGTGGCTGATGTGGGTTTGTCCTGTGCCCTATGCTGTAGTTTGTATGGGTGGAAACAAAACGTGAATGACATTGCAACAGCACGGTAGATGAGCAGGACTGACTCACAGAGCCGCTGTAAGTATTTCTAGTGTATATCTTTTTATTAAAACCAAAAGGTCTTGTCTAGCTCCAAACCTAAAAGGTACTCCTGATGGCTGCAGTCCGCGGAGCATCTTTCTCGAATCTCCCAGTGCTGGGAGGGGCAGCCCCTGGTATGAAGCTGTGATGGCGCCAAAGGGCAGGTGTGAGCACTCTGCCGGAGTGCGCATGGCAGGTGTTCGGAGGCTCGCGCAGCAGCAGGGCCCGGGCCCTGCTGCGAGAGATGGCACCTCTCTAGGAGCGCTTGCAGATGACCCTGCGGTGCACCCGTTATTTACTGAGGCCTGCTCTGCACAGGGCAGATGGCGGGAAGCACACACTGCTGCAGCCTTCAGTGGGACCAGAATGCTCCAAGCTGCCAGCGCTGGGCTCCGGAGGGCAGGTGTGGGTGGCAGGAGCATGGGAGCTCAGTCTGCTTGAGCCTGCAGGGCAAATTTTTCTTTTGCAGACCCTAAGTCCATCAGGGAAAGGCTTTGCCTGTAGCATCTTGTGCAGCGACAGAGATTTTAAATTAAAAGCATCCCAGCGTGGAAATGTTAACAGATAGCCGCATACAGAAGCCCTGGACATGTTTATGTAAACATGACAGCAGTGGCGTCGAGGGAGAACCGAAAGCCCTGACCCCCGCGTTCGTTTTATGGGTCTTGTTTATGCCATGTAAATGCCTTGTGTATGCCGAGGCAGGCTACGGGTCAAAGTGCCAGCATTTTATGAGACTGGGCCAGTAAGAAATGTAAACAACTCATCGGCAATGGAGAGTCGAAGACCCAAAAAGACGATCAGGAATTGAGGTTCACACCAGCAGCCACTACCGGCTTGAAACTCTGTGCACGTGGACGTGGCGCTAGATTAGAACAAGGCCAAGAGTAATGTGATGTGCCACTCTACAGAACAGCGGCTACTTCACACACTCAAAGATATAATAAAGCGTCCCCAGAGACCACACAGCAATGGCGGTTGTTCCTCAGAGAGCTCCTTCGATCCCAGACAGGGAATAGGAAGGAACCTAGGCTTGTACCCTGCATAGTTGCCATATTACATGCCCAGTAATCCTTTAACAGTGAGATGATCGAGATGGAAGGATCCCTTTTCTGACCTAGTCACTATGGTGATGAGATTTGAGATCTCCAAAGAGCCAACGCTGTGAAGCCCTGCTCTCTCTCTGATGACTCTACGCATTGGTAAAGATGGGAATGAAATCTGACTGGTTCCTCGCATCTTTGGGAAAGGGCGTCAGATGGGAAAAGAATGAGTTCACATTTAGAGATTATTCTCTAGATCAGGAATGAGCGTCCTCCACAAGCGTATGCGACGAAAAGGATGAGGATACAGGTTGGTCTGGCTACTGTCTACGCTGTACACTCCTCCTAGTTGGGGCGGTGGAGCTTGGCTCACAGCGTGTGCTCCTGCTTTGCCATCCTTACAACTGATCTCCCCAGGTCCATCTCCGTCTTGGCAGGAGGTGGTCGCTGTTCTGAGGCCAGTCTCCGATGAGATGCAGGCCAGGTCCTAAAGTCCCTTTCATGTTACTATGTCGCTCCCTTATAGCAATTCATGCTCTTTAGAGACACACCTGGGTGTACACCCATCCAGTAATACAAGGTGCTACCATGTCATTCTCACCCCCAGATATATTTTAAAACCTGTAACCCAAAGTTCAGTAATGCTCCATGTAAGCTTCTATTTCCTGCAAGCAGTAGCCCTGCTTAATAGTACTGTACATTACACTAGAAGGCCATTTTAGATTGAAGACGTAAGACCTTGTAAGATATGCAAAAATATGGCAATCTAATTCTGACTGTCCTTTTGAAGTAGACCCCTGCTTTGAAAACACTGTGATATAAACTTGAATTGGTATAAAGAGAGAAACAAAATCTTTTTAGGGACAAAAGGGTAATTATTTACACTTGTTTGAATTATACATACATATGCAGGCTTTTGTTACCCATCACTCCCCCTCCTACTGTTAGGAGACTTTGATGCGTTTTGTTACAAGTCTTTCATCTTTAATGACTGAATGCGTAAATCAACAGGTACAAGGTGAATACTTCATTTTTGCAATGTGCCATGAATTCCACACACACAGATTGAATCAATCTTTGGTCTAGCAGAGCTATCAATTTCTTAAGTCGTTAACCTTTGTTACACATCTAATGCAGCAGATGGCTTGTCATGGGCCAAATGCAGCAATTCGGTAACAATGCAGGAAATGTTGCGGCAGTGAAGGTGTGGACCCCCTGGCCTGGTTGCCATTGGGAAAAGTTTCAGCGCTCCGTCCATCATCTCTTCGTGTTTGATTTGTCATTGGGAAATGTCAAGGGGGCAGCTCTTTCAGGCAGAATCGCGCCAGGGTGACCAAGGTTCTATGGATAAACCTATGGTTCTTGAAAGAGGTAGAGCCTTTTTACTGACCCAGCAAACTGACTGTTGGTTATAGTATGTTTTTCTATGTACACATATCGGCATCGTTGTCGGAAGGACACTGACATAATATTGTATTGATCTGGTGAATATTTGTAGACCTTGCTTATTCTCTGCCCTTCCTCCAACTCTGGTTTCGATGCTGCTGCAGTGTTGTGTGGTGTTTGTTTTATTTTGCTTACTCACTGGTGCTGTACCTGGGGATGAGGCCCTGCAATCTCTAGGGTGCTGTCATGTTGGTTCCCAAGGGGTTTTAGGCATTAATACATTTACCAAACCGCAAATCATGCCACACTGTGCCCATTCCCACTAATATTTGAGTGACTATGAAAACACGTACATGAAAAAAACGAATTATGAGTAACCATGGAAAAGAAAAGAGGTCATGATGTTTTTGATCTCTATGACAATAACAAAAATCACATTAACATTCATTATCACTATACAAGGAATTTGCTCTAAGGGGTAAATGGTTTAAAAAGAGAAAGGATTACTAATGAGAGTAGGGCTTGGTTTAAGGTGGTGGTGGAGGTAATATTTATAATGAAATTAGGGTTATTTTCAGTTTTACGGGTGAATGTGGCTGAAATGCATTCTCTTCATGAAGCAATTTGTTACAGAATTTCCGTTGTAGTAGTTCATCTAATGTTTATTAAATTCTGCAGGTGTGGGGAATCTTCATGGTAGGTTTGTCCCCAGGGTCTTTCTTCGCAAATGTTTTATGACATACAGCCAGATTCATGAAGCCGAAATCGGCTCGCAAAGGGCCAGATTCTGAGAATCTGGCCCTTTGCGAGCGCTATTTTTGCATTTGGGATTCATCATCCCAAATGCAAAAATCGCAAATCTAAAAATCGCTAAATTGCGAATAATTGCATTTAAGGAATCTCCATTTGAGATTCCTTAAATGCAATTCATGAACAATTTTAAAATTGCTAATTCGCAATCTGGGACCGCTGTTTACCGCGAAGTCTAACTACGTGGTAAATAGCGAAAACTTAGAAAAATGCACTTTAGTGCATTTTTCTAAGTTGTATGTTAGTACACACACATGTGTCCTTTGGACATGTGTGTGCGCAACACCAGTGTACATTACCATTTCAGGGGTGCTACAGGGTGTCCTTGAAATCGCTTCCTTATTTGCGGAATCGCAAATAAGGAAGCTGTAGAAATCAGAAAAAATATTGCGATTTCTACATGCATCCCGTTTTGCGAGTCTTTAATAGCGATTCCTTAAAAATCGATATTAAGGACTCGCAAAACAGGACTTTGATGAATCTGGGGGAAAGTACTTTTTGCTCAACCTGTGCAATTCACACATATGACATGTTTGTCAGATAGTTGAAGGAGTGTGTACGAGCTGTTTAAGAAAGACAAAAGAACAGTGATACAAATCGAAAATCGAAAAGCTGAGGGCAATGCAAAATCTTTAAACTGTCATAAAAAGTGAGCTTTAAATAAAATAGTACATTAACACAATGGGTGCGCAAAATTTGCTAAATCGACTTTTACCTACTTTTTATTTTTTTATTTAACTTCTCAATGTCACAGAAGTGGGTTTTGTGACAGAAAATCATGTAGAGCCTACTTATCTTGTTGTAACATTTTCTGCAAAATCGTTTTTTTTCACATAAACTTGCACCCACTGGCACAGCATTTTTAAGCTAATGACATTTGCAACTCCTCCCTTAGATGAAGTTGGGATGTGCGAATTCGATGTAAAACTCCACCAATAAAATTATAATTTCACCAGCTTCTCATCAGCACATATAAAAGGGCAAACGTCTGTATTCCTCGGTTCCCTAAAACTCTGTGATGTGATCTGCTGTTTTGTCCTTGGGCTAAGTTTAGGCTATATGAAAGTGGGAAGAATAAATAAAATATATAGGCCTTGGCCTCTGCTAAGAGACCACGTCAAAAAGGTTACAACACTTTAAAGTACCCATTAACCTTAAAATGTTAATACTTCTCACTGCAATCTGTGCTATTGCACAATCTGTAATACCTACTAAGAAACTGAACATATACCTTCAAATTGTGCATTTGGTCAAATGTGCTTTGACGGTCTCAAATAGCTTGCACTCCTGATCTCTGGTGCGGGTAAAAATTCACGCACATATCGAGATTCATTTGGTTCTTCCACACTACCAGGACCAGCCATTGGAAGCAGAGACATCGCTTCACCTGGGGTGTTCCACCAAAATCCTCATAAAAATCACATATACAGATAAGTGTCCGTACATTTTTGGTAGATGGTTAAGTGACAGATTTAATATAAACATAAATGCGATTTTGCCAATATTAGAAATAACCTGGAAGCAGATTGTGGTGCCTAACGTAAGTAAGGCTATATACCTAGATGGCTATGCGCTAGTTATCTCAAAAGGATGATTTATATGTTTTTAACTTACCCGCCTACTCTTTTCATGACTGATTGCCTTCATTTAAGAGCGCCTGTATCTTGGGAGTTTAAGCAGACAATAATGGCAAGTTTTGTTTTTTGGCAACACATTTTAGCAATTACATTTTTGTGTCAGTCAGTCTGATAAGTGTTTTTCTTTGGATGAGACATCCACACACATCCACAAGCAAAGCTCATTTTAATTGATATCAATTGTCAATAGCAATATCATTAAAATCACAGGGCCCGATTACAAGTTTGGCAGAATTGGACCGCCAGCGCTTTTTTGCCGTCTTCCCGTCCGCTACCTCTGTGGTCCAACCGCCTGATTACGATACTGGCGGGAACTCAGCTACAAGACCACCGCTGGACCGCTGCCACCGCAGAGACTCCTGTTACTGCGTAGAAAGCAGGAGAGCCATAGGCGGGTCTTGGAGAGCGTCCTGCAAAGCTCCCCGCCTTCCAGCCTTTCCGCCAAGGTGTTCATGGCGGGGACATGATCTGATTACGAGACTGCCCCGGTGACTAAATATATGATGATAGTGCAAGTGTATTTTAGTAAAAAAATGTAATACAATTTTACGTCATTGATGGTTAACATCAGTTTATTCTGAAAAGTGAAAAAATACTCTGTAACCCTACCAAAGCATGTGTTACCTCTCCGAGTTTACTAATGCTTTTCCAATACACAAGCTTTATGATATAAGTTGTCCCAGACATAATTGTTTCAGGGAGTAACCACAAGCTGTCAGTCCCCAATGTTTCCAAAGGAGCCTATACATATTTACATCAAACAAGATTGCTCCCACCGCAGAACATCTCTCAAGGCTTCTCTAAAAGACTTTAGTTCAACTGCATTTCAAATTCTAACCCAATGGAAGAGGGGTCTCTAACTTGCTACTACAGCCATATCTTCAAGCCCTAGATAGAAAGGTAAGATGCAGGGCCAGGGCTCAGCAGTATATGCAGCAGATTTTGAGTAAATGATTCTTGCTGGAGGTCAATGAGGAAGTGTACGCACAACCCCCATAATTCTACCCTTTAAAAGGCTGTGCGTTGCCCCTGTCCTTTACACACTTCCATTGCTGGTGATGCTTTTCATCGCCATGTTCACCAGTAGCCGACTTATGCAGGGTCAAGCAGTGTTACTTTTGAACATTTGTTTTACCCATTTCCAATCGCGGATCAATCTTTTCTCTAAACATTCAACGTCATTTACCATTTTTAGAGGAGAATCATTCAGTCAAACCTGATTCCTAAACCATTCATCAGGTTTAATATCATGAATTTAATCTTCGAGGTATTAACTGACAACTCCGTTCTTCTACAAAAGTCAGAAAAAAATATCTAACAAAACTTGCAGTTTCCTTGGCATGCAGAAACTAACATGATATAATCAGCAAACAAAATGGCTGCCATCTTGCTACTTCCTAGCCTGGCTGTGTCATCCTAAGGATGTTCAAGAAAATAAACTTCTGTGCAGTACAGTGATTATCCCAGAAGCAGCGCCAAATTGATGTGCTCAATTATGAACCATAAAAGCACTCAAATACATTTTGAGGAAAGAAGAAAAACAGAAAAACAATAAAGGTTCAGATGTTAAAGAAAATGTTATCAGAAAAAAATCCTTTTATAATAAATATTAGGTTCAATGATCAAAAGGAGATCCATTACCCCACAGTCTAAATAAGGATCAAACAACATTTCAACCCTATTGTAATTGATAAGCAGGTCTTCATCAGGATAAAGAAGAATATGAGCACCACTTATAGTTTGGCAGACAGAGTAATCTGTCATAAACGTGGTGAAGAACCCTGTCTAGCAAACTGATGGCCTGCTGCTGTACTTAGAGTCGGGCAGATGGCCATGTTTCAAGGCTTATGGCAGTCGTGTTAGTACCCCAGACCGTCCACCCCATTTGGGCTGGACGACTGATGTACTTTTTTGTTCAGGACTACCAGACTAAACCTAGTGGTCCTGAAAATGAAAAATTACCCCAACACCCTGAGCGAAAACCCCAGGGCATCAAGATCATTAGTATTTTGTTTTTCAAAAATATTTCTCACTTTGGGAGTTTTTAGGTAACAAAAAAGTATGCTGAGCTTAGCGTCTGGTGGCTCCTCAGCAAAAACTCCATGCCTTCAGAGTATCCACTGTGGTAGGGGTTCTACTGAAGGCAAACAGATCTCCTCCAAGCATGTGGAGATCTCAGTATACGGAGGGCTGTATGGTCACCAGGGCAGCAGAATACATGCCTCCCCTGCTCTGGCAGACCGCAATCCAGCCCAGCAACCTACAAATAAACCCCATTTCACCCATCGGAGGCAAATAAAATACATTAAAACATAATTATGGTTTAAATAATGACATATCTAAAATTCTCAGAAGTATCTAGAAAAAGTTCACACATAAAGCGGCAATCATTTGCTGAGGACGACTAAGACATCTTGTATCAACAGTCTGCTGAAGAAAGAATCAAAAGACACACTGAAATGTATTGACGATTATTTTCTTGGAGGGAAGTGTGATTATTTTCTCGAAGTGAAAAGTGTTCCAATACAAGCAGGCAACTTCAGACAAGGATCGATGAAAAGGCATCTGCAGAGCTCTCAAATCCATGATTGAGAATGTATTGAAATGGTGTAAATTGTAAGAGAGGTCAGGAAAGGGGGTCATTAGTCAAAAAAGGGCTTTCTGTGTGCGCTAGAGTATAAGCATATAATGACATTTTTTTTATAGGTAGCAACCTTTTGTCAATTCCTTCCCTAATATCATGCACACATCTTGTCAAATTTTTTTTGTAGCAATTTTATATAGCGTGGACGTGGCCCGAAGGTATCAGAGCCCTTTACAACAGCAGCAGGATATGAGGGTACAGCGAGTGAGTTACAGTAATTAGATTCAGACATTTGCATCAGTAGATGCGACCAGGACAATTGCAGTAGTTGGTCAAGGGTAGTACCCAGCTCAAGCATTGATTAAGATGGTGGGGTCACATAAAGAAGGTTGTTTGTATCCTGGTGGAGACAGTACTTAAGAATGGTTGATGGTGATTTACGAAGGGGTCTGTCAAATAAGAGCTTGAGATCCTTTTTAAAGGTGACTAGGGAGGTGGTTTGGCGGAGGAAGGGAGGCAAGGAATTCCAGGTTCTTGTGGCACTACCAGAGAATAACTGGCTCATGTGCCATTCATGACTGAAGGGGGGATTCCAGGCGCAGGGATTGGGCATTTCTGGAACCCAGAGAATGTCAGTTTCTCGTTTAGCTGGAAGGGTGAAGAGGAGTGCTATCCTCTGTGAGAAATGCAGGCAGTTTTGAATTGGGCCAGCGCTTCAATGGGAAGCCATTGGAGGGTTAGCAGGGCAGGGGAAATGTGGTCAAACTTCTTGAGACATAAAATGAAGCACGTTGCTTCATGTAGTGTTGCTCTCAATGGGCCTAGGGGTACATTTTGAGAATGCCTGAGAGAAGGGCAATTCCATAATCTAGTCTAGAGAGAATGAGAGACTGCACCACTGTTTTAAGGTCCTGTTCCAGGATCAAATGTCTGATGCCCCAAATATGCCTAATTTGCTGTTGAGCACTTTTGGCCATGGCTGAGATGTGTTAGTGAAGATTGAAATGATTGTCAAGGGTGATACCAAGTGATGTAGCACTCTGGACAATGACAGGACAGCCATCCAGGGGGGTGGGGGGGGGGGGGGGAGTTAGCTATATATACCTGTACTGGGGTTTTTGCTTTCAGAGATGAAATTAAAAGAAATTCTGTTTTAGTTGGGTTGAGTTTTAGATGACGGTTAAACATCCAGTTTAGAATCTTTAGGAGCATGATTGAAAGGAGGGCAACGTCTTCAGGGGATGACATTTTCATGTATTTTTGAGTGTCATCAGCGTAGAGGTGGAAGAAAATCCCAGAATTTCTGAGATTTACACATAAAGGTTCTAGGTAGAGGTTAAAGAGGGTTGGGGAGAAGATCACGCTCTGAGGGACCCCTTCATGTACACTGACTTGTCTTGAAAACGTGTTGCCCATTTTCACAATTTGGGAAAAGTCAGTTAAACATGAGGAGAGCAAGTTGAGGACTATGCCTCCAAATCCCATACGTTGTTCAAAAGTGCAAAGGAGGTCCAGGTGGCTGACAGTGCTGAATGCAGTGGACAAGTCTAGGAGGACCAGGAGGCAGAAGTTACTGAAGTCAAGGATTCTAAGGGAGTCATCAATTATTTGCAGGACTGCAGTTTCTGTACTGACCCTGGCAGAAACCTGATTGGAGAGTGTCTAGGAGGTTGTTTGTTCGAATATGTGAAGTGGGTTGGATTATTACACAACTCTCAATGACTTTGCCTAAAAATGGGAGTGTGGAGAATGGGTAGTAGTTCTGTGGATCCAGAGATTGATTTAACAAGAGAGGAGAGACTTGGCCTATTTTTTGTCATTTTGGAAATAGGCATTATTGGAGATCGATGTTGGCCAAGTTGGCCCAAATGCGGTGTAGGTGTGTGTCACGAGATTTGCTAATAGAACCTGGAATGGCGTCCTGAAGGTGGTTTGAGTGTTTTACTTCGAAGATTGTTCGCTGTAGGTCCCGGGCGGAAATTGGGGGAATGATGCAGCTCCTTACATGGTAGGATATCCGTTTCCGGGGATTAGCTGGTGTGTAGCGAGATATGGATGTCTCTAGCTTTTGCATGTCAACATTTATTTTCCTTGCCTTCTCAGTCTCATTCAATGTAAGGATGCTGGTATTGGCATGAGTACATGCCTTAATAGCAACTATTCACTATTGTGATTGGGTGCCTTAACAACCTGGGCCCCCTTCAACAACAATTCAGGGATCCATAATCTGCACAGTGCTTTGTGCAGATTACTTGTCTCCTAGAGTTGGACGAGTGATTTCAGGGGTGCGCGTTTTTGTTCTTCTTTTGCGCTTTTCGGTAGTCATTTATTAATAAATGTATTTATTTAGTTAAGGGGCTTTATCTATCATTTCATGTTGCTACTTCAAAGCACTCTATGAAGGAATAAAGACAGCAGATTGATTGATAGGAGATGTAAACAGGATAACAGATATCATTGGGAGTTGGGAGAAGCAATATGTAGTAAAACACAGCATAGATGTGGCTGAATAACATAAAGGAACTGGACCAACCTACACTGGAAAATCCTAAAAACGAGAAGTAGCATTGAAAACATCTTTTAAAATGAAGGTTTTAAGGCAGGGGTCTTTAAACTGTGGGGCGCGACCCCCAGGGGGTCGTGGAGCTATGCAAAGGGGATCGAGCTCCCAGTCACACTTCTGCTCAGGCCCAAGGGCTTCAGCCCCCCTCTTCCCCTGTGTCTCAGCCCGGGCTGCTGCAGTGTAACTCGAGCTGCTGGGGCCTCAGCTGGGCAGTGTCTGGAGTCTTATCTCCAGCCCACCCATCAGAGTTTTTCACAGGTCTTTTAAAGACCATTTACATATTTACAGGCCTTTGTAAACTGGTTACAGAGGCTTAGTGTTTTTTTCCTGATTCCAGTATTCCCTGGGTCCCACTCTGCCTATTCCTTACATTTGTATTTTACATTTACTGATGTAGTGTGAGAATGCATTTCATGAAAAGGAATATAAAGTAAGGTTGCCAAAAATAAAATGCCTGTGTGTGTTGTTTAAAGAGCCTGCAGAGACCTCCTCTTGACACTAAATAGATTTATAAATTAAAAAGTATGTATTCATTCATTTTGTGACTTTTCTGTGTTTGTTCTTTTTAATTATCAGTCATGGATCATTGAGGCAGTCCTAGAACACAATTAAAAGTGCTTTCTATTTATATTTGCTGTTTGAAGTATGCACATATAAGTGCTTAAAATACAGCTTTAGGTGACTGCCATCAAAATAATCTACTAGCAACTGTATCCATAAGACTGGAAGTTTGTTGCAGGATCAGCACATTATTTATTTCCTCCACCCTGCCATAATAGCAATAGTTTAACTTAGATCTGAAACCCTACGCCGCCGTCAATACCATGCTGGGTTACTTCAAGTGTCTGGGACTGGACCCTGCATTCAGACAACTCACTCCTCCTTCACGCCCTTCACTTTCATGCTCACTCTGTCCTCATAGTGATCACAATGCACTCACACTGATCACCATGCACTCACACCATTCACCTGCTCACCCTGCACTCATAATGATTACTCTGCACTCACAATGCACTTGCACTGTTCACCCCATACCTCAGTGACACTACACTCACCTGTCCCCCTCACTGCTGAATATACAACTCACTCAAACAATCCCAGCAGTAATCATTCATTCATTCATCCCATTCTGAAATCGCCTCCGCAACCAAATTCGTACGGCCACCTCACTCACCCTGCAGTCACTCCTCTCACCCTACTCTCACACCGTTGCATCACTCACTGTGCACTCACATGGGCACTCCTGCCACCCACACAGCGCAGAGGGTTAATATGCCTGCTACAAAGAATATGTACCATGCAGATCACAGAAATGAGTGGGAGTAAACTATGAGTAGCGCTATAAAAAATGAAATGTTTGTCAGAAAGGTGTTACAGAGAGATGAGGTGCATTGTTGGTGAGTGGTAGTGAGGGAATTCATGGAGAAGGAGGAAACGGGGATGGGGCACCAAAAAAGACTGTTGCACCGGGTGCAACCAGTGTTAGGGCCAGCCCTGGCTGGGAGTGTTAGTACCCCTCCCCCAGAAGTTCTGGTCTAGTGGCTCCCCTGCTTCTGCAGATTATTATTATTTACATTTTACTGCACTACTGTTACCAAAAGAAGCCCTGGGGCTAATAACCATCTGCTGCCTGAAGGCAAATGAGAAACACACAGAAGGAGATGGATAACCAGCCAAATGGGGTAACCTACAGAGCATAGAGAAAATGTTTTTATATCTTCCTAAAGGATAATCGATTTTTGGTGGAGTGAAACAAAGGAGGGTGCAAGTCCCATAACTGCGCGGCCTGCACCAAAACAGCGAGATAGATAGCTCATGCCTTCTTGAATTGAGGAACAATAAGCAGAGTGGCACAGGCTGAGAGGAGCATACAGGTCCGACCCGTATGCTTGGTGAGGAGAGATGAGAGGTTGAGAGAGGACAGCAAGAGATTGAGAGAATTAGATTGAAGAGGTCAGGGATGAGGAGAAATGTAAATTGCAGAAGAGTAGTGTGGACACGCTAGAAGTGAGTGTGAGTCAAAGGTGAGGGCTTCTGTTAGAACAAAGGAGAGATGTGAAAGATGAATGGGGGACCGGAGAGGTCTAAGATACAAATAGACAATAGGTTGAATGGAGAGACGAGGTGAATGAGAAGTGCTGAGGGGAACGGGTGGTGACGGGGCCAGAGAGGCCATGAGATAAATGCAAGAGAATGTTAGAGATGAGGGCAGTAAAAAGGCAGAATGGCAAGAGGTGATTAAAGGTGAAGTGAGAGATTGAATGGGGAGGGATCACTGAAATAATATCGACTGACAAAATATCGACTTGCCAAAATATCGTGGACAAAATATCGACAGTCAAAATATCGAGTTTGTATCTACAAACAGGTAAGTACAAAAATATCGAGTACAAAATATCGTTAACAAAAATATAGATGTAAAAAATATCGACTTTACTAAAAACAGTGTTAAATTAAATTAATATTAAATTTTAATTACTAAAATATACTTAAAACGACTTAAATTAAATTATAATAATAAAATAATAAATGAAAATAATAAAAATAATTTTTTAAAATCTTATTTGTTAACCCTGAACCCTAAAAATACCCCTTTACCCAAAAACCCAAAACTGACCCTGAACCCTAAAAATACCCCTTTACCCATGACCTGAAAACTGACCCTGAACCCTAAAAATACCCCTTTACCCATGGCCTGAAAACTGACCCTGAACCCTAAAAATACCCCTTTACCCATGGCCTGAAAACTGACCCTGAACCCTAAAAATACCCCTTTACCCATGGCCTGAAAACTGACCCTGAACCCTAAAAATACCCCTTTACCCATGACCTGAAAACTGACCCTGAACCCTAAAAATACCCCTTTACCCATGGCCTGAAAACTGACCCTGAACCCTAAAAATACCCCTTTACCCATGGCCTGAAAACTGACCCTGAACCCTAAAAATACCCCTTTACCCAAAATGTATCAATATTATTTAATTACCAATTAATTATTAATTAACAATAACAATAAAGTAAATATATTAGAACATTAGGTGTAATTATTTTAATAATTAATATTATTTTATAAAAATTAATTACTTTAAAATAACACAAAATTATATATATAAAAATGTACTCTAATTAATGTAATTAACTAATTACAATTAATTAATTAACAATTATTTACTAATACAAAATATATTCAAAATTATATTAATTAATTAACTAATTAATATTAATTAATTATCAATTAATTATTAATTAAAAATATTAACAAACATATATTAATTAATTAAATATTATTAAATTACTTCCCACCCTATTCCCCTATAAACCCACAACCCGCTACAGAATTACATTACGCAATTATTATCAAAACAAAATTCATGTAATAAAATATTTAATAACATTAATACACACTATTCACACATATTATTACATAAAAATAGACTATAAAATATTATATATTATTAAAAAATCGATATTTTTGCTATCTATATTTTATACAGTCGATATTACTTCACTTACCTGAAAAACGATATTTTTGTAGTCGATATTATGTCCAGTCGATATTTTGTCCAGTCTATATTTAAAACTCGATATTATGTCCAGTCGATATTTTGGAGTCGATATTTTGTCTCTATACCAATGGGGAGAGTTCAGAAGTTGTAAAACGGGGTGAAAGAAAATTGCCTGCAAAGTGAGAGAGGGATCCAGGGTTGGGAGAGGAGAGAGGGATGGAAGGGAGGGACTGAGAGGAAAGCTGCATGGGTAAACTGCTTAACTCTGCAGAAAACCGCCAGGGTTTTAAGGGACCCCTGATTCTCCCGGCCAGGGCCAGGTGAGCTTCTAATGTGGCAGCATGTATTCCTGCAGAGTGGAGGGCCCTTCACAAAGGTTGACTAGAAATCTTTCTGATGTTAATTTCTGTATTTTGGTTATAAACAGGTACTGATGGGGTGAAATCTTTCCTCAGTGTTACTGTGTGTAAAAAATTAATTTCAAAATAATGAAGCAATGCTATCCCAAAATACGCTGCTTCACGTAACATCATTTACATTTTCTTCCCACACAATTTAGTCAAGCCTGTTGCACAATTTGGTCCTCAACTGCCTCATAATTCCAGTAGTCCTGCCTGCAGGTTTAGAAATTTTTGTCAGGAGGGGGTCCTTACACCTCAAAATGTTGACAGGAGGGTCTCGGCATCCAAAAGTTTGAAGACCTCTGTTTTAAGGTCTTCCTTGTATTGTAGGCAGCTCTCTTGGTTTTTCAAGGCAGGTTTGAAGTTGTTCCAGAAGCGGCAGCCCAAGACTTTTAAGGACCTCCCTTAATGTTGAAGTCTTTTGGGTTTATACAGGATGGGCTATGTTGTATTGAATGATCTCAAGTTTCTCATGGGTCAGTGTGGTAGGCCATATTTTGGAGGTAGACAAGACGTTTTCCATGCAGTACCTTTTGAATGAAAGATAGCATCTTGATTGAGTTAATAATATTATATAATAATACAATCTTTATTATAAAATACCATAAAAGAAACAATATATAAAAAGGAAAAGGTTACAGGTACAAACATTTAAAAAAATTCAACGCTCTGAGTTCTGCATAGTACAGCTTCAACAAGTAAGTTCTGCATAATACAGCTTCAACAAGTAAATAAGGAGTTTATACATCACATATTTCATGTCCCTCATCCATCTAATTCATCTTCAAACTTGATTTGGGCCTATAGCACGTCATGGTAAAAATTACAAAAAATGTAAAACAGTATAAAAGAATGGCAAGCAGGAAGTCTATGGGCTACCGCCACCCATTGTAATACTTAATCTAAATGCAACCCTTAAATAGTTAGTAATGCAACAAAAAAGTATAAAACATCTGGGGCCAATTTTAAAAATAAGAGAGCCACATGCGCTTGTCTGAATCTGGCTTTCTGTAGGAGGCCCTTCAAGAAAAGACTACTGAGATGTGAATTAAATGGGCATAGTAAAATGAAATGAAGGGTGTCCTGTGGAGACCTATGGTCAAAGCCACAGGGCCCCAGGACCCCTTCATTTCTATTGACGATGTAAACCCTGCCGGATCCGGAAGTACATGATGCAAAAGGTTTAACCTAAACCGGGTCATTAAAAATCTATCGCGAGCACTGCTTAAACAAGACAAGTATGGTTCAATGCCCTCGGTAGACTTAACTATTAGATATTCTCTCACTGACAGCTAGTCAAACTATCTATCCTCACGGAGTGTCAAAGAGTACTTAAAGAACCGATCCTTGACCAAGGCCTTATCCTGCATACTCATTTTAGAAGGATTGGTGAATAAATCTGCACATCCCATTTTCTCAAAGGAGTCCTTCACATATCTTAGCCAAGGGATTTTGAGCCCATGATCAAGGGAAAGACAGTCTTGTATAACCAGCCTGCTTAATGCCGCCTCCTCATTTGCCCAGATCTTTACCCAACAGGCTAGTGGTTTAACTGCCATCATGTCCGTAATATGTCCGACACCCAATTCTTCATGAATAATATACGCTGGCGTGCTCAGGGGAACTTTTAACAGGCGCCTGAAATACATGTTCTCTTCAATTTGCAGTTTGTTATCCTCGATAAATCCCCATACCTCACTTCCGTATAGCACTTTAGCACAGCACATGCAGCTATATAATTTTAAAATCTGCTCTGGGATCCAACGTCCTAACCTGTGTGCAAAACTCATTATTGATCAAGTACACCTAGTCATGGCTCGGCACTTCTCTTCTAATAAATATTTAAAATTTAATCGACCATCAAATAAAATCCCCAGATATGAAAAGGACTGTAACTTGCCTAGGCAATGAGAGCCAATTGTGTAGTTATAGGATCTACCTGGCTTCTTCCACACTTCCATAATATAGGATTTTTCAAGATTGGGTGACAAGTCCAGATTCTCCATAAATGACACAAAACCGTCTATTAGGAGCTGCAGACCTTTAGGGGTACGAGTGAGGAGTACTGCATCATCTGCATAAAGCAGAATGGGAATCCCGCGGGTACCTATCCTGGGGGTGTCTGCCTCCTAGGAGTAGCCGAGCGCTATATAAGACACCCATAACATTAACATTAACATATATGGTACTCATTGCATGGTCAAGGCCATTTATATATATATAGGGTGAATAGAAAGGGTGCTAATATGCAACCCTGTCTGACCCCACTGGAACACTTAAAGGATTCTGTTACCTTTCCATCCTGGTTATATCTGACCGCAGCCGTGGTGTTCAGATGTAAGGACTTTAAGATGTTAATGATCCCCGGATCCTCCCCGAAGCCCGCTTATAGTTTCCCACAATTTACAAATCTGCAGTCAGGTCCATAAATGCCAGATACATCGTCCTGGGTTGACCACTGTGTATTTGGCTGTAATAAGATATAAATTGAGGTACTGATCAGTGGTAGATTTCCCTGGTCTGAAACCGAATTGGACATCAATTATAACGTGATGCTCCTCTGCCCAATTTGTCAGCCGACTTAAAACCACCCGCCATAAAACCTTCGCAGACACATCAATAAGAGAAATCGGACGATAACATAGTGGGCTGTCCTTATTGCCTTTCTTAAAAATGGGGACGATCAAAGCAGTCGACCAGGATGCCGGCATTACTGTGTCCACTTCTGCATTCATGACCCTAGTAGGAGGGGCACCCATAAATCCACATTACTTATAAAAAGGTCCAGTGGGATCCCATCTGGGCTTGGGGCCAGATTCCTAGTTAAGCCCTCAATTCCTGTTTTCACCTCGCCCAATGAAAATATAAGTGGGGGTATGTTCTTCTCCAAGTTCTGCTCCTGTGTCTGGTCCGAACTTTGATGATAATTATAAAGCCCTTGGAAGTGATCATGCCATTGCGTCGGAAGAATGTTATTGCTTAACCCAGGTTTATTAACATCATGAAAACAGGGCTTATTTATGTAGGAAGGTGGCTACCTGACTATGGTTACCCCAGATTTTTTGCCTTGTGTTTAGCTGGTTTTCGACTTAGTTGGCCTGGTTCCCTGCTAATCAGGGCCTCAGGCTATCTGCTCTCTCTGTAAAATGGATTCCATGTACCCTAGGTGCATAACTAGATTGGCTTGGGTCACCTTGTCAGCCCCTGTACAGAGCACTATAGATGCCCAGGGCATAGGTGCATCCAAGGCCTACCAGGGGCTGCAGCATATCTTTTGCCACCCCTGGCTGGCTATCTAAAATTGACACAACTGGCTGATCACTCACCTGGGGCAAGGTTGTGTAATCACCCCTTGCTTAGATATAGTATACCTATATCTAAACCTATATCTGGACACATATAAACCTGTGAGCCACTCCTATGGAAGGCCTTATCAATCCTGGAGGCAGAGTGCGTGGTTTACTGTGAGATGGAGCTCTGGCATGAGCTGAGCCTGTCTGCAGCTGTCGGGAACAACTCCCTAAGCTGTTCCGGGATAATGCCATACCATATACTATTAAGTGCATTATAATCCTCGTGGTTATATGTTAACTTTGGTTTGGCTTTATCAAAACATGTCGTGTAAGGTGTCATACGATTTGTAATACTACCCCCTCACCAGTCCTGGTGACGGGGGTAGCATTCCACCCCTCTAGAGGGAGACGACATGTTACTTGCTAAAACGCGGTTGATTTTAAAAGAGCCTCAGATCCACAAAATGGATGCTCCTGCCACAGACGCAAGTCTGACCTCCTGCTGCTGACCGAAACTCAGCAGAGGAGGCCTGGGCAAAGGGTTTCCTGTCGCAGGGAGGTGTTACACCACCCCAGACAGGAGATAGTGGATTGTAGCAGGGAGGTTTGAAAGAAACCAGACACTGCCTGGGGAGCACAAGGCTGCCCCTTGCATAATCCGGCCAAACTGGTTCTGGGGCACACCAGCGCCTGTCCCAGCGTGGCCTGGATCAAAGGGAAAGGGGTGTATCCACCCCCTTCCTGGGTCCCACCCATAGGAGGGGACCTAGCAGGTAATCCAGCCCCCAAGATTGGTATAAGAATGGGAGCAGTGCCAACGCACTCAGATTAACCTGATGAAACATTTGAAACAAAACTCTGGACCCTTCGACATCCTACTCAACGTAGAAGACTGAAGAATCTCCCTTGTGGTCAAGGAGTGACCACCCTGTGCAAACAGGCACCATCCAGCACCTCGACGTCTGCTTTGTTGCAGTTCCCGACTGAACTCAAGCAACAGAGATCGACGAGATCAAGCTTGCCTGCCTTCTTACAGCTCGATCCACAGTCCCTGCAGAGCTGAGACCCGTGGAGGCGACCGGAAGCGTGGGGCATGCCATCTTGAAAAGATCACGAGACGCTGACTGTGCAGCCCACAAGTGACCCTCGAAGCTGTACACTCTTGCACCGAAGCTCACCCCTCTACACTTGACGAGTGCTGCGTGGGTCCCTTCTGGTTTCTTTGGCTCAACGCGTTGGCCCGGTCACTTGCCAGCTGGCTTGTGGCCCCTGTGCCAGCAAAAACCTAAATACAACTTGTGATTCTGGTTGCTCCAGACTTGCACCCGCTCCTCTGAAAAGGAGCACCCGCTCTGACCCTCCTGGTCCGAGTGAGAAGCAATCTTCCAATCCCGTGTGGATTGCTCTTGCCAAGTGTTGTTTGCTCCGATCTTGAAGCCGACAGCGCCGACGGTGAGAGCCTGCGTGGGACAGCTCGTGACCCGCTCCTGAACATCGCAGCTGCCCCAGAGCCCACATGGCAGCGGAGAGAAGCTCCTCAACAACCACCTGATTGCGCCCGACATTGCCTGGTTCCGTCCTGGTTCCACCCTGGTCACTGCTGAGTGACCCAGACTCTGTCCCCTCTGCTTTCAGGTACTCTACAACTCTGATCCACCCTTGGATCACACCGGACACTTCTCCTTCACATCACCTGCAGCATCTTCAGCTTCAAGCACCAACAACCTGCGTGACGAAACCCGACGCCATTTCGACCCTATGCACCCGCTTCCTGTGGGTGAGGTAACTCAGCAACGCTGGTGTTCCCACACTGGTATACACCTCTAGGGTCTGTGTCTAAAGTTTTGTCCTTCTAGGTTCAGCGGAAGTATCCTTAAACTCTATTTGTCTAACTTTTATGCACCATTGACTTTGCATTGGTGCATTCGTGTTCTTTAAGCGCTGCACCCGAATCCCGCGGGCTTTTCCCGACTTCAGCATTGCTTGTCCCGACTGCTTCCAACGATTCCCTAGGCCCTAGGCCTAACCACTGTTCGATTGGTATCTCTTATACCACTTTCTTAATATATGGTTTGAGTGGCCACCCGCCCTCATCCATAATTGTGCAACTTTCATATGTTATACTGTGCTTTTGATTTAACGCTTGTGCCCCTTTGCTCATAAAAAGTACTGGGGATTATTTTAGTAATAAACACATATATTTTTATATTATATACTTGTGTGGTGTCCTTTCATTTGATATAACAGGATTGTGATTGGTAAAACAGCTCGCTTAACACGACCTCTTGAGTTTAGCCTTTAAGGCTGCTTAGTCCATGCTACCACTAGGATAGCTTGTCGAATAAGGTTGACTTACAACCAGACACCATAAGGGATTGTTTGGACTGATACAAGGTGGTTCCAGAATTGGAAACATCATATATCAGGCCAACTTCTCACAATTTATGACTCTCCAAAAAAGCAGTAGAGTCCTTTAATGCCATTGCCTCTGTCAAGTCTTCCCAGGCTTGCTGTTGTAATTGACCCTTGCGTCCCTTTACAGCTAGCTTATATTTTTTATGGCAAGAGTCACTTGGTCCCTGTCTCTTGGTGAAATTTGGGGTGTCTATTTTGACCACATGAGCTGGAGCTCGCAGCAAACTATCAACCATTTGCGTGACACTCCTGAAGCCTCAACTAATTCCGCCCCTTCGCTTCGAGATCTAAACACTTCAAGATAACCTGCTCGCCTTCTTTAAAAAGAGAGCTATAAAACACCTCGCCATTGACCTGTGTTCATCGCAGCCTCCTGCCTTGATCCGTAGCCCCGACCAACCCCCTGCTCTATGGGGTACTGGGTGGCTGCATGCGTCAACAAGGAATAAAGCCAGAGTATTATGATCACTAAAAGCGCTGTAACCAATATTAAAATTAGATACACCTTTTTTTTAGTGATACAGAAACAAAGATGTAGTCAATAAATGAGACACATCCTCTTCCCTTAAAGGTGGGATGAACCGTTTTACCCTGTTTAACAACAATTAGGTCCATCGTATGTGTTAGCGCATGCATATCTAATAGACCACTGAATTCCCTTCCCTCCATTGTGTGCTCCATGTGTGGACCGTCCCGGAGTGTACAAGATGACCAGTCCCCATGAGATACCGTCAGATTTGGGCAAAATGGCAATTAAAGTCACCCGCTAAAGCCAACTGTAGCCCCATCTGCCCTCGCTCCTGTGTCTGGGTGAGTCTGGTGTTCAGTTCATACAGGCTGGCGGAACCTAGTGCATGTGACGTTGCATTACAAAAGTTTTTAAGAAATAACCTATAACCTTTATTAAAAATTGTGAGCCCCTGCGCAACTTCTGAGTCCCAAGCCAAATCTGACCATCTTCCCTGTAATGTAAGGTCTATAAATATAATCAACCCTCCCCTCGCTCTCCATGAAGCTGTCTTGTGCGCCGGGTAAAAGAAGGTTTTGTATCCCTCTAGGAAGAAATTATTGTTTACTGGTTCCCATGTTTCCTGCAAATATATTATCTGAAATTCCCTTATATATAGAAGCCATTGCTCATTCTTAAATTTGGTGGATAGGCCTCCTATGTTCCAGGAGACTATTTTTATTTCTCTCCCGTTAAGCCTTTGCTGCACTAGCTATTGCATGGGAGCTACAAGTTCTAATAATTGTCTTGCTTGTACAACCTTCCATGTGGTCATTTGAATCCTTATGCTCATGAGTGGTTTGAGCTACAGCTATCCCCGGGTTGATCTCATCTCCCCTCCCCCTTATGTCTTTTTTGGTCAGGGGGTTATCACAGGTCAGATGTAGTCAATCAATGTCATTTAGGTCTCTTAATTAAGCGAAGGCGTAATTTGTCGGCACTGAGTTAGCCCACCAAGTTACACCCTCCTGTTGACCCACATGACAATTTTGTTGACTGGAGTTGGCTAGTGGTCTGTAAAAGAAACCCAGCGGGCGCAGTTTAATCCCTGATTCAAATTCAGCTGGATAGAACCCGCTGCTCTGGGAAAGAATCTTGGGCACAGGATCAGTGTGTCTGAGCGTAACCATCACGCAATCCCCTGGAAAGACTTTCCTGGTTCTACCAATCCAGGACAACCTCCTTGCCATCAAAATGTGTCAGTGCTCTCTGATATTGAACCTTGCGTGCCTACTCATCCAATACACCACCTTGTTGATCAGTTGTGTCATGGATTTCTCTTTTTGATTTATAGATACTGGAACACCGGTCAAAACAACAGTGCACGGGCAGCTAGCTGGGGCAAATCAAAAACTGGTAGACCTGGAGTGTTCTGCGCAATAAGCGGGGTCACCTCTTTTGATTGCTCTTGCGCATTGCCTCCCCTTTCTATCTTTTTGTCGTCCACGTGCTGTATTACGGAATTACCTGCAGTCCCTGTCCTAGACTCCCTCGCCCCCCTGTTAGTAATGCTCACATCGGGTCTGGTTGCTTCAAGATGTACATGAGGGACCCTATTGCCCATAACATCTTTTCCTATTGTGTGATCCCCTTCCCCATTTTTTCTCCCCACACTCTCATTCACTGCAGATGGGGCCGGAACCTTGGAAACTTCAGCTGCCCCATGAACTACACATGTGTAGTTCATGGTTGATTAGCTGATGAGCTACTAAATTTCAGGAGTTGCAACAGCTTTCCTTCAATTGACCCTAATTTACATAGAAGGGGCCCCAGAAGAACAGTCATGTGAGTCTCCAGTCTTTTCCATTGATCAGGGTCATCCCCAAGGTCCATCGGGGTGTGATCACCACTATTGGGAGTTTGACTCGGGCCGGTCCTCTGTCTGGTTCTGAAATAAGTTTCTCGGGATGCCTATTTACTTGCTGCTTAGATCTGGATTTTCGCTTCTGCCTTTGTAAGACACCTCTCCTCGTGCTTTTTGCAGGATGCTCTCAACTGCCTGATGCCAAAGATTTCGATAGGCTTATCGCACTTTCCCTGGTGACTCTTTTGGATCTGGTAATAACCTCACCACGGTACAAGCTGGGCGTAATTGCATTGTGAACCGTGGGAACCAATGTCTCTATAGTCAGTATAGATGAAGTGTCTGAGAGATCAAGATCCTGGTCCACCACAGGATCTTGGACAGAGTTGATGGTATTTATCTGTGCAACTGTGGTCACCTCAAATGTCGCTGATGATGTGACTGGGAGATCAGCTTTTTCCCCGTTATTGCTCGAACCTGGGGTGGCAGAAAATGAATGGTCCATAAGTTGCTGCACCCCCCTGGGGGATTTGGCCATTACTATGCCTCCCATCGAGGACCTTTTTTGGGCTGCAAAAGTATCCAGAGAAAGTCTTTTTTCGGTAAGCTGAATTTAGTGAGTCAGGACAGACTCTGCTCTAGTCAAAAATGCGTCCAGGGTCCCCACGACCCCCCACCAGTAATCCTGTGACCTTACGCTTGCTCATTCTGTCAGGTGACTAATGTTTGATTACTATCTGATCCTCAGAATGCGCAAAATCAAATAAATACCTTGTTTAACAGCTGATATCCAACTTGATGCATGGGATCACAGGGGGGTGGCCCAGCCCAGCCTCAGACGGGCTTAGACGGGCCCGCCCGGGCTTCACCCCCGGGCGCGGCCCGCGTGCGTCCCGTGCTGCGGGAGCCCTGTGCTCTACTTAGGCTCCTCCCAGCGCTCAGATTCAGCGTGGCCGGTGTGTGCGTAGCTGGGGCCGCTGGGGCTTGTGGACCCGGCCGGCGTCCACTCTCGCGGCCGGGACCGGGACCTTGTGATGCTCAAATGCCCAAATGACTCTCTTGGCGGTGGCAGCAGCAAAAACAACAGGTCACCAGGTAAGTTTTCATCTCTTGATTGAGTTAATTTATTAACCACTTGGACGCTAAGGGTCATGAGGTCCATTTAATGAGATTTCCATTGAAATGAATGGGCAGTGCATGACAAGTTACCCTTGTCATTAGCATCCAAGTGGTTAAACAAGGAGGCAGTGGAAATACCACAAGGTGGGCTAGGTAGGCTAAACACATTAAGGTTAACACAAATTCGTGCAGCCTGTTTTTTGTGTGCTTTAAAAAAAATTCTATAAGTAATTTTCTTGCAATTACTCCAAGGAAGGAAAAATCATGACAAAATACATCAATCGAAACCCATAGAGTTAATAATAAGCATGTCACCTACCCCCCTCTACCCTCCCCCCTCCAACGACACACCAAAATCGCAAACCACATCAACCCTTTACTCTCTCAGGCAATCACATAAATACAAACCCACAAGATCAAACTCGCTTTCTCTCCTTCTTCTCCCCACTCTTCTGAGAGTGATGCAGAACACAACATCTCAACCCCAGTTCATTATATTTCCTAAAGTGCCAGTGTACCCCTTTAAAGTGCAGTCATTCTAAGATAAATCAATTAATTCCCCCAATACATTCCATTCAATACAGTGGGGCAATCGGAAAACAAATAAGGCTAAATATAAACATTATAACCTGAAAGTGACGGGGCATAATAATTTCAGGGATCACTGAAATTATATCGACCTCAAAAATATCGAGTTGCCATAATATCGTTGATAAAATATCGATGGACAAAATATCGACTGGCTATCTTTAAACAGGTAAGTACTAAAATATCGACTCTAAAATATCGAGTTACTAAAATATAGACTGTAAAAATATCGGGTTTTTTTTGTCTTTAAATTAAGTTAAAACTAATGTAGTAATAAATATATTTATTATAAACTTACTTAAAATTAATACATTATCGTTATATTAATAACTATTTATTGTAAATTAAAAAAATATATATAAAAATAAAACATATATATTTATATAATTTTTTTTATTAAATAAACATATATAATAATTTTACCGTAGCATAGCAAAATAGTTAAAATTTATTGTAACAACTGTAGTGAATTCTACAATAGCTAAAGCGTTGGATAGCGTAGGGGTAAAATTTACTATTCCCACTCCAGTGGGTGCAACAGTAGGGAAAGAGTTGGATAGTGTAGGGGTAAAATTTTCTATTCCCACTCCAGTGGGTGCTATAGTAGGGAAAGCGCTGGATAGCGTAGGGGTAAAAATTACTATTCCCACTGCAGTGGGTGCAACAGTAGGGAAAGCGTTGGATAGCGTAGGGGTAAAAATTACTATTCCCACTCCAGTGGGTGCTACAGTAGGGAAAGCGTTGGATAACGTAGGTGTTAAATTTACTATTCCCACTCCAGTGGGTGCTACAGTAGGGAAAGCGTTGGATAGCGTAGGGGTTAAAATTACTATTCCCACTCCAGTGGGTGCAACAGTAGGGAAAGCGTTGGATAGTGTAGGGGTTAAAATTACTATTCCCACTCCTGTGGGTGCAACAGTAGGGAAAGCGTTGGATAGCGTAGGGGTAAAAATTACTATTCCCACTCCAGTGGGTGCTACAGTAGGGAAAGCGTTGGATAACGTAGGTGTTAAATTTACTATTCCCACTCCAGTGGGTGCTACAGTAGGGAAAGCGTTGGATAGCGTAGGGGTTAAAATTACTATTCCCACTCCAGTGGGTGCAACAGTAGGGAAAGCGTTGGATAGTGTAGGGGTTAAAATTACTATTCCCACTCCAGTGGGTGCAACAGTAGGGAAAGCGCTGGATAGCGTAGGGGTAAAGATTACTATTCCCACTCCAGTGGGTGCTACAGTAGGGAAAGCGTTGGATAGCGTAGGGATTAAAATTACTATTCCCACTCCAGTGGGTGCAACAGTAGTGAAAGCGTTGGATAGCGTAGGGGTTAAAATTACTATTCCCACTCCAGTGGGTACAACAGTAGGGAAAACGCTGGATAGCGTAGGGGTAAAGATTACTATTCCCACTCCAGTGGGTGCTACAGTAGGGAAAGCGTTGGATAGCGTAGGGGTTAAAATTACTATTCACACTCCAGTGGGTGCTACAGTAGGGAAAGCGTTGGATAGCGTAGGGGTTAAAATGACTATTAATTAATTAACAATTAACAATTTTAATTAATTTACATAATTAATTAGTTATTATTAAATTACTTCCCACCCTATCCCCCTATAAACTCACAGCCCACTACTGAAAATATTTTACTAAATATTAATTATTTATCAATTAAATATTTATAATTATTTACCAATTATATTTTAATTAATAACCAATTAATAATTAATTAACAATTATTATTAATTTACATAATTAATTAATTATTATTAAATTACTTCCCACCCTATCCCCCTATAAACCCACAACCCGCTACAGAAAATAATTTACTAAATATTAATTATTTATCAATTAAATATTTTTAATTAATTACCAATTCTATTTTAATTAATTACCAATTATTAATTAATTAACAATTATTATTAATTTCCATAATTAATTAATTATAATAAAATTACTTTCCACCCTATTCCCCTATTAACCCACAACCCGCTACAGAAAATAATTTACTAAAAATGTATTATTAATCAATTCATATTTTTTACCAATTATACTTTAATTATTTACCAATTAATAATTAATTAACAATTATTATTAATTTACATAATTAATTAATTATTATTAAATTACTTCCCACCCTATTCCTCTATAAACCCACAACCCGCTGCAGATTTATATTACACAATTATTAAAAAATATTAAAAACTACCTTATTTTCGATTTTTTTTTTGTCTATATTCTATCTAGTCAATATTATGTCTACTCTATATTTTTGATTCGATATTTTGTCTATTATTATCGATATTACTCGATATTTTTGTAGTCTATAGTATGTCTGGTCGATATTTTGGCTAGTCTATATTTTTTACTCGATATTTTGTCCAAACGATATTTTGGATTCGATATTATGTCTGTTTACCTAATTTCAGACATACCTAGGTGAGATATCCCCCTTCCAGTCCCATTTCCTCCATTTCTAGTGATACTGTGAGGAGCGGTAAACTCTGGAATGGTACCTAGCTTCTCGCTTACTGACCTTCCTTATTTTTTCCTTCCATTCGACCAGCCTGGGAGCGGAGGGGGATTTCCAGTAAGTAGTAATCAAAGAATGAGCCAAAAGCATTGCAATAAATATAAAGTGCTCTGTGTCCTTTGCCCTGTCATCTCCCCGTCGCAGATACTTGAAAATGACATTCTCGGAGTATAGTGAAAATCCCTTTCAGTTGTCTCACCAACTGCCTGAAACACAACCTCCTGAACATCTTCAATTGGCCACAGGACCAGAACATATGCAGCCAACCTCCTGCCTGATTCAAATTTCAGGCAATTTCCGGAAAAGAGCCGGGAAGCATGCTGTTTACTAGTTATTGATTTAGGTACAACATCCAAACATTGAAAAAAGCAATTTTATGGAAATTGGACCATTTTAAGGGTGGAATAATTAGGGTCAAAGTATCTTTCCCAATGTGTTTCTTTTAATTGTATCTCAGTATAGTCACCCCATTTTTATCTTATCTTCAAAACCATGTAATTCGGACTCAGATGCAATTCTTTGTACCAATAACTTTGAGAAACATTGATAATATTATATTGAAACAGGTGTTTATTAACCCTGGGCGTAGTGGGCGTAGTGGGGCTTCGCGGAGCTACGTGAAGTGGGCGAGAAACTACGCTCACCTCCGCACTCCGCGTAGCCCCACTACGCACCGCAGGCCTCCCTCCCGCCCTCCCTAAATACTTTAAATTAAACGTGTAAAAGAATTAAAAGGCACTTACCTTGCCCGCCGCTGCCCGCCGCGTCTTTGGGGCACCCTCTCTTCATCGCCGCCGTCTTGTGTACTAATGCGCATGCGCGGGCGGCCGCGCATGCGCATTAGTACACAAGACGGCAGCAATGAAGAGAGCGAGCCCCGGGGACGCGGCGGGCAAGGTAAGTGCCTTTTAATTCTTTTACACGTTTAATTTAAAGTATTTAGGGAGGGCGGGAGGGAGGCGGGTGGCGGCCAGCTACGCTCCGTCTGCGGAGCGTGCGTAGTGCCGAATTCTACGCCTGCTACGCAAAATGCGTGGAAGCCGGCACTACGCACACTCCGTGCACGGAGCGTAGCTGCCCGCCCACCCTTAGGGTTTATCCCTATTTCTTGAAGAAAATATATCTTCTCCCGATAAATTACTAAAATAGCCCTTATTTGGGTATGTATGACGAAATGCAGATGCACGAGATGTCATTCCCAGAAATAGGTCCATGGGAGATTTCAGTCTGGTCTCTTCGAATAAATCCCCAACCTTTGTGATTGATAGTTCCTCACGCTTCCTAATATTTCCTCAGTCAAGGCAGGGAAGAGAGACTGACAATAAAAGATTGGAGTCTGTGCATTAGCCTGGGGGATTCTATATATTCAAAGAACTTTGTTTTTCAACAACCAAATGAGGTTTAGTAGCTTGCACCTGACTCTGCAATTTAGAAATTAAAACGCTCAACCCAAGGTCGGGTATCCCCAGCTTCTCCAACAGCCACATGTTGGAGATTTTGTTTTCTTTAAAGGCCCTGGGTTTGGGACTTTGAAGAGTGGATAAGACACTATCACAGTAGTCTAACCTTGAAAGAAATAGCAATCTTATGAATTGTGTGAGGTGAGAGGAATGAAGATGAGGGTGGATTTTTCTGAGCACAGGTAACTGGAAGTTTGAGTATTTGACCATTACGTTTATTTGTGGATCTCAGACGACATCTCATCATCAAAGACGACACCTAGGTTTTTTAGTTTTGTTGTCAGTGATGATGGTTGTCCCAAGGTATTAGGCCAGATGAGAAGAAGGGATGTATTTGATTTAGGCATGCTGTCGAAAATTAAGGCTTCTGTTTTACCCCCTTCAAAGATATTTATTTTCCCAGAACCTCTTCTACACCTTGGGTATGGCTGGAAAAATTGGATGAAAGTGAACGAGTACCCTAAGGCATGAGCAACAGCAATGAGAACACTTGATTAGTATGTGTCTAGATACATGTCCCTGTAGCAAAATGAATATTAGAAAAATGGTGGAACATAAGTGTGCAGATGCCGTACGAAACAGCAATCTATGGGCAGGAGACAAAATCAAAAATGGTGGTGACCTGTTAGTGCATCCCCTGAGGGCAGCCCAGTGGAAGGGTGAGAAATGGACATCCCCCTGCAGGAGGGGGCAGTCACTCACTTCACTTGCCTTCAAGGGGATCTATCTTACTGCTTCAAAGTGCAGGCAGGTTGCTCCCTGCACTGCAAAACACAGATCTTTGATGCAGCTGCTCTGTATTTCAGTAAAAGGGCTTCTCTCAAAGCCCTGTTTAAAAGTGCACCATGGCACAAACAAAGCAGTACACCCTATCACTAATACAGGCCGCAATCTTAAAATACAGCCATTGAGCAACCTCACTACCATCCCATCGGCCAGCCTTAAAAGCAATCCTTTCTGTATTCCTGTCATCCTCTTTCTACACCTGTCCCCAGCTGTCTGCCGGCCTGCATCTTTTTTTGTGTTTAGTGCACCCTGCTTCTCATTTGCAGTTGCTCTTTGGCCTCACATGTCCAGTGCCACTCTGCATACACACTCCCCTGCTCACAGTATCCACCCATACATATTTGCGGTCTGTCTCACCTCTCTAAATGAGTCAGATGAAGGTAACAAGAGATTCATTCTCAGGGCACATGTTCCATAGCATGATTCCTTGCTCTGTAAACAATGTCATCCTTCACTGCGGATTGGATTGAACATGTCTCTGAACGTTCCTGATAAGACAAATCCATTTATAGACTCGATTTATAAACTGGCTTAAGGTACTGTGCAGGGTGGGACCCAACATTCTGCCATTCTGGCATTTCCTCAGTGGGCTATAGGCAGTACTTAATTTGAGGCGGTGGTTGGAGATGGGCGTACAAGAACGCCTTTTTGGACACTTTGACTCAGAACCAAAGAGAGAAAAACACAGCAAAAGGGAAAGGAGGAGGAAGAGAAAGAGAAAGAGGAGAAAACAGTGACAAGGGAAGGAAAGAAAGACAATAAAGAATGTGCAGGAGTGAGATGGAAGGGCAGGGGGTGTCTGTTGATGGGCTAAAGAGGCATGAAAGGGAACTCAAGACTACTCAGCCTTTTTATTCAGTACCACAAGCTTCAGAAACACTGGAAGCAGCTTCTGAGCGAATATTTGGACCCTGGCACATATTATTTTACAAATTAAGCCATGGCTATAGGGTAGTGGGCAGTTTTCAGAGCTGCATTATCTGCTATGATCCAAACATGTCCTCTAACTCGTTCTAGTTGCCCTCTTCAGCAATGTGGGCCTTCTTTGAACATTTTTGCCGGAGCTAATTTTGAATCCATTACCAGTCCTGGCACTGTATTTATGCATGGACTGTTTCCTGCTGCGAAAAACGATTTTCCAACCATCAGAAAACCCACCGGTATCCCTTGGTTCTGCAGAATAACCCCCAGAGCAGGCCTATTAGCATTGCTGGACTGAGGTACCCTTACTCTGTTACCCTTATTGATTCCGCCTGAACAATACAGTGCTGTTCAGGAGAAAAACAATGGAAAAAGTCCCATTGTGTGAATAAAAGATGCAGCCAAGAAAAAATACAGTGGACTACATTTCTTTATTGCGAAATCATGCATTCACCAGAATACATAATCACCTATATTGACCATCAATAAACAAGCCAAAAGCTGTTGCAAAGGATACATTTACAAGGGATGCTTTCCCTATTATGAGTGATTCAAGTGATTGAACAAGTCCCTGCACATCCTTGATACGAATGTTTATTCCATGATATCACTCCTGTACAAAGCAGGTCGAGGCACTGTGTGCTGTGCCTCAGTTGCTTTTCTCTGAATTATTTTTTCCATCCATTAGAATGCCTGAAGTACATTCTGCACCATGACTTCAATCAAGACCTCTTTTTACTCGAAGCAAAAGAACACTGTTTATGAAGTTTCCCCCATTTAAAATCAATTCACATAACATCCATTAAAAGAACTAGGGCTGTTAAGTGGTATTTTTATCCTAATAGGGTAATGTGACTTAAATGCACAGCCCTCTTTAAATTAACATTTAAATTCGACCATATTTTGGCCAATTGAATGTTTCCAAAAATGCCATTTGTCACTAATGTGTGCCAAATCCTCCTGTTGATCATGTCCGCCAGGCACCCAGACCACCCACACACTCAATAACACCAGAACATTTGATATGTCGCTGCCTTTACTCGCCCCAACACACACCAGCAGTGCGGGCTGAACCCCAGCAAGGCTGCTGTACTCAGTGGTGCCCAGGATTGAAATACACATTCAACCAACATCCATCCATCCAATGCCTGCAGACAGTCTGCCTTCCACTGCTGCAGCCTAAGGACTCCTCTACACACACACTGCGCACATACCTACTCCAAGTCACAATTCCACTGTAAATGCAGACATCCCCTTGACCCACACATTCAACACAGGGTGGGCTTTGCAGATTTGTGGAGACATCTCTTGCTATTGGCCTTTTTCTGAGTATCTTAACTTATTTCGTATTTGCATTTTTGTTGCTATATCTTACATTTTGTGTTGCATACTTTTTCGCCCTTCACTGAGAGCACACATGTACTGTTCCTGGGAGTAACATGCCCATGCAGCCCCTGAACGCCTTTCAGTGTAGTGGAGCTCCCAACCTTACAAAGTACCCCATCCCTTCCGGTGGCCCGCAGCCCTCCAATGTACACCCGTAGAGCGCAATATCAATATATATCGATTTTTCCGGGGCCCGACAGTGCTTAATTTGTGAAAGAAAGAGTGCTGGTGCCCGAAGCTCTGCTCAGGAGCGGGCAGCAAGTGCAGTTAAAAGTCGCATGCGAAATACCAAGGCTGGTAGTCTTTAATCCACTACCAGACACTCCATGCCCCTTTATTTCACATTGGCAGGCTCCTGCATTCTACCTTTCTGATGGTTTTGCCCTTTTTCTCTTCCTCCATCTTTCTGGTCTGTGTTGTTTTCCCTTGTTTGCACTCTGCAAATATCTGGTGTGGAAAAATAAGTGCCGGTCCCAAAATATATGTGCCAGGGCTGCCATCGGCAACCACTGGCTCAAATTGAGAACTGGGGACTCCTCATTACGTTTCACATGAGGGCCTCATCGATTTGAGGAAGGCCACTGGTAGCGTTGATCTGTAGTGGGTGATCTACCACAAGATATTCAGATGAGATTCATGGGTGTTTATACAGGGCATTCTATAGTGGCACTTAAAAGCCCTAGGATAAGTGCTTAGTATTCAGGTAAAACTTGCTAAACACAGGTCAAGGTGACAAGAAAGCTGTAGGGGGCACTCAGTACATGCCTCTAAGCTCTGGAACTCACTGCCAGCAAGCATTAGAAGCATCCAGAAGCATATTGACTTCAGAAGACAGTTAAACACATGTCTATTTCCAAGATACTACATCACTCGACTTCTTGGCAATAGAACCCAGAAAGACTGTTGCACCCTCAAATGCAGTCCTCAGCTTACAACCCTCAGATTGGAAACAACCCACCCGGAAAACTCCTTTTGATATGTACGTAAGCTAAAAACGTCTGGCCTATGATTTGCTGGGGTATTTTATATCTATGTATTCTTATACATAACATTTAGTGCCCACAATGATACCTATGGCTATAATACTGAGGACTATGTAGCCAATTGTAACTTATACCTCTTACATTCATGTCAAGCATATTTGCTATGAGGGCTGTTCTTCACCAGTACTGTACAGCCAAAAACACAGATATCACCAAATAAACAGGTATTGAACGGGGGTGATCAGTCACACACTGCTGAACAATTCGGAGGACTTTAATCAAGTACACCACTGCTAGACCCAAATAACTATGCACTCTGGCCACTTCTTTACATCCAACAATGGCACTCAGCTAGGGAATGTTCAATGAAGGATTGCATTGGCCTGACTGCACATGTTTAATTATTTAACATTTATTTATGTGTTTTCTTGTTGCATGTTCATAACGGCTTGTAGTACACTTTACATCCAGCATTTTAACAGCAGTGAGTGGTGAATTTCTTTGGCTTCTGTGCAAAAGTTAGAATTTTTTTTCCACCGGATATGTGGACTCTCTTGGTTCAATGCACCTGTTAAGAAAGTTAATTAAATGGCACTTCTTTTTTTATTTACATTTACATAGGGCTTAATATTCCTAACGAGGCCGAAGCACTATGGGTGGGTGGGTAGCATGCTACTCCATGGACCACGAGGGATACAAAAAAACGTAGTTAATGTACAACACACTGTGCTCTATCAGGAGAACTCAATGTTTCAAGCCTTACCTGGTATCAAAGAAAATGTACTGCTGTTGTCATTGATTTTGCACACAAGAAGTACAGTGATTCCAAGTGGTTGTATGTAACTGTTGATTTTTCTTCATCCAGACGTTCTGTTGTAAGTGGAATATTTGGTGGAGTTAACTAAAATCACACGTTTTAAAGTAAGGGAAGTGTGCTTAAAATTTGTTATATTGTTACCGTGCCTCCTTTCATGGACATTGAGACGGCTCGCTTTTGTCAAGTAGTACATTTTGTTGTTAGGGGAAATGATTCCCCCCGGTAACATTTAGAGAGCTACTTGTATTGACATATGAATAAAAGAAGATATTCATTTAAATTAAAAATTAAAATTAAAAATTGGCAACACTGTTTTGTATGATTTGGAGAGAGACACAGCTCCAAAAAGATATTTGAGCGTGCAAAAAAATTACATTTGGCTGTATTTGACTCTATGTTGACCAAATGAATTCCAATGTATTAGATTGTGAAACTTGCAAATGATTGTGCTAGTAATAATCTGTTTTGCTTATTGTAGAAAATTAAGTTGTTGGTTGAGGGATCGAAACCTTACTCAAGCAGAACCACAATTCCTGTCAGGGTAAAGTCGCAAGCAACCTCAAATTAACCTGTGCTTTACATTCTGGTAGCTTGGCACAAAAGCAGTCAGGGTTAACTTAGAGGCAATGTGTAAAGTATTTATACAGCACTCTGAACAGTGATGAAGTGAAAACACAACACAAGAAAAATCCCACACCAATTTAGAAAAACAAGAGTTGAATTGTATATAGTATTTGATGCCAAAACACCAAAAATCCAATCAGTAGAACCTGAGATATGCTCTGAAATATGAAAATAGTGCTTAGAATCACAAAGTGGCAACTGTGGTTATCTGGTCGCACCGGACCAGGACAAAGTAACAAGTTCAAACCGACCACATTAGAGTGTGGGTTGGGTACGGGGAGCAAGTTAGGCCCACTGAACAAAATTCCTTAAATCCTGGTTGCAGAGCATTGCAAGATCCTGTGTTGAGGACGCAGCTGCGGTTCCGATGTGTTGTTAGCAGCAATGTGAGGTCTGACATTGAGGATGGGTTACACAGCGCTGGTTCCGATGAAGCCGTCATGATGTGAGGTCATGTGTCGTTGTCGAGTATGCCATTGATGGAGATTTGCAAAGCCAAGTCCTGCATTGGGGATGTGTCTCACATCGCCGCTTCTGAGAGCTACAGGGTGCGACGCAAGGTCCTTAATCGGGAATGCATTGCGCAGTGACGGTTCTGATGCGGAGCTGCGAGGAGAAGCATACTGCTGTGTTTGTTATGCTGGACTGGTAGAGCACCTTGAGGCTCACTTCCAAGAGTCCAGGACTGGGTTGGCACCACTTGGGGGCCAAGACTCATAGCAGACAGACTCCAGGTGCTGGATGCAAAGTGGTTGAAGCCTTTTGTGTTCCTGAGATTCTGATCAGATCCAACCAACTAACGCTTGGAGTCATTCCAGTGGTCCTGGGCTCAAGATGCAGGTCCAGTCTTTTTCAGTCAGAAAGCAGGGCAGCAGGCAGCAGGGTAGCAGAGTAACAGGGCAGCAGAGTAGCAGTCTATATAGCAGCATATCAATACAGCAATCCTTCTGAGCCACCCACATCTGCAGAGGTGCACTGAAGAGTTGGGTCTGGGGGTCCAATATGAATACCAGGTGCAAGCTTTAAAGTAGGAGTAGGCTCTGGAGGATTCCTCCCCCAGACATTTTTGTAATTCCCTGAATCCTTGCCCTGGCCCGAGCATGTCATGAAACCTGCTGTGAGTGTGCTGAGGCAGAGCCTTTGTTATGTGAAACTGTGGTAGGTGATAGTTCCTCCTACTCATCAAGTCAGAGATGTGCCATCCTGCCATCATCTATTCCCCCTTTGTCTCATTGTCTGGGAGCAATACACAAAGACCAACTGCCAGCTACACTTAATTATGTGACCCAGGGTACAGGCTGCAGGCACCAAATGGTTGGGACAAGAAAATGCCAATCTTCTAATGAGACATTTTTCAAACTGTTAGTTAAAATCTGACTTTAACATTAAAGAAGATTTTAAATTTAAATTCTTTAGACATCAAACTCAACATTCCGACCTGCTCCCAATATAAAGTTATCACTTATTAAATGTAATAAGGTAACCCATTGTAATGCTATAGGAGATGTAGGCCTTGCAGTAGAATAAACTAATATAAGAATGTTTCAATTCCAGGACAGTTAAAACTTAAACTTTTCAAATACCCTTCACCCTTCCCAATGAACAGTTTAGGGCCTACCCTAGGGATGACATATGTATTCTCCTGCATAGTGCACAAGATATGGAGGCGACCTCCCTCAACACATCAAAGCCTCCTCCTCACTTCTTGAGTTCCACAAGAAGTTGAAGACATGGCTCTTCATATAAGTACATTGAAGACTATACACCTACACACTTGCTCAAACTCCTGGATACCCTCTCAGGTGATTAGTGTGCTATACAAATCAATATAACATAACATAACAAGGAAGATTTAGGCCTGACAAAAGGTTTATTTTGCCAGGTCAAAATGGCAGTTTAGAACTGGCCACAGGGGCTGTAATGATAGGTCTGAAGCATGTTTACAGGGCTCCTTTAGTGGGTGGCACAATTAGTACTGCAGGCCCACTAGTAGCATGTAATTTACAGGCCTTGGGTACATGTAGAACTACTTTACTAGGGACTTAAAAGTAAGTTAAAAATGCCAATTTGGTTTAAGCCAATGTTACCATGTCTTGGGAAGTGGGCACACGTGCTTTAGCACTGATTAGCAGTGGTAAATTGCACAGAGTCCTAATGCCAACAACAATGAGATCACAAGAAAATGGAGGAGTAAGGCAAAATGTTTGGGGGAAGACCCCACTAAGGCTGACAGGTCTAACACTCACCAACTTTATTCATTTTCTATTGTCTATTTAGTATTTTCCCCTATTTAGATTTGTTAATTCAAAGCTGTTCAGTTAAATTTATTGCATGGACAATCTATTTTTGGCATTAACATTCGAGTACATGTTGTGAGGAATTGCTTGGACACTTTTGCGGCATAATAATAAATAGTGTGAGGCTGTGGTGCAACACAAAATAATGCCCATCCCCTGCAGAAAGTGGTAAGGGGCTCCTCAGGCTCCTGTGTCTCTCAGATAGCTATTCATGGGCCTTAGACTGACTCACCACAGGGGCTTTAGTGGCCTGGGGGTCTACTCTGGAGTGCATAGCCTGTGGGCTGTTTGAGAAGCTGGAGCTGGTGGACCATAAAATTGGTGACCATGGAAGACCAGAAAACAAAGTCAGCATTTGTGGTGGATCTGAGAAGCTTATACTGGTGGTAGTGTGAGATCACGGAGAGTGTGAGAATTTGACACAGGTGTGACTGGTATTTTGTGGACACTGCACAAAGCTAGCACTGTTAGGTAATGTGAGTCACTGACATGAGTGGCTGCTGTTGTAAGCTGGGGCTTAAGGTAGTGCACAAAGCTCTCTCTAATGGACAGTAAAATAAACTTCAACTGTTGTATGCAGTGTGAAGATCACACCAGCAGGCTGTGTCAGAAGATTGCAAAGGGACAGTGCTACTGGCTGGCAACAATGAGTAGCAGGAGAGGGCTGCACTGGCGGGCATTGGGAGAAACATGCACAGCTGGGCAGGGTGAAGAGTTTGTAGATAGCGTAAGAAGCTCTTACTGCTACATGAAGTGAGACATTTTCATTGTTGTAACAATTAAGGAAGTCTATTGTTGGGCAGGGTGAGAAACTAACCATAGTGGTGGAAGTGAAATGCCTTTTTCTTGCCCTTTGTGATGGACTAATGGGCAGTAGGAGACATTTGCATAACAGTGGCAGACTTAGGGCACAATCTTTACCATTCTTGTATCTCAGAGGTTGTGACAGTCTCTAGTTGAACTCAAGTGGAGCTAAAAATCTTTTGAGGAGTATGGTTTACATTCTCCTAAACAGCTAACAGAAGATTTTGACAACTTGTTCAAAAAGCAAGTTGGTATTATGCAGTCCGGAGCTCACACTGTTAAAGAGCCTAGTTGTAAGAGGAAGAACCGGTGAATATCATACTGTTTTAATCAGTCATAAGTCTTTTCTGTCAGCAGTGGCCTTTGGTGGAAGGCGGATTTTGGAATATGGCAGAATGGAGGAGGGGAGAGAAATAAGGGTGAAAAAAATAAAGGAATTGAAAAACAGCAGGTGAATTGTAATGTGAAAGAAGTAGTTGGACAATAATCAAAAATGGGGCAAGACAAGAGGACAGTCAGAAGTGAAGTTGGGAGGCAATTCGATATCTAGCTGCCAAGAGGTCCACACCTCTCTGGAACCCAGACTTTGATCCTCTGACGTACCTTCATGGGATACTGCTACATGGTTCTCTGAGGTCCTTTGTGAAGTGGTGACTCAGTGATGGAGGCTCTGTGCTTTCATCTTGCCACCAGGCCTGGCTCTAGGATTCTTGCTCTGGGAGAGCCCTAATCAAGGATTGTTTGTCCACGAAAAACTGGGCAGCAGCTAAAAAACAACAAAATATTGCAGAGATCTGATATTTTGGGTTACTGACATTTGTTGAATATTGACATTTTAACACCATAGCCACCAGGTAAAGAGATACATACTTACTAAGCCCTGTAACTACTTTGCACACCGCTATCTAATAATATAATGCACACTTAACCTTTATATATCCTCCCTTTCTATGCACATATTCACTAAAACCCACCATTATAAGCCAACTTATGGTTCTGAAAAAATGAGGAAAACCACAGAAACTCACCAGTTTTGGTAACCAAAACAGATAAAACAGGTAATACCTAATGTTGTGTGTCATGCTCAAAACACTAGTTTCCCAATGAAAGCACAGCAGCATGGTCAGTGGTGCAAGTAATGGCATGCGTTGTATGCTTTGGTAACCATAAGTGGCGATCTGGTGTCCAAATTTGAGTCACAACCAGAACTTAGCTTTTAAACTCTGTTTTTTTTATTGATTCATTGACGATCACCATTCCTGATGGTTGTATTAATAATTTATTCGAGATATATAAACGAACGCTGAACATTTTAATTCCCCTCAGTGTCTACTGTTAGCTGGACTTTCAAGAAAACAGCATTTCAAGCTAAACACACAAAAATAAACATGTAATTTAAAAAATACTTAACACTTCCACATATGATATGGTCCTCTATTGCTATCTTGGGGTTCCAATGGCATTTACAAACCATCTGGCTTTCGGCCTCATGATTCAAGACATCACCAGAACGTCTTGATGGCAATGTTGGGCCATATTACACAGTCTGTTACCTGTTATGTATGGCAAAATAATAGCAAAATCCATGTATGGCTAAACATTTTGAAATGTTTTAATTACGTTTATTAAATTTCGGCTACCACCATGGGATGTGCATTTGGTTACACAAACAAAGTTAGGTGAAACTTGATTAGGGATTTCATAGTTTATAGGATGAAAATATGTCTTATTAATTGAGACTTTATTATTTTTTATGTTCATTGAAACAATTGGTAACATTTTGTAACATCACAAAAGGAAAATGTGGAGTCTGCAAAATGTATACATTACAGTAATAGGCAAATAAGGATATAATGTAGGCACAGTGGCACAATAAATTCACAGTTGTAAGCAGTTTCAGTTACGAAATATTACTACAGGATAGATTTTAAGTAGGGGCACCTTCACTGCAGCTCACCCACATGTCTTCCAATGAATATGTTAAGAAGTATACATCACTTCACCATTTGTTTGCCGAATCGGTTGCTCACTCTTAGATCCTCCAAGCCCTTACTCATCTTCAGATCTCGGAATCCTCTCTCGGAAATCAGGTCCTTCCTGGTCATTTTTATGAATCCTCGATTGCCCCTGACCCAAATGACCCCAGAAGCTAATGCACATCCTCCTGTCAGTAGGCTTCTGTTCATCCGTAGGCCTTGAGTTTTGCTCACTATCTAAATTACCCACTTATTAAAAGGAGTGTAAGTGGCTTGCCCTCTCCAGGCCCTTGACTCCTGCTCAGGCTCTGATCTCCAAGGTTCGAGCTCGCTCTCAGGGGCCTTTGGATTCCAGCTCCTCTTCTGGTCTGATTCCCCTGTGCACCCTCAGACCCTGTAGCTCCTGCTCACTCTTACCTGGAAGCTGCAGGTCACCCACAAATACCCGAGGACCATGTTCACAACGAGATTCCGCAAAACCTATATTCCTGTGTAGCTCCCTTGATGATCTGCTCACCCTAAAGGCATGCGGTTTACTGTCACCACCAGAATGTTGAATCTCCTTCAAGTGGGTATTAGGGGTGAACATATACTTCAGGGTATTGTTCAGTTTAGGTCCCTGAGCCTCAGGCTCACCCTTAGGAACCAGAAAGTCATGCTCTCTTAGTTTCCCAAAACACTGTCCACTCTAAGGTCTTCAGGGATCCTGCTTGTCCCAAGGGATCTTGCTCACCAGGGGGTGCCAAGGCTCCGGCTCACTGTCATTTACTTGTGGCTCCTGGCCATTCTCAGGTACCCAGAGGTTCCTTCTCAGGGACACTGATCAATGAAGCTCCTGCTCACCTTAGCTCCTCAGGACACACACTCATTTTCAAGTTTCTGAACCCCCTTCTCAATTTCACGTCAGAAGTTCCTGCTTGCCTTCAGATCACTGACTTTCCTTGTCACCCTGGGCTCTCCTGAGGCTTACGCTCAACCTTAAGTAGTCTGAAAACTCTCGAACGATAATCTTGATGACACTGCACCGGCCTGCAACACGCAGCCCTACGGGGAAATACACCGAGCAACCTTTTGTTACAAGTAATGTTTGTTGTTTATGGTCTTTCAATGGATGCAGACCTAAAGGACGACAGATTGTGTGTTGAAAAAGCATTATTCTGCCATGATGAGCTCCAGTGCCTATGTGCACTATTAGCACATGAATGCTTGGAAAACGCGGAACAACACCAATATAATGTGCTACTTAACAAATGAGCCCTGATTCTTGTGACATAAGCTTCCATAATGCTAAGTGTGTTTTACTGGTTACAGAATGAAGAAAGATATATTTGAAAATAAAGGAGTCTGAAAACTCCCTGCCAAACCTCAGGCATCAGTGATTGTACACATCCAAGTCGTCAATGGACTTTTTGGGTTGCCACACATACTGGATGACTTTTTTATCTTGAGAAGAAACATTATCTGAATCTGCTTGACATGCTGCAGGAAATCACCCCAACTACAGCCTTTCTTTTAATTTTCTATATATCATCTGTGCCTTTGCCTTCTCTTTTGCTCACCGCTTTTATGAACCGCCCTTCGCACCTCCCACTAGTGTTTATCCCACGCTCCCCCTTTATGCGCTCATTTCACCTGCACTCTCTCATTCTCACCCAGTGCATTTATTGTTTTTTCTATGTTTCTGTATGTACGTCCATCTTTTATACCAACTTTTCATTCGCTCTATCCTTCCCTCTGCCTTTATCTCACTGTACAGCCCCTTCTATTTTAATCACTTCCTTCATCATTCTCCCTACGATTCTGCCTCTTCTCTTATTTTCCATCTCTTTTCTCCTGTCTGTCTTCCCCTTGGTTGCTTTGGTTGCTTTGATCTTCCCCATTTCCATCACCCCGACAATATAGCCCTCTCTTAGTCTATAAAGTTGCCCCTCTCTCACTCCTCTGTTTCCTATATACCCTTTATCCTTTGTTATTTTTCTACGTCCCATGTCCTTATTCCCCCTCTTAATTTCTATTGCCTCGTTACATTTTACTTCAGTTCTTTTTCCTATTTAGAAAACTCCCTCTTTCTTCAATTGGGTTTTCTCATGTCACTCACCGTCATTTCTCTCTTTCTTTTTAATTAGTTTGTGTTCTACACTTCTTAGTATTATATTTCGTCATGTCCATTTTACTGACTTGCTGCTGTCAGTAACTATCTGCTTCATCTTGGAGAGAACCATTCTTTGAAGATATTAAATAGATTCCTGTCCTTTTGAATGCTTTCAGTTGTACAAGCTTCCAAACATTATTCAGAAAAGTGGATGGGCCTTGTTCTACCATTAGTATAGGACAGACCAATTCTGATTTAGAGGTGAGTGGTCAAGTAAAATGTACCTGTTTCTGGAGGAAGTGTTAACAAGCATTTGCAATGCAATAGGTCTCATATTAGGAAAGTTTGAGGTATTGGTATTGTAAATGACAAATCAAATTTTTTATTTAGGTTTTGTTTTTGAAAATAGCGAAATTAATAGCTTTGTCATTTACCATGCCAATAGTTATAACTTTCGCAAATGTGACACCTATAGCATTTGTAATGCAATATGTTATACATTTCAGCATGCCATACCACTACAAAATACCTATGTAAAATCTAGGGTATAACAAGCCTTTCCTGTCGTGTCGGGGAGCACATCACTTGACCCTTGATGGTGCTATAGGAGTTAATGTCTATGATGTCAGAGGCAACCTATTTTAGGGGTGAAACCCCTAAAATACTTAGCTCCCCCCTCAGTGTCTGGTGAAGACGAGTCAGACAAGAGGCAACCAATGAAACGGGGGTAAAAAGTTCCTTAAAATAAAATCACTGGTTATAGGCAAAGAAATGTGACGAAGCTTCATTACCATATAGTTGCATATTGAGATGCCAAACTAAAATTAGATGGTGCTATCAGGCAGGCTTGCAAGCTGGGGAAATGGGTTCCACCCAAAACAAGGAAAAGAGGTCCATTTCTGTAGTTTGCACAGTAAATAATGCGCTCTGCTTCACCCGTGGTTTGCATGGTAATGATATATTGGGCATCCTGCCTTCAAGTAATGAATTCCTCTAATTCAGGAAGCTACTTTGTACTGTAAAGTTTTGAAACATAGTAGAGGATGTTGAACTATGCTCAAATCTTAAAACAGATCAAGTAGGAAGATGTAGCTTCTTCATTATAATCTACAGTTATGTTGATATCCTTGCACATTGCAATCTGTGATAACTCAGCAATAACCCCTGGACAGAATCCATTCTGATAGTTCGAGAGCAGGTTGTAATGTTCTATGAATGCTGATGTTTGTTTGCATACAGATTTTTTAAATTTTTTATTGGTCTGCATTTTTGGGGTTAGATGGTTTCAATCTGTTTTTATTAATGTATAACCATAGCTATTTTGTGTCATTTCAAGTGACTCAGGAGACTTCCTATTGATAAACAACAATTGATTAGCACTGCCTGCTCAGCTTTTGAGCAGGAGCACCTTGCTGTAGGATCTCTAAAGGACCCTACAAGAAGGGCGACCAAGGTAAGCCATGAGGACGCTAGCCAGGAGACACAAGTGGTGCTTGGAATGATATATATATATATGTGTGTGTGAGAGAGTGAGAGAGTGAGTGTGAGAGAGTGCACAAACAGAGCTAGTGGACATGCATTCAGAAGGTGAAACCCCTAAAATACTTAGCTCCCCCCCTCAGTGTCTGGTGAAGACAAGTCAGGAGATTCCTCTACAACAGCCCCATGAACTCACATGATAACATGGGGAAGTCACCGTTTCCAATCACAGATTGTACTAACTGGTTTCAAGGACTGGTGATCCTTCACTCACAGCCGCCATGAATACATTTATGAGCGCGCACACAAACACCAAATGTTTGCATATTGTGAAGAAAAGACATTTAAGTGAATACTGCATTTCTTCGAGCAAAGGACGATCAACAACACAGCAGGTACACTAAGACGTGTAGGCTTCTGCACTTCTGAAACGCGTAAATCACTTGCACGAACGTCAGAAGAGAGAGAAGCAGGAGCTTCATCAAAGGCACGTTATAGGCCTGAGCCACAGGACGAAAGAAACACACACTGATTCGGGTGCGATGAGCCCATGGCCAGTCATGCCCTCAAAGCAATAGTGTAACAAGCATACTGCTGGGGGTCGGAGGCAGTGGGCCGGATGGGTTGAAGACTGTGCTACGGGGGTGGCATGGGCCCGATCCGTGGCAGGTAGATAGAGAGGCAGGCCAGGCGACTGACGAGGCATTGCTGCTACAGCCCGCAGAGGCCTAGGTTGGCAAATTCCACTGCAAAAACATCCAAAAAGTAGCCCGGAGCACACCTGGATGCATGCTGAGGCTCCGAGTGTTAACCATTGGTTAACACTTCACTATGGCATAAGGTGAATCTCCTTGCACCTGTTGCTCCACCCCCCACAAAGCAGAGATGTTGATTTTTTGACAAAAATTGGCCGAGCCACGGCCGCCAGGGTTTGTTTAGGTTGCAGTCGGCTGGCACTACATGCAGCATCTGTACTGAAGGTAGAAAAAATGCATATTAACATTTAACAGCAATAAGGAGCAGAGAGTACAAAAGCAGGCACATTGGTGCAACGTAAAGCGCAGCACCCTTGTTGTGAAAATAAAAGCAGAGATGTTTAAGTGGAGTTGGGTGAGCTGCGCGGCCGCCACTGTTCACTTCGTTTCCCGGTCGCATTCACAAATGGCCTCTCAGAACAGGTTAAATGGAGGAGCGTTAGTGTGAACGATGGTGAGTTTCAGTGACACTCTAGCACTCCACAAAAGCAGTTTTAAAACCATTTCTCAACCTCATTAACTTCTTGAAGCCTGATAGGTTCGGAAGATGCACGGGGCGCAGCTTGGGAGAGAGAGGCTCATGCACGCTGACCGGCTCACATCCCAGCACAACACACTGGGTTGGCAATGTCGAAAGTGAACACGATTGTGAAAGTGAAAGCGATCGCAATTGCTTTATTTGCAGAGGAAGGCAGGCATGGTGCGCGTGTTGTTGTGTGAAGATTGGCATTCACGAGGAAGAAAGGAGGCAGTCACCCACACAGGGGGAGCCAGATCCCAGCATTACTAGATGCACAAAAACAGACGGACGGAAATGTGGGCATGTATACGAGATATGAATGTCATGAAAAGGTTGGCAATGCTGAAAGTGAACGTGATCGCTAAAAGATCCCAGCATTACTAGATGCACAAAAACAGACGGACGGAAATGTGGGCATGTATACGAGATATGAATGTCATGAAAAGGTTGGCAATGCTGAAAATGAACGCGATCGCTAAAAGATCCCAGCATTACTAGATGCACAAAAACAGACGGACGGAAATGTGGGCATGTATACGAGATATGAATGTCATGAAAAGGTTGGCAATGTTGAAAGTGAACGCGATCGCTAAAGTGAAAAGCGATCGCGATTGTAAAAGAAGCAGATACGAGCGGATAAACAACCCCAAAAAGTACATTTGAAATGCGTGGAGACAGGAGGAGCCGAAGAACTTACAACAAAAGGTGTTGGGGAGAGAGAGGGGAGGTGCTGGGGAACAGATGGCCGTGAAGTAGGGGGCGGGGCAGCGGAACCCTTTGAAGTCACGGCCTGCGGCCGTGAATAAGTGACGGCGGGGGGGGCGGGGCAGCGGAAGCCTTCGATTGCTGCTGTGGGGAAATGCAAGCTCGTGCACGAAGGAGCTTGTGATTTCACGTGAACTGTTGAGAATCCGGATCGTAAAAAAGTGGATGGATAGGAAAAGGTCTCTCTACGAGACCTAAAAACAGTGGAGAATCCACAGGGTGAGGCCTTGATCCATCCTTTCCTTATTATTCTAACATCCACTTCCGCATCCATCCATCACTTTAACATTCGCTGTTCTTTTTCTCGCTTTACCATCACCCTTCTCTTCACTTTTGCTTCCTATTCTTTCCTTTTCAGTCCTTAATTTGAGCTGGTGGTTCCCATTGGGGACTATCGGCACTTATTTTGAGGAACTTACACTTGTTTTTATTATATATTATCATATATTATTAGAGCGTGCGAGGGGGAAAACATGCAGACTGAAAGACAGAGCAAGAGAAAGATGAAGAAACCATCAAAAAGGGAGAACGCAGGAACCTGCAAGAGTGAGATAAAGGCACAGGGGGTGCCCGGTAGTGGAATAAAGAGGCAAGGCATGAGGTCCCTAAGGCACCTCATGACTTAAGGTTTTTAAGGTTACAAAGAAATATAATGAAATTAAGGGAACTGGGCTTCTAATCATAGCTTCAGCAAGGCACTCATTCTTTTACAAATTAAGGTCTGCCCCTCTCTATACCAATCTCTTGTTCTACCCTTCCCTCCACTCAATCTTTCTTGACAATCTTTTTCTTGGCTTTTTCGCTCTATCTTTTCTCAGTCTATCTCTATGTGCATATCTGGAATTATTTCCCACCTTATCTTCTTTTCCTCTCTTCTGTCCCTCAAATATTTCTCCCTCTTTTCTCTCCTCTTCTCCATTTGTCTCTACACCCCACTCCGTCTCTCATTTTCGTTTGGCTTTCTCTCCTCTGCTTATCTCTCCTCTGCTTTCACCTCTCCTTTTGCTACAAGATATAGGGTAAATGTTTTTCCCTTCAACATTGTCAAAAAATGCATTGCATTTTACACTTTTCAGGTCATATTTTTCTTGAAATGCAAAGTTACTTCACTTTCTAGTGTTTTTTTTAATGAAGTTTCATTGCTCTTGAATTGTGCATGGCACCATCTCCATTCCATAAGTGGATAGAATTTCATTAGAATGAAACGCCCAATCTCAGTCTGGCATGTCAAGACTCACTTTTTTACATAAGAAGGCTGGCACTGGGCACCTCTATCTTTATTCGTTGTGGCCTGCTGGATGGGGCTAAAGCCCATGACGCTTATTCTTCTGCTCAAAAGCAGCAACTCCCCTGTGGCCTGGGACTGGTGGAGGTGCACCACATGCTGTGTATCCTCAGCCGGCCCAGCCTCGGTCTCTTACTGTGTCACACTCAGCTAAGCTGCAACAGCCTTTCGGGTTGTGCGCTAGCAGGAAAGTTGGCCCAGTAATGTGGGCCTGCTCTTCCACTTCTGAATTGCCTTTGGTAGGCCAGGATCTTTCTTGTGTGGGAAGTCCCTGTAGAACTGGGCCTGCTATCACTCTCTTTTATTGTTGGATGCCAGTTGACTAAGGAGCTGAGAGCTGGGAGAGAGGGGCGTGGAGGTACAGTAACTAGTTGTAGATGCAGGCTTGGAGGCATTTGTCGGCAAGCAGTGGCGTAGCGGAGTCAAGCCGTCCCCCCCTCCAAAGTAGATACTGGTGGCCCCCCAAACTCTGAACCCAGCCAGGAGCTCTAAGCTTCTACCCATGCACAGCGCCCGGGCGGGCACCATGGGCACTGCCAGCAAGGCTACATGATGAAGTGGAGCGCGGCTTGTAACAATGGGAAGTGGAAGCACCGCGCCCAGCCACCAAGGACCTGATTGGAATTACCTTCTGGCGAATAGATGCAAAGCCAACCACTAATGCGGCAGAAGGCAGAGGAAATCAATGTTCTCAAATTACTGGGGAAGGAGAGAAGGAAAGTCCCCTCCCTTCTTTCCTCTTACTTTTCGTTGTGGTGCAGCTAGGCCAACATTGGGTGGAAAGAGTAGAAGAAGGAGTCAGTTGCACAGTGGAGAGTGCAGAACTCACCTGCTCATGGAAGGGCATAATTATGTAAACACATTTCCCATTTCTGACTGAAATAGACGAAACGACTTAGATTTTTATGCCATACATTCTTGAAAGCTAAGAGTAATTGATACTGTTTACAAAAGTAATATATCTGGCGTGAGTGGACAGATGGTTCACAACAGAAAATAAATATCTGAATGAAAAAAATGTAAGATATGAAGACAAAGGGAGGTCGTGGATCGGAGGCGGCCATCAAACCCATCTTGAAACTAGGATAGCTCAGAAAGAAAGACTAAGGGGAAAAACAACTGATACTCAAGGAATGATTTACCTGGGCTCAAATGAGAGAGTTTTGAGAACATCTCTCCCCTTCCCTTCCAGTCACTGCGACCAATTAGCATCTGTTAGATTTTCAAAGCCCTCACCCGCATCCCTTCAAGCTACCACTTCCAGAGGCTGGAAAGGACCTCTTGAAAAACACCGGGAGAGTCTCTCGTTTGCAGCCCGACTATCCTGAACACTAACATCCCTTCGGTAGCGCCCCTCTCTCTCAGCCTGTTTATGCCACTGCCTCTCTTAAATATTCCCTAAACAAATGTAGACTGCCATCTGAAATATGCTCTACAGATGACCCCAGAAAACTGAAACCTCACTGTAAGAGACTGAAGTGCACGTGAGACCCACCCACCCGGTGTGTGACTGGAGCACATGTAAGTCTGCTTTAAAGAATTACCAAAGGCATATACACCAAATGTGACATCATTTTTCTGATTGACCATATACACAACAGTTCCAACCCTGCCTGGGAAATCTTTTCCATTATTAAAGACGTTTCCGTTCCTGCTGATTGCACTCAGGCAGCTTTACTCTCCCAGGAGCTTTGAACCAAGCTGTGAAGTTTCTTCCTGTGCAAAACCAACACTAATGTTCTAAATGTGAGCCTTAACTCCCTAAGGGCTCCCTCCCTTTCATAAATCTACCCTCAGATGTTGGAAGCATGGCTACCCTTCCTACATTTGTACCTTTAGACACTAAAGCCATTAAAAGCACGATGTGCACTCGTAAACTCGGTTCTTCAGACAACCCATGCCCGCATCATATCATCTCTCTTTGTCCTAATATCTTGGTCCAGTTTTCTTCATCCCCTTAAAGCTATTGTTGACCTTGGTGGAAGTTGCTAGGGTATAGAAGCAGGTCAAAGTAATACCCCAGCTGGGGGCGTGGCCTGCTAAGATGGCCGACTAGACGTCTCTCCCGGCCACTCCTGCTGTGGAGCTCTGAAACCTTCAAAATCCTGAGCCTATCCTTGCATAGAGAAACCCAGAATTGCGGTGGTGACACCCCCTGATGTAGACAGGCCTGTGGGGGCCCCAAATATGCTCCATCGTGGCCGCGGTGGCTGGTCTGAGTGGACAGACATTTCCTCACACAGGCGGAAGAAACAGAAAGTGTGATGGACACAACATATTTGGCTAGATACATCTAGGATCACTCACCCCCGCTTTTGATTTGCTCTTTGACTAGAAGAGTGCCACAGGTCCCATTGTGGCTGATGTGGGTGGAGTCCCTCTCTGACCCAGTCTATAGGGTGACAATCTCAAACGCCTTGACTGATTACTTTACCCTTAACTGGGAGAGCCCCCAGCAGAGAGCGATGGAATGGAATGCCATGAAGGTATTGCTTAGGGGCTAAGGCATGGCAACCACTACTGGTATACGATAAACACTAGAGATGGACCTGATGTTGCAGGAAGAAAAGCTGGCAACCATGGAGAGGACACAGCTGCAAAGTCAGACAGTTTGACAGGAGTGGGGTGAAGCAAAACAACCGGTTTATTCCTTGTGGGAATGTCTAGAAAAACATGTACAGCTCTCTTATAGATGATGACTGCATACGGAGGGGGATAGGGCAGGCAGGCAGGCTTTTGGCCAGGATGGTGAAGCAGGAACAATGCACATAACCTTTACTGATGATTAAAGACCCAGCTGGGAGGGAGGGTCATAGGCAACAGTCCTTTAATAAGAACCTGACAGACCACCTCCAGGGTGTATGCATATCACCCAGTGATACCCTAGTCCTTATGGTAGCAGCCTAAATAGACTTGCTTCTGATGACATGGCTGGAGGGAACTGAATGGGCAGAGTTAGAGGGCATTTAACCAAACAAGAGATATTACTGGCTATTGATTCCCTCAAGACAGCTAAAGCCCTGGGTGGTGATGGGCTGCCCGACAAACTTTACAGGGCCTTCCCAGCGACTATGGCTGATAATTTGTCTGGTATACCAAGAGGCCCTGGAGAAGGTGGGTGCCCCTGCATCCATGTGCGAGGTGCTAGTAGTGCCACTACCCAGGCCAGGGAAAGACCAACTAGACGCAGCCTCGTATCGCCCTCTGGCCCAATTAAATAAAGATCAAAAGATACTTTGGCAAATGTTGGCAAAATGTTTGTACCGCTACCTCCCAAAACAAGTCGATCCTGATCAGCTGGGATTTATCTCCAACAGAAACACTCTTCGCAACCTATGGAGGCAGCCTCGTGTCTTTCATGTGCCCTGTCTGGATCATGATCAATATCCCTTCCCTTCCTAAATACAGAAAAGCTGTTTGATTCGGTCAGCAGGGAATATATGTGGCGGGTATTTGAAAGAGTGGGCTGGGTCTCAAGTTTGTCACCTGGGTAAAACTGCTCTATACAAAACCGATGGAGTGGGCTGGCACAGGGAGCCTAGTGTTAGAAGTAATCGGGCAGCAGCAAGTAACCCGACAGGGGTGCCCCTGTCCCCTTTGCTGTTTTCTCGGGCATTGAGGCCGGTGGCATGCAAGGTGTGAAAGGCGTTGCATGGCTGGGAAATACAGGTGAGACAGACAACACATGTTGAGTCATTAAAGATGGACAACGCCATGGTTTATTTGCACCAGCCAGTCATTTCAACCCCGATCCTATTGAATGTGATGCAGGATTTTGGAGCGCTCTCTGGACTACATGTGTCCCAGTTGAAATCTGCATTGTACCCGATGGGTCAGCTGAAAGGAATAGAGCCCACCCTCGTCCTGAGTGGGATCTGCCCTGGAGCATGGATTGTGTCAAATACCTCTGTATGCATATATCGCATGGGGTACAGCAGTGCCACACATTGAACATGCGGCCGGTTATAGCAAGTCTCTGAAAAATCTTTTACATTTTGGAACACTCGAAATGTCTCCCTGATGTGGAAGATTGCCCTGAGTAAAATGGTTGTGCTGTCCCATTGCCTTTATATATTGCAGGGCACCATGTACGAGATTTTCCAGAGCGTCTTTAATGAGCTGGTCGGCTCCTGACGGAACTGCTGAGGGACGGAAAACAATGCAGGCTCGGGCTTGCCACGTTGAGACTGGAGTGGGATAAAGGCAGGATGATAGTACTAGACCTCCAATTGTATTACTTCGCATTACGCCTACAGCACGCTGCATACTGGTTCGATGGCAAACCCATCTGGGAAAGGTCCCTACTGGCTGGCACTGTTGGGGGCGCTGACCTGGAGACCCTAATGCTGCATGGCAGTAGAACACCTGGGACACTGGGAGACTGGTATGTAGGGTCTGGGAGCGGGTGGTGCAGGGAGTGCTACATTGGGCACCCGTTGTCCTGGAGTTGAAGGTTTGGATAATCTGGCCTTTTGCGCAAATAGCTCGGACCATTGCCACAGACCACTGGCGATAGAGGGGCTGTATCACCTAAGATGATTTGTACACATGGGGCTGGTTTATCCATCGGCAGGAGGCAATAGAAACGTTTGTCCTCGGTAGCGGTCAGTTTCTTCAGTGGCGTAGCGGGACCTTTGCCACCCATGGCGGTCCCTGTGTTTGCCACTCTGCATGTAAGAGCAGGGTGCTGGCGATTCCTACATTTTTCATCCTGCGATAGCTGCCAGTAAGAGCAGGGGGTGGGGGGAGACCGGCATCCCTGAAACTCGAGCCGCCCGGGGCAGATCGTCTCCCTGCTATGCCACTGAGTTCCTTCAGTACACCCAAATGGCAGCAATGGTGTGGGAAATATGGCCAGGGTTACATGACACCCCTGAGCCTACCCAGACACTCATTGCTCTCTTGACATATTTTGTGTAGCTGTCCTCAGATTGTATGTTACTGGGATGAGGTCCTGGGGCACCTGCATAATGCTACGGGTTGGGTTGTCCGTAGAAAACTGAACCAATGCCTACTGGGGTTTGTGCCTGACAGAAAAAAGAGGAAGCATAGTAGGAAATGTGCACTAAATGGACTAGCCATCACCAAAGGACGTGTAGCCTTTAGATGGCTGAGCCCGAGTAGTGTTGTGTGAGTTTGCATTGATGGTACCCTTGTGGCTCCTGATGAACTCCATAGAACTGTGAAGCTAAGCGTTAGAGCAGAGTGAAGTGAAGTGAATGCAAGTTTAGAATGTTGAGTTCGCAGGTACATGCAGAGGAATAAAGAAGTGTTATACTCAACTCCATCTGTAGTCACTGGCGAGTACCTAGGTTGGGGAGGACACTACAACTGGCAACAAGATAGGAGACAAGTAACACAAAGATCGACAAGTGCTCTCCAAGAGAGCGTGCCGTGGTCCAGTGAATTGCTCGCGCATGCCACCTGTGCCTATGTCAAAGTGTGGAATCGATATTTGGCGGATGTGGAGTCAAAGCGCAGCCCCAGTCCATGCAAATCATTTGAAGATAATGAAAGCTACACTGAGAAGTCTACACGTCATTGCCCGAGAACCTGCTGAGAAGGCCACAAAAAGAGGTACAGCGCTACTACGCACCTCAAAGCCATACATCATATGGAGTGATAATGCCATAAGTGAATGCAATCAGGTTTTGAAAGAGCAGCAAATGGTAACAGCCAACTTCAAGATAATGCTGCTATCAGAAGCGCTGTGAAGCAGAGATCAGTCCTGTGCCAGGCAGTATAAAGAGACATTTACAAGCAACGAAATTCAAATACAAAAAACGGTCATCTTCATACTACAACTGAGAAAAAGGATTTATTGTGCCACAGCATTGGGAGAAGTTACCCTAGAGGAAGCACCCGAGGTGTGCTTGCACAGCTGGTATACCTAAAGTTGAAAACCACCAAAGCTACCGGGTGGCGGCTCAGAACAACTCCAAAAGTCTCCTGAAAGCAAAGGAAACCCCTGGAGTCCAAGAGGGAGGTCAAGGTTCCACACCCTTTCCAAAATGATTCAGAGGCCAGCACATCACAGGGCCCTTTTAGATGGTATGGATGAAGTAGGTTCTAGAGGAAAGCAGTCAGTGGTGGAGAGAACTCCACCCTCAGTGTCAGTCAATCTTGTAAATGGTTACAGTGCTGCCGCCTGCTTGAAACACCACTGTCATTCGATACCAGTAAAAAGCTGAATACTGGTGACAGATGGACTTCCCGGACAGAGACATTTGATGATTTCATTGATGTGATGGAAGAAGCTGATAGCAAGATGATTTTCAAGTACCTTAAGAATTTTGTTGGTGAAGGTGTAAAAGAAGTGATAAAGAGAATGCAGCAAGCTGACAAATTACATATAGTCAAATCAAAGTAGCCCTGGACCTCCAGTTAAATCCTTTGCCGAATGTAGATTACGAAAGGTACATCTTCAATCAAGAATGATACACAGCTGGTGAGACATCAACAAATTTGTTGAGAAACTGAATACGCTCAATATGCACTGTAAGTTCAATTGATTTAACAATGAGGAAGCTATATGTCTCAGAGTGATTGATGAATGCTTGTCAGATTAATTCAGATGATGAAACTTAGCCTGGACCGCATTCTTATGGCTGCCAGAGCTGAAGAGTGTGCTGATCGACAAGCTGCTGACATGGAGGCCAGAGGTGCCCAGAGTGAATCAGTCATGAACGTGAAATGTAAGCCAATGCACAAGGCAGAGTGACACAAAGTGATTTCTCCTCAGAAAAAGAAGTTGTGCTTGAGGTGTGGATATTAGTTTCCACATAAAGGTGAATGTCCTGCCACTGGGCAAATCTGCAAAGAGTGTGGAAAGGAGAACCAATTTGTAATGGTCTGCAAGTAGAAGGAGAAAGCAAGTCCGTCATGGCGCAAAGACAAAATGGCCACCCCAACGTTCAGAAGTGATGGTCAACGCACATCCACAAGGCCAAGCTACTGTATCATCTGAAGAAAATCAACACCAAATGAAGTCAAGTCAAGTCAAGTCAGAAATTTATATAGCGCGCTACATACCCAGAGGGTCTCAAGGCGCTTGAGGAGGGGAAGGGAGTTACTTGTCGAATATCCAGGTTTTAAGTTGCTTTCTGAATGCTAGGTGGTTCTGTGTGAGACGTAGGTGGGTGGGGAGAGAGTTCCAGGTTTTAGCTGCGAGGTAGGAGAAGGATCTACCTCCCATGGTGGATTTATTGATGCGAGGAATGGTAGCAAGGGCTTGGTTGGAAGATCGAAGCTGGCGAGGGGGGGTGTAGAAGGAAAGTCGTGTGTTGAGGCATTCGGGTCCAAGTTCGTAGAGTGCTTTGTGGGCGTGGGTTAGGAGTCGGAAAGTAATCCTCTTATTGACGGGGAGCCAGTGGAGGTTTTTCAGGTGGCTAGAGATATGGTCTTTGCGTGGGATGTCTAGTATGAGTCTGGCTGATGCGTTCTGGATGCGTTGGAGTTTTTTCTGGAGTTTTGCGGTGATACCGGCGTATAGGGTGTTTCCGTAGTCCAGGCGACTTGTAACCAGTGCATGGGTGACTGTCTTTCTGGTTTCGGTGGGGATCCAGCGAAATGTTTTTTTGAGCATGCGGAGGATGTTGAAGCATGAAGATGAGACTGCGTTGACTTGTCTGTTCATCGAGAGAGAGGAGTCCAGGATGACGCCCAGGTTTCGTGCGTGGTCTGTCGGGATGGGTGCTTTTCCAAGGGCCTCTGGCCACCAAGAGTCGTCCCAAGCGGAGGGGGAGGTGCCTAAGATAAGGTCATTTGACCTTTGACCTAAGATAAAGTCATTTGGCACATAAATCTTCATCAAACAGTTCTTTAGAATCCATTTCAAGTGAAGGGAAGAAGATTGTTGTGCCATGTCAATGTTTACCTCAGAGAAACATACACGTTAGATCAGCTGGATGTGAGGAAAAAAAGTCGACACAACAAAGCACTAAATTAATTCAAATACTGAAAATCACACTTAAAGTCAGCAGTTATTCAATACCTTTCATTATCAATTGTGGTGTGTTGATAAACATTATGCTTGAGGAGAAATATAATGAATTGCCTCTATTGACCCGACCTATGCCATTGCAAAACTAAAGTGTATACTTGAGCTGCATCAACCCTATTCAAAAAGTCAAGGTGCATTTGTAGCAACGATGAAACACAAAAAAACAAAAGTGCAAGCATCCATTCATGTACTTTAAGGTACCGTATCAAACGCCTGTTTACTCCATCTCAGCACAGCTGCTTATATGGAAATGATATCAATAAACTACAAAATCAGTGCTCATCATGAAATAGTAAGTCAACTCCCTTTGTTGTTTCATGGGTTGGGAAAACTCAAGACTATGAAAGTTCAATTACACATTAATGGGGACGTTCTGGCCTATTGCTCAAATATACAGACAAATCGCCTTTCACTTACAGAAAGCTGTTGAAAAAGAACTCTAATCCCTACGCAGACATGATATTAATGAGCATTCCATGGGTTTTTCCCATAGTGGTAGTACTCAAAAAGATAGTGGGGGAGCTGTATGCATCTGTGTGGAAATGCGTCAAGTGAACAAGGCAATCAAAAGAGGGTGACATCCAGGTCCACACATTTCCAACATAATAACACAAATGGTGCAAAGGTAATCCCTTGCCTTGATCTGATAAAAGGATAACATAATTTGGAACTTGAGGCGAACTGCAGGTACATTGCAACTTTTTCTACTCATATTGGTCTGTTCCAATACAAAACACTAACTTTCAAAGTGTCAATAGCTCTTGAGCTGTTTCAAGATATGTCATTCGAAATATCATATAGCCTGTCATGAACTATCACAATTATAGAGATGACATATCAGTTTGTGTAGCTTCACAGCAAGAGCACGATAAAGCTCTCATGCAGGTATGTCATTTGCTTACTAGTACAGGTTTAACTTTGAATGCTGAGAAATGTGAGTTCCATAAGACAAAGTTAAAATTCTTTGTTCATATCTCTTCTGATGGGCACATGACACCCGATCCAGCTGAAGTGCAAGGGCTCTCATCAGCCAGTCCCCCACAAGATGTTTCCATGTTATGTTCGTTCCTTGCTCAAGATACATATGAGACTTTGCCACCGTCAGTGCGCCATTAAGGGACTTGATGAAAAAGAATGTTAATTTTCAATGGTTACATGAATGCGAGCAAAGCATTCCGAAAATTGAACAAGTTATTGAGAACGCTACTGGAATTGACATACTTTGATCTAAAGCTTAATACTGAGATTGTTGTTGACGCTAACCCTGTTGGGTTAGCCGCCATTCTTGCACAGAAGACACCCAAATGCTTGAATACATATTATGGCATATGCAAACAGAAGTTTGGCCCAAACTGAATGTGCTTACTCACAAACTGAGAAATAAAGCTTAGCAGTGGTGTGGGCTTTTGAACAATTCCAAGTATTTTTGAACAGGCATCCCTTCATGCTTGTGACAGATCATCAAGCATTGCTGACCATCTTTGCCAAGCCAAAGGCAAAAATGCCTCCTCGCATTGAACATTGGGCCTGCGATTGCAAGAATAAACCTTCAACGTCGTGCCTCATCCAGTGAAAGATCAAAAAATTGCTGGCTACTTTTTACAAGTGTCTCTACAGTGCCAGGGCAATACTTCCAAGACAGCTGTACATACAAACATCAAGCACCAAGGCTGCCATTTCGTTGGAACAAATTGTCACTGCCACAAGTCAAGCTAGTGACACGGTAAAGCTGAAAGACAGTCTATTACAAATCAGTTGTGGTACCAGTACTCTTGGTCTCTTATCAGTGACAGTTAATACCACAAGCTCGTCGAGACCAAGTCTTGTTTCCAAATCTCAACGAGAGAGTTGAAAGAGAATTGAGGGCCTGTCATCTATGCAACTGCCTGTCATTGAAAACTACTCAACAAAACTTAAACATGCCAAAGTTGCCAATATATGCATGGGAAAGAATTGCTGTTGACTTTTTCAGTCCTCTTTACAATGGACATCACCTGATGGTGATCGTTGATGAATACTCCCGTTTTACACTTATAGAAGATCTCTCATTTATCTCAAGAAACAGTCATCAAGAGATTAGACGGCATCTTTGCTACATGGGGTGTGCCAGAAAAACCAAGGCCCATCTTTCAATAGTTGAGAGTTCATAGACTTTCTAATTCATCTTAATGTAAAGCATAAGAAGAGCACCCCTATTAGTCCACAGGCCAATGGCCTTGTAGGAGAGTAGGATCTGCTTACTATGGTTATCCTCACTTTTTGCTATGTTTCACGGATTTATCGACTTTAGTCTGGCAGGGGCCCTGCTAACCAGGACCCCAGCCTAGCTGATTCTTCTCTAAACTGATTGCATGTACATTAGGTACACTCCAGCTTGGTTACTGGGTTACCCTGTGAGTCTCTAGTATATAGTACCTTAGGTACCAAGGGCATAGGTACCCCAGATGCCACCCCTGGGAAGCCTTCCAAAAGGGCACCACAGGTCTGCTTCTGCAGCCTGGGTAAGGTGGTGTAAGCACCCCTTACTAAGATATAGTATACCTATATCTACCTTTTAAAAACAGACACATATAAACCTATAAGTCACACCTATGGCAGGCCTTGACAATCCTGAAGGCAGAGTGCTTGGTTTTGTGTGAGAGGGTGCCCAAGCATGAGCTGAGCGCCTCTGCAGCTTACGGAATCCCTTCCTTATAGCTGTTCTGTGATACAGCCATACCATATACTCTTAAGTGCATTATAACCTAGCGGTAAATGCTAACTTTGGAATGGCTGCATCAAAACATGTTGTTTTTGGTGTCAAACACTTTAGAATCCTACCCCCTGCCAGCCCTGGTGGCGGGGGTAGAATTCCACCCTTCTAGAGGTAAAAGACATGTACACCTTTAATTACCCGATAATAGTTTAAAAGAGCATCAGCATCACAAAATGGATGCTGCTGCCACAGACACAAGTCTGACCTCCTGCAGCTGGACGAAACTCCGGCAGGGGAGGCCTGGACAATAGGGTTCCTGTCACAGGGAGGTGTAACCACCTCCCCAGACAGGCTTTAGTGTATTGGGGCAGGGTGGGTGCATTCAGTAAATGCTTTTCAGCCAGTACCTGGGGCACACAAGGTGTCCCTGTGCATTTCCCAGTTCAAACCGGTTGCTGGGGCACTCAGCCCAGGCTCTGGCATGAAACTGGACAAAGGGGAAGGCGTGTAACCACCCTCTCCCCAGATCCTCCCATAGGAGCGGATGTTGGGAGTAGTTGCACCACCATATTACTTAAATTACAGGAACAAATGTGCTTGACCCTGGTCTGCTGTTGTGTCTCTTGCGCCTTGCATCCCCTAAACTTAGTATAAGTATAGGAACCCAGTCCCTAGGACTTTAGATTACCCTGGACATAACTCTGCAACATATATCCTAGAACTTCGACATTCTATTACCACCAGAAGACAGAAGGATCTCCCTTGGGGTCAAGGAGTGATTCCCCCGGGGGGAGGAGCCTAGCCTGCGACCATGATGGCCGCCTGATCCCTCGGCTCCGCCGACCCTCTCGTTCCCCTTCCGAAACGCCGCTGATCCTGCAAGCTATCCTGCTAACTTGTCGGCGTCCTGGAACCGGGTGGCGCTCCTGAGTCCGACGGTGTGCTCCCCGGCACGATCCCTGCGGCAGAAGCGGCAAGGTGTCCCAGTCTTAGCTTCAGTGCTGCATGGCGGAGGCCGGGTCTTTGTTCTCTGGAGGCGGCCGTCCCGGATTGCAACAACAGCGGACATTGTAGCAGGGCGGGGTTGGCTGAAGGAGAGCGATTATTGCATTGACTTCCCTGCTACAGCGAGCCGCCCTGTCCTGCACGCTTCCACGCTCGCATTCTATCACCGCCGCCGGTGCTACATTGTATCCTCTTTCCGGCTTGTGGACGGCTTTGAGCGTCTTCTTGTTCTCCAGCGCTGCGATGGGTGCCATTTTGAACTGAGCGCTCGGCACCTGGGACTCTCGACCCCCGGAGACTCTTTGGGGTGTCTATTGTGGTTGGCGCTGCACTGCAGCCGGGTGGCAGGCAAAGGGGACTGTCCTGCTATTGTACCCCCCGGAGTGGTAGTGCTTTGTGGGCCGGCTACTGGTGGGCTGCCTTCACGATGGCCGTTGGCGAACAGTCTCGAGGGCTACGGTGTGACTACGCGCCCAGGGTGCGCGAGACGGCAGCGTCCTCTTATCCTGAGGCGTCCCTTAGGGTTGCTGATATTCTGGGCGCCCTGAGTGATCTTCGTGTAGCTATACGTGACACGGCCCAGGACCTGGAAAGCCGACTGGATATCACTGCGCTTGCAGAGCCCTCGGATGGCCGTGCTGCTCATCATGTGCTGTGCACCTCGCCACACCCTGTGTTCGACTGTGATTACCAGCCTGCCCAGATGTACATGGAGGCGCTGGAGACGAGAGATATGGTTGCTGCCGCGCTACCCATTACTGTTGTGGAGACGTGTGGGGATCTTGGACCTTGGCAACGGCTGGAGGTTTGTGTCCGGACGCCTTGCCTCACGACTGCTTCGTGGCCTCATGGCGGGTCTTTCTGCCCCATCCTGGAGTTGCAGCTACTGTTTTGGTCGGCTGCCCTTCAAGAATTGCTGTCGTGCATTGCCTTTTCTTGGATGGCCGCTTACCATTTGGCTCTAAGGTGGACGGACTTTTGTGGATGGCGTCTTGCTCTGCTGTGGACCTTACATTTGCTTTCTCCGTCCAAGATGGCTGCTTTAGAACTGGACTTCGTCGACATGCTGGATCGAAAGGGACAAGGCTGAGGAGGTTTCTCCCCTTTTGCTGCATCCCGTTGTGTGCATTGCTAGGACTGTAATGGACAGTTATGGGAGGTAAACGTTGGTTTGGTATCGGGTCGGGGTCCGGGGATGGGTGGCCGAGGGTAAACATGCTGGTTGTTTTGGTCATTTCTCTGGCCCTCCTCCGGTCTTATGTGATTCTCTTTTTCCTTCTTTCTTCTGCTTCTGAATTTCGGGTACTCTTTTGGGGTGACAGACACACTGCTAGGGGGGGGTAGGCCGTAGCCTCTGCATGCGTGTAGGGTGGGGGGTGGCGGGGGGGGGTTTATTTGTTCGTTTCAGTTCCTATGGGCCTTAATTTTTTTTCTTCTTCTTCTTCTACTCTTTTCTTCTCCTATTTCCCTGGGTCATTGGGTGGATTGATGCGATGTGGGTAGTGGCTGGGGCGTATCACACTGTTTGCTCGTCATCTCTCCTGTGCTACTCGCCTGCAGCCATTTGTTTAGTAGATAATGTTCGCTGACTTTCTCTGAGGAACGTTGCCCACTTATGTCCTAGACGGATTGTTTGGACTCTGATCCTTCTTAGTTCCTACTATTTTGGACATACTTTAAAAACTTTAAAATTAAACCTTCACTTCTCCTACTTCTTGGTAGCGCAACTACTTACAGTGTAACTCAGATTGATCGTGCTTGCTTTGATATGCTACTGAGTCGCCCAACTGCTTGCTATTGTGCTTCAAATGATGTCGAGGCCGGCCGGTAGGTTGTAGGCCCGTATTTGTTTGACTATACTGTGCAATAAAGGTTTTAAAAAAAAAAAAAGGAGTGATTCCCCTGTTCAAACAGCCAACTAAGCTGGCCGGTGTGCATTTTCGAGGCTCCCCCAGGATCCCGAAGAATCTGCGACACAGGACACAGACTTCCAGACATTACTGAGGCCGGCACGAGATCACAGCAAAGCTGAGACCCGCAGCCATCACGAGAGACGTGGGTCCGGAACTCCTGGACACCGTGCATATTTGCAAGTGCACCTACTTCCAGAGCTTTCCTGAAGCTGTGCATTGGGCTACTTGAAGTCCAAGCCCTGAGCACCATCTGCACCGAAGATTCTGGGCCTACACTCCACAAGTGTTCCTTGGGCCCGCTTCTAGCAATTCTGCTCGAGGCTCCTTTGCGATCTCTGGTCCGTCGACAGGTGGGTCCCCACGAAGGCAACTCTTTTGTTTCTTGGGCTTTCCTAGTTGCTCCAGACGTGCCCAGACTCCCCTCCAAAGGGTGAGTCCCTCAGACCTTGCTGGTCTGCACCAAAGCCAATCTTTGCATTCTGCATGGGTTGCTGTGGCCAAGGCTTGTTGGGTGCAATCCGGATACCGACGCTGCAGAACTTGACATCCAACATGGGACAACTCAAATCCATCTCCTGGTTGTCGTCGACATCTCCTGGTCCTCGTGGCTGAAGAGCTAAGCATCACCTTCTTCTCCTGAAATCACCCAACATCGGCTGGCACCTTCTTGTTGCCTCCCTGGTCACTGGCAAGTGACCCAGACTCTGTCCCCTCTGCTTTCAGGTTCTTCAGATCTTCGATCCACCCTTGGATCCATCTGGACACCTTCCATCTGGTCGCCTGCAGCACTTCTTTGCAGCACTCCATAGAAGAATCTATGCACCCGGCTTCCTTGGGTGAGGTAACACGATTACTTTGGTGCTCCTGTGGGTCTTGACTCTCGAACTGTCCAGTACTGAAGGGGTTTGTTCCTAGTCCACTCCTAAGTGTCCCTAATCTTTAAAAATCTAACTGCAACTTTCTCCATAGAAGTCAATGGTGATTTGTGGCTGTGTTTAGACACTGCACCCGTCCCCCGTGGGTCTCCTGCGTCTCTACCTTGGGTGGTTCCTGGTTGCCCCAGCAGTTCTACAGGCCCTAGGCCTTGTCTCTATGTCCCTCGTAGTTCTTATACCACTTTCTTAGTATATGGTTTGCGAGGCCCCTAGGGCAAAATGTGTACTGTGCTCATTTACTGTGTGGTAAATAAGTTTATTTTATTTTTTATTTTGAAAGTTTTATAGAGAGCGAACAAGATCCTTACGGATATCAGTGCGCTTTACAGAGAGTGAATATGCATGTAAATGAATAATAGTTAAACAAAAACATTTGAGAACAAAAGGTGTAAATGGTTACAAAATAAAAGAAAAACAATGTAAGGTGGCAACGATGGAAGGCGGTCAATATACATACAAAAACCAATATAAATAGTTTCAGGAGGAAAAGTATTGAGTTACCATATTACAATAGTCAAAGTTCAGGCAAATTTGGCTAAGAGGAGAGCTTTTACTTCTTTTTTGAAGGATGCCTGGATGAGATAAATCTGATTTATGGAGGGAGGGCATTCCATATCCTGGGCGCCATTCCTGAGAAGGAGCGTTTATACGTTTTTTTCTTGTGGAATCTCCTAGGTTTCAAAAGAGGATTGTCTGCGCTTCTTGTCGCTCTTGATCAACCAGAAAATGCCAGTTTATGCGCGAGATAACTGGGGGAATTGTGGTGTAAAGCTTTGTGGGTCATACAGGCGATTTTCAGATGTATTCTGGCTTCGTAGGGCAGCCCGTTTAAAGCTTTTAGATCGGGAGTGATGTGTGACCTTTTTCGAGCCTGTGATAAGTCTGGTTGCAGCATTAATAGAGGCTATTAATGGTGCAATTGTTGATAGGGGGAGACCACAGAGGGCAGCACTTCCATATTCCACTCGTGGGATGACCAAGGCTTGGACTGCAGTTTTGAAATCCTTGGGGGGGAGAAAAGGTTTAAATTTACGCAATGTGTTGATGTGGAAATTAGCTCCTTTGGTTGCATTGCTGATGTGATGATGCATGTTGAGATTGCCGTCGAGGGTTATGCCACAATAGTAGGTTGAACGTTGAGAGCGGTGAGATGGTTAAGCCAGGCCTGAGTGATGGGGATTTTGGTGGGAGGAGCTATTAGGAGAAATTCTGTTTTTAGCGCGTTAAGTTTGAGGTGATTCTCTGCTAGTCAGGTCTGTGTGTTCCTAAGCGTTGTGTTGAGTATTTTGATGTCATTGAGGGCGTGTATTTTGAGTTAGAGTTGGGTGTCTTCAGCGTACATGTGGAATTGAACATTAGATGCTTGGAGTAGTGCGGTAAGTGGTTCCATGACTTTGTGTACTTTTGCCTCTAGCCTCATAAACAGACTAGAGGGATGTGTTTAGAATAAATACATATATATTTTATATATACCTGGTGTGGTTCTCAATAAGGGTCATTTGGACTGGTGCAAGGTGCCACTAGAATAGTGGACAGCATATGCCAGGTCAACTTCTCACAGGCCTTGTCAAGCGTTTTATGAGCACTCTTAAGAAAACTGTTCAGCGTGCTGTACAAAAATAGCTTGATGTTAAAACGGTCTTAAATTCAACTATTCGAGCATATAGTTTAACCACTCACTCGACCACAGGTAAAAGCCCTGCAACCCTGATTTTTAGGAGAGCCATAGCAACCAAGTTACCTCAACGGATCAATAGAAGATCAAATACTGAGGAAGAAACCTGCATGAAAGCCTATGCAGACAAACTTTGACATGCCAAAGACAATATGTTCACTAAAAGAGATCGAGTGCTTGTTCATCAGCATAGAAAAGGAAAGTCTGATGCTCCTTTTGATGCTGAACCATTTCATTTTGTGACCAGTAAAGGACACATGGTGGCTGCCCAACATCCTGAGAAGTCCATTACAAGAGATTCCCTGCATTTACGACCTGTGGCCCATCACTCGTCAGGGACTGATTTCAATGTAGAGACTGGGTCTGAAAGGACCAGTGAAGACTCCCTGGCTGCTGTTCTTCTCACATCACCAGCACAGATCATGGACTCTTCTACTGCCTGTCTCCAGTTTCCAAAGACACGGTCAGAATGTGTGATCAAAGCACCACTAAGACTCATTAAACAGCTGCGATTGTGTATATATTTGTAAAAATGTATATTTTTCTTTTTATTTAACAGAGAGAGAGCTGTTTTGTTGTGTGAGGTTTTAATGATAGAGCCCTTGTGGCTTCTGATGGACTCCGTAGAACTGTTATGTAAGCACACAGAAGAATAAAGAGGTGTTATACTAAGGTCCTTGTGTGGCGTACTCATTGGCAAGTACCCAGGCTCGGAGGACGGTATACTATGAATGGCTGTACTACTGTATGCCGTCATAATGGACACTGCCCCTGCCCTTAACGTGGATATGTATAATACTGTATTGCCAATAATTTTTTATTTTTTTTAAAGTAATTACCCAGCTTAAATAAAAAGTCCACTATGGATCCTGAAATTCTGTCTACCCATCTATCTCTTTCTGTTAACAGTGTTAGAAAAACTAATCAACACACTGCTCTCATCCTTTCTGGAAAACAATAACCTCCTGGACCCCTGTCTATTTGGGTTCTGGACCTTTGAACTGGTCCCCCAAGATATCATTTTAAAATACTTCCATAAGTCAGGCATCCACCTCGATGCCCTCAAATGGATCAGATCTTTTCTCCCTGAGAGATCGCAATCTGTCTTTCTTACATCTTTTCTTTTTAACTTTACTCAGAGCTTTATGGAGTACACAAGTGCTCATCCTTGAGCCCTACCCTTTATAATGTGTACATGGCCCCCTAACCAACATACTCAGATCTAATAGCTTTGAAATCAGTGCTCCCACTGATGATACCCAGCTCAGTATTGCCTTCTCTGACAATACCACAGTCATCCACACTAGCTTCAATGATTGCATACCCCAAGTCTCTGACTAAACGTGTACCAATTGCCTTAAGCTGAATGGCAATCAAACGGAAGTTATCCTGTTCGAGAAAACTACATCTTATTGGGGTAAAGGCTGGTAGCCCTTGGAGTTTTGGAATACACCTTGTATCACCAACACCACACAAAATCTGGATACTGTATTAGACAACTGCCGGTCCATGGTCAGCTAAATCAAATCAGTCTCATCATCTTGATCCGGCATTCTGAGACTGCTTCACAAAGTCTTTAGATGTATCCTCATTGAATCACATGTTATATAGGCCTTTGTCACCAGCCAACTTGATGATGGCAATGCTCTATATGTTGGCCTTATTGGTTATCTAACCAAAATCCACCAAACTATCAAAAACGCAGCAGCTCGGTTGGTCCTCAACCTGCATCCAAAGGCCCCTATATCCCCTCATGTTAAGGCACTCCACTGGTCCCTGACCAGACAAGAGCTCTTTTAAAGCATCTTTTCCGTGCTCACAAAGCACTTCATAACACTGTCCTGTGGTACCTTTTTAACAGAATTTCTGTTCATCAACCCACGTATGCCCCAGTGTCTGGCAATCTTCCCCACATTCGTCTCACCAGATTTGCAGGATGCTCCTTTTCTTATCTGAAAGCCACCAGGCAGAACAATTTCCTACTGGATCTGTGACTGCTCACCTCCCTCTCTGCGTTCACAAAGAAGCTAAAACCCTGACTATTCTATCCCTGCATCTTACTCTGCTCCCGTCTGGCATCATTTCTCTCCACTAGGACAGCCTCTTAGGGTGAGTGAGCCAATTTCAAATACAGTTAACATAACATGTGTACTCTAAACCTCAGGTTCAAGTGATTGTGATTATGAACAGTCGGACCAAACATCATGAAAACTTAAAATAATCAGAGGTTAATGAAAGGCAGAAGAAGATATAGTGGATAAGGCAGCAAGTAGCCCTTGTGCTGGCATAGGCAGCACAGAAACTAACTTGCATGGGTGGAGATCTTCAACCAGATGACAAGCTTAACTCAGAATCTAAGCCTGCAACCTCCTCGGCCACAGAAGTGATGCTGAGACCAAGCATGCGACAGAGGAGTCTCCCATTACTGCCAATTTGGCCTGGACAAATGTATTACTTTAGAGCAGCAACATGATATTATCCTCTTTTTAAAGCCAATATAGCACTCACTTCAGTAGGCTAGAACATGAGAATTAGAATGATTAGAAAGAAAAACAAAAACCGTTGGCAAATATTCACTTGATTATGCCTTATTTGTTATCAAAGAAGATTCAAAATACCTCCAACTGTTGCTCTCATCTGAATTAGTAGAGACTAGTGAGTTAGAGGAGTCTTGTAGAGGAGCTGAGACAATAGTCTTGCAGAATATTTTAATGGCTACATTAATAAAAAATAAAAAGTGATTTGAGATCTGATTTGGAGCAGGGAGATCCTAAGGCTAAGGTGCACTTTGAAAGTGTACTGAAATAAATGATGGAGAATAACTCTACATAGGTCATACATATGGAAAACTTGAAGAACATAAATGAGAAAGTCAAGGCACTTTAGCAAAAACACATGGAATGACAGAAGAATGACTATCTAAGCTGAAAGTAGCTGTACATTCAAAGTCCACCTGACAAAATGGAAGACTCAAGAAACTACAAGAAAGTGTGAAGAACTTGAAAATTGATCACGGCAAGCTAATATCCAAATAGTCAGTATTGATGAGGGATCAAAAGAATTCCAGATTGGCAGACTAGATGAGTCCTGTCTTATATCCAAAAATGAGCAAGCCTCCAAGAACTTTTATTGGTTTTTTTCCAGGATTCTTGAAGTTAAAGAGAAACTTTTGGCTTTAGAAAGAGAAAAGAGAGTCAAAACTACTGCTCTGGATTCAGCTTATCTCTCTTACTAGACCTTACATTTAACAGAGCTAGAAGTTTGAAAGAAAAAAGATAGTTGTTAATGGACTTTAAGCAATATGTGACCCAGGCATCTATAGTGCCAATATAAGATTTAAAATTGCTTTGGAAGGGAATCTTTCATACACTGTGTGAATCAGACAATATCCACAAACTCCTTGTTCAGATGCAGGGCCCACATTTATGATTCTGGTGTTTTAAAGCCTCACATGCTTTGTGCGATTCGTTGTCGTGAAAGGAGGTGGCGCTTGATCGGGTTAGTTAGGGCAACTATCTGTAATATGGCATAGGTGCGTTAGGTGAAGTGCACGAGCACGTATCTTGCATGAGCCACCTTAAGGAATGTCTAGCTGTGCATTCTTGGTTGGTAAAGAGGGGCAGTTGAAAGAGGCAGGATAGGTGGGGTTGGGGAAAGGAGGCTAGGGCAAATGAGTAAATGGTTCAAAATGTGCTTGCAGTATGTGCTGCTGTGCATATATATATGGCAATGTTATAAATGTTAACTGAATATTAATGAGCTTAGTAATCCCAGGAAATGTGGTTCTTTGATTCAGTATTTTAATGATACACAGGTACATATGCTCGTCCAAATTCAAGATTCTGATTCGTCGTGCAAGAGCTCACGTCAGAGCTATGAGGCATGAGACCAACAAATGTCTCTAGGCGAGGGTACAGAACATTATAAACAAAGTAAAAGTAATTGTACAAACAGAATGGTACAGACCCCTACTAATGATTCCATTCACAATGAGCCCAAAAATAATCAATCAATAACTTACTCACTCCATTCTGTAGTATTTCTCTGGTGTCGAATTGTAGGTGAGGTTGACGTCCAGGCAGTGGGCCAGTGTCAGTATTCAGGTTCAGATCCTCGTCAACAATGTTGTAACAGTGGTTATTAGTTTCATTAATCTTCACAGTTTCTGGGCCCTAGATGTCATTTCTTGCCATGAGTAGTCAAGACTGGCGTTCTTTCCTTCTCTCTCCAGTCGTCACTGAGGTCAAGCATAACCGGGCCTACTTTAGGAGATGGTTATAGATAGGACAAGCTTTGGTGCTGGTGGCACCTGGGGCAGCAATCTTTTTTGGCGCCCCCGACCTCCTCCTCGAATTCCCTCACTATCACTGGATAAAGAGCCCCGCATCTATCCATAGCCCCTCTCTTGCATACATTTCATTTGTTTTAAAGCGCTATTAAAGGCTGGTTGTACGAATCTACTGGGCTATCCACATAAATACAGATCTTCCTTTGCAGCAGCCATAATAACCCTCTACACTACTTTATGGCGAGTCAAAATTTCCACTTGACAGATCTCTCTCTCTAGCAATCACATTAATCACAAGACTTATATTGACATTTTTATTGCAGCCTGAAATTTGGAAGCGCAAGGAACTCTGCAGAAGGTACTTTCATATTGTAGGTTATTGCTAAACACAGCTCCCCTCACTGAGGTCAGTGCAGCCCCTCCAGGTCAGCGCTCAGTGCGGCCGCACCGGTTGCACCACCCCAAAGTCCGCCCTGGTTATGGATTTGGGCTAATGTGGGATTCATTTACAAAAACGGACAAATTAAATAGACCAGAAAGAAGAACATCTAAAGTGTAGCCCTCTCGGTTAAGGAGTTATGATCCCAAATGTGACCAATGAGTTTCCGTGGGCGCAGATACAACTCAATGTAAGACCATTACTGGGTTTTCTTTGCCCTTCTTAATGGCTTTGGGATTTCTGGGGACAGATGTGCTGTGATTGCTTAGAAAACCCGGGCAATGGCGATATGCAGCATAAAAGGTGGTATCCATCTCCAGCACAACAATGATAGTGTCTCTCTGGCGTAAATGAAGTTCAGTGGGAGGGCAGTGATGCCTCCCTGCTGGGAATGTCACTCATGTTAAGGCACTGAAGTAGTATGCATTGTGCTGTCATCAGCCTCCCCCCTTGCCGTCTATGAGGTGCTCAAATCCCCCCCCATCACGGAGAGACTTTTTTCTCCATCGCAATCCTCTTCTCTCAAGAATATTAGTGAGGCAGGAACTGCTGTGAAAAGCTGTGGACATTGGGAGAAAGTCGATGATGGTACACCAGACTGTCGGGCGCAGGGGTCCCACTGTGATTCAGACAAGGTGAGCTGCATTGGGCAGTAGAACAACTGTCCGCGCGGCCGTGCCTCACGATGCCAGCAGCTTTCACGGGCAGAGTGTAGGTTGTCACATGCAGACAGCTCACAGTCTGTGGGAGCTAGGCACCCGCCCTCAGCAGGCGCTATCCATTCAGTACTTTGTGACTTCAAAAATGTCCACAAAGAACTAGTGCATACATTTGAGAATCACATGGGAGAGAGGGAGGCTGTCCCTCTGCTTTCCATTTCCCCTTGCGATTCACTAAGGTTAGCAATGTATGCTTTGTAATCCAGGACTCTAACAATGAATTGCAAACCACAAATGTACATTCTGGAGCCTCACTTCGCTTTTGCAAAACCTGCTGAGACCCATCGCCAGGGCCTTCAAGCTAATACTCTGATGAGACGTTTCACTTTGCAACTGGATTCAAGCTAGCCTGGCTGATAAAAAATTGTGTTTGAGATGTTTCTTGGTGCCTGTGAGACTTCCTTAGCTCTTAGCAGTGCTTCTGGCTGCCAGGAAAAAGTCCAAGAGAAGTGTCTTGAGACTGTTCTGCCACAGTTAACATTTACAGGCACCTTCAGGGAACTAGAGCTTCATGGACCTGTATCTAGGGACAGGATGATTGTAGAGGAAATTCAAAGCCTGACATCTCATGGACCACTAGATACAGCCAAAGACTTTTTATCCTGTCGGCCATAGATGCGTAGGCTCTGGAAAGCTTTTAGGGCTTGATGATACGAATAACATTGATCTACCCCAAAAAAATCAAGAATCCATATGGTGATCAGGTCCAAGAATCTCACGAGCGTCTTTCAACATCTACGGGGTGGGAAAGTGAACACTTGCCTCTGTCCTGGGGATAAAAGGGACAGATTGCAAGGGTCAGGTGAGAAAGTGCAAGGGTTCTTTCAATCATAAAAAGAAGAAAGTATCCCATAGTGAGGGTTGCTGCTCCAGGTTAGTTCACCAATACTTTTTTGGTCGTCATTGCTCTTTCCGGGACTTTTCGCACCACTACTTAACAGTCACTAATCTCTCACCGCATTAAGTTCCAGGTTCCATGAGGCACAACAGAAGACAATCCCTTGCACATCACAAAAAGTGATGGATGCAAATGCTCAAATCACTCTGAATCACTGGTAATTTGCTTGGACACACTCAATTCCATTGTTTTCAGCTCTTCTGCATATATTAGAAGAAGGAACTATCATATGCAACCCACTCTTAACCCTCCCTAAAAAGAGCCAGTTCTGCCTGATCTGTAAGACCCAGTTACTTCTGATCAGGAACACAACTCATGGAATGAATATCGACCTTACACCCAGCCTTACACCCAGAGACATAGGTCCCACAGCTCGCTGTGCAAGAGCAACTCAAGCTCGACCTCATCAGTGAGGTTCATCAAGGTCACAACATTTCTGAGCTTACATGAGCTCCTGTTTGGAGAGGAAGTGACCCAGCAGTTCAGGCTTGATTAAATCTTGTGGGCTAGGGCCATGATTGACTGCATATGGTTGGTCCCAATCTGAAATGGCACATCGGGCAAATAAACAAGGGAATGCGGCCGACGGCATATTTTCTCTTTTCTCAATGAACAACTGTAAGTGTCAGATTTTTTTGCAACACAATTTGTGAAGGTTATAGGTACGACATATGTCAGTACAACAGGAGCAGAGTTACACACTTGAAATTCCAAATATGAAGAAATGCGTATAGACAAGTGAACAATATAATGTATTATTGGGTATAATACGATCAACAAACATAATTTCTAAGTAAAAATACAGAGCTACAGCACCTTTCTACATAGGTTAATTAAAAGGGCTAAGTGTGATCAAGTGTCAGGAATGGCCTTGAGGAGAAGATTAAAACAGAAAAAAGGGGGTGGGAAAATCATAGGTAAATTATAAATTAGTTAGTGATCACAACTGACACTGAGGTGTTGTTTGGGGTAAGGATGGGGTGCGGTGGTGTTGTGCGAGAAGGGGGTGTTGGTTCGAATTTCAGGTCCCATACTTTGAGCCTTCTGCCCTCCGGGAGGGCCTGAGACCAGAACAATCAGGGAGCAGAGGTCCCCTGGTCAATGGGCAAATGTATGTCTCTCTCCAGATGTTTCCTCATCTGACCTCTATCATTGATGGGTGGCACCAGGGAGCAGTAATCATACTCTCTGGCAATCCCCCAATATACACGTCAACTCCTTTTACCTAGAACCTCTGGACAATGCGCTTAGCTTTGAAGTTCCAGTCAAATGTGTCAAAGTTATCACCGCACAAATCCATCAGCCCAGCTTGGCTGCACTTCAGGCAGCTCACCTGACCTAATCAGCACAAAAACGATTATGACTCCTGTAACTGAACACAATTATGACCTGGGCGACCTTTCGGCATCTGTTTACCATAAATTAGAATCAAAGATAGAAAAAAGGCTAGAGATTACGCCAAAGCTGCTCAGAAGACGGGACGCAAAAAGACAATCCTTTTGCGACACTCAGGACGCCAGTGGAAAGGCAGACCTGCCACTGACCTCCATTTGCGCTTCACTAATCGCCATGGCCAGAGCACTGATATGGCAGTCCTCCAAAAAGAAACTAAGGATTGATTTCCTACATCTGATCTCAAAGCGCCTTTCAGAACTGAGTGCCAAGATGGACCTTATCGACACAAAATCCAAGGCACTTTAGAAGACAGGCCGTGCTCATGTTCATGTGCATTCATCATTGACAATCTGGCCACACTCCGTGAGGTCCTAATCGAACTCGCTGCCACAGTCAAATATAAAGTCAATCTCCCTGCGGACAGCAGGCCCTCTGCATACGTCAATGAAAACATGACAGTTGAAGATACAGAAAGGGGGGGCCTGGCTTGGACGGCAATGCGGACGGACGTCTAGCTCCGATGCCTCCAGAGCCCCGAGGTTTTCAGCCACGAATATAGACAGCCAAACGAGTTCATCCTGAAACAAGAAGCACAGAAAAAGAAATCGGAACATCACGGGAAGGCAACGAGCCCAGAAAAATTCCCGGACAAGTAGCCAAAGACACAAATTCTGAAACTTCTCCTCCAGAAGCAAAGGGGTCGGAAGCCAGGCAAGATGGCGGACGGCAAGCGCGAATAGAGAAGCGAAGAGGTAAGCGCAGCCCCGGCGAAAAGATCCCCGCAACCCCTCCTAAACCGCCAGCGAAGGCCCACACAAGCCAGCGACATACACGGGACCCCAGCGAGAGCACTCAGAGTAGCTCCGACAGCTGCCAGACCACACCGGGGTACAGGAGCTAAACGAAACCGAAACCTAACGTTGGGCGTGGCCATTTTAGAGCCAAAAAGATAGAGGGATGGAAGAGGGCTGGCAGCAAACAAGGGACGGCAAGTGCGAGTGGGAAAGTTTTAAGAGGCTGCATGAACCCAGAGAATAAAAGCCCCCCACCGCCCATCTGGCGACGGCTGCCGGCACAATCGGCACGCGATCCCAGTGGAAGCAAAGGAGTCGGAAGCCCAGACAAGATGGCGGACGGCAAGCGCGAGTAGAGAAGCGAAGAGGTGAGCGCAGCCCCGGCGAAAAGAACCCTCCGAAACCTCCAGCAAAGGCCCGCACAAGCCAGCGACCTACACGAGACCCCAGAGGGAGCGCTCAAACTAGCACCGGTAGTCACCGAACCACACCGGGGTACAGGAGCTAAACGAAACCGAAACCTAACATCAGAGCCAACAAGCATTGGAAATGCAATAGGTCTCGCAGTAGGAAAGTTTGAGCTATAGGTGTTAATTATTTTTTTGTTTTTTATTTATGTGTTTTTTCTAAATAGCTAAATTAATAGCTTTCTTCTTTACAAAGCCAATAGTTATAATTTTTGTAAATGTGACACCTCTAGCCTTTGTAAAGCAACATGTTTTGTATTAACGGGACTTATATGTGACTTATATGTATTGATATAAAAAAATCAATGGCTTTAAAAAACAATTAATAATTAATACGTAAATAAAATGGATTTTATTTTATATTGCCTATAGCTTAAAGTTTATTAAATATATTTAGTGAAGATGCTGTGGTTGCGCTGAGTGAGGGTGAGTGAGGGTGAGGGTGAGTGAGGGTGAGGGTGAGTGAGGGGTTGAGGGTGAGTGAGGGTGAGGGGTTGAGGGTGAGTGAGGGTGAGTGAGGGTGAGTGAGGGTGAGTGAGGATGAGTGAGGGTGAGGGGTTGAGGGTGAGTGAGGGTGAGGGTGAGTGAGGGTGAGGGTGAGTGAGGGTGAGGGGTTGAGGGTGAGTGAGAGTGAGGGTGAGTGAGGGTGAGTGAGGGTGAGTGAGGGTGAGTGAGGGTGAGTGAGGGTGAGGGGTTGATGTTGAGGGTGAGGGGTTGAGGGTGGGTGAGGTAAATTAATAAAGCTTTTTTTTCTGTGAAGTAAAAAGCAGAAAATACCACAACAAAAACATACAGGAAACAATGCAGCACAAGAATGCAAGATAAAAACCACAGTACAACACATCGTATTACAAAAATGTAATACAAAAACACAGCAATACAAAAAAAGCATATCACCACAGCAAAAACAAAAAAAAACAACAAACAGACAACTATTACAGTGGCTTCACTTTACCAAAAATAGGGCCAGCCAAAAATGTTTTCAGCTCCTGTCCTCAGATTTGGATCCAGACCCAATGTGTTGGAGGTACAGCTTATTTTTTTTATCTAGAATACTGAAGCTATTATAATTGTCTGACATGAAATTTTAGTAAATATCACCTGCCCTAAAACCAGACAATTAATCTCAGGAAAAAAAGTAGATTATAACTTATTTCACTAGCTCTGCCAGCATTACAGCAAATTCAGTAGCAGATGCCAGGGCCTTCAGGAAATGTCCAGCAAGCTTTATTTTGCAAATGTTCCCAAATAAATGAATACTTGGTTGTATATAATTAACAAGCGAATCGGTTTCAATAAATCACGACCCAGTAAACAGTCAAGTTTATTATATGCTTGGTGGTTAATATGCATGGTAGTAATTTATTTTATAGTGCAGTTTTACGACTATTCTTCTTCAGTGTTGTAACTGTGTGACAAGCAAGTTGCATACCTGTATGGTCAGATAGCTCTTCGGAAACAAACTGGTGGCTTGTTCAGAGAACTAGCAGTAGCATAAGCAATAAAAAATAAAAAAGCACAAAGCAGGAAAAAAAGGTGCAGTACTAGTGTCACTGTGTGCTCTTTAATGCATTTACAAATATTTTGCTGGCACACTCATATTGGTTGCTATTTTAAGGTTTTCTTGTGTAGGGCGTGCTTGCTGGTTGAACAGAGAACAAACACGTTGCGCAGCCCGGGGTTTCCTGCTAGCCTTTTGCAGAGAGCAATTTGTCTGCACATATACAGTGCCTGTCCTCACCTTAGATAGAAACTATGCTATCGTGACGTTTTTGGTACAAATCTGCGGTTTACTTATAAGTTAGATATGGTATGTTCTCCAAACAATGAGTGACCAGAGAGAAAGAGGGGTAGGGGTGGAGGGGTTTGCCACACGATCGGCACATTTCTTCATAGTTATGAAGCTGGCGTTCTTTAACTTTATGGGTAGAAACTGGATTTAACAAACCGCCAAACTTCATATCTATTTTATTTACAGAAGCTGCACCCAGCTCTTGCAGGAATTTGCAAGCATTTCAAATTTAGCAGTAGGTAAACTGACTGGGGTGGGGGAGAGAGTAGGCGGGATGAACGAGGGGGGTGATGGGTGAAGCAAAAACACGGCGCCGGCCCAAAGAAAACACAAGAGTTTGCTGCCAAAGATAAAGATTAAACACAAGTGAAAACGTTTATTTTCTAAATCCTGCACAAAGTAAAAAAAAAAATAACACACGATCACTACATTGCATAAGCAGAGGCAAAAAAAACCACAAATGGTCTTCTAGTAATAGACTTCAAAAACAAAGTAGTACCTCAATCACCACGATTGCAGGAGAGGGACACTAATTAAGTATAATTAATTTGTAGTCGAGCAGTGCTCCACATAAGCCACAAGAAGTGACGTATCGCGACTTCTGCCTAATTGGAAGGCAGCAGAGGAAACTGATTACGCAATTGAGCAATGGAGAGTGTGGGCGTGCTAAAAGCCCCTTATGACTTTTTTTTTTTAAACACAACTGATCGTCGCCATAGGGACAGCGCTTAAGCGCTGCCTACAGGCTCGAGCGAAAAAACATACCCTCTTGCTATCAGAGAGGCTAGCAGTCTCAGGTAGGACGATCATGACGGTATTTTTTTCAATTTTATGGAGCAGAACTTGACCTGAAGGGACTGGAGCGCAATGACATACAGACCAGAAAGGCCAAAACGTACAAGATACAGGAGGCATTAACCATCAGAATAAAAAGAAACAAGTCAGATGTTGTTGATGAACATTAGGAGCACGGAATTGGAACGCATACATTTTCAATGAGCGAAGGTTCAGATGTGCTGAAAAGGGAAATGTGTACATGGTGTTATGGAGAACAGCGTGGATGTCAATGACAAACCCCAGAACATACAACCATTGTTGGTTCTGATGAACAATGGGATATGCAGGCGAGGGTTCATTCAAAATGACAGTAGCCCAGAAGCTTAGGGTTACAAATACCAAATTAGCCGTTTTTTTTATGCTATGTAATTCTCTGTACTGTAGTCCCGGGCCGGTCTGCTGACTTGTCCAGGCCAAAGACAGCTGTAAGCCTAATAAACAAGAAATAACACACCGTATTCCTTTACCGTAATTCTGCCTGCATGCTTCAAGGCCCGTCATCTTATAAACAAGACAAAAACAGAAGGGCGGATCTGGCAAACTGAAGACAATGAAAGCCATCAGAAACTAGGCTTCGAATAAAAAAAATGCGACACGGCGGGCAGGGGAGGGGGCGGAGCGGGTAAAATAAAGAAACAAGACGGAGGGAAGAGAGGGGAGGGGGGAGGAGAAATGCGACACGGCGGGAAGGGGAGGGGGCGGAGCGGGTTAAATTAAACAAACAAGACGGACGGAGGAGAGGGGAGGGGGGAGGAGAAATGCGACACGGCGGGAAGGGGAGGGGGCGGAGCGGGTAAAACAAGACGGACGTGCAAGCGCTTTTAAGCTCAATGCGCATGCGCATTGAGCTTAAAAGTCACGGGCACTGCAAGGAATCGCCACGATTCCTTGCAGTGGATAAAGAGTGGATAAGCCCCCATAGTCTTGCTTGCTCGATGCGCATGCACATCGACAGGCGAGACCTAAAAAGATCAAGGGGGGAAGAGGGCTGGCAGCACACACAGGACGGCAAGGGCGTGTGAGAGAGATGTAAGAGACTGCACGATCCCAGAGAGTAAAAAGCCCACCACCGCTCATCTAGCGACGGCAACCGGCACAACCGGCACGCGATCCCAGCGGAGAGCAAACGAGCCTCGGGGCAACGCAACAAGCTGGAGCGCACGAAACGGAAAGGGCTAAAAACACGAGGAAGCGCCAAGGAAGCGGAACATCTGCAACCTCAGCACCCCGCCAGCCGCAAGCAAACAAGCCAGTAACCACAACAAAAGGGAAAACAAAGAGGCACCACAATAAAAACGCTGGCAGGAGCAAAAGCTAAAACGAGGACGAGAAACATCAGAGAACCCAGCAGATACAGGACGCACCCCACAGTACCCGCACCCAAGACGGTGCCAGCCAAGGCCCTAGCATCAATCCAAAAAGAGGGCAGACTAGGCAGCTTCCAATCCAGAAGAGGTATCGGCACAATGGCAGGACACGAAGGAAAACCCAATAATGACCTGAAAAAACATAGAAAAGAATCGCTGGAGTCCCCACTAAAGCAAAAGAATGAAACTACCACCCTAGAGATGATCCTAAAAAGGGTAAATGAAGGTAACGCCGTGGCCAAACAAACAAAATTAACAATAGACAATATGCAGCTGGAACTAACAGCAATAAGAGCAGACCTACACAGCACCAACACCAGAATAGAAGCAGCAGAGGCACGAATAAGCGATATCGAAGATGTAACCAGCAATAACAACAAAGCCCTAACAGAGATCTCCAGGATCACAAGAGCCCTACAAAAACAGATGGCTGAACAAGACGATTGGGCTAGAAGGGGGAACATCCGAATACTGGGGATCCCAGAGGGCGCTGAGGACAAAGCTGGCACATGCATGGCCATGCTAGAGGAATTGCTGCAACAGCTGACTGGCATGAATTTTGACAGGCAGTTCGAGGTCGACAAGGCCTATCAAGTGCCAGCCGTAAAACCACAACAAGGCAAGGGTCCAAGACCAATAATCTGCTGCCCGCTCAGACCAAACCACACAGACGCCATTTTCACCTTCGCCCGGAGAAACCAAAATCTAAAGTGGGGAAGCAACAAAATAATCCTAACACAGGACTTCTCGAAACAAGGAAAGGTTTTCTATCGCTAAGAGAAGCCTTACGCAGGAAGAACCTCACCTTCAGCTTCACAGGCCCTGCACGCTTCAAAGTCACAGACAACTGGAAGACACTGTTTTTCGATGACCCTGGATAACTACCTGTCCTCACACAAGCCACCGTAGCCGCTCGAGTAAAGATCCTGACCAGTCTCAATCGAACACAAGCACTGTGCTCCATCTAACATCACAGCCACACATTTCTCCTCCTCTACTTTCCTTCCTTCCTTTCTCGCCACCGGGGGGGGGACACAGACGGACAAGGGCCGTAGACAGGAACATGCACTGGCCATACGAACAATATGCAACCCAAATGGGCCAGTAGAGACGGGGGAGACTGCCGGTGCCGGGACAAGAACAATCACCAACTATACGAACAGTATCTAACCTCACCGGACCGGATCGTCATAGCAACCTATTGCTACGTCTCCTACCCCCCCCCCCCTCCCCAAAGGCCCCCCCCCCCCCGGGCACTCCTGCTTTTCCTTTGATTGTAGCCCTGTATACTGTACCTTGTATATATAAACTTTCTTTTCAATAAAAAATTGCTGAAATAAAAAAAAAAAGATACAGAAGGGACACTTTATATCTGAACCTACAATAAACACAATGGATAGTCCTCAATCAAACCCCTGCACCCAGAGCATAATGTCCCTGCAAAATCAATCACTTCTCAACCTCGACAGTAGCCTCAGCACCAGTGATCAGCCAACAGGAGGGGAAAAAACGGAGGTACTACCTTGCCTAACACAGCCAGACGTGCCACTCTCCAGGAGAGTGAAGAAATAGGTAAAGAAACCACTTAAAAGGGCCACAAAGACCTAAAGAGTGACATCATTGAGAACTACCAACTAAAATTGGAACCCACCTGTAGAATGTGACTCTGTCCAGTTGTACCCAATATCCACCCCAGGGCGGGCACTAACAGCACAAAAGATCTGTAATAAGATTAGACCCTAAGACATCTCTCTCAACCATAAATAAGGAAAGGAAAGAAATCGCAGTAGTAAGATCAATTCCTAAGACAACTCCCCTCCATCCGATAAACAAGGTAAGGTTTGACACAAGCACCCAAGCTGCACTAATCTTCGACCCATGCACAGATACCAGTGGGCACCCAGGCCAGGTCCCTAATAAACGAAACACACTCCCAAACAGCCAGTCCGCCATTCTGTTAAACCCTGGTCCTACTGAACATGTGCCCTCAACTTCGGGAACCTTGGGTGCCGACCCAACCAATGCTTCCCTTGCACATCGGGCTACAATACAGGTATTTAACGATACAAAGGCTAGCACGGGCACCTTGGAGATAGTGTTAACCCACGATATGATGTCAAAGGTTAACATGATATTTTAAACAGGGACAGCGTTCTTTGCCTGCTCAAACACGTACCATCCCTGGCCCAAATTAACTAGGAACGATCTCGCCTGCATTAGGGTCTAAAAACTCCCCGGAGCTACTCATAGTGAGTCAAAATAGGTAGGCATACGCCAACAACAATATCAGGTAGCTGTGCTCAAGGAAGCCCCCTTTCGTGAAATGGGGAATAGACATTAAATAAAATCAGGCTGAACTAAAAAACATTCTTTAAAATATCATGCACAAATGAACAATGGGTTGTGCACTACCAGGATGCCCATGAGGTTGGAGAACAGTGGGCACTGCCTGCTTTAAATCTCCACCAACTGCACTCCTAACACCACCCACACTTGGACGCAAAGCAATTACTCAGAGGGGGCCAGCACCAGACCTCAGTTAACAATTATTACATGGACTGTGGAAGGCCTCAAGAAAATCACAGAGGACAATTGAGCCCTTGACTACCTTCACAAAAGAGACATCCTTTGCTTTCAGGAGACCAGGTCACAGGAACAACCACCCTGCCAAGATACTTTGAATTGCATTTCCCAGCAATAAAACGTAACATCTTTGTCCAGCCATCAGGAGGGCTTTGTATCTAGGTTAAACTGAAAAATAGAGGCAACAAAAATAGCCACTAACTCACACACTCCAAGCTTTGCTTATAAGAGGCCTAAAATGTGTTCACAAACCATCCCATTGCTGCTAATAAACTGCTATGTCAACGCTGCACAGCACCAGATAAAAATAGCCCTTAAATGCTCTAATTACCACAACTGAAAAGCTGTTAAACAAATGCTACTCTCACACGCCAATTATGGCCGCAGACTTTAACACCAGGGCACTGTGCAGTCAAACAAAAATAACCAGCTCATGCTCTGAGGCTGCTTCGCTCCAGAGGCTTTTGAAAAACGACAAACTAACTTCTCTGCAAACTCTAAAAGAAGCAAGCGAGCTGCAATGCTACATTCTTCCCTGTGTCAGGAACATATCGACTATCGATTATATCTTCATCAACGATTTTTTTACATTTAAAATCAGAATTTTTGAAGTAGATAACCGGCAGAAAGTGGCCACAGACATCTACGAGCAATCCTGCAATTGGACACCAAGGCGTCGCCTCAATGACTTCCTTTCGGCAAATTAATGTGGCGTAAGAACGACACAAAGTTCTCCCCAGAATTAGAGGGAAAGACAACCTCGGAGAAAAGTGAATCAACTGTATTATATCGAAAGAGGCCGCTGATATGACAATCCGTGCACTTACACGACTGGAGCATTGGGATGGACTTGTGGCAGACCTTCAAACGGCCCTGCGGGGAGGACCGAGGCCGAATTCGAGAATACGTTTCGCCATTCCACCAACAACAACCCAAACAACTACCAAGGGATTGGCTACAAGTAAGCACGAACTTCAAAGAGCCATAGAGGCCAAAGGACGAGGTGATAAAAACATCTCAGTAGAAATGCTTACGGCATACAGAGCGGCCCACAGGTGGACCGTCAGGCAACAAAATGACTAACGTCATTTACTACTCTCCAAGAGAAAAATCATTCCCACTTTTGGAAGCACAGAAACAGCCTCAGTAAATTCGGCCAGACCAAGGACAATGGCGTGGTAGAAAAGAAGAGGATTGCCTATGCCATGCCTTCTACACGGACGATCTGGCGAACAAAATAACGTCCAACCAGACAGATCTAGCACTAGACTGCAATTCTCAGTCATCCTTCCCTCTTACAGAGGCCGCGATCATGGCATTATACGAAAAATGAGGAGAGACGGGCCCCTGGACCCAATGGCCTTCCTGCTTCAGTCTTTAAAGCAGCACAAGACTTGTGGGCGGGGATACTCACACCACTCTACAACCGCGCCTTGGCAACCACCACAATTACAAACTCATGGAGAGTGTGCATTCTTTTCCCAATCTACAAAAAGGGAGACGGTTCAAATCTGGAAAACTACCGGCAAATTGCCCATCTGGAGTTGGAATTGAAGGCATACGCACATATCCTATTAGAAGACCTGGAAGCCAGGTGACAGAATACAGCATCCTTCTATATTTCAATTTGGTTATAGGCCGGGAAGTTCCGCAATTGGCAACACATTGACAGCACTAGCTTATCTGTCGCACCAAGCAACATGGAGCAAACAACCACCATTGTTCAGTTGTTTTGTTGATTACAATGCAGCTTTCAACAGGGTGGTGTGGGGTAAGCTGTAGGAATAAATTAACAGCATGGGGGTTCCCTCCTTGCTCCTCAAGGCTATAATATCTCTATATCAGGTGAAACTGGGTCCGGATAAAAACAGGCCCCACCGTAGCGACCACTAAAGTCCCACTCAACAATGGACATAAAGTAGGGCTGTGTGTTGGCCCACCTTCTTTTTAACCTTTACACAGCTGACCTGGACAAAGTAATAGAAGGTGCCTGCCTTTTTATACATGGGCTAGGAAGAATATGCCTCTCAATACTACAGTATGCAGGCGACATACTGATCATAGACCACACCAAATCAGCCCTACAGAGAGCCCTTGACGCACGTCATAGGGTTAACAAGGCCAACAAACTTAAGGTGAACCAGGGCAAGACCAAAATCATCATCTTCGGAAAATATCCTCACAAGAAACGAGCACATTTGCAGCTCTGGGGGCTAAAAATAACAACAGTTGCGAACTGCAACTATCTAGGTGTTTGGTTCACTGAAGGGTCCAAACTAACGGCCCACCTAAAGCATCTCAAAATCAACTACGCAGAATTTGTTCACAGCCTAAAACACCTCAATAGCCACCTGTAAAGCCCAATTGCTGATCCCATGCTAAAAGTTCTAAAAGCGAAACTGATCACAGTACTAATTTACGGTCACTTAGCCTTTCCTGGTGCACTGGTAACACAATTAAAGAACATCCAAATCCCAGCATATAAAATATCTTCCATGCACCTTGGCATGCCCGAAGAGCAAGGCTGAGACTGGAGCTAGGCCTCGGGAGAATGGATCTTGCATGTCAAAGGTACCTACTAAAATACTACATTATGACCCAGCACACTGAAGGCTCAACTCAGAGTAATTTTCTGGCAGGGGGCTCCCCATGGCAGGTATACCTAGCTTGAAAAGGATGGTGAACTCACAGGTTAAGAACACCTCTGTAGAACTTGACACAGAAAGTCTCCGTCATTGCTCAATCTTTGAGGAACCAGATGCCTCCTTCACTGTAGGAAAAGCACAGCCCTACTTATATCAAGTCCACGCAGTCCACACATGCAGGAAAACCTTATACATGCAGATCCTCACATCTACCAATCATGGACTTCAACCCCACTAGGACAAGGCAGGGTGAGGCAGACCTAGTAACTACCGTAGATTGTAGACTGTTTACTATGGACTGTGTATCTATCACAAAATAATCCTGGCTCCATTTACTGCGCTTCTGACCCAAACTCCACTGTGATCTCCATTGCCTATTAGTCCCCTAATTTCTTACCCATGGAATAAGAACCTGCAAAAATGACTCTGACTATTGCGTCTTCAATAACACTCCAAGGATCTTAGCAAGGCTGGGGAAATGTACTGCTGTAATTTGATAAGCACTCCAGTTGTCACATGTGGGTCCTACTGGACTAGACGCGATGTGAGCCATGCATTGCCCTATTTAGGTAATCCCCCCTCCCCCCAAAGTCCTTGCCAGCCCTCTAGTCCCCCAAAACCCTGCGATAAATGGTTGCGCGTTCCATGCCCAAGGCACATATGTAAAGACAAACTGGTCTTCGCTGTTTATTAAGATGTGTTAACAGCTCTTTGTTCTTTCAAGCTGTTATTCCTTTCAAGGATTTAATTTTGATAGATTTTCAATATGATTTTAATATCTTTATTTGTGTATTTAGGAAACACTGTGTCTTTCGTTTCAAGTAATGATTGTAAGTAATTGATCATTAATGAATTCATTCAGTTGTGCATTTGGCCATATCATAGGAACGTGGCAAGGTGGCCTGACGGGCCATGGATGCTAGGATAATAGGAGGATTTGGGCGTCTTTACAGTGGTAGGCTCTGCAGGAGTGAATGAGAAACCCCAACAACCCATCCAGCACTGGATGAGACCAGCTATCTTGTGTATCAGGGAGGTGGGCGAGGGCGATGTGTGCTTTCCAAATTGATGTCTTCAATGCAATTGAAGTTCCCACCCACTAGTGTCGGATAGTGGAGCACTGTGGTGATGTGAATTGCCAGAGTAGTTAGGAAAGTCAGCTGATCAGTAATTGGGACGTAAATATTTATGAGAGCTATATCTATACCATCAGGTTTAGCCCCTAGTACTATGTACCGGCCCTCTTGGTTGATAACTTCAATGTGGGATAAGAAGGGCATCCGCTGAAGTACCAAGATTAGCACCTCTCTAGAAAATGCTGAGTAGAGTAGCATAGATTTTCCAGCTCAAGCACTTCTGTAGTGCCTGGCTTTCCTTCCTAGTGAGGTGGGTCTCTTGGAGAAAAGCGATCTGAGCCTTACTATCCTGTGTCTCTTACTGGGGAAATTGAGGCCGCTAACATTCCAAGTTACAACCCACAAAGTAGTAGGACCCCTCGGACAGGGAAACAAGAGGGAGCTCGATCGGGCGGGCCTCACCTGTACCCTCCCAGAACTCCCACCCAGAAGAGTCGAAACTGAAAGAAAAGAACGCCCAAGTGCAAAACATAAGCAACAGCCCTCTCAAAGGGGCAACTAGTACATACACACCCCAACAGAAAGCCCCAAAGATAGTCACGCCGCTGCGCTCCGTCCAAACCAGCATGGATAATAACTTAATCATGCCTGTAGTACTGCCTCAATGGGCTGGTCACACAGAAGAGGACGATGGGGGCGGGGAACATACCCAATATATAGAATGGGGCCGCACCCCTGAAGTCTTCCAATAAGCAGTCCAAATAGCATAGGATAAGTGGCTGCCTGGAACTTTGTGTTAATTGTGTGGGAAGATTAGTCTGAGGAGCTCTTTCACTTCCAAAAGCCCTGGGAGAGGGATAAGACAACAAGATAAGATTGTCAGAAGTTCTGACTGTAATTTTGGCCGACAAGGTGCTAGAGTCAGAGCAGGGGCTGCTCTCCGTGCCTGGCCCAGAGTCCTCTCCAGAGGAAGCACTACTTATTCCACCCTTTGCGATGCGCCCCACAAGTGCAGCCGCAGCCGGGGCCTTGTCTCTACCTGCCCAGGCCTGTCGCTGTGTGGGGCAGGTTCTCCTACGTTTCTTGAAGGAAATCTGCTTGCACCTCTCTGAAGGGCACCGCAGTAGCTCCATATGGGCTCAGACATTGTAAGTGCCAAGCCAGTTCCAGGCCTCACTACGAGTGTCAAAGAACATAGATTTGACATCAGGTTGCCCCCACAGCTGGCCCTAAAATAGGAGGGCATAAGGAATAGACAATTTGCACAGTCTCTTTCACAATGCAAGGAAAGATGCCCTGTGTCGCTGCACTGCGTAGTTAGGGAAGACGGTGACCTTCACATTCTCTACCAGGAAGGGACTCACAGAGCATGCCTATTGTAGTATGAAATCCCAGTCTCAGTCATGCAGGAGGTGGAACACCATAACCACAAAATGAGAAAAAGGAGGAAAAGGCAGGTTGCCAAGATACCACCCTTCTCTTGGAAAACATAGGGTTTTTAAAAGACTGCACTCACTCACTAAATAGTGGTATGCTTTATCATAAGTCTGCTACAACATCACTGTGCAGACCAATGCCTGGGATGGAGCAAAGGGACGGGAAGACACAACAAACATAAATGTGTTGGGATCCACCCAGTAAGTTACATACAAACAGACAGTAATTGTGTAGGTGTAAAACTAACTCAGAGATATCTTTCCAAATGTGTATTCCTGTGTTCCCTGGATAGGATTAAAAGTAAAAAAACAGAGATGGTCTAGGGGATAGTTAGGACCCATTTTCTCTCCTATAATGCTTCTATGTCAACATGTTTCGGCCACTACTGTTGCCCAAAATGGGTTGTTTGGCTTTCCTCAGGACTAGCGATCCCGTTATGCATGGGGCGGAGAGAGGCACTGACTAGTGGCATCCAACCAAACCTTGAAGAAAGTGTGACTACAAGGGCATGCTCCCGCTTGCACTCCAGTTTGAGCAAAAGTATGAAGGAAACTTGTATCACATTAAATTGTTTACACAGAAAGTGACAAGCAAGGCCATTGTATATAGAGACTCATATTTCGTCAAACACACATATTCCCTTGAAGATTTGGATATTTACCAGGAAAGGGATTTGTATTAAAGGGATCACTAGACCCGAGGAAGGCGAAAGGACCTACATTTTCCAAAAGAAGGGTGGTGGCCACCCACCTCTTCCTCCTTTTCCTCTTTTTGTGGTTATAGTGTGAGCAAAACAGGGAGGATGAAAAAGGACAGTACCTCTCTCCCCTTCTTATTTGTATGATGATATGGGGAGGTGGAACACCACCAGTCACAGTGGTGCTCCAGGCGCTGGGGGTTGGGCTGGTCTCTCTGCGTTCTTTCAAGGGCATACAACTTGGACAGGCCCTCAGGGGTGACCACCTCCGAAACCAGGCCTTGAGGAAGGTAATCATGGAGCCCCTTTCAATGTTCTCTGGTAGGCAACAAATCTTTTGTCGCTGCTCTTGGCTCTGCCCTCCTGATCATCAATCCTGTCTTCGAGGACATGGTGGTGAGCCTGCATGCATGCTCTTTCATGAATGAGACAATGTCCACACTGCGGTTTCCACGGTGCATACCCAGTCAGCCATTTTGCAGTGGTCATCTCACAGCAGGCCCAGGTCAAACACCAGTGCATCGATTTAGTTCTCCAGTGCCTCCCTCGAAGAGCCTATGGCTGCCATGATAACATCCAGTTTGTTTCCGGGTGTGGGGCTCGAGCAAATGATCTTTGAGGAAGCTTGTGGGTCTGGGGTTGGGAAAGCGGGAGAAAATCATCCTTCGGCCAGTGGATGTGCCCCATCGTGTAGGTGTAGGTGTAGGTGGAGGATCACACCATAGAATAAGAGAGGGGTTGGCATGCTAAAAGTAGAACACATGTAGTAGTCAGTAAAGAACTGTGCAGCAAAGGCAAATGGCCCACTAATCCTCTAACAGATTGTAGCTGGCAGGCGAGCAGGCAGGCCGGACACCCTCAACTTCAGGTGAACGAATGGAAGTCCTAGAGCCAGTGTCCCACAATTTGGGAGGAGGCCAAATGATTAAGCAGCATGGAGGAGGGCAGCGGTTGCAGTCTGGCAATTGCAAAGAAGGAAGGGGTTGGAGGAGGCAAGTGGATGCACCCAATAGACTCGACTCAAGTCTTTGTTCCATTTCCACCTCAGCATCAGGCAGTTGGGGAAGCACAATGAGGGATCCTTATCAGGACCTTCCTCAGAAGAGGAGGGTGGTCCCCGCAGCTTAACTTGTTGGAACCCGGTCACAACTGATTTGGCTATCATTGGTCCTTTTCGAAAAAATAGTGCAGAGCTACCAGAAAAGGATTACGTGAAAAGAGACCCAAATCACTTATTAGTGTTGAAATTTCTGGTAACTGGTAACCTGGATGTCCCTGGCTGAAAACCTAGAAAAGAAACAGGGTATAGGATCAGTGACCCTATGTATGTAAACAGGGAAAGTGGCTGATTCTGTTACCCAGCTGGATAGTAAAAGATAGTAATAGCCAGAGTGCAATAAAAGGCAGCCACCCTTGGGCCTTGGTGCTAGTAATCCTGCATCTCTTGATGGCTACGCCCCTGTGCAGGAAGGTCCAGCTGCAACAGAAGCCATGCATTATCACTGGTTCAGTGCACAGACACACACAATTGGCTAACAGTCCATGCATACATTACGAATTTGAAGTTAAGGTGTGTGCAAATGACATGATGCCGTTCTTAAATATTTGCCACATCACTTTAACATACTGAAGCCCAAAACTATTTAATTTAGATAGTTGACACTAAGGAGCAGTGATTAGTTTGCAAAACAAAATAATACAGGGCCACAAAGAGGTGTTTCCCAGGTCAGCGTTGCCCACTGCCACCGTTAATGCCCCCATCTCAGATCATCACTTTCCCTGACATAGCTCCTATATCAGCGATATTGTTATAGATTATTCACCCCAACTGTTTGTGGCAGCAGCATGAACATAGAAATGCATACATTGTATTTTAGCATTCGTTCCTCATACACAGCACTAAGCAGTGGTTGGCTGATCCTGAGTTGCAGCATTGCAGGTGTAAGTAAATGACCACTGCTGGTTTTCATTCTGGTGTTTCTAGTGTAGCATTTAAAGTACCAGAATGTGATATCCATAAATGGTTCAAGAGGTTGCCAATGTGACATGGGTTAACATGAGAGCACCTATTTGTTTTAGGTAGGGGTCTTCGTCTGGCTTCCTCAGTGCCAGACCAGCCTGCTGACCTTCCATCACTAAATGATTCTGCTGAAGACACTGGTGTGGCCCTCAAGACTCAAATCAGCCAATCGAAAGCCTCCCCTCGCTTGCAGGTGTGGTGTGGCAGCGGGGAGACCATTGCTGCTGTGCCATTCTTGAAGTAGAAACATGTTGGTGTAGAAACCTGTTGGTGTAACTCTAATTAAGAAAGGTTGATTCAGCAACAGCACCTCTTTCATTCAAAGGGGACTGTCTGGCCACTGCCCAGACATGAGTTATGAATGCAGACTCTCCAGTTACGTCCAGGTGCTCTAAAATAAGTTTCGGTGTGCAGCCCTAGCAAGCACCTGTGCAAATTAAGCACAGCTAACAGAGTGTTATGTATGAACATGTGTAATATGACTTTGGGTGTGGAGTTCAATAACTATAGTAAGGCGTGATGGTAGATTGGTAGGTGCGTATGCACATGTGCGCGTGTGCACCTTGTTGAATTGTAGCCTATGCAAATGTTGTACTCACTGTGTGTACTTGTTAAAAATGGATGTGACCTGGACTCCGTTGTTAAGGTGTTTGCTTTGAAAATGCATGCAAGTCGACTTTTAAAGTTGTGCAATTGTGCATCTAAATCCATGGGCGTCATTTAGGGATCGCTACGGGTCACAGCTGCGACCCCTGGCTTGAACCTTGAAACCCCTGGCACTGCCCTTGAGACCCTTGGCCTCAGAGGATGCAAAATCAGGGCATTGAACACAGTGGCAGCTCACCTTGATGAATGCCGTTTGAGGCTCCATTTTCTTTTCTATCAAATTGTTTTAATTATGCTACTAGTGAATAATGTTTCATTATACACCTTTAGTGTAATCAAAAAATGGAGTACAATTAACTGGTATATGACCTTCCCTGGCAGCTGAGGTAAGTTAAAAAAACTGCTCTAAAATATATGTTGTGTGCGTGCATGCTGGTAAGTGTATGTTTAAGTGAGAAAGAGAGTGTGTATATGTGTGAATTCGTATGTACCTGTAGGCATATGTGTGTGAGTGAAATTAAAAGGTCAAAGGGCGCATGAGGTCTCTTCCACTACCCATGGATCTTTGGTGGCCATATTTGCCAAAAGCTGCAGTCAATAAAGCCTGATGGGGATAAGGCCAACATACTCAAAGGTCAATTTATATGCTCAGAGCAGGTGATAAGTGTATGCATTAAACCCCACAGAACTGAGCACTCCGTATTGTTTAATGACCAGTAAGTCTCCTTTCCAATGGACTTAACTTATGACTGCTCAGTACTGGCGCATTTGAATTTACCGCCCCGTCAGTACCGTTCAATTCTGAATCACAGGGCCAAATATGTGGCGGCTCTCCCACGTCACTCACTGCCACAGTGAGCCCTGGCATGCAGCACAGCTGCGCAGACCGGCACCCTGAAACTTGCTGTAGCATACATGCCAACATTTTAGGACAGGGACGTGGGAAATTTCAAATTAAAAATAGGGAGAATGAAAATTCCACATTGCCTTCTATTGTAGAAAATACAATTTCAGGCGGGAGACAGCTAAAATAAAGCCATTTTGGCTTGAAAAAACGGTAGTCTCCTGCCTGTATGATGTATAGCAGGTCTCAAGTCGGGGATATATGCAGGTGCGAGGCGTCCCCCCACTCTTTTCACAGGTTGGACGCCGTCCCCCCTGCTAAGAAGTTGGGCTACACAGAAATATGCTGAACTTGTCCCGATGTAATTTTCAGACACCGGGACAACCTTCAGCAGCACCTGCACGTTGCCTGCTTTCCATTCCCAGCAGTAACCTGCAGGCAGTGAGGAAGTCTTGTTTCACCTCCAGCTGGGCTGAAGTTAAGGGGCCATCCGGCCTCCTTTTGTTTGTATTTGTTGACTGGACGCCGCGGGAACCTTACATTTAAATGTAAATGCCACGGAGGGAAACAAAGGCACACAGCTTGCCTTCTCTTCACAGGCACTAAAAAGAGGCATGATTTTGCCTTTGTTCCTGTATATAAATGCAGACACTGTAAGACTGTCAGATGGGTTAGTCTGTCCCAGGATTTACACAAATAATTTAAATAGCACTATTTTATTTCTTTTATAGCGCTATGTCATGACGTCATGAGGTCATTAGCATATTGTCTTACTTGGTAAGTCCACCAATTTTTTTTTTTTCATTTCAATATAATTTTTTATTGTTTTTTTACAACATATAACATATAATCGTCAACGCTTTGTATAGGACTTGTGCCCTGCTGTAGAGGAAGGTATTTCATTTGGGATCCGGCTGGGCTGAAGGGGTAACTTTCTATCCTTGCCACCATCTCCCCTAACACTTGGAACGTACAGTGTGCTTCTCCAGTGTATTAATAGCCATCGGGCTACAAAGACGGTGAACCATTTACTCAACAAGGATACAATGTCCGCGGCACTTGACATATCTTCCGTTGTATTTGACTTGGAAAAATATTTGCGGCTTCTGTACTGAAACGACGTTGCTGTGTAACTCTCGTGCTGGCAATGACGCGGACACCTCTTTCGCTGGGGGCACGGCGTCATTCAGCCCGCTCGTCGAATCAGGATAGAACAAATCTGCTTCCTGGACTGTATCTTCGGCCGTGGCTGAGCGCGGCTCTGTTTCTCGGGCCTGCCATGGTAACCAGGAACAACTGCGCTACCTTGGCGATGGCGCCGAGGCCTGCGCTGCATCTCTCTGGGCTGCCGGTGCCCGGTCTCGGTGGCACTGCCAGGCTGGGTGACGCTCTCAGTGCGCCACGATGCAGGGCTTCACCCAGCGGCTCGCGCATCCGCAGAGCCTCCTTAATGAGTTGATGACCCTCCATATAAGCAGGTCCCCGGATCCCCTTTCCGCCTGCGTTTTGTGTTCTAACTGCCGGATGTTTAAATACAGAACGTGAGGCCGCCGAGGCGACTGGAGGCGATCAATATTACTCACACAGAGAGTGCCGCGGCACAGATAATGTAAAATTAAGAACAACCGAACAGGAGAGAGTGCAAGGGTGAGGGGAAGAAATAGCGAACGAGGCAAGAGGCTTGTGGATTGAGTGATAGTGATGGTCACTGAATTGCGTGATTGTGTGGCAAAGGCATTTTTCGCATGACTAGTCTATAGATTTACCGCATTTTCCATATAATCTACCGCATAATATGCAGATTATACCCCCCCCCCTCCCGAAATTTTAGTTCTAACTAATCACAAGTTACTTAACCACATGGCTGCTAGGCGTTTTCCCGTCCTGCGCTGAAGAACCAAAATCACCATTATTCATGACGAGCTGGCCTTGTCATCCGCGCACGGCAGGTAAGCGCCATGACGAGCCCAGCTCGTCATTAGCTTCGAAGGGGTTAAAAAAAGCAAATACACTTGCTGCCGCACACTGGATGGCCCTTTGTTAAAGGTTTGTGGAAAGTCAGCCCAATTTACAACCGATGCCCAGGCTGCTGGCGCAAGACGCCTCTTAGTTCCCATTCTGAATAGTTACCAAATAAAGAGACGGGCGCTGGAAGCAGGAACACAAGAACAGAGTTTTATTTCTCATGAGGAGAGCCTGTCATATCGGACACGAAACACAGTGTCTTTCGGGAGGTGCTCTAACAAGTTCTCTGAGACATCGCCTTTTATACATCACAAACATTCCTTATTACAATAATGACATTGTGAAGCAAGGAAAAGACATCCCCGACCCCTCCCCGCTCTGGCACAATCCAACACGTGGCTACAGTAGAGGTCCTCACCCCATACAATGGGAGGGGGCTATCACTCAGCTGAGTGTTCCGCTGATTCCTTTGGAATGTGTGCGCCTGATCGATTCTCGGAGGGGTGGGGTGGTCATGATCAATGGTAGCTCTTTTTTAAAGAGGGGCGAGTGCATACAGTGGTGGGCAACAAACTGTATCCTCAGGCGAAGGAGATGACCAGTGGTCCATGCAGACAATCGGGCTCAGTGGAGGGGTCATCAAGGGAGGGGTATTCATGGGAAGAAGGGAGGTGATGGTCGGGCACGGGGTGTGATTCCCAGGGACAGAGTCGCACAGAGAGAGAGGTCTTATGACCCGTACATGAGAGAGCGGGGGCAGTCAGGCACAGCTGGGGGGGTTATGTCAGCTGAGGCGAAGGATGCTTCTTCAAGAGGAAATGGGGGGGGTGCGTGGGTCAAGCAGGAGGGTTACTTTTCAGAGCGGGGTCGCGCAGAGGGAGAGGGTTTTATGGTCTATGCATGTGAGAGTGGGGGGGGGTGTTCAAATGTGCGCAGGAGGGAAGCCGGGATTCCAATGAGCGGGCAAAAAGGCCATGGTGCCAAAAATGGCTGTCATGTACATATGGGCACGGGCTTTTACTGGCGGAATGATGCGGTCGACGTTTCACGGTATTCATGGTGCCTACAGGGAGGGGGATGGGAGAAGGCAAATGAACGCTGCTTATGTACATTAATATTGCTAATTTCCACAGTCGCCGCTTTTAACATAAGCGAGTTCATTTCCTAACTAATGGGCGTACATATAATACATGTGTGGTCGATGAGATGGCGTTTGTCAAATACCAGCGAATTGCATATAACCATGGCACAATCGATGCGGTTGGTGGAATGCAGTACATATAAATTCACAGCAGCTGGGTTACTTATACAAGCCTAGAGTTCAGCATACTTTCTCTTTGGTGGCATCAAGATACAGCTTTTAAAAGTGACCAAAAACATTTTGAAAGCAATACAAAGTGGTTGAGGGTGGAATTCAGTTCGACACAAGTAATTTAGTCAAATTGATGGGTCTCTTCGTCACAGTGTCTTTTTAGCAGTGAGCCATCACTGGTAGGCTCTAGTCCGTTTTCTTTCGTTGGCGCTGTTGAGCACCGGCGGTGGAGCTATAGGTCCAGCTCGGGTCTAACCTTACGCGTTGCAGGGTGCGGTCAGTCCTCTGCTGTTAGACCACAGTCCTGTTCCCTAACCAATTCTTTAAGGGTGCCTTATGCTCGGCACCTGTATTTCCTTTTTCCTTCTGTGGCAAACCCCATTTCCATCTGAATGCTGTTCTTCTTGTCTGAGTCAAAAAGTCATGTGGGAAAGAGGGGGTGTCGGTTAGTCGAGGGAAGAGAGGGCGGAGTGGGGTCAGGTCTTTTCTTGGACACATCAAGGGACCAAGGGGGCAAAGGGAAACGAGCAGGCAGGCCCATTAATCGGGCCCAAAAAGGGGACGAAGACTTCAGGCACACGTGGGTTAGCAGACAGAGGGCTTCAGGGCAGCCCTTCAACCTTTCATTTTCCACGTTTGAGATTGCTGTCTCGTCCGGTATCTTGTCGCTCTGCAGCTCCACCTTTGGTCGAGGTCACATGTGTCTCAAGATCTGCAGCCAGGCTGTACGTCAGGTCCGACCCTTCTCCTCCGATGATCGTATATCTTTGAATGGGTACAAAACAAGTTTTAGAGAACTGGCAGGAGAAGACATTTATGCATTTGAATTCTGCCCTCAATCCTACGCATTTGGGTGTTACGTTCATCGGTCACAGTCAGAACCCTACCACCATGAAGTATATATGTCGGCATTCCTACTGTGTTTGTGCCAAGTCTATTTATCGTTCATTCCGGCTAACCCTTTCAAAAACAGGGCAGGGGTGCTATCATCGAGAGAGGGGGAGGGAAAACAGGCTTTCATCGAGGAGCGACAGTTAATCAAGGTCATCAGTTATACTTCGAGGACAGCTGATATGGAACAGGTGTCAGGGAGAGGCGGGGACGCTTTGGACATTCGCGCTTGAGTGCAGAGGGGTGGGGCAATCTGGGCATTGGGGATCAATCTGGACATTGGGGCTTGTATCTCTAACGGACTGGAAAATAGGATGCCATTGACATATAGTCCCCCTATAAAAGGGCCAGATTAGGGGACATCAGCCGTCTTACCTGTCCCTTCTTTCTTAGCCAATTCAAGTTCTTTCAGTTTGTAGAAAGGAGAGGTAGTAATATGGCGAGTTACAATCATTTTAGTTTCTGTCAATTTTGCTGAACACCTTCGCGTTCAATAAGTATCCAATTAGGCTGGTGCCGGCGGGGCACAATTTTACCACAAAAAGGAAGAGGCAATGGGGGGGGGGAAGGCTCTCATAGAGAGTGAGAGTCGTCCGCATTCTAGACGAGCCATTCGGTACACGTATGACATGTAGAAAGGTAGAGAGAGAGAGAGAGAGAGAGATAGAGAGGGAGAGAGAAAGAGAGAGAGACGTGTACGGTAACAGGTCATTTAGTGCGCTCACAACACAGAACGGCAGGGGTCAGGTAACACGGAAACGCAAACAGAGGGAAGACATAAACCCATACATTACATACACACAAACTCAGACAAGGGAAGACAGTACGTGTGTTACATACAAAAATTCACGACAAAACATAGAACAGTTATTGGCCAAAAAGATCTCTTTCTGCATGCTGCGCATCTTTAGTATCCTATTTATCTACGTTCTGAGCTCTTTTTACCTTTTTCCTCCTTTTCCTTTCGTTTGCCATCTTTGCGAGTGTTCTCGGTTACTAATACTTACACCTCGGTCAGTTGGTCAGGAATTAACCTGGTCGGGTTGCTGCTCACGGTGGGATCTTTGAATCATTTTTCCTTTTCTCCCTTTTGGCGAAAAGGTTCTCCAGGCTGAGGCAACGGAGGGCATTAATCGGGAGAACAATCGGACAGCTTAGCTATATCTATAAGGGTGCGAGAAGGAGGTGGTACACGTTTTTTTTTTTTTTAAAACATTAACAACATTCCTAGTCTTCCAGACGGGCGGTGCTTAGGTAAACCTTACCCCGGAACTTTCCTTGTCCTTTCCCTATTTAGTTAAACGTCATAGTTGCATTATCTGGCGTGCCGGTTCGAGTCATAGTCTGTCATATCGTACTAACCCGTCGAGTATCTACGTCAGTCTATCCTCCCAATCACTAGGTTCTGAGGGAGGAACAGTCATGTCTAAGTAAGGGGGGTGTTACATCTTACGAAGCTCGTCATGTATAAGCACTATGCTCCAATTCCCTACTTCCCCCTCCGTCGGTCATTCGGTCATCACTCCTCCAAACTTCAGCCGATGTTCCGACGTGACCTGCAGATGGGAGGAGGAAGAAGGGGGTGGGGGCAACATTCAAAACACATCAGCGCGCATAAATCCGAAAATGTTTTTACTTACCACGTACTCGACCTATCTCCACACGGTGCATTCTCTACCATCTCGGCGTTTAAGCCCAGAGGGACCAGTAGTGTTAGGAACATAATCATTGGTGTTCTGCGTATCCGCATGAATCACTCGAGCGTGGTCCTTTAGATCATGCGCAAGGGTGGTGGTGGCCTTTCTTCAGTATTGCTTAAGGGCATCTAAAACGTTTTCCTGCTGCCTGTGGCATACAATGTAACGGCTTAAGTATTAGGCTTCTTAACCTTCAACCTTAATAAAGCTACTTATCTTTCGCTTATATCGGAGACAGTAGTAACACATTCGAAACTCATTAATGCAATCGCTACAGTTGTACTTGCTTTTTCAAAAAACCTTTAATAAAAATGTTGGCGCACAAATACGAGCCTACAACCCAGTGGGCCGGCCACAGAGCAGACTGGAGCCGGGCGTGAGGGGGACGAAGTCGGTGGCCATTCATTTCATAATATAAAGTGCGGCAAGTGCAATAACATCGTATCGAAATTCATTGGGAGCAAGCATCTCGAAAAGTCAAACTTTCAATAACCATGGTGCGTTAAAACTTAATATCAATTCATTGTCCGAATGCTCAATTAGTACCTATTTCATATCAATTCATTGCTTTAACACATAATTGGTACCAACCCTATACCAGTTCATTGTCCCAACACATAATCAATATCCATCTTATATCACTTCCTTTTCTGAACACATTATCAATATCCATCTTATCTACTTTCATTGTCCAAAAACTACATACATATCTCAGAACATCAAGGCTTGAGCAATCAGGGTACAACAAAGAGCTGAAAGTTTCATTTGTATCGGCGCCATTTTGGGCGAGGTCAGGCAGGTCCCAGTATAGTCAGATTGTCTACATTGACTCGTGGTTGGACCAGAACCTCTGTTGGCAGTTCAAAGAGTTTTTCGCAATAGGGTAACAGACTGGCGATATAAACCATCAGTCAAAAGTGGGGAGGGAGGCAACAATCTTTCCTACCGGGTCATTCTGGTGTTCCACCGGAACTGAACAAATCTGTATTTTTGCAGGATTTTAGTCATTTCAAAACTGAGGCTGGCGCCGGCTGGAGTGCGCCAACGTCTCGTGGTTTCCATCGGGGGACGGGGGCGGGGGCGCCCGCGGAGGGGTCGCCCCCCCCGGCTCTTCTAGAATCTTCAAGGTCGAGGAGAAGAGCACAGGACGTGCACCAGTCCTGGGCCAAAAGCCGTTTTTCGATTGGGACCCTGTTGACCGAAGCGTTAGGGTGTCGCTGGAAGCCTCCACCTAGGGAGGTGGGGGAGGCTCGTTCGCGCCGCCTCCCCCTTCCAGCGACCCCACGCCGCTTCTTGGCTCCAGCACTTTGGGATGGCCGTACCAGGCAATGAAGAGGGGGGGGGGGGGGTCGGAGGCAGCAAGACATCCCCCCCCCGCGGCCTGCAGAGCTCCGTTTTCTCTGGACTTTTCGTAGCGGCCAGACCAGGCGATGCGAGGGGGAGGGGGGGGTCGGTGGCATGTGCAAGACATCCCCCCCCCCCTCCGTTGTCAGGGCCATCATAAAAGAAAGAAGTAGTGCCGCCGTGTGCAACCCTCCAGTGTTGTCCAAGCAGGGCGCTACCTGCAACCCTCCAGTGTTGTCACAGAAGGGCGCTACCTGCAACCCTCCAGTGTTGTCGCAGAAGGGCGCTGCTGACCTCGGCTCCGGTTTTGTTTTTCTGATGGCCGGAGCAGGCGATAGAGAGGGGGGGGGTCGGTGGCAGAGGCAAGACATCCCCCCCCGTGGCCCGCAGGGCAGCCAAAAGAAGAGAAAGGGGAGACCATTACAACTTTCGGGCCGTCCGCCCCACAGCCTCCCCTTCCGATGGCGGCCAGCCGGGCCCTGCTCTGCACGTGCTGAGGCCTCGCCTTCCGGATGGGCGTAACCGCGGACCTGTTGCTCTCCGGGAGCTTCCGGAATGGGGGTAGGTATCTGCTGATTTATATCTATCTCATGTTACCGTTATTTGGGCGTGGCGGGCGGTGGGACAGACATGCTTTGGATAGCGAGGGGGCGGCGGGGCCTAGCTACCTCGTGGCTGTCTTGGCGTCAAGCTTGGCTTCTTTCGCCATTTTATATTTCTTATTACGGACTATTTCTAATGTTTCTTATTTTTAGTGAAGTCGGAAACTCATAAGTGGGCTACTGACTTAGCTCGACTTCTTTTTCCTTCCTTTTCTAATGTGTGTTTCATGCTATAGTTTCTGTTAACAAGATTCGGCGATCACTTCATATTTTATATGTCCTTTTACCAGGGATACCCTCCGGTTGAGCCGGATGATCTACCTCCAATAAATGGTCCGGGTGGAACTAGATTATCAATCAGTGGGGAGTGGGTAGGCATGACGGATTACAACGGGGACAAAAGTCTGCATTACCTACCCTTTACTACTTGCAAAGACTAGACAGAATATTTCTATTCCACGTTATTTGCAAACAGAAAATACCTCAAACGAACTATTCCTTGGACAATAAATGTCCAGTCAATCAATCAATCAGTGGGGAGAAAAACAGGCATGACGGATTACAACGGGGACAAACGTCTGCATTACCTGTCCTTCGCTCTCTGCAAAGGGAGACGGAATATTCCTATTCGTCTCTGTTTGTAGACAGGGAAGATCTCAAAGAGCAACAATCGATATAAATCGATATCAAACAATCAGTGGGGAGAAAGGTAGGCATGACGGATTACAACGGGGACAAAAGTCTGCATTACCTACCCTTCTCTATCTGCAAAGAGAGACGAACGTTCCTATTCGCCGCTGTTTGCAAACAGAGAATGTCTCGTCTCAAGAAGAGAACCAATATTTCAAGTAGCAACCAAAGCTAAATGAACCAATAAGCGAACAATATCAGTATTTAAATACCGATTCCAATACAATCAATCAATCAATCAGATGGGTAAACCCATCCTACCAGTCAGGCGTGAGAAACGCCCTACTTAATCTTACCCGGACCGGACCATGTGGACAGTTCTTCGTCTTCCCTTTCCAGCGCCCGATCGTTCTCTTACTCCATGCAGCATTCCTGTGGGCTCCCAGCCAGGACAATAGGTCACTCGAGAGAGGTCTGTTCAGAATCGGTGAAGTTCATTCAATCGGCAGCCGGACGAGGGCCCTCTCAAGGCAGGTATACTCCAATTTTTAGATGTTCACCCCATCGTCTGGACCTCTCTTACTGGACCCTATGTCACTGGTGGGCCCCGCGTTGGGACGCCAATTGTGGAAAGTCAGCCCAATTTACAACCGATGCCCAGGCTGCTGGCGCAAGACGCCTCTTAGTTCCCATTCTGAATAGTTACCAAATAAAGAGACGGGCGCTGGAAGCAGGAACACAAGAACAGAGTTTTATTTCTCATGAGGAGAGCCTGTCATTTCGGACACGAAACACAGTGTCTTTCGGGAGGTGCTCTAACAAGTTCTCTGAGACATCGCCTTTTATACATCACAAACATTCCTTATTACAATAATGACATTGTGAAGCAAGGAAAAGACATCCCCGACCCCTCCCCGCTCTGGCACAATCCAACACGTGGCTACAGTAGAGGTCCTCACCCCATACAATGGGAGGGGGCTATCACTCAGCTGAGTGTTCCGCTGATTCCTTTGGAATGTGTGCGCCTGATCGATTCTCGGAGGGGTGGGGAGGTCATGATCAATGGTAGCTCTTTTTTAAAGAGGGGCGAGTGCATACAGTGGTGGGCAACAAACTGTATCCTCAGGCGAAGGAGATGACCAGTGGTCCATGCGGACAATCGGGCTCAGTGGAGGGGTCATCAAGGGAGGGGTATTCATGGGAAGAAGGGAGGTGATGGTCAGGCACGGGGTGTGATTCCCAGGGACAGAGTCGCACAGAGAGAGAGGTCTTATGACCCGTACATGAGAGAGCGGGGGCAGTCAGGCACAGCTGGGGGGTTATGTCAGCTGAGGCGAAGGATGCTTCTTCAAGAGGAAATGGGGGGGTGCGTGGGTCAAGCAGGAGGGTTACTTTTCAGAGCGGGGTCGCGCAGAGGGAGAGGGTTTTATGGTCTATGCATGTGAGAGTGGGGGGGGGGTGTTCAAATGTGCGCAGGAGGGAAGCCGGGGATTTCAATGAGCGGGCAAAAAGGCCATGGTGCCAAAAATGGCTGTCATGTACATATGGGCACGGGCTTTTACTGGCGGAATGATGCGGTCGACGTTTCACGGTATTCATGGTGCCTACAGGGAGGGGGATGGGAGAAGGCAAATGAACGCCGCTTATGTACATTAATATTGCTAATTTCCACAGGTTCAGTGGTCACCTTTTGTTGTTTATTGCTGTTTATCTATTAAACTGGCATTAATGAGGTGCAATCGATGACCAGACAGTTTTAACATATGTACAAGCATTGGCAAAGCCAATAATTATCGCCTATGCTAGAACTATTGGCAAGGCGTTTTAGCTATGTTGTACACCTGTTTGGCTGCGGTTCAGCAGAGGCGCAACTAGGGCCAAATTTCGGGGCAAGGGGGCTAATACAAATTTCGGGGGGGGGGTTATATTCCAACAGTAGCAGAGTGGAGATGCAGGGGCTCTAAGAAGGGGTGAAAACACAACAAAGCCTTGTTAACAAGTTAATGGTCTTTTAAAGACCAGTGAAGTACTCAGGAGCAGCTGCAATAAAACGGTCTCCAGCCCGGGAAGCTGTCTCAGCCCAGACTGACACACACAACGGGGGGTTGAGGGATGGGCTGAAGCCCTTTGAGCCCAATGGACATTGCACGTCTGCTGTTCAGCATGGCTAAAAGTTAGCAGCAGGGTGTGGAGTGGGGTGGGGTTGGATAGATTGGAGTGGGGTAGATTGGGGTAGAGTAATGGAATAGATTGAGGTAGAGTGATATTTGGTAGATTGGGATAGAATAAAGTGGGGCGGATTTGGATAGATAGGGGTACAGTGGAGTAAGATAGAGCGGGGTAGATTGGAGTGAGGTAGATTAGAGTGGGTGAGATTAGAGTGGGGTAGATTGGGGTGGAGTGTGGTGGGCTGGAGTGGAGTGGATTGGGGTAGATTATAGTGGGGTAGATTGGAGTAGGGTAGATCGGGGGAGATTTGGGTAGAGGGGAGTGGGCTAAATTCAGGGGCGTAACACAGGCCCAGCAGGGCAGGGGCCCGAAGCTTCAGGGGCCCCCTCAGCACAACACTCTGGCTGCAGAGCTCTTGATTGAGCCCGGAGGGGGCCTCTCCACGTGCCTTGCAGGGAGGCCCCCTCGAGTTTCGTTACGCCAGTGGCTAAATTGGGGTAAATGGGAGTGGAGTGGGGTCGATTGAGGTGGAGTGCAGTAGAGTGTAGTGGAGTGGAGTGCGGTAGATTGGAGTGAAGTTGAGTATATTGGAGGGAAATGTGGTAGATTGGATGGCATATAGTTGTAGAATAGAATGGTGTGAGGGTAGATTGGAGTAGTTTGGAGTTAGGTAGATTGGAGTAGGGGGATTGGATGGGGTAGATTGGAGTAGGGTCGTTTTGGGTGGGGTGGAATAGATTGAAGTGGGGTGGATTGGGGTGGAGTGGGTTAGACTGGATTTGAGTAGGGTAGATTGGAGTGTTGTATGGTAGACTACAGTAGAGAGGGGTAGATTGGGGTAGAGTGGAATGGAGTGTGGTAGTTTGGGGTAAGGTGGAGCGGGGTAGATTGGGTGGATTAGAGTGGGTAGATTAGAGTGAGGTTCATTGGAGTACAGTGGAGGGGGTAGATTGAAGTTGAGTGAGGGAGATTTGAGGAGTGTTGTAAATAAGAGTGGCTTGTGGTAGAGTGGAGTGTGTCATATTGTGGTGGATTGGAGTGAGGTAGATTGTGGTAGATTGAAGTGGGGTTGATTGTGGTGAGGGGATAGCTTGGAGTGGAGTGGTGTAGATTAGAGGGGAGAGGAGTTGGATAGCTTGCAGTGATGTTTGGAGTGGAATGGGGTAAATTGGATTAGAGTGTAATAAATTGGACTGGAATAGAGTGAAGTTGGGTAGATTGGAGGGGAGTGGGATCGATTTGGATACATTGGAGTACGGTGGATTGGAGTGGGGTAGAGGGGTAGAGTGGAGCAGAGTGGGGTAGATCTGAGTGGAGTGAAGTAGATTGGGGTGGAGTGGGTTGGGGTTGATTGGGTTAGATTGGAGTGGAGTAGGGTAGGTTGGAGTGGAGTGGAGTGGAGTATATTGGAATAGGGTAGACTGGATCATATTGGAGTATATTGGGGAGATTGGAGTGGAGTGAGGTTGATTGTGGTAGAGTAGGGTAGATTGAAGTGGGGTACTTTAGAGTGGGTGGGGTAAATTGGGGTGGGGTAGATTGGAGGGGGTAAATTGGAGTGAAGTGGGGTAGATTGAAGTGGAGTGATGCAGATTGTGTGGAATGGAGTGAGGTAGATTGGGGGGAGTAGAGTGAGGTAGATTGGAGTGCAGTAGATAGGGCTGAGTAGATGTGGGTAGATTGTAGCAAAGTGCAGTGAGATAGATTGGTGTACATTAGAGTGGAGTGGGGAAAATTGGAATGGGTAGAGTATAGTAGGGTAAGTGGAGTGGCGGGGGTAGATTGGAGTACTGTGTTGTGTCATAGATTAAAGGGTGTAGATTGGAGTGGCATGGTGTTGGTTGGCATAGCATGTCATACAGTGTCCTAGAGTAGAGGGCGTAGAGTGGAGTGGCATGTTGTAGAGTGTAATGTCATAGAGAGGAGTGGCGTGGCATAGAGTGGAAGGGCATTTAGTGAAGTGGCGTAGTGTGGAGTGTGCAGGGTGCAGGGTACAGTAGCGCACTGCTGCATCACTTGTACTAATTCTGATATATTCTAAAACATATATGCAGTTCATATTTTGTTATATGCTAAAAAATAAACCTACACCTCTTCTCTTACATGGGTGCTCAGCAGGATTGTCACATAAATTCTCTCACTTTGAAGTCAGAGAAAGTAAAGTAAACAAGCTCCTTGGAAGACATCCTGACTTTTGACCTCTGTCTTTGATGGCATATTAAATGTGAGAAGATAAGAACACGTTTTAAAGGCCTGTTTACAGAAAGTGAGTTAAAGGCAAAAAACAGTAAGCAAGGTTTGGACAATGGAAAGGGGGAACTCAAGCTGGACCGGCTAAAGCAAATAAATCCAACAAAAAGAAATCTAGAAAATGTGAGTTACAAACTACAAAGCCAATGTTCACCGATGGACAGATTGCTTTCTTAAGTCAGCTTTCTGAATGTCCCCAAGATGTCTTTGTCAAACCAGACAGCACTTTAACCTAAAAATAAAAAAAATGATAATAAATTAAGTAATACTATCACAAAATGTGCAGTTTTATGATGGATAATTTCCCTTTTCTTGCCTCATAATTTACTCAAACCTGGCACATAATTTGACCCTCCCCTGCTACACATTCATGTAGACCTGGTGATAGTCCTCCAAAGATAAGTCATACATTGCACATCAAGTACAGTTTATAATAATCTAAAGTCTTCTAAAGCTTACACATATTACCAGAAAAATGTGTAACTGCCCACTGTACCCCAAGTACGCCATCTTGTATTTAAAATCAGTAATGTATAAACTGGATATTTTTGTGTAACTGCACCTCTCACAAAGCACAGCATTGTGTAACACAAAAACAAATATCTAATAAACAATTAAATCAGTCACTATCAAATTGTTCATTGCACAGCATTGTATAACAACATATTAATTATTATCCTTATTAAAAGAGCATATTCACGCCACTGCTTTACATTTCTACTTACTTTTTTATTACATTTAGTACCTGGTACAACAAAAAGACCAATGAAAAACTGCAAAGTTATAGATTCACAATCAGCCCTACATTTTGTACAGAGTTAAAGCCCCTTCTCTTATCAGCCTTTTCCAAATTTGCTTTGCAAGAGTATGTGGCTTCTCATCCACCCTACAGGAGTGATGACAAGCACTGGCAAAGTCAATAGTTATCGCCTGGTTGGCCTATCGGCTTTGCCAATGCGTTTAGCTGATGGTTTGTAGCAACTTCTAAAAGCAAAATATTTCCCGTGCAGCATAGGCAAAAAAAAGATAGAAAAGGTACCGATATGTGGCCTCTGTGGGTGGGCGCATCATTCTGTAGGCACGTGCAAAAATAATAGCGTAGTCGCATGCTTCCGTCAGTGCGCATGCGCATGCCTTTGGAATGACTCTGATGTCATTTTTTTATTTTTTTTATTTTACTGATCCAAGATGTCAGACGCCCCATGGTTCAGTAAATAAAAAAAGAATTTAACAGCGTGTATGCACGTCTTGAAATGAAATGTGCACCAGTGCACCATCAACATCTACCAGTCCCTCCCAAAAAGTTAAAAATTAAAATATATAAATAAATAACTGTAAAGGTTGGGAGCCCAATGGAGGAGTGAATGAGGATGCAACTGAAGTGTTCAGTGGACAAGGAGCAACAGGAGCACTCTATTGAGAAAGAGCAAGTTATGCCTTCTGCAATGCTGAGCAGGGACTCAGCAAGTGGCTGACGCCAGGCCTGCCAAAACAAAAACAAGCATTGGCAATGCCAATAGGTCTCGAATTTGAGAGAATTAGAGTGCTTGGCATTGTACATGATATTGTCTTTTACATATGTGTTATGGAGTGAAGCAGATGTATGTGGTGTGGAATTATGTGGGTTAGATTGGAATTGTTAGTTGTTGAATTGTGTGGTGTATAGTGGAATTATATGGCATGGCGTGTGTGCAGTGGAATTATGTGGATGGTAATTATGTGGTTTCTAGTGTACTGGAATTATTTGGAGTGAGATTGTGTGTTATGGAGTGTGAATATATGGTATGGTATTTTGTGTTGTGTAGTGGTATGTTGTGGAGTTTAATTATGTGGTGTGTTGTGGAATTTTGTGGCATGATGTGTTATTCTGTGGTGTGGATTGGATGTATGTGAAGTGTTGTGTAAATGTGTTGTTGAGTTGAATTATGTGGTGTGTTGACAAATGTTGTGGTGTGGAATGGTAATGTGCAGTGTGGAATTGTGAATACCCAAATGCAGCATTAAGCAAATGAAAGATGACCTGTCAACCTTTGCGTACGCCCGTCTGATACGCAGGAACACGACTCCCCATATGTGTTTGTAACTTTGATCCGTTTGATCTAGAACCATATATAATAGTGGCTATGGCCACAGTGTAACATAGTTTATATACATACACAAGAAAAAGAAAGAAAGGCCCATCCTTCCATAGTCAGCACAACACATGCCAAGCCTTCTTTCCTAAAAGCCACCTAGTCTGTTAATAAGAAGTAGCAAAAGGAGTTTGGAACCAGGGCACTTTGGGATAAGGCAGCAGACAACGGAAGAACCTATAGAAGCCAATGAATGAGAGATCCGGCAAAGAATACCTCACATATTAATGCCGGCCATTTGCAGCATGTATGCAAAAGATCTGATTTTGATTTCTTCAGTCCAAAATGGTTGTATTTAAAAGATGTCTGCTGCCTAAAATCTCTGCTTCATTGTACAAGTCTATGAGAAAAATCAATACCCCCTATGTGTTTTTCAAAGCTGCCTCTTACCAGTTTAAAAATGCTAGCAAGTATGCTGCAGTAGTCTGGGATATGCATCTTGCAGGAAGCTCTCCTTAATGTACAAACAGCTTCCTGCCTCACTAATAAGCACACAGCAGTGGAGGGCTGAGAATGGTGCTTTTATACTGGAAATGCTACCGTTCTCATATCTTAGACATACTCAATTTGATGCGACAACTGGGTCTGGAGTTAAAGGATGCACAAAGGGAACATGCATTTTGGGCGTGCCTCAGGTCATGATTGATAACTTACTGATCATGTTTTAAAACAAGATCTTAAACTATAATAGATGACTAAATACCAGAATTTGCCAGTGTCCTAAACCCTTAACTGGATGATGTGAATTTCACTGGTGCTATACAGACTTAGCGTCTATGGTTCCTGACTGTTCTTATTCAAAGAAGGAAGGTAGCATTATACTTCTTTTTAAGACCGCTTATCCCACTGGCCTACATGAAGCTCCATGTGCGGCTCAGGCTTCTTCCGGGACGTCTGCTCATTCTTTTTCAGTGGCCTGTCCTTCTAGGACGATATGGCGTGTAAGCCCTCCCTGGTACTGTGCTCTAACCCTTCAGTCTTTTTTAGTTAGAGTTTTGATTGGCACTTGTTTTATTATGTAAATTTTAATATGAATAATAATTAAAATATTGGCAGAGGCAGCCAAGTTTTTAAAGAAGTTCTATTCAAAGACAAATGTAGTGTCTGAGTTATGGGATCTTTGGTGTGATGAAAAAAGTAGCAAATCTTTTAGAACAAAGCCTGTGTATACAAAAGCTATGCACGCAGTGCGCTGCATGGGCCAATTGACAATATGAGCTAGCAATACAAACAAGCATTTACAATGCAACGGTTTCGCCTTCGGAAAAGTTTGAGCCATTGGCATTCTAAATGGCAAACTTTTTATTTATGTGTTGGTTTTGAAAACAGATAAATAAATGGCATTCTCATTTACAATGCCAATACACACACCCACACAAGAGCCCCCCACACACACACACACACAAGAGCCCCCCACACACACCACACAAGAGCCCCCCACACACACACACAAGAGCCCCCCCCACACACCACACAAGAGCCCCCCACACACACCACACAAGAGCCCCCCACACACACCACACAAGAGCCCCCCACACACACACGCAAGAGCCCCCCACACACACGCAAGAGCCCCCCACACACACGCAAGAGCCCCCCACACACACACGCAAGAGCCCCTCACACACATACGCAAGAGCCCCCACACACACGCAAGAGCCCCCCCCACACACACACGCAAAGAGCCCCACACACGCGCAAAGAGCCCCAAACACACGCAAAGAGCCCCACACACACGCAAAGAGCCCCACACACACGCAAAGAGCCACACACACACGCAAAGAGCCCCACACACATGCAAAGAGCCCCACAATTAAGAGTGGAACTACGGATAGATAGATTTTTTTTTTTTTTTAAACGAGATAGAAAATTACTTTCATATGTAAACCTAAGGAGGCATGCAAGACTACTCCCCGGTGACCTACGGTTATACTAACGCCCTGTATATAGAGTCTAAGAAAGGCTAACAAATCAAAGAAGCTGTCTGAAGGAGAACATTTTTTAAAGAAGCAATAAAGCTAAGGATAGAAACATGGTAAATGTTGACTCCATGGCAGGCATGTGGTATTGAAAATAGGTAGGGCAAAGTGTAAAATAATTTGACATGGCAAACATTATCTGCCCTAAATTTATCATACGTAATAAAAAGTAAATCATTAAATACCTGAAGGAAAAACTACACCAGTGTAAAAAAAAATATTTAGATAACAGAAAGCAAGGTTCCAAGTAAACCATCACTAAATGGGTGAACCTATGTGGCACAAATCAAATAAAATTGTTTCAGGAGCACCATTACATATCTCCTTGGCATCCCTTTTATGTACAACTCCCTTAAACATGTATCTACTCCATACATTTAATCACCTTATTATCTACTTAGACTCCTTTGAAACCTCAACCCTCCTGTCTGTTTATCGAAAGCAAAGGTTAAATGGAGGGCAAGGGAATCTACTTTCACTTGCTAGATAGACCTACATCTAATTTGACAAATAGCAGTAGCAAAACGTGGACATTATATTTTGTAGACTCTGGGGGGAGTTAATATCATTGAGGTCATACCAGAGAAAGATCTCCATGTTCAGCACAATTATTTTGGCATTATGGTACCCTCCCTCAAAGGTACTCATCTGCTCCTTGTGCCAGCTCCGATTCTCTTGATCTAACCACGAATGTTTGACAACCCAACTACCTTCACAAAGTAATCACAGCACCAGATAGGTCCTTCTCCTCAACTACTACCTAAGCATCCCTGACATACTTACTGTTATTTTCTTCAGCTTCGTTCTCTGTTCTCATCGGAGATGTTTTAAGGCTGCCTTTTTCTTTAGTCCCTTTAGCGGACTTTTACATAAGTCCATTGACTACCAAAGGATTCTCCACAGGACGGCCTTACTTATATATCCCTCTGTTCTTGCAACCGCTGTAAAATCTTTTCCACTCTTCAAGACCACCGAATCTGTTTCCAGGCTCCTCTACCAACTTCATCATATTCGACGAAAATGTCTCATCGTCAGAGCGCCTCCGAAACTATTCACCTCCTTCTCTTGTGGCACCAATGCTTTATGTCTAGCTCAAGCCCAGCCCACTGCCCTCTGCTCCCCCGTCTCCTCATTTACAATGACCTCTCTTAACCTCCCAAAATGTACATTTCAGTTCACTTCACCTAATCGCCCACCCCTTCCCTCGCACTGTACACCATCAGCTGGCCACTTTTTCTCCATGCTACATTTACACCTTCCCCTGGTGAACTGACGGCCCCACTCCCGCCCCCATCGCCCCACCCTTTTAGAGGTTATCCTAAGCTCTTGGTTATCCTGGACCCTTTCTCCCCTCCATCTATCGCCCCATAGCACCATCACACCCTCCGCCCCATGTGACCTCTCACCTCCTCTTCGCTCTCGCTCCTGAAGCACAGACAGGCCGCGCGTTTCTTGTAGCCGTCCCCATCGTAGGTGCGCGTCTGGTTGGACTTCAGCTTCATCATTCTCTAGCGGCGGGGCACAGGCTGGTGTGAACGTGGAGTCCAAGGGAACACGGGCAGGGCGTTCTAGGGGCGCGGGTTTAAAGAGAAAGGGCCGACAGCAAAGGCAGGAAGGCGGACTGGGGACGAGTAGGCCGTTATAAACAGGACAGGGAGGATGGGTATGGAGCTCCAGGGGCTGAATGGGGCGGTTACAGAAGCAGGCACAAGGTCGGGAAAGGTGGCAACCAAAACAAAAATAAAAATGGGACAGACGCCGGCACTAGATTGGGGTGTGGGGGTCGTAAACCACGTAGAAGGGCAGGGCTGCGATGATTAACGGACGAGGGCAGATTCAGGCCTGGCGCAATGAATGCCGTAATAAGGGTGACAGGTCAGAGGGAGCACGAAGTAGTAACAGGTTAAGGGGGTTTACTGTAGGCAGGGACGGTCCAGTGGGTGGCGACAGGCCGAGGGAGGGGGTAGGAGCAGCCGGGGGAGCACTGGGACCGGACAGGTGGTAGTACCTCACTGGAGCCCCACGGGGAGGCCTGAAGGCCCCGGGGGCGCTAGGTCAGGCTCGGCCCTCCTTGCTGCTCTCTCTCCGGCTTTACCGCTCTTAACGCTGCCTAAGCCGCCGCCTGGTCTCCTCCGCCCGTTCCTCCTCGCTCAAACCCGCCATCTTGGGTCGCGCTACGTAAAACACGCATATGCGGCGAGCCCGCCTCACCAGATACTCCTGGGACTCCTTGTTTACTGATCACGCTCAGCCTCGCAGCCCCGGTGGATTTAGGCGCACCGCGCCTCACAGAGCACACTCGCTCCTTGCCCCGGCCGGTCCCAGCAGCCCTCCGCCCGCTCTCGTTTCCTCGGGGAGCGGCGGAGGACTAGCGCTGCGTTCCAAGCAGGGACAGGCAGGCCAGGGGCAGGGGGCACTCACGGCGCTCCCTCGGCGAGGTCGGGTCGGTCTTCCCCGGCTTCGTCACTCCCACGCAGCTTCCTACCAAGCAGGGCGCCGAGGACCAATCCGGTCGCGGCGTTCACGCCAAGCCTCCACACACGCCCGGGAGTCAGCCAATGACAGCGCGGCTCCCGGGACCTGCCCCTGGATGATGCTGAGCCGGCAGCCAATCAGTGCGCGGCCTCGGCGATGACGCGGCGGCGCTGGGCCAATCCCAGCGCGGCGTTACTGGAGGGGCTCATCTTGCTGGGCCAATAGGAGCGCGGCGGCTTCGATCTTTGCTGCTGCAGCTCCTGGTCACGAACGGCCGCTTTGGAGGGTGTTTCTGGCCCCGGGCCGCGACGGTGATTTGGCGGCAATAGATTTTCGGGGCCCCAGGTCGCGGTTAGACCGTTTCTAACCAGCAGATCAACAGGGGGGATCCTGGGCGCAGGGAAACACCGCGGGCCTCGTTTCACCCCTGAATCTGTGCCAGCAGCAAGCACGGCCCGGCCGGACCAGACACGGGGGCGTTCCCGGCGTCGCGTGACGTCGGCAAAAGCCAAAGAATCTCGGGAACGCCCCCGTGTCTGGTCCGGCTTTGACGGACGCCTCTCTGTTCCAATGGCTAGCCTCCATTTATGGAGCTAGCCAATGAAGCAGAGAGGCGTGTTCAAGTCACCCATACTAGAAACTACAGATTTCTCTGGAGGAGGAGCCTAACGGCTCCGCCCCCCAGCGAAACCTAAAAAGGAGTCCCCAAAGTAACATGTAAAAACTTACTGCGTAAGGAAACTGTAGTTGGCCGGTGCTCCTGAGGGCAAAACGGTAGTGATGTAAGGAGCACCAACCAATAAAGAGCCAACAAAGAAGAGGGACACTGGAGTGAACAAATGGCAAGCAGCAGGTGGGATTTCCCCCTGTCTGATGATTACAGCAGGTCTTCCAGACAGTGCATGGGCACTATAGGCTCGACCTAAAAATTGAGTAGCAGAGAGAGGTAAACACCACATCAATATCAACTTATTTTCATGCTTCAATCTATACCAAGAATGCACATTAGACTCAACGCCGACACCATTATGTGCATGACAGAGCTCCAAACAAATAATTGTCTAACCATTGACATCTCAACAGCATTTCCATATTTTTCCCTACACAACAGTACATATTGGAACAGTCCTGTGCACACGTACAGTATAAGATTAAACAATGTAGGAGTAATTTGAATACATTTAAAACAAAATTACACATAGGTATCTTGGTTTCTTTGATTAGTCAAAGCACAAAACAGCCAGCCGACACGTGTTTCGTCAGAGAAACAGTGGTTTCCGACTCTTCAGGGCTTTAAGGTTGATTCGAAGGTATGTGATGTCCCTCAAGCGATGATAATTCCAACCGGGTAGGGTGCAAGTAGTAGTAGTACTTACAGTATGTATTGTCGCGAGTGGATAACGGAAGCTGCAACTTGAGGCCACAGATGGCATAAACGGGATGGCGGTGATAATTCCAAACCGCATCCACATTGGTAAAGTAGGATTATTACAATATACAAGTAGTCTTCTGTTAATAAATCAAAGCTATGCCGCCAATAAGAACACACCATGTGACAAATCCTCCCAACAGCATCGCATTCGTATGAAATCGCACTAGAATCCGTGAAACACAAAATCGACACGTGTGTATGCCACTCGTCTATTAGGTATTGGTGTGGTGCTCACGTCTTGGCGGCTCCGAATCTATCAGGAAGTCCTTATTGGACACAACACTAATGGCACAATAATGTGCAAAAACAGCTCTAAACCAAAAAATTATTCAATCATTACCACTTCAAAATTACATCAATATCAAGTTAGATTTATTCTTTGCATTACACCAACAGAGCAAAATAAACACAGCACTTCGTGCCACCAAAGGCCCAACACAGCACTAAAGCCTTATAGATGGCAAAGAGCTATCACGTCAAATGCACATGCATATCCTCTCACCTATCTAGATATCACCCATTCAGAAGAGTTTGACTTAAATATCCAACACCTACAAACATTGCCTAAAAGCCACACATTTGTCATAGAGAATCTGCATCTCAGAGAGAGTGGTACCCCTGAAATGATTAGGTTGTGTGCCAAGTAGTCACTGGACTCATTATGCATAGCCGTAAAAGCTATGCAGGCCAACTTGAAAAGGTCCCTTGCTTCGATGGGAGCCAATTTAGTGAGACCTCGATTGTGGTTGTTTGAATCGTCTACAGCCATTGCAAACTTGAAGGCTGCCTTCATTGGGGCTACATGAGCACAGGGAATGAAAGTCATTACTGAGTTGCCAAAATTAAATTTATTTAGGACTCATGACTGAACCACTATTTTACTGTTATTTGTTTGTGTACGGGACTTGGGGCCATATGTACTACCATTTCATTTTGCAAGCCTCTAATTGCTAATTATTTTTAATTGCATTAAGAGACTTGCAAAATTAAAAATGTACCAATGTGTCTTGGACACATTAGCGATTCCAAATGGAGTCGCAACGGACCTACCTCATCAATATTTATGAGGCAAGTGGCAATTTGCTACCCATTGGGAATGGGCAATAACACAGGGATGCTGGCCTGCTGGGGGCAGCAGACCACCATGTTGGGTTTGTTTTTAAACAAAGCAACTTTTATATTTTGAAATGCATCCGCTTTCATTAAGGGAAAACAGAATGCATTTCAAAAAGAGAAATGAAGCTTTTCTGTTTCATTTTTTAAGAGCAGGAAGTTATCCATGAGGCCACTGGCTGCTCTTGACAAACAAATTCGCTACCAGTCACAAAGGGAAAGGGGTTCCCTGGGGACTCCTTCCTGTTTGCAACTGGGTTACATCCTACTTGAAGTAGGCTGCAAACTCCGATTGCTTTGCGACTGCATTCCCGTCGCAAATCCAATGTACATGTCCTTGCGACATTCTATTAGGACGGGATGCCCTTTGCACCCCCTTTCCTAATAGCAACTCGCAAGCCCTGTTTTGCGAGTTGGCAGTAGGTTACCGACCAGCAAAATAGAGTTTGTACATAGAAAAATGCCTTTTACCAGTTCCAAAAGGCCCAATGGGCCATTTGTGACAGGTAAAATGCATTGTACATCTGCCCTTTATTACCCCGAGGAGACTAACTTGGTCTTGTGCACTCTTGGATACATGGTTAAAGTTGGCACAGTGATTTAGGTTTTTGTGTCCCTAAAGCTCTTAGTTGGCAATATTTGACAATAGTACATGCAAACTTTTGTGTTTGGTATATCACTTGAAGTGGAGAAATTAATAATTAACAGCTCTTCCCTACATTTTGCCATGTTTTTGGCTGTTATGTATTGTTTCTTTAACTGTCATGGGGCCACTCATCTCTCCGGTATAGAACTCACATTCCCTAAGCTTCTATGTTGATTTCATACCCTTGGAGGGGTGCTTACTAGTCTTACAGGTCCTGTACCAGCTCTCCGTGAAGCCTTCCCTCTCATGTGCCTCGTTCTGCTCCCAGCTCTGTGTCTTGTTTTCTTTTGCTTCCCTGAGTTGCCCTTGCCCCTTGGTTCTGCCTGTTATGTTTACTGTGTTTTTGACTGTCAGTGAGCCTTTTTCCTTTCCTGTACTAGCTAGCCCCCACAGCACCTTCCCGCCACATCTTTCCCACCTCTCCTTCCCGCCGAATCCCTTAGAGGCCTCCCGCCTCCTGGCTCCCCTCCCAACCCCAGGACCTACTTCATGGATGCCACAGCGCCTGGGACTCCGACTAACTGACAGCACTTCAGAAATCTACTCTCCACTGAAGGCTGCTCAACTCCAGTTCCCCCTGCAAACACTCCACGGAAATACCGGACACCATCGCTACCCTCGCCAGACGTGATGTTCGTCATGGAAACATGGCTCACTTCCACTTCAATGTCCGACATCACCACTACAATACCCCACGACTACATGATTCAACACCACGACCGCCCCAACAGACATGATGGAGGTATCGCCATCATCCACAAGGACACACTTGAATGCAATGTTTCAGATGACCACAAAATGCAGATAACAGAACACCTCAACTTTCAGTTTAGAATAGACGCTAACACTACCCTCAGAGGAACCCTCGCCTACAGACCCTCATGCCCTCATCCGAGCTTCTGCAGCACCATCCTGGAATACATCACTCCCCTGACGATCGATTCCAAACTCTACATCCTCCTGGGAGACCTGAATTCCACCTCGACGACCCCAATGACCACAACTCTGCCACCCTACTGGAGAACATGAGCAACATCGGCCTCTTCCAACTTTCCACCACTCCCACACACATCGCAGGACACATGCTGGACCCTATCTTCTCCACCAGTGACAGAATCAAGTTCTCTCACACCACGAGCTGACCTAGACTGATCACAGCCTCGTCCACTTCACCGTCATTGGCTCCCCCATACCCACCGCCCAAACAGCCCACCCAGCCTCGCCAAAACTGGAGCAAAATCACAGAACACCTTTGGGACTCCGCCCTCAAAGAAACTAGATTCAAAGCCTCCAACACCATCAAGCTCAATGTCCAGAACCTCTCCAAATTGATCTCCTCTGTCGCCAACACAGTCACCCCCATATGGAACACCACCACCAGCAGACCCATAAAGTACGCCAGCTGGTTTAACCCCAAACTACGGACTCTCAAACACGACTTCAAGAGACTAGAAAGGCGGTGGTGATCCAGCAAACACAGCACTGCATCTTCATGTCTGCCCTCAACATCTATCACTAACTCAGGGAGAACAAGAAGGGGGCCCTCTCCAGTCGCATCGAGGCTAATGTGAACCATGCCAAGTAACTCTTCAGCATTGTGAGAGACTTCTCCTGCCCAGCCGCCACTGAGAGCACGATCCACCCCTCCCAGGTCCTCTGCGACAACCTAGTTGACTATTTCCACCACAAGATTACATACATCTACAACAGTTTTAGCCCTCAACCCACTGACCTCAACCACCTCCACACACTAACAGACCCTACCCTCAGGCACCAACTCAGTGACTGGAAGCAGCTCTTGGTCCAAGACACCACCAACATCATGTCCTCAATCTACTCTGGAGCATCCAAGGACCCATGCCTGCACCACATACACAACCTAGGAAAGGATGAAATCAGCATCCACCTCATAGGCATCCTCAATTCCTCCATCGCCACGGCCACCATCCCTGAGGCATAGTTACATGCTGAGGTCAAACGGCTACTGAAAAAAACCCTCCGCCAACCACAACGAGCTCAAGAACTTCTGCCACAACTCACTACTCCCCTTCCCCAACAAGATCCTGAGAAAGCCATCAATCGCCAACTCACTAAGTACCTCGAGGAATATAACCTGCTCGAAGCCACCCAGTCCAGCTTCTGGCCCAACCACAACCCAACCCCACCACCGCCTAGATGCTCCTTGGGGCGATTGTTGCGCGATACAAATTGGCATTTACATTACATTACATTACAGCACCGAGACTGCCCTAATTGCAGCGACAATGACATCAGATGCCTTTTTGACCGTGCGGAAACAGCAGCACTCCTCTCAACAGCCTTCAACACCATCTCAAACTGTACTTTAATCACCCAACTGCATCACATCAGCATCAAAGGCAACGCCCTCAACTAGATCTCTTCTTTCTTCTCCGGCCAGCCACAAGGGATCCATCTACCCCCTTCTCCTCCACAAACGCAAAAAAATCATCTGCGGCGTACCCCAGAGCTCTTCTCTAAGCCCCACCCTCTTCAACACCTACATGATGCTGCTAGCAGATATTGTACGCACTAATGGACTCAACATATTCTCATACACTGACGACACGCAGCTCATCCTGTCCCTCACTGAAGACACCGACACCACCAGATCAAACTTCTGAAACACCATGTTGTACATCGCCACCTTAATGAAGTCCAACTGCCTAAAGCTCAATTCTGACAAAATGGAGGAGCGCATCTTCAGGAACAAGCCACCCCCCGGGGACGACACCTGGGGGCCCACCACACTCAGTCCCACTCCCACCCCCATCATCCTGGACAGCCAACTGACCATGACGCAACAGATCAACGCCATATCGTCTTCCTGCTTCCACACCTTCTGCATGCTCCGCAAGATTCTCCAATGGATCCCCATCTCCACCATGAAGAAGGTCACCCAAGCTCTCATATTCAGCCACCTAGACTACGGCAACACTCTTTACACTGGAACCACCAAACAGTTCCTCTTCCGCCTACAGACCATCCAGAACTCTGTCACAAGTCTCATCCTCAACCTACCCAGAAGAACCAGCACCCTCCCCCTCACCTCAAAACCCTGCACTGGCTCCCAGTCCAGAAAAGATGCCTATTCACATTCCTGACATATGCTCACAAAGCCCTGCACAATTCTGGACCCACCTACACCAACAACCACCTGACATTCCACCATCCTACCAGGAAGCTCCGCTCTTCCTTCTTAGCCCTGGCTCCCATCCCCAGCATTTGTCGGAGTCGCTGCGGAGGGCAGTCCTTTGCTCCTTCCTCATCACCAAGTCATGGAATTACCTCCCTTTTCACCTGTGTACCCCCCCCCCCCCACACTGGAACATTTCAGGAGAAGCTCAAGACATGCTTTTTTAACCAAGGATCACAGAACCCCAGCGCCTGGAGACCCTCCGGGGTTACAAGCCATGCTATACAAGACTGACTGATTGATTGATTGAAGATGGTGGCTGATCGAAGTAGTATATTGTCCTTCAAGACAAGAAGCTCTAGCTAATACAAGTGTAGCTGTGAATGAGTTCTAGGATAGCAAGGGGGCACAGCAACTGAACAAACCCCCTCTCTTTTATCTAACACCCCACGCCCCTGCCTTTGTGACTTGGCTAATAGGGCTGGTTTCAGGGTAACTCTATTGTACATGAAACTATCTGCAAAACGTCTGAAGCATAAGTCATTCTATTCTCATCCTTTGTGCAAAGGGAGACACTTGTGGCATTCTACAGGGAAGAAAGGAACCTTCTTTACACTGGTCTCAATGGCTTGCTAGAGCCAACAGATAATCCCTTCAGACCACCTGTACCAGGAAATTGCCTTAATGCTAGCGAATGGGCTTTCTTTGAGCAGACTCTTCCTATAGTGTTGATGTGGTGAGACAGCTGGTCGAAAGGTCCCTTTGCACATATGAGTCATGAAGCTGCCTCAAGAGAGCCCTGCCTTCAATCTGAGCCTTTGAAATACCGAGAGCTCTTTATAAACATAGTTGTCCTCCTTTACTGACAGGTGCTGGAAAAATGAGTTTTAAGATACACCAACCAAAGCTATCAGAAACATCTCCACAAATGTTCTTGCCCCGAAAAAGAGAACTTCACCAGCTCAGCGCATGTACAAGTGGCAGGTCTAGAGAGAGTTTATCAATATCTATGCAATGCATAGTAAACAAACTATTAAATGCAGTAGGCTGGAAGACAAAAGTTATTCTAGCCTTAAGACTACTGTGGCGTGCTCGTGAATATATATTTGGGACAGGTCTAATACATTGTAATTTTTTCCCAGACAGATGGTTTGATAGTGTCGCCCATAACAAACATGATAGCTTAGCTATCATTGACATCAAATGTTCCTTTTAATTAGGTGATTCTCTTTGAAGATGTTAATTTCAAAATTGCAGGGGCTGTACGAGACAATGCTGGAAATGCCTGGCTGGATCTATACTGGAATAGTCCTGAACAATAAATGATAATTAAAGGTAATGACAAGAGATGTACTCTTTTGTTAGCTATATGAGTAGTTTGGTGTCCCACCAGCAACATGTTCACTCCCCAAGTCATAATCCCGCTCAGTACATCTGGAATAGAGGAACATGTAAGACACTTATTGATCATACATTTGTTTCTTCTGGGAATAGCAAGTGACGATAAGTGTCAGTACTTCATGTTGACTCATAAATGTAAGTAGACACCATCACTAACAGCCCATAATGCCTAGAATGATAGATTTCCCAAACACTGGAGAAACTTGAGATACACCTAGTAAATTCTACTTCTATCGCAGTGAGCCAGATGGGATCACATATGAAGGAGATATTTTTCCATTGTATGATTCCTGGGCACAAGTCAAGTCAAGTCAAGTCAATAAATTTATATAGCGCGCTACATACCCAGAGGGTCTCAAGGCGCTTGAACAAAACATACATGAACAGCTGGTAGGTCCTTCTTTAAGATGGGCTATATGAAATAATGGCTAGTTTAAAGAAAATGGGTTGACTAGGATTTATGAAATTAACTGAGATAATCTGCAATAGCTAATTGAAAGACCCTTGAGAAGGAACCACATAACATGCTCATTGTTAGCGAAATAAAGCAGAAGAAATAGGTTTATAAAAAACTTGATATGAGAAATTGAAGTCTGGTGTAACAAAATGCTGGCGAATGTATCGAATAGACAGGAAAGGAGATCTCCCATTTAGCGAACAGGAAGTCAGCTATTGACTGATATACACCTCCGCAGACACATCGAAGGCTCACCAACCCACATTATGCTCTACAGACCAGACAATCACTATGCCCAGAATAAAAGGTAACACCATGACAATAAGTGTTAGCGATATGCCTACGTTTATTAGAGCCATGAATGGATACTAGAAATGTTGAATCCCTCGGTAAAGCCTTTTGTTGTGATACTTTTAAAGCATATGGATAAGTGGGCATCTGGTGCTGGAATAATGCCCTTTGGCAGACGGGCTTTTGCATTTGTTAACTATTCATCTTCTGAGTTTCTGTCAGAGTATCAGAGGCAAAATACTGTCATACAAAAATATTGTGGCCTAAATATTGAGTAAAAAAATATAGCGATGGTAAGCATACAGCAAATTGTAGGATTATTGTATTTATCTCCAATTACTCCTTCACAAAAAAAGTTATCTTCAATGTGTGAAGTTAAGCATAGTAAACTTATAGTTACCTATATATAGTTACCTTCACAGTACATCAGGGTTGCTCTGGCGCTTAGTTTGTTTTCACGAACCGGCAGGTGTGTGGTGTAAAGAGCTTCCGCCTTGCCCCTGTAATGGCAGAGAGGAACAATCTCTGTTACATTTTATGATTTTCTGTGGCTTTCATCGTCGTTTTTTCCTTTATATTTTAGATCTATATTGTGGAAATTAGCCTTCCGAAAATGTAAAGAGGCATTAACTTATCTTCAAATGGTTAAACAGCCCAGGAATTTGTTTTAGTGTCTGCTGTTTCTTTAAGATGATTCAGAAAAGGGGGTGGTGATGAACAGAGTGTCTGAATTAAGCAGACCACTCTTACCCAGTCCAAAGATCAGGGCTTGATCCATCACCGTTATTTATCTCACTGCACCATCCCAGCTCAGAACCTGGCTATATGCAAATCAGTCTGTCCCTGGCCCAGTGCATCATGGGAACAGGGCAGACTAAACTACCAAGCCAATTCTTCACCAGAAAGGAGACAAGCTACCGGGGACCGGTTTCTGGCATTTCAGCCTTCTTCGGCCCGGCTTGCTTGAATCCTGATGGTGCAGTGAGAAAGGGACTCATGTCTGAGTATACCCTGCCACACCTATAGTGGCCAAAAACGATTCAGAAAAGGGGGTGGTGATGAACAGAGTGTCTGAATTAAGCAGACCACTCTTACCCAGTCCAAAGATCAGGGCTTGATCCATCACCGTTATTTATCTCACTGCACCATCCCAGCTCAGAACCTGGCTATATGCAAATCAGTCTGTCCCTGGCCCAGTGCATCATGGGAACAGGGCAGACTAAACTACCAAGCCAATTCTTCACCAGAAAGGAGACAAGCTACCGGGGACCGGTTTCTGCGTGGTTTAAGCGTGGAAGGGTATACTCAGATGTGAGTCCCTTGCTCATTGCACCATCAGGATTCAAGCAAGCCGGGCCGAAGACGGCTGTAATGCCAGAAACCGGTCCCCGGAAGCTTGTTTCCTTCCCAGTGAAAGAATTGGCTTTGTAGTTTGGTTTGCCCTGTTCCCATCATGCACTGGGACAGGAATAGACTAATTTGCATATAGCCAGGTTCTGAGCTGGGATGGTGCAGTGAGCTAAAAAACGGTGTTGGATCTAGCCCTGATCTCTTGACTGGGTGAGTGTATTCTGCTTAATTCAGAAACTCTGTCCATCACCACCCCTTGTTATTTAATTATTTTGTCCACCATAAGCGTGGAAGGGTATACTCAGATGTGAGTCCCTTGCTCATTGCACCATCAGGATTCAAGCAAGCCGGGCCGAAGACGGCTGTAATGCCAGAAACCGGTCCCCGGAAGCTTGTTTCCTTCCCAGTGAAAGAATTGGCTTTGTAGTTTGGTTTGCCCTGTTCCCATCATGCACTGGGACAGGAACAGACTAATTTGCATATAGCCAGGTTCTGAGCTGGGATGGTGCAGTGAGCTAAAAAACGGTGTTGGATCTAGCCCTGATCTCTTGACTGGGTGAGAGTATTCTGCTTAATTCAGAAACTCTGTCCATCACCACCCCTTGTTATTTAATTATTTTGTCCACCATAAGCGTGGAAGGGTATACTCAGATGTGAGTCCCTTGCTCATTGCACCATCAGGTCTCAAGCAAGCCGGGCCGAAGACGGCTGTAATGCCAGAAACCGGTCCCCGGAAGCTTGTTTCCTTCCCAGTGAAAGAATTGGCTTTGTAGTTTGGTTTGCCCTGTTCCCATCATGCACTGGGACAGGAACAGACTAATTTGCATATAGCCATGTTCTGAGCTGGGATGGTGCAGTGAGCTAAAAAACGGTGTTGGATCTAGCCCTGATCTCTTGACTGGGTGAGAGTATTCTGCTTAATTCAGAAACTCTGTCCATCACCACCCCTTGTTATTTAATTATTTTGTCCACCATAAGCGTGGAAGGGTATACTCAGATGTGAGTCCCTTGCTCATTGCACCATCAGGATTCAAGCAAGCCGGGTCGAAGACGGCTGTAATGCCAGAAACCGGTCCCCGGAAGCTTGTTTCCTTCCCAGTGAAAGAATTGGCTTTGTAGTTTGGTTTGCCCTGTTCCCATCATGCACTGGGACAGGAACAGACTAATTTGCATATAGCCAGGTTCTGAGCTGGGATGGTGCAGTGAGCTAAAAAACGGTGTTGGATCTAGCCCTGATCTCTTGACTGGGTGAGAGTATTCTGCTTAATTCAGAAACTCTGTCCATCACCACCCCTTGTTATTTAATTATTTTGTCCACCATAAGCGTGGAAGGGTATACTCAGATGTGAGTCCCTTGCTCATTGCACCATCAGGATTCAAGCAAGCCGGGCCGAAGATGGCTGTAATGCCAGAAACCGGTCCCCGGAAGCTTGTTTCCTTCCCAGTGAAAGAATTGGCTTTGTAGTTTGGTTTGCCCTGTTCCCATCATGCACTGGGACAGGAACAGACTAATTTGCATATAGCCAGGTTCTGAGGTGGGATGGTGCAGTGAGCTAAAAAACGGTGTTGGATCTAGCCCTGATCTCTTGACTGGGTGAGAGTATTCTGCTTAATTCAGAAACTCTGTCCATCACCACCCCTTGTTATTTAATTATTTTGTCCACCATAAGCGTGGAAGGGTATACTCAGATGTGAGTCCCTTGCTCATTGCACCATCAGGATTCAAGCAAGCCGGGCCGAAGACGGCTGTAATGCCAGAAACCGGTCCCCGGAAGCTTGTTTCCTTCCCAGTGAAAGAATTGGCTTTGTAGTTTGGTTTGCCCTGTTCCCATCATGCACTGGGACAGGAACAGACTAATTTGCATATAGCCAGGTTCTGAGCTGGGATGGTGCAGTGAGCTAAAAAACGGTGTTGGATCTAGCCCTGATCTCTTGACTGGGTGAGAGTATTCTGCTTAATTCAGAAACTCTGTCCATCACCACCCCTTGTTATTTAATTATTTTGTCCACCATAAGCGTGGAAGGGTATACTCAGATGTGAGTCCCTTGCTCATTGCACCATCAGGATTCAAGCAAGCCGGGCCGAAGACGGCTGTAATGCCAGAAACCGGTCCCCGGAAGCTTGTTTCCTTCCCAGTGAAAGAATTGGCTTTGTAGTTTGGTTTGCCCTGTTCCCATCATGCACTGGGACAGGAACAGACTAATTTGCATATAGCCAGGTTCTGAGCTGGGATGGTGCAGTGAGCTAAAAAACGGTGTTGGATCTAGCCCTGATCTCTTGACTGGGTGAGAGTATTCTGCTTAATTCAGAAACTCTGTCCATCACCACCCCTTGTTATTTAATTATTTTGTCCACCATAAGCGTGGAAGGGTATACTCAGATGTGAGTCCCTTGCTCATTGCACCATCAGGATTCAAGCAAGCCGGGCCGAAGACGGCTGTAATGCCAGAAACCGGTCCCCGGAAGCTTGTTTCCTTCCCAGTGAAAGAATTGGCTTTGTAGTTTGGTTTGCCCTGTTCCCATCATGCACTGGGACAGGAACAGACTAATTTGCATATAGCCAGGTTCTGAGCTGGGATGGTGCAGTGAGCTAAAAAACGGTGTTGGATCTAGCCCTGATCTCTTGACTGGGTGAGAGTATTCTGCTTAATTCAGAAACTCTGTCCATCACCACCCCTTGTTATTTAATTATTTTGTCCACCATAAGCGTGGAAGGGTATACTCAGATGTGAGTCCCTTGCTCATTGCACCATCAGGATTCAAGCAAGCCGGGCCGAAGACGGCTGTAATGCCAGAAACCGGTCCCCGGAAGCTTGTTTCCTTCCCAGTGAAAGAATTGGCTTTGTAGTTTGGTTTGCCCTGTTCCCATCATGCACTGGGACAGGAACAGACGAATTTGCATATAGCCAGGTTCTGAGCTGGGATGGTGCAGTGAGCTAAAAAACGGTGTTGGATCTAGCCCTGATCTCTTGACTGGGTGAGAGTATTCTGCTTAATTCAGAAACTCTGTCCATCACCACCCCTTGTTATTTAATTATTTTGTCCACCATAAGCGTGGAAGGGTATACTCAGATGTGAGTCCCTTGCTCATTGCACCATCAGGATTCAAGCAAGCCGGGCCGAAGACGGCTGTAATGCCAGAAACCGGTCCCCGGAAGCTTGTTTCCTTCCCAGTGAAAGAATTGGCTTTGTAGTTTGGTTTGCCCTGTTCCCATCATGCACTGGGACAGGAACAGACTAATTTGCATATAGCCAGGTTCTGAGCTGGGATGGTGCAGTGAGCTAAAAAACGGTGTTGGATCTAGCCCTGATCTCTTGACTGGGTGAGAGTATTCTGCTTAATTCAGAAACTCTGTCCATCACCACCCCTTGTTATTTAATTATTTTGTCCACCATAAGCGTGGAAGGGTATACTCAGATGTGAGTCCCTTGCTCATTGCACCATCAGGATTCAAGCAAGCCGGGCCGAAGACGGCTGTAATGCCAGAAACCGGTCCCCGGAAGCTTGTTTCCTTCCCAGTGAAAGAATTGGCTTTGTAGTTTGGTTTGCCCTGTTCCCATCATGCACTGGGACAGGAACAGACTAATTTGCATACAGCCAGGTTCTGAGCTGGGATGGCGCAGTGAGCTAAAAAACGGTGTTGGATCTAGCCCTGATCTCTTGACTGGGTGAGAGTATTCTGCTTAATTCAGAAACTCTGTCCATCACCACCCCTTGTTATTTAATTAGTTTCTTTAAGATGGTCATTCGTAGCAGAAAATCAATGAACTTGTGGGCACTAGTTCTCCATTCTTGTAGGGGCTTGTCTTGTTTAGTATTTGTTTAATTGTTATGATTTTGATGTCTTTAAACATTTTTATTATACTGGGCTTGATATCTGTGAAAACGACCTATGTATGAATGTTACTTTTTTTCACTTTGTTCTTTAATTATCTTTTTAAAAGATTGAATGAAGAATTATTTAATTGAATTGAACAAAGTGTAGGATTAATATATTTATCGCCACATAAATATTACTTGACAATAAAGTTATCTTGCGTAAATATAGTGAACCTTCACTATATTTACGCAAAAATATTTTTGTATAATGCTTTTTTCCCTTAATATTTTGACTTACAATTTCCTCGGTTTTCAGTGCAGTCAACTGAGACTCTCTATGTGCTAAAGTTGTCTGACTAGGTTTTTCAAAAGAATCAAATTTGATATTAATAAATATACCTTTAACACATGAAAGAGAGCATGTGATCCAGTGCATTGGGCCCATCCTCTTACCCTTTGTACTTCAATTAGCCTTTTCTTTCTTCACCTGAGAGGTGATGGGAGTTAAAGTTTAATCAACCAATTTCAATTAGTAGTGTAACTCATTTGGCTGCACAAAAAGGACCAGGTATCAGAGGCGATAGTTCAGGTGGTTTATTGCAAATTAGCTGTCAAGTTAAGGTTCACAAACCTCAGCACCATGCTGTGAAGGGAAGGTACAGAATAACAACTGGGAACCCCAATTTCCTAAAGAAGTCTAGGCGTACCAGTATTAAGCAAACAAGCAATTCAGTCACAGCCATGCAGAAGATCAATAACAAAGATTTGATACTCAGAGAAGTATTTTAGGTCTCTGTTATATACATGAGTAAAGTCTGAAATAGTCTAAGTTAAAGTCCAAACTAAAGAGGATGGTTGTATCTAAAAGAATCTCAAAGCTAGGGAAATTCAATAGAGGAGAAAGAGCAGGGCGAGAAGGTGTCAGCATTTCTGAAGCTCAGTTACAAGTCTTCCTGGGTCAGGGGGATAAGTGTTAGCCTAAACCACAATTAGTAGACAATGAAAAGGTATAAGCATAGGGGTCTAAAACTCACAAAGTCCAAGGAAAAGTGGCGGCAATCTCAGACAGTGTAGACATCTGTTATTTTCGCCAAAATCACTCAGCTACCACCCCTCTGTTCACATTATCAGGGGTTCCATTGTCCTTTTCCATTCTCACGCTGTAACCTGCAACATTTATGAAATGTCCCACACTGAACATGGGGACTATATCATCCTTGCTCAACCAAGCCATGTTGCAATCATACTGAATAGGACTCTTCAGTTACTGCTCTGGCTCTCCATGTTCCTTTGTCAAGGTCGTCTACTCAGGCTCTCTCTCTGCCACTAATACAGTGTAGTATTTATTCTCAAACTAACAATGTGTGTGAACGCACAGGAAGGGGATAAGGCATGCACGCAGAAATGGAAAACAGTATTTTATGCAGAATGGAAAACAGGCCTAGAAAGGGCAATTTTAAGGTGTTAAATCAGTGGTGCACATTTATTATGTGTGTGCACTTTCAAACACAAATATATTTAAAATGTCAGTGCATTAGACTTGTATCACCTGTTACATACAGTAAAGCCTTGAACATGTGTGGGTAAGTATGGCTAAGAACTACATATAAATAAAATATATGAAACACTAGTGCACACATGACATGAATCATTGTCATTTTGTAGGTAAATACATTCTAGATAAGTGAGTATGGTTAATTCATCAAGTCTCCAAAGAATATTTAATTTAAAGTGGTTAAGACGCACAGTGTATGTGATTTGCAACACTTTACATTGGCCATTAGGCCACGCAAGAAAAATGCTAAGTGCACGTTTATATTATATAATTGTGATGTGTAAGGGGTGAGCTAAAATGACGCTACTCCACCTGTGAAGAAGACTTATAGATTAAAGCTTGTGCTGTGGCTTGTTTACCTCATCGTAATTGTGATGTAAATAAACAAGAAGTATCATCACTAGCCAGCCTTTTCCACCTCGGAAAGCACTCTTCAGAAGAGGTTAGCAGAGAAGAGTGTCTTATTCGAGTGCTGACATTTCATAAACTACCAAGAGCTGATGTAAGGTTCTTCCAGAGCTGGTACATGACGAATATATTGTACAAGAAGGATTAGAAATCAACAACCATGTTTTCGTCTCCAGCACGGCCATAAATGCATTCACTGGTAGTCTCGTTTTAATAATTTTGAGGTAAGTTTTACCAATTTCAAGAACATAATTAAATATTAGCTAATGTGTCTTGCACGATTACGCAAAATAGGAGCGATCACATCAAACATTATTATGCTTTATATGCCGCGCTCTGGCAAGCGTAGGCTAACCTGAGCCTACGTCTACAATTGATCCATAACTTATGATGCATACACATCTGGCATGTCTACTTAGTGATCGATCAGCCCATTGGTGCGTAGAGCAAATTTCCTCGCAAAGGAAGTCTTTGTAGATTTTGTAATGTTAACTGGGTTGAAACACGCCTTGATATTTTATTTTATATTCGTGCTGTTATTTTACGTCTTAATGAACCATTGAACCATATGCAATTTAGAAGCATACTCTAAATAGATGAAAGATCAGCAAAATATTTAATGAGAATTGGCAATATAAACATAAATATGGCAGTGTGTATATTTTGGGATTATTATATGTGTGAGATAACGCTCCCAGGCATACAATGAATTACACAATAGATTAAACAAACAAACTAGTGCAGTTTAGAAAAAATACATTTTTAATATAATTAAAAGAAGGATGATAAAATTCAGTGCAATTTAGTCAGACTTGATAAAATAACAGTACAGTGATACATGTGTATTCACAAAAAAGTTAAAAAAGGTTAGATGGCATCCAGTCGACGCGTTTCGACATTAAGAATATGCCTTCATCAGGACTTTACCATCAATTTCCCTAGAGAGTTATGGTACGTTCCTCATCTGGGGTCTGTGTTTCAGTGTGGCACCACGACTAATGTACTTTTATACAGATAGAAACCAAGGATTTTTCAAGCACTGTTTCTTAAAGTTGCCAATCATTCTTCATGATGTGGTATATAACCATTTATGTGTGCATATATCTTTTAGGCGTCGTGGCTACCGTTCCTGAATAGCGGATTTGCTGGAAGAGTAACATTTATCGACAAGACCCTCGCCGGTCCTGGAGTAACGAGTGTTTGGCGCAAAACAGAAAAAAGTGATTGTGACGCCACCGCCGGATACTGAAAGCAGTGACTACGTGGGGAGAACGGGTTTAGTAAAAATCAGCGTCCTTTATAAAATACAGGAGCAATAAGCAAACGGCAGTCTAACTGACCAGTAGACACGACGCCTAAAAGATATATGCACACATAAATGGTTATATACCACATCATGAAGAATGATTGGCAACTTTAAGAAACAGTGCTTGAAAAATCCTTGGTTTCTATCTGTATAAAAGTACATTAGTCGTGGTGCCACACCGAAACAAAGACCCCAGATGAGGAACGTACCATAACTCTCTAGGGAAATTGATGGTAAAGTCCTGATGAAGGCATATTCTTAATGTCGAAACGCGTCGACTGGATGCCATCTAACCTTTTTTAACTTTTTTGTGAATACACATGTATCACTGTACTGTTATTTTATCAAGTCTGACTAAATTGCACTGAATTTTATCATCCTTCTTTTAATTATATTAAAAATGTATTTTTTCTAAACTGCACTAGTTTGTTTGTTTAATCTATTGTGTAATTCATTGTATGCCTGGGAGCGTTATCTCACACATATTGTTTACCCTGTCCCAGGATATTAATCCTTATCAGGGGGTCCTTGTTGCTAACATAGTATTTTGGGATTATTTTCAGTGGGCCGCGGTGTAATGATTTTTTTTATGTAACGGTTGTCTATTCTAACGATTGTATAGTTTTATTGAGATTGATTTCAAACTAATAAATACAATAAAAGTATGAAGAGAAATTCTTCATTTTAATGCTATAAAACCTTTCTTGCTAATGTCCGGAAGCAAAACAACGCCAAGGCAGTCAAGCGGAATTCTACAGCTCCTTGCCTGCATATGTTAGTAGGCGCCTACACTGCAAGCCGTAAGCAGTCTTATTGGCTTTGTAGCTAGAAAGTGTGCTCGCACACCCTTTTACATTCTGATTCCTCAAGATCTTGTGTGTACCTCCAGATAAATGAGAATGAATGTTTCTTCATGGGTCCAGGGCCACTGGGTCCTAAGAAACTGCCCTAGCAACTTGATTTTAAAAGTTCACCCTGGACTCCACCTGTACCTTGCAGCCTTGTCATTTTCTCACATTTTGTCACCTGTTCATCCATAATTACATGCATCCTGTCCCATTGGAAACTTCTAGAATGATCAGCTTAACCATTTCTAGGTAAAGTAGTAGTGTTGTCGAGATGGAAAGTCTTTTTCGCTTCATGTTTTAGTTAAGTGCTTCCATTTACTTGAATTTAATTGTCAGGCCATTGTTCAATTATTCTTTTAATGTGTTGAATTATATTGCTTATTTAAGTGTGTGGTAAGAGAGAGGAGGCAGGTCCAGGGTGTTAATGGGAAATGATGCGCCCTTTTCTTCTCTCATTGCAAGTATGATACGTGTGGGGCATGGGAGAGGATGCATAGAGAAGGGAGGTGGGTCCTTGAAGGCTTACGGAGAATGACAATTCTGTGTTCTCTCTAGGTTACTCCAAAATTAGTTGTACTAGTCTTTTGGGAAGTAGTAAAGTAGTTATTGATTCTGGTTACAGCCCAAGGAAGTAGCCAGAAAATGACCTCCGCACACAAACTTTGAAGCAAAGCTCTGATGGCTCCAAGCAAGCAAACCAAGTGAGCCCCAGCCTCCCTGGAAGAGCACCCTTGCCTCCTCTATTTAAGCATCTATCAATTCAACGTTTCAGCCTTCCATCCACCTGCTGTAATTAACTGTTCGACCTTTACATTCTGTGATCCATTAATTATTTTTATCCATCATTCAATCTTTCACTGTTTCATCCATATATTGGCCATTTCATCCATCATTCAATCCATCTGTTCACACATCCATCATCTATGCATGGATCTTCCACCCATACGTTCATTATTTGACCTAGCCTCCTGCCAATAAAACCTTTCATCCATTAATTAATCCTTTTGCCCATCCATTCATTATCCATCCAAACTCTCGGATTTCCATTTACTATACCATCCATCATCTCAGATATCTGTTTACCCTGCCATCCTTTCACCCACCCATTCGTCTATCCTCTCAGGTTTCCATTTTCTTTGCAATCCTATCACACACTCATACATCAATCCTATGAGATTTGCAGTTGTTCTGATATCCTTTCACGTCCCACCAACCCTCTCATATTTCCATTTACTCTGTCATCCATCCATCCATCATGTCCGATTTCCATTTATTCTGCCATCCTTTCATCTACCCATCCATCCATTCTCAGATTTCCATTTACTCTGCCATACATAGACCTACCCATCCTCTTAGTCATTTATCCACCCATCCTTTCACCCATCAACCCATCATATTAAAGTCATCATCACATCCTCTCAAATCTGTCCATCCTTTCACCCTTTCACCCACTCACTCATCCATCCTTTCACCCACGCATCCATCCATTCACCCAACCATTATTTCCTTCACTCATCCATACATCTTTTGACCTGCCCCTCCATCATCCATCCTTTTACTCATCCCATTCTTTCCCCCACCCATCCAACCTTCTATTCACCCACCCTTTCACCAGCTCATTTATCCATCATTTCAGCCACCCATCATTTCTCCCACTCATCCACAAATTTCCTCACCCACTCATTCAACCCTCCTTTCATACACCCATATTTTCACCCACTCATCTATCCATCCTTCTATACATTCATTCTTTCACCCACTCATCCAGCCATCCTTTCACCCACTCATCCATTCTTTCACTTACTCAGCCATCCTTCTTTACATTTTTGTAGTGCCCCATCTGTCTCACTTTCTTACTTTTAGCTTAATCATGAGCTTTTGTCTGCCAAGTTGCAGATAAAAGAGGCCCCTAAAGAACCCATCCCCGCTCTCGCTCCTAAAGCAGGGGCGCCTCACGGCGCCCCTGCCACCAACTGTGGAACTATTTGTTCCTAAAAAGAATACATGATAAATTATTGGCTAACAAGGCTGCGCCTCCCTCTCCTTCCTTGCAAGATAACTGGATGGAGAATACGTTGAAAAGAAATTTAGATTTGAATTCCGAATGAATACTTTTGAAACTTCCACCATTGGCTTAAATGACGCATTTGCAGAAAACATTTAATTCACTTCTCTTCACTTCAAAATACTTTATTTCGATCATAAGACCATAAAAGTAGCAGATCAAGACATTACAAAATGCATTCGATTTCTAAAAGCATAGTCACAAAAACGTGTGAGAAAGATCCAAGACATAATTAATGCTAACAGATCATGTATAACAACCAATAAAAGAAAAAGCAGTAATAAATACTATAAAATCAGGATAAAGACCCCCTAACAATTTGACACAGAAATCTAGATCTTAGATGGTTACTACATTATTGCTTACATCAGAAAAAGATAAAAGAGAATATATACGTATACAATATTCATAATATGATAAATTACATGTACAGTCACAGTATAGGTCCTTTATGTGGTTAAAAAATAAAAACATACTAACGCACCGAGGATGCTAAGGATCACAAGTAGCCGGTTGCAAGCATGCTACTTGCCTAGCCCTCCACATTGATATTAAGAAATGGGGTACAGCAAAACCCATATTGGGGGCCCATTTGTCAGTATAATGGGCAATTGGTGATGTTCTGTATCTAAATTGCAGTTACAGCTTCCAGGCTAACAAGGGCTCTATTTCATCAAGGAATTGTTCAAAAGTGTAAGCTACCTTGGTTTGGAGAAAATATCAGTCAAAGTGCTATGGGAAGAAGTGACCAACATTTGATATTATTTATACCCGAGATATCATGTTATAACTAGGATTTTACCAAGAGACTGAGCAACCGCTGGCACCTCCCACAAATCTCCACAGCCTATCTTAGTGAGACATTCTTTAACATAGCTAAACCAAGGAATGCTTCTTCATCGAAACAAACCTAACACTTCTTGGAGACCAGCCTGGTAGGAAGATAACTCGGGTGGCCCATTTTCGCCTCCAATAAAGTTTGGGCCTAAGCGCCACCCCTCAGTAATAGGTCTCAAACCCCAATATTTCCCTATTCAGAGTCCCAAGTTGTTATGAAATGCAAACTTCTTCTCCCGGTAGAAATTGTTCATATTTCTGATGACCCTCTCAGCTCAGCAGATATGCACATTTATTAGGTTCAAGCTTGAGGCCTCTCATCACTACTACTACTGGGTGCCACTCACAAAGTAGGTAATCTTCTAGAATTGGCTTTTTGTCTCAATGGAAATGTTGTTTCGGCTGGGCCATAGTCAATGTGCTGATCAAATCACGTTTTCGTTCCATATCTTATCTTAGCGCCTGTTCAGTCACACATTTCAGTGCCAATGCCGTCCTATTTTTCACTCTTGGAATAATCTTAGTGTCTGCTTTCCTCATCTATCTGTTACAAATGTCTCACTTCTAAATCTTTCTAAAATATAGTCCAGTTTTCCAGTTTGAGAATAATATATTGACAGTTTATGTACTGTCAAGCCATGGCTTATAAGCCATATACATTTGCCTGGCTTTTGGGGTGTAGGCTGTCTCTTTTGCCTTTTTCCAATCTCTCATTTCTTACTTTTCCAAGTGAGCTTTTAATGCATGCAGGCTTATCTGTCACAAATACAAAAAATACTACAGTGCACATTTACTTCTAAAACAATGCAAATGACATTGGCCTCTGAATAAATGAAACCATCTCAGTGCCTTCGAATCTCTGCTTGGTACCGTACAGAAGCAAAGTGTCTCAAGGCATAATCATACCATTAAAGCGTTGTGCAGGCAAACTCTGCAAGATCTAGATCAATCAATCTGGGTTGGTAAAGCGCAGCTACTCACCCGTGAGGGTTTCAAGGCGCTAGATCAATGCAAAGAGTTGAAAGGTAAAGATCCAGCTGTAGAAGTTCAGCAAGCACATCTTGGGGCTAGTGGATGAGGGGGGGGGGTCCCTCTCTGAAGGACAGCAGTGCCGTGGAGGAGCGGCTGTGGAGAGGACGATCATTTCTGACTCACCTGGTCAGGCTGGTCTGGGGTAGCCACAGCAAGGTGGAGACCACTGCGTTTGAAGATTTTATAGGTGTGTTGGGGAAAACGTGTCAATTTTCTCAGTGAAGCAGTGTCGAGTTGTGCGAATATCTATTTGTAAGTGAGACACAGGCTCAAAAAACTAACGTGTCTCCTAATAGGAGACAGTGGGATATGTGGTGTTGATTACAGTATTGCAACATTTTATCACATCTCAAAGGTCTGATGAGGCCAAGCGGGGTTCCAATGTACAGCGAGTTCCTGGTGTCCTTCCAGTGTGTATGGTTGGAAGGATATGGATGTAGTAGTACCTAAAAAGAAGGTGGTGGGTGAGGGGCATATATGTATGTTTATTTTATTTATTTATTTTATTTATAAAGTTTTATATAGCGCGAACAAGATAGATTTGGTTAGATCTATGCACTTGGCACTTTAAACAAGGTATATTGTGCAGACTACCCGAATAATAGAATTTTGCTAATTTTATTGTTAATGAAGTATTTTGAAAACTTAGTGTATAATGTTGATTTCCTTTTAAATTGTTATTATTTTAATTAACTATACAATAAGCAATAAACGTAAAAGTGAGGGGCAAACAAATTCAAATACATACATCAAGCATAGTGTGGAGTACATTGCAGCACATAATTAAGAACTATTGCATAGAGAGTCAACCCATTCTTGCATACCCGCCTACTATGTTAAGTCGTTTGTTATCTGGATTCTGCCATTATGTGGATGGGAAGAGCCTAATGTTTGGGCTCTCTTTAATTCAAAGTGATTGCGAATTCATCTTTTCGTGCAGCGATTCCTGGGAGAACCTGCCCGGGTGTAGAACGAGTTTCCATCAGTTAGTGGTGGGATTGTTAAAAGAGGAGTAGCTTGGACCATAATTGTTTTGTGTGGTGAGAAGGGAGGACTTTCTGCTTATGGAAGAGTGGTCCAACTGCTGGGTTGCCCAATAAGTGATTCACATTGCTTTGAAGATGATTAATCCAGGTTTGTGCAGCCAGTGTAAGGGTATGGTGCCTGGTGTGATGGCATCCCACATTGCTGGCATCATGCCTTTCCATCTCTTCACAATGTTGAGTTTAGTCACTCTTGCATCATTAAACTCATCCACTTCAATTGAGTCTTATCCCGTCCCTATAAATGCATATAAAGGGCTTTGTTCTCTTCACCAGAGTGTTGCTATTCCCAAATATTTGCCCTCAAACCTGAATAGGTTATGTATTAATGCATCAATAATGGGGTTGTTATAGCTCACACATAGACTAAAACTACAGGCACACATAGCTCCTCATTGTGATTGCTGTTATTTGCTGCGGCGATTCCCGGGTGCTAGACTATCAGGTCATAGACTCTAGCCAGCATCCTGCATCAAATAATGGCCATCACATATTATTTCATAGAAATGGGAAATAACTAACCCTGGGCGTAGGTCTACGCTACGCTCGCGTAGTTTGTGCAACTACGCGCTGCGCGAATTGCACGTAACACAGTGCAAAAACGGGTACCGTAGCGGGCATTTTTTGCTTGCTCGCGGCCCTCAACGTCAAGTTGGCGACTGCGAGCAAGCAAAATAACATCCCGGCAAGACTTTTTCCTTGTTCGCGATCAGCAACGCTAAGTTGCCGATTGCGAGCATGGAAAATAAACCTCCAGGTGAGATTCTCATTGCGAGTGGTCGCGTATGCTTACGACTGCTCGCAATGAGAAACTACCAGTCCATGTTGAGAAAGTTGCCGCACAAATACAAATCTACTCAAGCGGCAGAAAACAACCGCTTGCACTGTGCAAGATGCGGTTTGCAATAATTGCACAGTGCGGACAAGCATCCTGCACTGTGCAATCAGTGCGAACAGCATTTTGCACAGTGCACTACGCAGTACCCTGTAGTGCAAAGTGTACTTGCGTAGCGCTACTACCCGAACAACGCCCAGGGTTAGTAATAACACGCAAACCTGGGAGTAACTACCCCTTTCTGTATTTCATCCACCCATCTCAGCCAGATAACTAGCCTTTCCACTTATATTCACCACCTGGTTTGAATAGGTGGTGAATGTTAGTGGGCGTGGGGCAGGACTGGGTGCAAGGGTGTGGAGGGCAATGCTGTGATGGATTTAACCCAAATCCTTGTGACTGGGGTGAATGTTTGCATTGTCCATCATTCCAACCATCAATTGTTTCTTTTACATGTGTCACCCTAAGTGGGAAGGGTATGCCCAAACGTCGGTCCCCTGCTCACTACACCACTGGATTCAAGCTAGCCTGGCTGACGAAGGGTGATGGCCTGAAACTGGTCACAGGATGCTCATTTCCGGTCCAGGGAGGACCTGGCTTGGCAATTCTGGCTGGACTGTTCCCATGAGGCACAGGGTCAAGACTGATTTGCATATGGCTGGGTCCAAACTGGGGTGGTGTGGTGAGCAAAAGAATGATGGATTTAACCCAGATCCTTGTGACTGGGGATGAATGTTTGCATTGTCCAGCATTCTGTCCATCAATTGTTTCTTTTGCATATGGGGGAGCATCATCTAGTTCACCCATAGTGCAGAAGAGGGATGAGTAAGGGCCAGGTTTTGCCTCGGCCCCATTGGTATGACTAGGTGCAGGCTCGGATTTTGTGGACCCATTTGCAGACTCAGGAATCATGAGTTCAGAAGCTCCGGGTACTTGTATCACTCAGAGCGGTGAATAACTGGGCCCGCAGAGAGCACACATGACACCAATACAAGCATGCATTCATACACAAGAAATATGCAGAAAGACAAACGTTCTAACCCAGACAACACTACAGTGAGAGATATGCAGACAAGTATGCCAAATGACGCTGTACTTTGTAGTGTGTACATTGGAAAAAGAATGAAAAGAAGTAAAGTAGCTTAATAGGCGATTCTTTATACATCATAACACTGCCCTCCTAATTCTAGGACCGCATATATTATTGACTTCCTAGACTTTTAAGATTACCCAGTGGGTCAAGGTACTTGAGACTGAAATATCTATACAAAATGTTAATATATCTTTTTTTTTCCGCCGTGGACACAGTTTTTATGTTGCTTAATGTAGCATTTGAGAAGTAGGCAGTTGCCTCCTAGTAATTTGAAATATTCTTTGCAAAATCCAAGACATGGTTCAAAAATCACTGCATGATTGATGAATGCATGCAAGCCTACAAAATGCAAAGGTTGGTACTAAATAGATGGAAACAAATCTTGAAGTTAAAAACAAAATATCGCCAAACAAAATCTTTGCAAAAATGCATAAAATAGACTGTACAATGGTTCTCATCACTTGACACTGACGTCAAGCTTCGCGAGAACTACCTGTTGCAATTACACAACTTGTTTGGTGTTACTTGAGTTTTGAATCCTGAAAGATGGGAGGATTTGTTGGCCTTGCTAGCACTCAAACTGGTGTATTGTCCAGCAAACCAGTCTTTGTGCACACAACGCGCAGATAACTTCATAAGCCATGTTGCAAGCTTTACAACACACGTTCTAATGTACTGGGAGAACGAGCAGTCCCTGCGTTCCTATTCATGCTGAGTCGTTGGAGACGTCAGATCTTAACAGGATGCTGTATAAACATGTCACTTTGAAATATTCAGAAACTCACATTTTCAGAAACTCACATTAAAACTGAATTTCCAAGTTGCAGTGTGGACCAAGAAACCAATTATGGAAACAAGGATAAGTGAAAGGGTGAGTGTGTTTCAGATGACGTTCCTGTCAAATAAAACACTGAATGTGTGTTTTATTTTTCCTTTCATCCTTTGCTAGTGTGTGGAAAATGCTACTTTTAACCAAGGCAGCAGAGGTGCACGGCTTAATGGAAGCAAATAAGAGAAAATCTATACCTTTGGGGACTCATCTAACTGCTGCACCATTGAACTGGCAATATACGTTAGTCCAAAGGCAGGAATGAGAGTCGCAAGCAACCAATGGCTGATGAATCTACTGAATGACCCAAAACCAGCGCCTGCGGGGATTCTACCTAAACGTGTCGGTCTGTGTGTTTTGCATGGGTTCTATTAGACAGCTAATTCTGTTTCTGCCAGACCTAAAAACCCAAGACCTGTCACCCAAATTCAACCCCAAGCATTGTTGTTCTGACTTTTCTCACTAAGGCTTCTTACAGACAAAGCAGGGTTAAGCACTGTGCCAAAGCATTACCACTCACGCCCTGAGGACCTCTCAGGGCTCTGCGAGTGTGCTATAAATCCTGGACAACACTATAAACAATATTGACCTATTAATGGTGTTACACTCATCAGTGGAGCCTCAAACATTGCCTCCCATTGGGCTTCGCAGAGTTTACTGGTTGCCGGCCTCTCATTATCATCACCGGACGCGTGGACTTCTTGAGTGTTTCTGATAAAAGTCACCAGCAGTAGTGAGCATGCGCACAATGGTGGTGTCTGTACCTAGGATGATGCTTTGCGGTCAGGGGGCTTATTTAAACAAGCATTGGCAACGCCAATAGGTCTCGTCTTTGGGACCTATTAGCTTTGATAATGGGTTTAGCCACACGGCATAGAATCACAGATGCTGTACCGTGGCCAAAGAATAAAAAGAGATGCTTTGACGCACCCGGCACAGTCATTTTGTAGGCGCTTGCCCACCAATGTAGAAACCAATATGTCTTTCAGAAGACAGCTCATGCGCTGCTTAAGGAAGGACCTAAAAACGTACTTATTACAGGTGGTCAGGTAATAAGGGACGGTAATATCACACACAGTAAGACGGATTATCTTGCTTTTTGTTGGGCATCTGGCATATGCATATCGTGTAAAGGTGATATTATTCGGCTGTTCTAATGGGATTAGAGCCTAAAGGGAGCTCGGACGCTGATGTGCAACCCACTCAGCTATTATTATTTTTTTTATGCAGATTTATATAGCACGAACCCGACCTGACGGTATTGGAGCGCTTTACATAAGCAAAAACCACAGTTGATGGACAGAATGCAGAACAATGTCATACATTCACCCCAGTACAAAGATCTGGGCCTAAATCCATCGTTGAAATCCAGTGGTGTGGAGTGCATGGGACTCACGTCTGAGCATACCCATCCCACTCGGGGTGACAAATGCAAAAACCACAGTTGATGGACAGAATGCAGAACAATGTCATACATTCACCCCAGTACATGTTCTGCATTCTGTCCCTCAACTGTGGTTTTTGCATTTGTCACCCCGAGTGGGATGGGTATGCTCAGACGTGAGTCCCATGCTCTCCACACCACTGGATTAAAGCAAGCCGGGCTGAAGACGGCTGGAATGCCAGAAACCGGTCCTCGGAAGCTTGTTTCCGGTCCAGGGAAGGCATGGCTTGGCAGTTCGGGCTGGACTGTTCCCATGAGGCACAGGGTCAGACTGATTTGCATATGGCCATGTCTGAAATGGGGTGGTGTGGAGTGCAAAAAAACGATGGATTTGGGCCCAGATCTCTGTACTGGGGTGAATGTATGACTTTGTTCTGCATTCTGTCCATCAACTGTAGTTTTTGCGCTTTACATAAGCACAGGTTATGTTATGCAAGGGCACATTCAGGCACGGGGAGATTAAGTGATTTGCCCAGAATCACAGGATGTGGACGCGACTCCGAGGCTCGTACCTTGGTTTCCAGCACCAAGGTACTCTAGCAGTCAACTCACATATCTGTAATCTGTAATCTAGCAGTCAACCCACATATCTGTGACCTGCCAGTAACGCGCGGACTTTGCAACAAGCGCTCAACCCGCTGTGCCCAATAGCTGAGAAGCCGTTAACACTATTATTGTTCACACGTGCATTGCCCTGGTAATGTAGGAGGCCAGTGCCCTCATACTGTTACTGGTGAAAAGCACCCCCTCCCCTCCCACACACATCCCCTACGGGCCACAGATGCCGCAATCTCAGCGCGAGCACCGAGAAATCATCACACCCCAGCACGAGGTCAGGGGCCTCCATGAAAGATTAGCATTCACTCCCTGCGGTATTTTTGGAATATCCCGATACTTTGTAGTGCTTTGTTTCCTGCCAAAACACGAGATCACTGGGTGATAATGAGGGGCTTGCTTTCTGGCGGGGTGGGCCGAGGGCCGAAGCGATACAAAAGGGGATGATGGACGGAGCGTTTGAGCAAATCAAACACTCACCCCCAGTCAACTGATCTGGGTTTAATCCATCACCATTCTTTAGCTCACTCAGCCACCCCAGTTCAGACATGGCCATATGCAAATCATTCTGACCCTGTGCCTCATGGGAACAGTCCAGCCCGAACTGCCAAGTCATGTCTTCCCTGGACCGGAAACAAGCATCCTGGGACCTGTTTCGGATTCATAATCCTCATCAACCAGGCTATCTTGAATCCAGTGGCCAAGTGAGCAAGGGACTCACGTCTGAGCATACCCTGCCAACATAGGGCGAACAAAGCAATACAAAAGGGGAGTTGTGAATCGTGTGCCCGGCCAGCAGACGCACCACAAACGCCTCCACCCTTCCTCCCGGCCTTTGAGCTTTAAGCGCCCCTCCCCAGCCCTGCTCCTCTTTCACAGGTGTCTGTCTGCTGTGAGTGATTTACACATGAGTACAGTGACGTCACATGAGTGCGATTGTCTCAGCATTGTGAAAACAAGACTGGGTAGAAAAAAAACCACATGTCCTCTGTAGCGGAAGACCTACTGAGAGACTGGCTGTCTGTTTCAAGGATTCCGTCACCAGCGACTTGCAAAAACACACACAGGCTCCGCTTCTGGAGTTGAAATGCTGCTATGCGAAGGCGTCAAACACGAACCCGGAGACCACGACGCTGGTGGGCAGCCGTGTATTTACTTTCGCATTGTGCTTTCCTTAAGTGAAAGCGCGATGCGAAACTAAACATGTGGCTGCCTTTGCCAAAGCTGAGTGAGAAGAAAAAAGTGCGTGGGACAAATGAAGCCGAGAGTGTCATGCCGCCGGTGAAAGATCAAATCCCGGTGGGCATGGCTAAAAGGAGACAAGGCGGCAATAAGGAGGGACTAAAAAGCCTCCTTTACAATGAGAAGCCTACGTTTTGCATGCAACATGACGAGAACCAATTAGAAAGATGTGCGGGGCTTCAACTCCGCCTCCGTGAGCTTCGGAATCTGAATTGACTGCAAGAAGCTCTTGAATGCCGAGGGCAGCGCATGCGCTGCTTTCGACAGCCGAGACCTAAAAATAGTATTATTTTGATAGCACACAGACCTTTTATATTGTCGATATATTTGCGAACCCTGAGACCACGGCACTGGTGGGAGCCGAATGTTTACTTTCGCATCGCGCTTTCCTTAAGTGAAAGCGCGATGCGAAATTAAACATGTGGCTGCCTTTGCCAAAGCTGAGTGAGAAGAAAAAAGTGCGTGGGACAAATGAAGCTGAGAGTGTCATGCCGCCGGTAAAAGATAAAATCCAGGTGGGCATGGGCAAAAGGAGACAAGGCGGAAATAAGGAGGGGAGGGACTAAGAAGCCTCCTTTACAATGAGAAGCCTACGTTTTGCATGCAACATGACGAGAACCAATTAGAAAGATATGCGGGGCTTCAACTCCGCCTCCGTGAGCTTTGGAATCTGAATTGATTGCAAGAAGCTCTCGAATGCTGAGGGCAGCGCATGCGCTGCTTTCGACAGCCGAGACCTAAAAATAGTATTATTTTGATATCACACAAACCTTTTATATTGTCGATATTTGCTTCACGACAATGGGGACGAGGTCAATACGCGTGGACCTGGGTAGAGTTCCGAGATCATGTGATGTGAGATGCCTGCTGCACTGTAGAGAGATGCGCGCCTCCCTGTAACTATGACAATTTAATATGTCATGCATGGGTTCCATTTAATTTATTTTCATGTTGTGAGATTCGTTTTTATAGCTGTTCTATGAGTAGGTTTTTAAGGTTTTTGTGGCATCTCCTGCATGGGTGTGCTGTGTTTGCCCCCACGTGTCTGGCTCTGCAGCGGGAGTGCTGTACCATATTCTATTTCAGAACTGATAGGCAGAGCCTCCTTCAATGACTCCCCCTCCTTTGCTTAAAATGCAAAAATGAAGTAATAAGAAACACCCTTTGGTTCATCCGGCAGTGGATGATTTTCGCTTACTTCCGAATGTTTACGCTGACTTTCATGCAACGCCAGTTCGGATCACAGTGCCTCTTTTCCTCAGGCAGCTTCAGATGGACTGAAGTGGGGAGGGCACTTATGCAGCTTTTTCAGACACGGGATGTGGGTCTTCTGTCTCGGTTTAGAAAGAACTTTGGCGTGGTTTCTTCTCTTAGATCACTTTCCTCTGCAGTGCCGGCAGATTATCTGTAGGACAAGGCTGGCTCCCACAGCAGACATTGATGACGCGGGCCCCAAGCGGGGATGCACACAACATGAGGAGCATAAGTGGGATGCTCTGCACCTGGCTCTCAGCCGCCTTCAGGGATGGACCACCCAAAGGGAAACAAGAGGCAGGCCCTCCCTAGAAACTTCTCTTCCACTGGCAACTGCCTCTGCTGACTCACCCTGCCCCTAACCATTAAACAAATAGTGGTACTTAGAAGCACTAATCCTCAATCTTGTGCTATAAAAGGTCAGAAGGATTTCCAAAGGCAGGCCTGTCTCCTTCCCTCCACATTTATCTGTCTGTCAGGGACATCTTAAGGATTTGGAGGGCCCTAGGCCAAACACATTATGCCCCCCCCCCTGTACAGAACAGCTTTGAATATAGGATCTAATTTCAGCTATTTCATGCCCTGTTTGACCAGGTCACTGACAGTGCACAGGAAAACTCCTCCAAATTCTAAATGTGTTTACATCTAATATTCAGGGATATTTTCAATATTGTAATAGAACAGCAACTTACTAACATTATCGCAAGTTATCTCTGTGACACACTCATTTCTCATATGTCAGGTCCTGTTTTGCGCTAAAAGAAACTTTTTCTATGGATGTTGTTTGAAACAAGCACAAAATATATCTGAAAATGTCTGTAATAAACATCTCTGCTGTCTGTAGTTTTCCCCTTCTCCTCAGGAATGCAGGCAATACTCTTCAAGGGTCCAGGGACCATTTCACAACCTTTACCTGGTGCCATGTTAGACCAGGGGCAACCTAAAATGTATCCTGCTGGAAACAGCAAAAATACATCCTTGCAAACAGTATGGAGCCCTGTTACCGTACACTATGCATACAGAAACACTCAACATTCACACAGGGATGCCATATGAGGGCCTGGTCATGACACATGACTGGAGCTGTATTCGAGGGGGTATGTAGGCCCGGCACTCGTGCATGAACAGGTAGAAAGATCGGCTCAGGTACTGATCCCTAAAATCGTGGTACGCTGCCACCTCCTCTCAATGTACACGAGGAAGGACCCAGATGGTAGTCTCATGCTGAAACCAGGGTGCGCTTTTGACCTCCATCGCCTCAGAGCCAGGCTGTTCGACTCAGGGTCAGTGTTATCAATTGTCAAATAAAGACAAAAAATCTGGCATCAGTGTTGTCTGATGTAAAAAAAATTCATCTGCATATCTATGTAATAGAAAAGACGGGAATGAAATACATGCATTCAGAAATGAATGGGGAACTGGCTATTTCAATTAAGAAGACAGCTAGTGTTTTTTTGAATTCTTGATTAGAAACATATGTGTGTTCAGAATAATATGATGGAAGAGTTCTCATTGTTGTAAGGTTTAGCAGCAATTTACCAAAAAGATACATTGTTACTTGAAAACCTTACATCTCCAGATGGTGTTTGCTACAGATTTATTTTCAAACCAATTAAGTTCCTGTCCCTGATGCTATCCAAACCAATTTGTATGAAGGTTTTTCATCACATATTAATCCTTATTTTTTGCCATAATTCATTAAATTCAGACCAAATTTTGCTATTTTTGGCCCTATTACGAGGCTTTAATTTATTTTATTTCATTTATTTATAAAGTTTTATATAGTGCGAACATGTCCCTTACAGGTGTCAGAGCACTTTACAATACTCAAGGCACTATGTATAGAAATAACAACCTCATCCAGGAGGGATAGGGTATGAGTGAATCCCCTTTAGAGAAAACAACAGGTTAACAGGCGATAAAACAACATAAGAACATAGATATGTGAAAAATAAGAATGAGTGCAGACTATGGGATAAATCATGTCCTGGGGTATAGAACATTCGTTCTATTGCACCAAAAGAATTGGCATATTTCTGTGTCAGTGTGGTGCTTAGGGCAGTGTGTTGTAAAATGAATTCATTACACCTGCATTTAATATAAAACTGGGTAGATTACAATCCTTGGGATACTGGGAAATATCTAATAATAATGGCCTGCTTGGTGACTGACAGTAGTTGGTGCAGTCCTATGTGTAATTTAGGCTATGATGTAATACTTATGAGGGCCAGGCTTGCAACTTGGGTTTTAGTAATGTACTTCATGTTTTGTTTAGTGGTGTACTTTAGTGGAAACAGTGTAACTGTTCAGAGTCACAGCATACTTTTCTTTTTTGCGTGTTAATTCACTACTGTTTACTTAGTGTGAAACTTGTGATGTGTAACTACAGCAGATAACCCGGTCAGAATTTGTAGTTGGGAAATTATTTTAGGCATTAACAGATTTAAGACCCAATTACGAATAGGTTGTGTGGTATTCTTGGGTGGGATACTATTTTGCCCAATTGAAAAGGACCCAGTAATTCTACACCTGGATGTTACAAGTGCAGGAACACTTTGTCAGATTTTACCAGCTGGAAAATCTGGCTGGTAAAACCATGTGCAAATTGAAAATGAACAGTGGCTGTGGGCACAAGCATAGTCCCGCCCCTCCTGATCTGCTCCATTAGCAAGGGAAACATGGAGTGTTTCCCCATGCCAACCCACAATGGATGTATGTCGTTACTACGCATGCTTTTACAACGCATGCCTTTACCACGCAGGTTTTACAACGCAAGTCGTTACAACGACTTGCGTTGGGGGGCGCTGGATAGTGAATAGTTTAATTTACTATTCCAACTTCAGTCCCCTTGGATAGTAGGGAAGGTTTTGGGCAGTAAATTAAACTATTCCCTATCCTACAGCGCCCTCCAGCGCAAGTCGTTGTAAAAGTTGCGTGGTAAAGGTACTGCGTGGTAAAAGTTGCGTTGTAAACGCACAACATCTCCTGTTATGCCATGCTTCCCAAACCCCCTTGATTACCCACTTCCCTGCACAGGGTTCCTGCTTACATCTACCATCTGTTCAGATTAGGTGCTATAAGGAGGCCTTCATCCTCATGGAATTTGGAATCCTGTGTGTAAATTTGACATTGAAAAACACAGGTCCACATAATTATTCACCATTCTGTGTAAATTAACTCGTAATTGCATAGCATTGGTGGGTGTTTACTCATGCTGCTGGGGGTTAGGGATTAAGAGTTTGCACCCAAACCCTACGGTCCAAACCTTGGTCATCGCGGTAGAACTGGCAGCGGGAAGTCCTATTATAGATTTGATCAGACTTAGGGCCATATGTATCATAGTTCCGTTTTGCGAATTCCAAATAGCGAATTTTAAGGAATCGCTATTTGGAATTCGCAAAACGGTATGTATGTACAAAATCGCTTTTTTATAGCGATTCCTTACCATTCCTAATTTGCGATTAGCAAATTGCTAATCGCAAATTACCCATTCATTTCTATGGGCCAGGAGGCCCATAGGAATGAAGGGGCAATTTGCGATTAGCAATTAGCTAATCGCAAATTAGGAATTTTTTCAAGGGTGCAGGGGTGTCTCAAGAACACCCTGCTGCACCCCTGAAAAAGACATTTGGGGGCATATGGCGCACATACATGCCCTAAGGGCATGTATGGGCGTCATATGGCACCTTTGTTTTTTTTAAAAAAAGCATTATTAAAAGAATTCGCAACTTACCACCAACTAGAAGTTGGTGGTGATTTGCGATTCCTTAATGGCATATTTTGCATTTTTTTTCTTTGATACATTGCATTTAAGGAATAGCAAAATTTGCGATTCCTTAAGTGCAATCGCAAAATAAGGAATAGCAAATTTTGCGATTCCTTATTTTGATGCAAAAATGTTTGATACCTACCATTTAGGAATTTAGCATTCGCAAAGGCCGAAATTCGCAGAATTTCGCCCTTTGCGAATGCTAAATAGCTTGATACATATGGCCCTTAATGTCCATTTAGAACTGGAAAAATGATTTAAGCCCTTAAAAGATTTAATGTTCAGTTCGAAATGGCAACAATAATTCTTTACATATTTTTATTTTCCAAATCTATATCCGGAGTCTGGGAAACCACTCGTGAAAGTTATTAAATGACTCGCATGTTTTGGAAAGAATGAATCAGGTCATTTTTTCTCTATCTCACCAATCCTTTAATTAGGATCAGGAACATTAAAGTGAAGATTTCCATACACTTTCCCAGAAATCGAAGCATATTAGACTTTTGGCGGAGAAAAGTGATGTGGGCATCATGCGTGTGTATCTTGTGTCAATATGTTGTGTAATTTGTGATATTTATACGCTAGTGCAAGCTGAGTTCACAAATGTGGCCTAATTGTTACCGTGTATCAGAAACACACAGCAAAGTCACACAACATCACATATCTGAACTGTGTCCTCGCGGAGAAGGCTTGGCGTATTTGGGAAACCAGTGGGCCTCCGCGTGTGAACAAATACCCACTTGTAGAGAAAGACTTCACAAAGATAGGCTAGGAATCTCTTCCAGTTCACGTCAAGCACTTCTGGGTTGATGGGTTTCAGCAGTACAAGAAGACACCTTCAACAGCACTGCCTGGCAACAGAGCTTGATTATTTTGGGCTAGAGCTGAAGCTCTAGTTCACACCGCGCCTCCGCTTCCACCACCTCTTCTTGTTTTCTGCCTTGCTTCATCGACTGGAGTATCCCAGAACTATTGATATCTGTTCCACTGCTAAGATCCATTGCCTCTGTTTTTGGAGTCCCTGGGACAGTATAATTATGAATGTCTACCTTGGTGCATGCAAAATAGGCTAACTGAACCCCTCAGAGGTGCAGAAATACCCAGCTGAATCAAGTCTCTCTCTCCCTCTCTCTCTCTCTCTCTCTCTCTCTCTCTCTCTCTCTCTATCTCTCTCTATTTCTGTTGTACCTTCCTTTCATGTCTTTCCCTGCTTTTCTGCTTCTGGTGATTCAGTTATCCAGGAAGGGCGCATAACTGAAGGTGAAGCTAGAGGAACTGTGTTGAAATTTGATCTATTGATCTACTTGATGACTCCTGCATTTAAACAGTTATTGTTAAATTATTTGGAAGGCCCTAGTAAAAACTGTATATATATATCTAGATTTCGCCATTTAGTAGACAAGGGGATCTTAGTCCATCACACTCTTCATTGCAGCACATACTTTAATAAAAAGTGGTCTTGTGCTAATGGTATAGTTGATTTTTTTGACAAGTACCCATCACCTAGGTATATTTAAATTGGGATTTTTTGTATCTGATAGTTTTGTTGTTTTTCTTACTCTGATGTCCATACAATTTGTCGATGTGCCTGATTGTCCCCACGCTTAGTAAGCCATTTTCTGGCAATTGTTTAACTAGTGTCTGTCCTCTTATAGCTCCATCCATGGCTTCATATATCTTTTAATAAGATCGTCCACTCATGTTTTTTGCTGAGAGAAATGGGACCTTTCCTGAATATGAAGCCTACTCCACTGTATTTAGTTTCAAGCCAATGCAAGATCATGAAGGGACCTAATTATCATTAGGTTTCCTTCTCTGAGAAAGAGCTGCTGCCTTCTGTGCCTTGAGATTTCTTGTGGCTGGCCTACGGAAAACATGAGCACTAAATGATGCCAAATAGTTACTAGTACTTTTGCTATGCTTGCCATATTGTAAACAAGTGGCACGTGTTCCTAAGCGGCTCCCAGAAGACATCCTACTGCTATGATAGCATTATATTAATGCTTCTCTTTACTGAAGGGATGCTCTCATGGTTAGAACGAGGGACATGCTGTCCTTCAATGTCCTTTCTGAAGGAGGCGACTCTAAATTACAAGCCGAATATGAAGAGACCACAACCCTTTCCTATCAACTATTGATGGTGGTCCAGGATGGGATATAACAATAGTATGATGCTGCATCCTATGCAATCTGGATTTGTCAAGTAGATACATCCCACATAAGGTTCCAGAATAGCTGATCCCTTAATGGGTATCTCCAGGGTGAGACCAGGCATCCCCGGCGGTCTGGTGGGGCCGTTAGTGAAAATGAGGCAAGCTAATGCCCAGAGTTGCCGAGTGTGATCGCTGATCAGAGTGGGCACCGAGGCGAGAGAAGTATCGAGTCTGCTGACCCTGGTCCAGAAACCTGCCGCGCCGGGAATCGAACCCTGGTCCCAGGCCGTCCTCTGCTCTCGGGTCTGCCGCCTCTAACCAGTGAGCCACACTACTTCACTACATTGAATTTTAAGCCTTTCCTTTGCTACACCCATAAGTCTTGTAATAACAAGACTTATGTCTTGAACAAGACTTATTGGCTTGAAAACGATCGAAAGGCCTCAATATATGCTGATGACCACATAAAGTGTATGAAATCATCGTTAGGTATGTAAGAAATTCAGAATATACTTGAATGAATGGGAAACATATATTATATGGGGCGTTGAGTGAATGTAAAGAAGACGATAGGATTAAAATTTTTGCTGAATGGAGGACGAAGTTAAACTTAGTGGGAAATGAGGGGGAAAAATCTCTGCAGCTTGCTAACTCTATTGTTAAAGTTGCTAATTTACAAGCACAATGTTATAAAACCTTCCATGAATTATACTACACGCCGCATAAAATAGCACAATGGGGGGGAATTAGTGGAATATTTTGCCCCAGATGTCAAAGCACACAAGCTGATACTATCCATATGTTTTCAGCATGTCCAAAATTAAATCCTTTCAAAAAGGCGATCGAAATATTTTTCAGGGATGAATTGAGGATATCAACTACCTTAACAAATGAGATTATGATTTTGGGTGTGGGGAGAGATGGGCAGGATATCCCTCATCAAGAGTTTATATATATTGCAATGGCCATATCCCGACTTTGTATAGCAACCCAGTGGAAGGATCCTAATCCCCTGTCAGTTAACCAATGGCTTTTAACCCCTTCCACGCTCATGAGGAGCTGGGCTCGTCATGGCGTAGCCTCCTCGCACGCTGATGACTAGCCCAGCTCGTCACGTAACATGCGCTTTTGAATATCTCAGCGCAGGAGCAGAATTCCGCTAGCGCGGATGCGGTTAAGAATGTTATCAATGTATACATTAGAGAAAGCATTGTATGAAAAAAAAGGTCGCAAAGCGATGCAATTAGGTAAACGGATTTGGGCACCGATAGAGCATTGGAAATCAAGAATAGAGGGGTAATCTATTCTACAATATTAGTTTATAATATAATAATTCTTACTTTTTGTTTCTTGTTTTCATGAATTTTAGCTCGTTTGTGTAAAGACTTACATGACCTATGAAATTTTTGTTTTTTCTTGTTCACAATGATGTATATCTGCTAAATGAAATGTATATTTGGAATGAAATAATTGATTGTAATCATGTGGAACTGTATTTTCTGATGATGAATAAAAAAAAATGTTTTAAAAGGGAAACATATATTATCCCTTTTAAAGTCCCATTAAAAGCAGTCCAATGACAAAGATGTTGTGACCAATCCAAGTATATCTTGTTACAAGGGCCGCAGTACTGCACCATTACCAGCAAAATCCAAGTTTCGAGCACCGAACGGGCAATAACATTCACAATGTTGTAAATCCACACCTTTAACTACATGTCTTTTCCTGATTATTAGGCCTTTTTTTAGTGACTGATATCCCACCTTCTTTTAGCAAGTGTTTAATACCGAGCCACTTGCCATCCCGTTTCAACCACAAGCAGACATTTTGTGCCAAAACGCGAATACTGTCCCACTCTAGCTGAGCCCTTCGTGTGCATTGTTCTGTGGGCATGTTACATTTATATTGAAATTATATGACATCAATTACATTTCAAAGAGCTTGGTATTATTTGTCAAAAGGCTGAAAAGGAAGCTAATAATCTATACTGCAGTGCTATTTTCACATAAAGTAAACATGCTTCCTTGCGGGGTAAAATGAGGCTGTTATGATGGTTATCACACCACAATGTTAAAATTTCCAATCAATATTGCCCTTGCTTTTTTCCAGCTTCCATCTACTAGCAAGCATTGGCAAAGACAATAGATCTCACTTGTAAGACCCATTGGCTTTGCTAATGTTTTTAGCTACGCTATAAAGTAGTGTGGCTGCTGTGCATCATGGCTGGAAAAAAATGATTCAATGATGCAGCCTGCCATATCATTTTGTAGGCACTTACATGCATTCAACACACACGCAAGTGCCTACAAAACAGACTTTTTAAAAAAAATGTACAGCTCTAAGATGGATTGATAAATTACAAAAATTGTGCAAACGTGCTATTGTAAACCGTAGCATGAAAGCGCTTTTTTAAAAAGAAAATTGAATAGATGAGCACATTGTGGGTCAGGGTTTGGGAGTTGGTGGAGGGTGGGGGTGCAGAAACACTGGGGCAGAGTTGAAGCAACTTGAGGTATAGGTGAAGCAACACAGCAGGCAGGTGGCCAAGCAACAGGAGAGAATACAAGCAAAAGAGAGCAACATGGAGTTCAGGGGTTCAGTGGGGCAGAAACACATGAGCAAGATAGGGCAACATGAGTGCTGGTGGTGGGAGAGAAGCACAGGGGCAAAAAAAAAGTGAGGGAGTGAGAAAAGCACACAAGGGAGACAACTGGAAAACACATGCACTCTCATGGAGTGCTTAAACAAAAAGAAAAAAAATTTCCCTTAAAGAAAGCACAGAAGCAAGCCAATCAAAGAGATAGTAAAAGGCTATGCTCCATGGGAGGGACAAACACAAGAGACAGAACAATGAAAGCTAGCCAATAAAATGCAAGCAAATAAGAGTGACAGTAAAGCCATCCAATGGTAAGCAATAGGAGGGGTTGTAAGCACCTGTATGTTTTTGCTAGAGCACAATATGTGTTTCACAACCAGACAGCTTACGATCTATGATAGGCCCAACCTATAAAGTGGATAACCTAATTCCGGAATTTTTTTAGGTTGACATAAAAGATTTATGTATAAACATACATAAAATAAATGTACATTTAACAAGCAAGTTTTCATAAGAATTATAAAGGAAAATAGAATCATAATGCATATTAAGTCAATATGACATGCACTCTTAAATGTATAGTCAGCAATCCATTTGTCATAAAACAGTAGTGATACACTTTTTCATTAATGAGTCACACCCAGTTCTGCTGCCCAATGCCTATTCACCTTCAAGTACATAATTTACGGTAGATAAGCCTATTTAACTTAGTTGGCAATCGTCTTAATTTTTTTTACAGCTACAGTAGTCCCCCTCATTTCCCATAGCTTACCCCAGCCATATTCCTTGTTTAACGTGATGCTAAAGGACACATACTTCTGTTTGGACCTCGATTGACCAATGGATAATTGTAATACATGGACAAATTGGATAGTTCCACAAAATCCCTCCTCATAGCCACCATTTTCATATTCTAATTTTATTGTATACTTCTTTCAAGAGGAGGGCTTTAGGAGCACCCCACCTTATCAATGATTTTCCAAATGTACAGAAGCTGAAATAATGTGTCAGAAGTCCAGGTCCCTCTAGCTTAATAAGCTCACACCAGAAGCAACTAAGCCTTTTTGATATCCCCTACCCCATTCAAAATCTCTTCTCCACAAGGAGCAGCAGGAAATACTTTCCACACACAAAATTAATAGTTGCACGAAGTGAAAAAAAACTCTGCCGGGCTACACGGAACTCCGCAAGCGAAGGAGTGCGATAGAAAAATGCGGTTTGTGGCAATTTTCAATGCCGGATGCTTGTCCGCACTTTGCAATCATTGTGCATGGCATCATGCGCAGCACAAGTGGGTGCTGCTTTCCTTTCTGCCCCTCGAGTAGATTTTTAATCGAACGGCAGCTTTCTCAACACGAACGGGCAGTTTCTCAATGCGAGCGGCCACGAGCATAAACGGCCACTCGCAATGAGAAACCTGACCCCCCGCATTGAGAAATCTCGCTGGGAGGTTTATTTCCCATGCTCGCACTTGCCAACTTGATGTTGACGATCGCGAACAAGGAAAAATCTCACCGGGAGGTGGATTTTCCTCACTTGCACTCGCCAACTTGACGTTGACGAACGCGAGCGAGGAAAAAAACTCAGCTATGCGGATTGTAGTTCTTCAGAACTCCGCGAGCTCTGCGTAATGCAGAGTGCAGAAAACTCCGCAAACTCCTCGAGCGGAGTTCACCGCCCAGGCTTAAAAATGAATAATCTGCGCAATGACTCTTAACCAAGGGTATCATAATATTTTAATCCTAGGTTTTATATATCCAGGGCCCTAGCACACTGCCACTTTGTATGGGGATCTATCTGCCCTATGTTTAGTCTAAGCAGAACGACATAATTTAATTTGTGGACCTCCAACCTGTGATTATTAAGATAACATTTACCTTTGAGGGCGTGAATATGGAATTTCATAGCCACTGTTTCTTTTTTTTTTAGAGTAATTGTTAACTTAAATGTGGCAAAACTAGCTGTAGCAACAATGGGTTTTTGAATTCCCATATTTGTCTGTGAGAACACTTTACATTATCTGCTTAAAGCAAGGCTGGCAGCGAGGTACCAAGAATCCTAAAGGGTGAAACGCTATGTGTCTAACGAGTATCGAAAGGGCAGAGAAAAAATACTGAATAAAAATAGAGCCAGTGAACAGCTTTGCTTCCGACCTTCCACAACTGAAATCTTGCTTGATTTTTCCCCTTCGCCCCGAAATGGACAGAATTGTATTGGAGTGAAACTCCGACAGAAGCCGCAAAATATTGTCAGATCAGTGGTTGCTCTTAAATAAATGGGATTAACTGTAATTCTGCCAAAGAACCTGCTTCACTAGTATTGCAGTAATACTAAAGCACTGTGAATGCGGAGGAATTTGAAATGGGATGCTAACAATTAAGTTGATTTCCTTAACTTGATTCGTGGGTGCAGTTTAAGTACAGCGATCAGTGGTGTATGCGATTGGTGGCTTCAACTGAAGCACTAGTGTGCGTCGGCAACAAAACGAGGGTGCATTAGGAGCAAATAAAATAAAGTGATATGCCAGAGTCTAACATATCGCTTTGCATTTTAGAAATTCAACATCATTTTGAAAAGCTTTAACATTCCCATTGAAATTAAAATGTTATTTATTTTTATATATTTTGTATTGTCAAGTAAAGAAAATATTCCATAATTTATGTTTGTGCTTAATGTATTCTTGTTTCAGTATGTTCTTTTTTATTTTTAGGTTTCGATCGTACAAATTGCTTAGGCTGGGGTTCCCGGCTTCAAATAGTGATTCTGTGGGGGTCCACAGAAGTTAAAAAAGAACTGAAGGCCTAGGCAATGAGATGGTGCTATGTTTCTGTATAAATCCATGTGTGTGTTTATAGCTACTGGACATGAAACAGCATGACATAAACTATACATGTACATCCCCATAGAGTTAAATGCTATTTATTACAATTGTGAAGGAAGGTGATGTGATGGATAGATAGATAGATAGATAGATAGATAGATAGATACATAGATAGATAGATAGATAGATAGATAGATAGATAGATAGATAGATAGATAGATAGATAGATAGATAGATAGATAGATAGATAGATAGATAGATAGATAGATAGATAGATAGATAGATAGATAGATAGATAGATTGATTCTCAAGGGCAGAGGGTTAATAGGCCAGTGCATTTATAAGCAGTTGCAGGGGTTACCTGATGACTCCATATTACTGAAGCACCAAGCTTAATTTCTGGACTTTCTTTTTACATGCAAATGTAATATGGTGTTTTAAGCCCGATTGATTCAAATGAACAGAAGAAAGACTTTAATTTCGAGAATTCTGTCAAATGAAAGGCCATGTCAAGTGCCCCCAGTGTAAGGAATGCATCTGGTAACTCTTCGATTGAAATATGGGGCACCTGGCAGCAGAATTGTTATTGCAGAAAAATATCTGTCTTCAGGTCACACATTAATGCTGTTTGCCCATCCTTCTTGCCCTAGGTCGGAAGTTCATCATTGCAAATGCACGTGTGGAGAACTGCGCCGTCATCTACTGCAACGATGGCTTCTGCGACATGTGCGGCTACACGCGGGCGGAGATCATGCAGCGACCCTGCACCTGCGACTTCCTTTATGGACCCGGCACCAACAAGATGGCGGTGTCGCAGATTGCCCAGGCCCTCGTGGGCTCTGAGGAGAGGAAGGTGGAGATCTCCTTCTACCGCAAGGATGGTAAGAGCCCATTGGGTCCTTGGGTTTCTATGACATCTGGATGCCTTGTACACCCTTCACACTAGGGTGTGCTCGGAACATTTAAATACCACTGGACTATTCTAAAGGCAAATCAAATCTTCTAGTAGATTGGTGATTCTACATTGTGTGTAATGTGGAGAAGCAAAACTGTCAGATTTTCTGCCTCCCGTTTGTAAGTAATCTATACAGTCCATGTTTTTTCTTTGCATTCTAGTTCTTAGTGCTGTCTATTACATTATAGGAATCGATACTCGAAGTACCAGAATGCAAACAAAGAGGATGGAATTGATTGATTACTCAATACATGATCCTGGGAAACTCACAAGCTCTGGAGTAGTCAGCAAATGTTACCTGAACAGTGGTGTCCCTCTGAAAAGCTGGGAGGGCAGGGGAAGGTCACTCAATGATAACTGTGCTATCTTTGGTGAATCTAAGGTGGCCACCACTCTCCATGATGTTGTAGACACTGTATTCCAAGTACTGGCTTTTATATGTGACAAGCAACCTAATGCAACCTGGTTGATGTAGTCTTGATACATCTACCATTGATTTAAATAGACTCACACATGTGATAGCAATGAAAAGCCTAGGACTGGAAATACAGTGCCCGTGGATTCAAAGAGTGAAGTGATCACTCTAAGTCATCTACAGCCCTAGTGAAGTATCAGCAGTACAAACCTGTAGAGAAACATACCCTATGTCTCTGTAGGGTAATAGGATGGGTTTCTCTACAGGCTACGGTTTGTCAAATCACAGGGACTTCCATCAGACTTTCATTTTTTAATAGTGATGTGTTGTGGGAATTTGTAGATCTCAGCGGAGACCTGATGGCTGTGGGTACTCTCCAGCCATGACACTGGTCCATGGGTTACATTATTTATCTGAATGCCATTTTGTGTGACGATTGCACACATACATACTTAGCATGTTAGGTCAATTGAATAATGATGGGCACACGGGAGAAGAATTGCTTCAAGGGCTGATCGAAGACCATTCCCTGTGCTGGTGGGACGCATGGACATTGTGGTATCAGGGACAAGTAATGTACATACATCTGGGCCCTATATTTGCGTTAAAACTAGACCTCAGGAAATTGTTTATAGTTGATACAGAACAACGAGAGTGCTGTGTTGTGAATGACAGGAGAGTGACACTTTGAAAGAACTCTGAAGATAAGTAGATAACATAAACAGCTCTTTGACAAAATGTGCCCTGTCTTTTTCTGGGTAACTTTGTATGATTCACTTCAGTATCATTCAGTCTCCAGTGAAATGTGGTGTTACACCTGCTAAACCTGAACCTGCAGATTGCAGTTGGGTCACTCCATATCTGTTTACATGTTTATTTTTGTCAATTAATATTCTTTGTTATTATTATTGTGGGTTATTAACATATGTATTGCACATATAGGGGCTGGGCCAATATTCTTAGAATTTCCTTACATAAAACTGTTGATTGCAACTAATTTGCTGTCTACCCTATGTACCAATGAGTTTGGGTGAAGCTGATATGGTCATATTTCTTCAGGCCTTGGAAGAGGCATGCTGTGGCTTGTAGGATGACCGTAAGGGTGCCAGTCTCAAGTCTATTAGGCCATGGAACAGGGCATTACCACCATCAAGTTGCGAGAGTACAAAGGCTTGAACAATAGTATTGAAGTCACATTCTGGAAAAAAAGTCTTACTTTAAAAAAAAGAGAGCTTGTAACAGACTGTCTTTGCTTTTTTGATACTGCCTTTGTTTAGGCTATGGATGGTGTCCATGGTGAACACAAGAGACTTGGCATTCGGTGAAAGTTAGGGTTCAAAGCTGTCTAGTTTCATGTCATTGAATCAGGTTTGTACTGTCTGTTGTTCTTAGAAAATGATAGGATTTCTGTCCTGGCTGCGTGGAGCTATGGGAAAGTGCTGAACATCCTGGTCAGGATGATGTGCAAGCAGTGTTTGAGGCATTGCATATATGAAGCAGAGAAAACTTTCAAGTAGAGTTGTCTTTCATTGGTATACTGTTGAATGCTGATGCTGTTATCTGTGAGTAGAGCACCAAATGGCTCAACCAAAAAATTGTTTATTTCAGTGCCAGGTTTGAAGGGCCACTCCCTGCTTTAATTGCATGCTTTTTAAATGTATTTTTGCGATAGGCCATTTTTAAACATATGCATGCCACCTTTAGAAGGTGGCATTTTTATATTTTATCACATTTAAATTTTAATATCTAATGTATTTTCTTTGAATTCAGGTTTGCCAATGTAAAATCTTTCGGCTTTGCCAATGCTTGTTTTTTTTAGAATGCCCCTCTTCAGTGCATTCCCAAAGACTCTTGCCCTTGTAGCATACTGTTTTGTTTCAAGAGCTCAACATTTTGCATCTCCCTTGACAATTGTTCTCTGGGGTGGAGTTTGCACCTTTTACAACATCAAGTGTTTGGTCGTAGTACTGCCGCTTTGAGTGCCGCGCCACCTTCCTATATACAGTTTTAGGTCCCAGCATGAGTCATTACCAGCTCATGCCACATCACAACCCAAGTACTGCCTTTCATGATGACTGCTCTTGCAGAAGCACATGGCTGCATCTACCAGACCGTGGGCTGTTAAGACTAAGACTTCATTGAGTGTGTGTAGTTGAACAGCTGGCCTGTGCCACAAGTTTTTTTAATTTGTTAAATCGATATGATATCTCAATGAGGTTAGAGCTATTTGATGGGTCTCGCTCGGAGATTCAAGGTTTGCACATTTAATCACAGGTCTTCCACCTTTCAAAGAGGTCGTTTGAGGGATTCTCAGGGGTAGGTGGCTCATAGCAAACGAGAACTCTCCTTCTACACTGCAGTGCTGGGTTTAGTGAACATGTGAGAAAATGAAAGAGGGAGAGGAAAATACACAGAAGAGAGACAAAAACAGAGATGGGGAGAATTACAAAGTGTACAATAACCATTGTCAATGCCAATAGGTCTGGTTTAAAAGGAATGTTGTGTGGTAATCTGAAGCATTACGTGTAATTATCATGGTAATTGACATGTATTTTGTGTGGAAGCTGTCGTGTCCTTGTAGCCGGACTGCCGATACACCACACACGGGACTCAGGTTAGTGTATGCAGTATTCTTTATTGTGTTTGCAGCAGCGAGCCTCAGCACGTCCGTCCCCTTGCTCAGTCCTCCTTGTGTGTCCGTCCCTTTCCTCTCCCCTACCAGGATGTGGAGTCTGGTGACCTGGTCACCTCCCTCATGACCCACAGGGTCCTAGTGTCCCCTCCTGTCCAGTCGCCCATCTGTCAGGTCACTACACCTCCCCCCTTGTCGCAAACAAATCTTTGGTACATACAAACAAATCTTAGGTACATTTCACTGGACATTGTCACCCGCTTTTATGTTGACAGTCTTTGCTGATGATACTGGAGATGTATAGAGAGAGAGAGAGAGAGAGAGAGAGAGAGAGAGAGAGAGAGAGAGAGAGAGAGAGAGAGAGAGATAGAGAGAGAGAGAGAGAGATAGAGAGAGAGAGAGAGAGAGAGAGAGAGAGAGAGAGATAGAGATAGACATTGATATACAGAAAACTGTGTCCGCAGGTCTCCGTTTCTTTGCATCTCCTCAATCAATCTCTTGGGCTTCTTGTCTTCTCTTTTTGGTCTTTGTTCCATTAAGTCCTCTTGTGCTGCTTTCCTTTGGGCGTCTTTCTTCAGCCCATGTTTCGGCCGCTCTTCTTCTTTTGTCTTTAATTCTCTAGAGTACGACTCATTCCTGGTGATGTGACATTGTCCTGCTGACGCCGTTATCATTTGCCCTTCCACTTCCGTTACCGTCAGTGGGTCTTTTGCGACAATGCTTTCTGACTTCCGTGGTTGTCTTTGTCGGACTAGCGCAGTGTCTCCTTCTTTCGCTTTTGCATCTGTTGCATGTCTTTTCCGATCAACATACACCTTCATTCTTGTTTTCGCTTCTTTGTCTCTTTCAGCTATGTCTTTTTGTTCCATCCTTTCCACTTCTTTCACTTGGGGCACCCTCGTTCCACTTGATCGCCCCAACACCAGCTTCGCAGAGCATCTTCTTGTGGGGTTGTGAGGGGTGTTTCGACAGTCTCTCAGCACCTGACATAGTGCTTCTCCAATTGAGATCTGTGTTGGCTTGTTGCTCTGTGTTGCCTTTTTGACCGTTCCCATAGATCGTTCGGCCATTCTGTTTGCTTGCGGCCACAGAGACGCTATTCATCGATCGTTGATCCCAAGGTGCTCCATGAACATTCTGCATTCGTCACTAAAGAATGGTGGTCCATTGTCTGTTTGTTGTGTCTGCGGTGACACCCATGCTACCAATATGTCATCCAGAGCTGGCAAAGTTGCGTTGGCTGATGTTGATTCCACTTGTCTCCCTATGAGGAATCTGGAGAATTCATCCATTACTACCAGTAGGTAATTTCCTGCTTTCAAATGCCCGTAGAAATCAGCTGCCAACTCTGTCCAGATGTGACGGTGCATCACACTTTCTTCTCCCATGTTGTCAAATCTCGGGAACCATACTTTTTCTCGCACCATTTTTTTTGTTGCCACAGTCCCTCTATGTGACTCATGTGCCAATTCTGCTGTCCTTCTTCTCAGTGTCCGTGGTATTGCTATCCTGGTGCCTTTCATCACTATTCCGTTCTCGCTTTCTGATAGTTCTTCGCTAATCTTTTTGAACGCCAACAGCTCTTCCTTCAATACTTTTTTTTTCCAGCTGTTGTTGTTGTTGGGGTGCCTCCACCTTTGCTGTTTGGTCACCTTCAGTATGGTCTGCATGGTGATGTCTTTTTTTTGTCTCTCGTTCTAGTTCTTTCATTGTTATCGTTGCCGGTGTGTTACGCTTCAGTGCGAAGTTTAGATGTTCCTCCGCCATGGTTGTCGCTTGGGGCACTTGTGGTAGCGTTTGCTTTGATATATCGTCTGCTGTATTGTGTTCCTTCCCCGTCTTGTGTATCCTTTTGAAGTTATGATCCATCAGTATTGTCCCCCACTTCTCTATCCTGGGTGGTCTCATTCCTTTTCGGTGTCCGCCTGTTGTTACCAGTGCTTGGTGATCTGTTATTATTTTGAACAGCTTTCTGTGGATGGCCATGTGGTAGCGTTCACACGCCCACACTGCCGCCAGGCTCTCTTTTCCCGGCTGTGGGTATCCCGGCTGGGAGTATCCTTCTTCTACGTTTGATAGACTTTTGCTCCCATATGCCACCATGTGTCTTGGGGAATCTTTTCCTTGTTTGTGTTGTGCCAATATTGCTCCCAGTCCCACTGGGCTGGCATTTACAGTTAGTTTAGTGCGCTGCTTGAGGTATTCTTTTAGGATGCTTCTTCTTTCTGGCATATTGTATGTCATGGCCATGAGACCCATTGTTGGAGCTGTGATGATGCCCAGCAAACATGGCGCCGTGATGTCGCCCTTTAACACATGAATGTCCTCTTTGATCCTTTGGTCTTTGTGTGTCGGCTCTTCTGTAAATTTCCCCATGTTTGTCACTTGTTTCCGTGACCCCCAAGTGAAAACCTCGACTCGGGACAGTCTCGATGTCTGCTTTCTCTTCGTCTTTCCGTATTCCGATACACACATGATGTTACATGTTGCCCCGCTGTCCAATACAAACTTTGTTTTGTGTGACCCTACTCCTATAGTCACGTACTCTGTCTTTTCCATTTTGCTTTTGCCCACCAGGCACCTTCTTTTTCCTTTTTCATCTTCATCCGTTAACTCTGTGGTAACATCCATCATACGATATAGTCCTATAGTCCTTTCTTCTTCTTCTTCTTCTTCTTCTTCTTCTTCCTCTTCTTCTTCTTCCTCGCCCGATTCTAGTGATGAGCTCCTTGTTCCTTTTTCAACATGTCTACTTGTTGACACTTGCGTTCTCCATGGTCTTCCTCTGTCGTTCCTGAACTGCACTACTTGGCGTGCGCTGGCATGGTCATTTCTCCCGTTCCATTTCTTGCACATCTGGCCAAATGTTAGGCGTGGGCCTCGATGTGGAAATTCAAGTCCACCTCTGTAGCATGTTCCTTCATGGTGTTTTCTCGTGGCCTGTTCATTCCTGTCTTTTTTCCAGCTGCCCGCGCGATCTTGTCCCACTTTTTTGTCTTTTCCTCGCTTCATTTCCTTAGCGTGTGCTGTCGCTCTTGCCTCCGCTCTTGCTAGCGACGTGATATTCTCTAGTGACGTTTGTTCTCTAATTCCTACTTGTGGCTCAAACAACTTGAAGAGTGGCGGTCTTCTGTATTGTGCACTTTGTCCTTCTGGTTTAGTTTCTGCCATCTCTTCTATTCTCTGTGCTCTTCCTGGCACTTTTTCGTGTGCTCTTCCTGGCACTCTTTTGTTGTTTCCCGTGCTCTTTCTGGCACTCCTCTGTTTTCTGTGCTCTTCTTGGCACTCTTTGTCTGTTTCCTGTGCTATCTCTTCTTTTCTGTGCTCTTTCTGGCACTCTTTGTTGTTTCCAGTGCTCCTCCTGGCACTCTTCTATTCTCCGTGCTCTTCCGGCACTCTTCTATTCTCTGTGCTCTTCCTGGCACTCTTTTGTTGTTTCCGGTGCTCCTCCTGGCACTCTTCTATTCTTCGTGCTCTTCCGGCACTCTTCTATTCTCTGTGCTTTTCCAGGCACTCTTTTGTTGTTTCTTGTGCTCTTCCTGGCACTCTTCTATTCTAGGTGCTCTTCCTGGCACTCTTTTGTTCTTTTCTGCGTTTCCTGTTTCTTTTGACCTTTTCTCTTTGTTGTTTCTCCTTTTTCTTTTTTATTTATTTATTTATTTGTTTATTTATTTATTTTGCATTTGCCTGTGCTTTATTGCTCCATTGCTGCTTGAGTTGGCACTTTTTTTTTTTTGCTTTTCTCTCCTTTCTCTGAACCTTTCTTTTAGCTTCTCTTGCTCTTATTTCACTCTTTTGGCACCTTTCCTTCTTTTTCTTCTTTTGCCTGACTCTGTTATGGCTGCTCTGTTGTTTTTATGTCCTTTTTAAAATGGCCGCCGCTCTTCTCGCGAGATTTCGCGCTCGAAATCTCGCTCTCGCCTGACTCTAAAATGGCCGCCCACCGCGCTCTCGCCTCCTATTGGTCCAGCCGCCTGGATCTAAAATGGCCACCGAGACTCTCAGCCTCTCGCGAGAGCTCGCGCGTCTAATTTCGAAGCTTCGCGCTTACCGCAAATTTCTTTTGCCTGCTTCAGAGGCGGTCGGGTGGGCTCCGATATCGCTCCTCTCCTCGTTTCTTCGTTTACCAGCTTATCCAGGGTGGGCACCTGGTTACTCCTGATGGCAAGGTCAGCATGCGAACGTCGATCCACGCGACGATCTGCGCGTCGGCTCGTTTCCCTTCGTCGCCAGTTGTCGTGTCCTTGTAGCCGGACTGCCGATACACCACACACGGGACTCAGGTTAGTGTATGCAGTATTCTTTATTGTGTTTGCAGCAGCGAGCCTCAGCACGTCCGTCCCCTTGCTCAGTCCTCCTTGTGTGTCCGTCCCCTTCCTGTCCCCTACCAGGATGTGGAGTCTGGTGACCTGGTCACCTCCCTCATGACCCACAGGGTCCTAGTGTCCCCTCCTGTCCAGTCGCCCATCTGTCAGGTCACTACAGAAGCAAAATAGAGCAGAATAATGTTGGTGTAGGTTAAAAGGTCATGTGACAATTGCCGTGTCAAATCAGACCTAAACATGAAATGTAGGTTAACGACTGCCTCTCTCCCATTTGTGCTGCTTCCAGAAAAATACAGCATACATTATCTAGTTATCTAAGCCTTCTAAGGCATTTCAATCGCACTGCAATGTCATATGCAGGCTCCTGAAAGTTCACACTTAGGCAGCTAGATAAAAAACACAAAATGTTCACAGCTGCATGTAGGGCAAGCACTTTTTTCTGGAAGCACACTACTTCGGTTCAATCAAACATCTACTCCTGGCTCCCAAAATGTAAGAAGTGCCAATGCCCCTTTCTAGTGATGCGCACATATTTGACAGTTGCGTTGTCAAGCCAGTCCAGAAAAATGCCTGCATAGTCATTTAGACTGGAGAAATAACTCACAAATGCAATCCATTCAGAGCTGAGCGCAAATCACTCTTGCTCCAATGTCAGTATGGGCACTTCTCACCAGGCCTTGCCTGGTGTTTCCTACACTACAAAAGAACATGATTTTCTACATGACTTATACTAATAAAAAAAAAATTATATATATCAAAGTCTGACTTCAGAGAAGCTGCAAAGTAGCATCATCATGGAGTAGGAAATCTAAAGAGCAGAAAGCAACATAATGGCTCCTTGCTAACACTCAGTGTGAGTGTGAGAAGCACATACAGTCGGTCTGTTTTACATGAAGGCAGTTGTGTAACAGCAGGAATGTAATATGAAGGATAGCTCTGCTGTCTGAGGCCTGAACTCGTAACTTCTGCCCAATGAAAGATAGCCGATGTCTGAGGTCTGCACCTTTAAGTCCAATGATGACTGAGAGATAGTCCTGCGAGTGCATGTCTGAACATGTACTATATGTGTAGTGTGAGGGTTAGCAGGGCTGTCTATTGACCAAGCATGCAGCGGCGGTACCTCCTTAATGGTGGAGTAATTCGCCAGTAGATGAAAAATAAGCTATTAAAACAATTTTATTATCATTTTATTTTTCACTGGGTGATCCGGTCCGGGTCTTAGGTGGGGCGGGCCTGACAATGCTTTATTCTCGGCAGGGAAAGTGAGGAGGAGTGGTGGTCGGCACTGTAGTGCGCATGTTGGTTTGGCCGGCCGTTGTACAAACCTAGCTGCGTTGCACAGTAGGGTGGAGATTAAGCAGAGACACTCGACTAATCCTGGCACTGCTCTCATGCTGGGTAACAGCATGAGAGCAGCCTCTGGATTGGGTTGGTAGTCTGGGAGCCTGTGTTGGCCCATGGACTTCCAGGAGCGGAGGAGCACCAAGGTGGCCAGGTACGTTTTTTTCCATTATTGTTTACCCCCATGCCTGTGCTTCCCCACCACTGCGTATTGGCAGCAGCTGCTACTGCAAGCATGTATGCTTATGACATCTAAACTGCACTATCTAAAATCGAATGCCTTAAAAAGCTGTGTAACCGAAGGGATAGCTCAGCAGTGTGAGGCACCAGCCTGTGTGCTTTGTGACTTTTGAGGTCTAGCTCTGAGGGTGGGGAGCAGACAAGGTCCCATACTCTGGGCATTGCTGTCTTAAATGGGCACCTATGAGATTGGTGTGCTCTGAGAGGTTGTTGTGCTGGTCAAAGCCAAAGCATGTATGTCCTGCGTCACTTGATGGGAAACTCAGCAGTGGGATCGTCATGCCCATGAGGTGTGTGTCCGCTGAGATAGTTCTGCTGAAGCTATTGCCTGTTGGTCGCTGCACCCTGTGGAAGAGGTCCACCGTGTAAGCCACAGACTGTCAGATCTGTAGAACCTAAGAGACAGACATGCTGACTGAGACCTGAACCTGTGACATTGCTGTGCTCTGGGCGTCCTGAGCTTGAATTTGATGCTGAGAGCTAGCACTGCTCTCCGAAGCCTGTGTCTGTACATTCTTCGTTGCCAAAGAGATAATTGAGCTTTCTTTTAAAGAAAAACTTGTCATGGAAAGTTTTTTTGGACTGAAAAGAAAACAGTAAAACAAATGTTTTACATTTCTCAGCATTCATGTGTAGTAAATGTGGCAATAGTAACTCTGGTCAGTCAAAGGTAAAGGAAATATTTTTGTTATCTTATTTCACAGATGGGTTAAACAAGCATATGCAATGCAATATGTCTCACATTTATGAGAGTTTGACCTATTAGCACTGTAAACGACAATACCTTTTAATTATGTGTTGTTTTTAAAACTGAATAATAAAAGGCATTCTCATTTACAATGCCCACAGCTTAAACTCTCGCAAATGCGAGACCTAATGCATTGCACATGTGTTTGGCGCCTGTGTTATAAAAATAAAAAAAGATTTTGGAGCGAGCGTATCCTGGCTGCAACTACAGGCAGGACAAAGCTATTTGAGATAATAGTGCTCGGAGGCTGTAATTAAAGCCTACCGAGCAACAACACTCGTCACGGGAGGTGTTGCCAATGGAGGTTACAAAATGAGACACAGGGGTACTAAGGAGGGACTGCTAAGCCTTTTGACCAATGAACAGTCACCGTTTACAGTGGACAATGATACAAGCCAATGAAAAATGTGGGTGGGGAGTGGGCAGAGCTGCAAGTCCCAACCTCAATACAGCATGCCTCGCAGACCAGCGCATGCGCCGCCCAGGCTTGACCTAAAAAGGCATATGATAAATTGATGTCTGAGAGTTAAAAAGACTATCACGGGGTGCAATTGGGAATGATTCTCAAATCTGTTTATATTAAGGAGACTTCCTTAGTTGGATTGCGTTATTAAAAGATGAAAGTACTTAGCTTATAAATTGTACATCAAGTTGTATTCCTGGTCTAAAAACCTAGGAATCAATGATTTTTTCTTTGATTCTGATGAAAGACAATCATTGTTGAGAATTAGTTTTAGTTAAATGGACACTTGTGAAAAACTAGGGGCAAGGATATGTGTCCCAGGAGAAAGCTAGATATATGGATACCTCCTGTCTGTCTCTTTTCTCAAATGATAATCTGTAACATGTAAACATGTATACTGTACATGTTTTGGTCTGTGTGTCTCCATCTATCTCTCACCATCTCACTCACATACACTCATTTTTGGGGGGGTCGGATAGTGGAATAATGAGCATTCTGCATCAGTTAGTTGGGCTACTTATGTGAATCAATAAAGAAAATAATTACAATTATTTTTTGTGTTACATGGAAATGAGGTGAACTGCAAAGAAGCAACATTTCCAAATGCCTATGACATATAAAGTCAATAAGCAGATGTACATGACGTGTATGTACCCTGGGGGCATCATCTGAAATCAAACCCTGGCTTTCTTGTATCCAAAGTCGGCAATGTATCCACTATCTACTGTGCTTACAATCGGTTTCGAAGCGAAAGTTGTATCGCAGAGCGCTTTGGCAGGCCTTTGGCATCATGACAGTATAACATAAACAAACCTTTACTAATTTAAGCGAGCTGAGCCCTAACTACGAGCGCCAGATAGGCCTTGTGTGAGAGTGGGATGCTCTGAATAGTCACGTGCTTCAGTTCAAATACCGCTAGTAAATAATGCCCGAGTGGTGCGTGTGGTGTAACGCTAAGACGCTGTTATCATCAGGGACACCCCGAAAGTGAAGTCAGAGGAAGTGCCTGCGCATCTGGCTGGCTCGGCTGCGTCACTCTACTCTCGCTCTCTCCCACCAGCCTGTTTGTCACTGGTACCTCATTTATCAGACCTGCCTGGACGGCGTCCACGGACAGTGTGCAGAGTCCCAGAGGCCGGAGACAGGAAGAGTACACAGCTGTCAGCCGGCAGCGGTGCGTCCTCGCCCCGCCCCCGACACAGGCCCCGCCTCTAAACCCCGAGTGCCAAGAAGGATTCCTGACTAAGCCTACGTTTGCCAGATGGATTTTCGGCGCGCACTTCCGCCGCACAGCCAAAGCTGAGAAAACCGTGCCAGATTGAAAGCTTTGAATAAAGAGTAGAAGTTAGAAATAGAAGAGATGGCATTTACGAAAAGGTTCCAAACTCCACAGAAACAGGAGTGCAGAAAGTGGAGGCAGCAGAGCTCGAGTCGGGGTACCACGCGGGTGGATGGCGTCCCCCCACTTATTTTACCGGGAGCTCGATAACTAGAGCAAATGGAGCCACACATTCACTCTTTGGCCTCTCTGGGGCGAGATCGGAGCTCATTCAGAACGCTGCTCACGCGCTGGCTTCTCTGATGTAATCGCATCTAAGGGGTGAGCGAGGGGAGGCAATGAGTCTGATGGTGCATGCCACCTTTCGTGACATCACTTCCTGTCATGACGTCAGCGTCCCCCCACTTCTTTTTTTAGGACTTGTGCCCTGGGAGGCAGGAAAGTACGACCTTGAGTGAGATTGTACAAATACATGGTGGCTGGTGTAAAACAGTCTTGGGCTTCTTTATGAGCCCCTTTGTCACTTTTTGTGACGGAGCGGTAGCGTAAGTAATGCGCCATCTTGCGCCATAATTACGAAGTGACACATCTAGGAGGATGCATCACTGCGTAAACCCCTGTGCTACATAATGTATGCAGGGTGGGCGTTCCCCCGCAAGAAAGGGTTGTAGGAGAGGGGCAGTGAAATATAGATTTCACTGCGCCACTTCTAGGACGCCAATGCGTCAAAACTTTACGCCTGACTCATGGCAGGCGTAAGGGTGAAGCAGACCCTTTCACATGGGGCTTGCCCCATGTGAAAGAACATATTGCTGGAGTTGTGTCTGTTTTCAGATACACTCCAGCAATTCGCCACTTTTGCACCGATAGTTAAGTCAGTAATTCTAACGTATCCATCATTCCTTGTGCCATGATGCATCATACAGTAAATATGGCGCATCCATCATGTCGCAAGGAGGGCGCAATGAGAAGTGTTGCATCGCTGCTTTCACGCAGTGATGCAACACTTCTCATAAATGAGGCTCTCGGAATCTTGTATAGGGTGATCGGGGTAAATACAGGGTAAAATTGGTATGGAATAACTGTAATTGTTGTATTCATGAACTATGACTGGTGTAGGTACAATGGAACGTGTTCCTTTTGTGCAAATCTGGTACGTTAAATACAGGGTGACTGGGGCAAATATAAGTTAACTGATATAAGTGCAGTTGAAATGTCTGTAAATAAAAAGTGACCAATGTAAATAGTGGGTAACTTCAGTATCAGTATATGACAGTTGGTGAGAATACAGAGTAACCGGTACATAAGTACAGGTATCAGTGGCAAGAGATCAAGATATGTGTAGCATAAATAGAAGTGGAGTTTACCTGAAGCTCATGTAGCAGATACTGTAGCCTGCTGGGCCTACCAATAACTGGCACAATGGAAAAACCAAGGTATATAGGGATGGGGTTCCTTGTCTGCCATCACATCATGTTTGTATATCCATGACTGTGTAATCTCGGTGGAAGGGACTGTAAAAAGTTCTACAAGAGGTACCCACAGAGCAGCTCAGTTGCATACGTTTTAGCAGCATGGAAGCTGAAGTAAAGTTACCATTTAATCGCCGTGCAGGCGTGGACTCAAAAACGTATGTGCAACCGCAATGCTGTGACTGGCTCCACCCCAGCCCTAGTGGTCTTGCAAGGCATAAGTCTGTCAGGAATTCTCCTCATTTTCATTAAAGCTGGCCAACATTTGCAGACACGCCTTTGTAATTTACATGCTGTTACACACTGTGCGCTGCAGAGGAGTTGACCCATTGAGCTTTCTCACTACCTTTAGAGCTGGGCGAGGACTACCGGCTTTTAGGGTGAACCCAGGCCTCAGTAAATCAAATCACCCCATAACAAAGTGCTTTGAAGTAAATGAGTTCAGCATTGCCAAGTAGTCTTGGCGCTGAACTCTGCAGTCACCCTGTGTGATCTCTTCTTTGGGGTTTCGCAACTATGGTGTGTGCAGGGGCAGGCTCAAGAAACACCCTTGAAGGCAGGATCGGATCCAAGAGTCCTACCAAAGGCGGAGGCTCCGATGCAGCCGCCTCCTCCAGCGACCCAATCTTATCACCCATGTCGCTCTGCTTTCTGGCGCAGTCACCTCTCCTAAGGCCGTGGGAGAGCCCTTCGCTATCGCCCTGCGTGGCCCGCACAGGCACCAGCCTTTATCCTGGTGATAGGGGAAAGTACATTCGCTGGATCTGATAAGGGCACTTTATAAGAGGTCACAGCCCAGCCCTTGGGAATCAAGTCCCAGAAGGCTCCCGCCGACCCTATTGAACAAAGAGCGGGATTATAGCCCTTATTCTCTTCATAATGTATTGAAGTGTGCAATAAGTGTATAGAACCTGCCTCCAATATCCTTGCTAAAGTCTATTTTTGACCGCTTTACTCATCCTTAGTTTGAAACTGAGTGACTCTACTCTCATTTGGTATTTAACTGTGGCAGTTAAATAAAAGAAAGGACTAATCTACTCATTATAACACTGGCAACGTTTTGAAAGGAACTTAATTAAACTGCATTAACAAGTGTTTGTTCTTAAATTACGAAGTACCTATAAGCATGAGCAATTTTCCTGTGCACATATCACATTTATTCTGCATCCTGCAACTAGAGGCTGTCTTTCATAGAAAGCAGAAAAAGCCCAAGAATTTAAATGAAAAGTGCATGCGGTGTGATGCTGTAAGTGTGTGTTTGTGTGTGTGTGTGTGAGAGAGAGAGACATACATTTAATAAAATAATTACTATTGTCTGTAACAAGCATTGGCAAAGAAAAGTGATACGGGGTTGCTGGTACTTTTTAGTTTTCCAGATGCCTGATGTGTGCACACACAATGGCCATCTTGGTACATTGATTATAAAGTAGAATTGTGTGCCCTCTTGCACACACGTGCACATGCACAGACATTCATCTTAGAATAGCTTCACATCCATTCATATTTGGGCACAGTCACCTGCTGATCTGGGGCAAAGAGCTTGAGTTGTAGGGGAGGAAGCAGGGAGGCACTGGGGTGCAAATAATTAAAGAAAGAGCAGGGGGAATTGAAGAGGGAGAAGGGAGAGCAGTGAGATGAAGAAGCGAGAGAGAAAGGAGGCAAAACAGCCCCACGTGCACTGCAGTATAAGATCCACAATGGGTGGATACAGCTCACCATAAGGAAAACCTAAAAAAAGATATTGCAAGTCACCTAGAAATTCTGTGACCTTAAAATGAACTCTGCCTTTGGAATAGATTTCAAATAACTCCTTAACGGTTTGCAATATTCTTATTATGTATTGAAGATGCTACATTGTACAATGTACAGCTCCTGTAATAGACTATCTACAGCAGTCAGACGAAGCTGGCGTTTCCTCACTACACACAAAGATTATTTGGCCTTGCTGAGGCACGCAAACACACCTCTTTGGTTCTGGTGCTAGGAATGTATATTAGGAACAGAGAAACTTCCCCCCTGTGTGCAGAAATAGTGCCTTAGGTTCAACACCTGCAGGAGACCTCTTCAAAATGCTTTGGGGTAGAGGAAGGCTTGTGACGGGTGGACAGAAATTGACTGATATGTTGTCACCAAGAGGCAGCGAGTGGCTGGAGTTTAAAGCAAAGATTGTTTTGTTTTAGAAGTGAGGAAGTTGAAGAGCTTAATAAGAAAAGATGGGCCATTCTTAAATTTCTGCAAATCTTCATTATTTGAATGTTAGGGGCTGGGGATAGGAGGCATGTCTCGGGATGAGAGGGATCATGCAATGTTCCGTCCCTAAAGCATTTAAGAGTTTTGTGCACAAGGCAAAGTGTTTAATTCAACGCTCTACTTAACCATGAGGCACAGGGTCAGACTGATTTGCATATAGCCATGTCTGAACTGGGGTGGCAGAGTGGGCTAAAGAACTGTGATGGATTAAACCCAGATCTTTTGACTGGATGTGAGTGTTTGATTGATTCAGATGCTCCGTCCATCACCACCCCCTTTTGTACCTCTACTTAACCAAGAGTCATCAAAAGGCCATTAGTGCAAGGGAGATGTGATCCTGGCATTTCATGTGAAAAATTGTATGATTTGTATTTGAAGCCTGATTGTAATCTCTTTTTTATTTTTTTATTTTATATTTATTGAACCAGGGAATACAAGAGTCAAAAAAAACATACAATACTAATAGTTCAAAACATAATAAGTAGATGCTGCATATGGATAATAATAAAGAGGCAGGCAAGCTGAAAAGCTAAAAAAGAGAAACTATTACAAAGATAACACCCGGCTTAAAATTGATTAGACAATACATTCATGGTTTCATCCAGCACATTATGTTGTAAGCAGTATATTGCTTCAGCAGTGATTGCTACCACTAAGAGTCGGCCTTATACCAGCTTTCCAGTTAGTAACGGGGAGCCATATTGCCTCCCCCAATTTCTTTGCCTTGCAACTTCTTGTGGCCTATATGGCAGTTTCAATGCTAAAAACCGCCAGAAAGCGGGCTAACCACATCTGGAAACTGGGTGGGTCAGCCTCTTTCCATCATGCGGACAAGATGATTCTTAATATAGCAGTGCCTATAAATAGCAGTCTTTCTTCACTTCTTGATAGACTTAGAGAGTTATCATATCCTAGTACATACAATGTATCAGAATCAGAGAGTTTATGCCCAAACAACTCTTCCCAGAAGTCTGATATCATACTTTTAATTACGGCAAGATCACAACAATTACTAAACATATGAATTAAAGTTGCTGGTCCTTGTGAGCATCTGGGACACAGATCATTCTCCCTTTTACCCCAAGCATGTAGCTTGGCCGGAGTGTAATAGAGACTGAATATAGTTTTAAAGAGCTGTGCTTTAAGATAACTGGACATAAGAAGGTGACGGGTCAATTCCAAAACTCTGTCGATATCGACATCAGGATTACTTAATTTAGCCGCCCGCTTTACTTCAGTTTTTTCAAGATCATCTTGAATTCTAGTCAGAAGAATATCATAGAATGTTCCAATTCTAGTATTTGATCTATTCATTGCATCAATAATTTCGATTCTTAACTAACAGATGATTGATTATTTTGCTTTAAGCTTGGCAAACACCTGTGCAAATTTAAGATAATCTCCATTGGACAAAGGATACTTCAATTTTAAATCTAAGAAGGTAGTTTCAAAATCTCTTAACAAAAAATCATTGACTGTTCTGATTCCGATCCTTTCCCATTCCCTAGCTATAACATCAAATTCCAGACCCGTTGTAACATTTGAGTGCCACAGAGGTGATTACCTATTGATTTTCCCGATGTGCATATGCTTAGTAACTTTGTCCCATACCCTCCAGGCACTAGCCTAATTCTAATCTTGATGTGGAAATCTCAGATAGTTTAGCCCCAACGATGCTCCCATTTAGGAAAGAGTTGAAGTCTCACCACTTTAAAGAACACAACACTACATCGAAATACATTAACTGTCCACAGCCAAATCTCCTCTCCTATCACTCGTTGACTTTCAGCTTGCCTTTGACCATGTACTGCACTCCACTGAGTTTCGGCTAAGTTTCCACCATAGAAATACTATATACATACATAAATACTTTTTATTGCAGAAGTCAATGTGAGGCAAAGGGTTACTCGTCCCACCCTCATCCACCCCATGCTTTGAGGAGTTACTACCTAAAAAATGTTAGCTCCATTATTGATGAGGGGTTGCATGGGATTTTGGTTATTTGTCACGATTTTTACAATGCTTCTTTCCTTTGTTCTTGTCCTGCCTTTGAAGTTTTGTAATTGTCTTTACCATATTCCCTCTAAGAAATTATTACTTGTGTCATTGTATGTATTGGCCTCTGGGGTTCATTCTTGAGAACTTAGGAGGAGTTTCTATTCAATATGTAATTTCTCCATATTATTAAGATTCTCTTAGAGTTTAATATTCCTTACCCCTGTTCCTGGCACAATAGTTGCCATGGTTTCTTATTGGCCAATAATCATCAATATGTAACTTCCCCTACACATACTAATTGCATCTTTTTAGATTTTATTATTACTAAATACGAGACGTCAGGTTCCTCTTGCCCCTTGGCAAGCAGTAGTTATGGGGTTCCAAACTGTGACACTTATCTCTGATGTCCCTGGCTTCAAGAAGGTGATGAGAATTAGACAATCACAACACAGTAAAACTCAAAACCCTGTAGCAACTAAATCCAGATATAAGAAGGCATTTTGCGTTCACAAACACTGTGCTTTGCAAAATCACTGATTTGGGGCTTCAAAATTTATTTTCCAAATTTACAAGATCCATTTTATGTGTTGGAAAGGTTTTTCCGACTTGTAAAATTAGTTTTGTCTCCCAAACCAAATCACGGTAAATGTAAATGTAAATGTGTAGTATTTGTATAGCGCGAACAGTGACCCGGAGGCATCCCAGCGCTTGTACTCCTACCACAAGGGAACCCCTCCTGGCTTTTCCTTGTGGGGTGTCCACTCCTGGGCATCCCATGGTGAAACCAGGCATCCCTTGTGTATCAGGGGGCCTTTGTGGAGACTAAGCAAGCTATTGCCCAGAGTTGCAGCGTGGGACCCATGCTTAGAATCGGCACTGAGGCGAGAATATCCGGTCAGAGGAATTTAAGCCCGAAACCCGCCGAGGCGGGAATCAAACCCTGGTCCCTGGCCAGCGTTCTGCATCAAGGTCTGCCGCTCTAAGCATTGAGCCACACTTCTCGGTTCAGAAGTGAAGTAAAAGAGGTTTTCCTTAAAAACTCTGATTTGGTATGCAATATATCAATGGTTTTGGACTACAATGCTGGTTTTAAACCGTTGAACAGTTATTGAAATCAAAGAGGAGGTGGGTAACTGATTTGCAAAGGGAAAAGGGTCCCTTCTCCTATACAAATTGTGCTGGCAGCCACAGGGGGCAGCGCCACTGCCTGCTTCCCTTGATGTTTTTCTAAATTGAAAACCTTTTTTAAAGAGCACCGGTTTCTTTAAGGAACATGGGCTGCTTTAAAAAAAAAAGTTTTCCCTTCGGAAATGCAAATATAAGTTTTGTGGTTTACTGGTCCCTGCAAGTTACCCTCTTGCAGTTGTAGTGATGTTTTGATGCAAGGTATTATTACACAGGTCGCGTAGTGTAATCAGAGTCTGTTGACCAAAAGTCGATGCACAAAATTGTGAGTATTTTTGAAAAAGGACTCATAATCTCTGGCCCTAAACGTCCATCTTGTGCTTTAATATATAAAAAGACAAGTATTTAAATAGACATATAGTTAAACACTATAATTGAAATGTTGATAAACAGTAAACGAGAGTTCCTGCCTATCCAGAAATCTGACCCCGAATATTATTACCTCATCTACATACTCCAGTTTCTGGTAATGTAGGATTTCATGGCCAATGTTAGACTATGGAGCAGTTACCAATAACCGTTGGAACCCAGGCTCCTGTGCGGATGTCTATTTACTGCAGTGTGGAGGTAGGCACCAGTATGCTGTCTGTACCCAGATGTCCCACCCAATATGAGAGCTGAAAGCCTGAAACCGGTCCTAGGATGCTTGATTCCGGTCCAGGGAAGACATGGACTGGTAGTTCAGTCTGGACTGTTCCCATGAGGCACAGGGTCAAGAATGATTTGCATATGGCTATGTCTGAACTGGGGTGGCGTGGTGAGCAAAATAACAATGGATTAAACCCAGATCTGTGACTGAGGTGAATGCTTAACAATGTTCAACATTCCGTCCATCATCTTTTTGTGTTGCATTTTCACTCTATGTAGGAAGGGTATGCCCAAACGTCGGTCCCGTGCTCAGTACGCCACTGGAGTCAAGCTATCCTGACTGATGAGGGCTGAAAGCCCGAAACCAGTCCTAGGATGCTTGATTCCGGTTCAGGGAAGACATGGCCTGGCAGTTCGGTCTGGACTGTTACCCATGAGGCACAGGGTCAAGACTGATTTGCTTATGGCTATGTCTGAACTGGGGTGGCGTGGTGAGTAAAATAACAATGGATTAAACCCTTATCTGTTACTGGGCGTGAATGTTTGACAATGTTCAACATTCCGTCCATCATCTTTTTGTGTTGCATTTTCACCCTAAGTGGAAAGGGTATGCCCAGACGTGGGTCCTGTGCTCAGTACGCCACTGGAGTCAAGCTATCATGGCAGATGAGGGCTGAAAGCCCAAAACGGGTCCTAGGATGCTTGATTCCGGTCCAGGATAGACATGGCCTGGGAGTACGGTCTGGACTGTTCCCATGAGGCACAGGGTCAAGACTGATTTGCATATGGCTATGGCTGCACTGGGGTGTATTTGGTGAGCAAAATAACGATGGATTAAACCCAGATCTGTGACTAAGGTGAATGTTTAACAATGTTCAACATTCCTTCCATCATCTTTTTGTGTTGCATTTTCACCCTAAGTGGGAAGGGTATGCCCAGACGTGGGTCCCGTTCTCACTACGCTATTGGAGTCAAGCTATCCTGGCTGATGAGAGCTGAAAGCCCAAAACCATTCCTTGGATGCTTGATTCTGGTCCAGGGAAGACATGGCCTGGCAGTTCGGTCTGGACTGTTCCCATGAGGCACAGGGTCAAGACTGATTTGCATATGGCTATGTCTGAACTGGGGTGGCGTGGTGAGCAAATTAACGATGGATCAAACCTTAATCTGTGACTGGGGGTGAATGTTTGACAATGTTCAACATTCCATCCATCATCTTTTTATGTTGCATTTTCACCCTAAGTGGGAAGGGTATGCCAGACGTGGGTCCCATGCTCACTACGCCACTGGAGTCAATCTGTCCTGGCTGATGTGGGCTGAAAGCCCGAAACTGGTCCTAGGATGCTTGATTCCGGTCCAGGGAAGATATGGCCTGGCAGTTCAGTCTGGACTGTTCCCATGAGGCACAGAGTCAAGACTGATTTGCATATGGCTATGTCTGAACTGGGGTGGTGTGGTGAGCAAAATAACAATGGATTAAACCCAAATCTGTGACTGGGGTGAATGTTTAACAATGTTCAACATTCCGTCCATCATCTTTTTGTGTTCCATTTTCACCCTAAGTGGGAAGTGTATGGCCAGACGTGGGTCCTGTGCTCACTACACCACTGGAGTCAAGCTATCCTGGTTGATGAGGGCTGAAAGCCGGAAACCGGTCCTAGGATGCTTGATTCCGGTCCAGGGAAGACATGGCCTGGCAGTTCAGTCTGGACTGTTCCCATGAGGCACAGGGTACAGACTGATTTGCATATGGTTACGGCTGAACTGGGGTGGCGTGGTGAGGAAAATATTGATGGATTAAACCCAGATCTGTGACTAAGGTGAATGTTTAACAATGTTCAACATTCCGTCTATCATCTTTTTGTGTTGCATTTCCACCCTAAGTCGGAAGGGTATGCCCAGGCGTGGGTCCCGTGCTCACTACGCCACTGGAGTCAAGCTATCCTGGCTGATGAGGGCTGAAAGCCCGAAACCATTCCTTGGATGCTTGATACTGGTCCAGGGAAGGCATGGCCTGGCAATTTGGTCTGGACTGTTCCCATGAGGCACAGGGTCAAGACTGATTTGCATATGTCTATGTCTGAACTGTGGTGAGCAAAATAACGATGGATTAAACCCAGATTTGTGACTCGGGGTGAACGTTTGACAATGTTCAACATTCCGTCAATCATCTTTTTGTGTTGCATTTTCACCTTAAGTGGGAAGGGTATGCCCAGACGTGGGTCTCATGCTCACTACGCCACTGGAGTCAAGCTATCCTGGCTGAGGAGGGCTGAAAGCCCGAAACCGGTCCTAGGATGCCTGATTCCGGTCCAGGGAAGACATAGCCTGGCAGTTCGGTCTGGACTGTTCCCATGAGGCACAGGGTCAAGACTGATTTTCATATGGCTATGTCTGAACTGGGGTGCCGTGGTGAGCAAAATTACGATGGATTAAACCCAGATCTGTGACTGGGAGTGAATGTTTGACAATGTTCAACATTCTGTTCATCATCTTTTTGTGTTGCTTTTATCTCAGAGCACGATGACGGTGTGTATGAGGGAAGCTTATGTTCAGAACCATGCCTGAAGCACTGTGTGTGTGTGTGTGTGTGTGTAACTCACTCTTTGGTGATGGGACCTCATAGTTTTGTTAAAAATTTACAAAGATGGACAAACACCATCTTTGTCTGTGTGGGTGGATATGTGTGTGTGTGTGTGTGTGTGTTCGTGTACTTGCTTACATTTGTTTGGCAATATCTCGCAATTGTTCTAAGCACTGATAAGCTAGAGCTGTCTAATTTTTTAAAATGTATATTCATATTTTATTGCGTATTTAATAAATGTTGCTACGTTACGAGGTGTTTACATTTTGCAGTAGAATCGTTGTGGATCTGTACAGTTTGTATATTGTACAAATTAATCATTGGCACAGAATTAGCAAATTCCACGTGTAAGGACTCTTCATTGTATGATTTTTGTGATCATTTTCATAGTATTGTACACTAACATCTTAAGTAATTGGCTAATATGTAAATCTGAGGCTATCTTCTGTATGGTGTATTTTAATCTACTGCTCCCCGTGACCAGCTTTCATCAATCCACCCATTGCTTCTTGAAATTAAACGTTGATTTCTCATGTTGTGCTGTATATTTTATCAATACAGTTGCAATTGAATTTCTTAGTCGACTATAGGACATGGAACATAGCATGTTGTGGAGGGGAAATTCTATGGGGATATTTTTAGAGTGGCAGTTGCTGCTGGTCTAGGAGGTTGGAGGACATACTTATGGACTTGTGAATAAAGGTGTTTCTACTTACCACCATGTGTCCTGGATTTAATAGTGACGAAAAGTTTTGACCAGCCCTCCAATACTCCTGTGACCCCTAAAGGTGTCGGAAAGCAAGGAGACTTCACGGTAAGCTCCAGGCCTGTGCAAAGAAGATCATATTTTGACATCTTGACTGGTGCTGGGTTGGTTTGACCAACGGCTGCTTGGTATTATTTTAGACCCAAACCATCCAGAGCAGGTCTTGTTCACTGAAAAAATTGTTAAGCAGAAGGGTAACTGTAAATGGAAGGATGATTTTCAAAAAGATTTTGCAGCTAAGGTAGGTTCTTTAGGAGGATTCTGTCTTAAGATCATTTTATATGAAGATGCCAAACCAGTTATCCATAAGGTAAGAGGTGTGTCTATTAGTATGAGATTTGCTTTGAAGAATGAATTGAATCGGTTGGCGATGAAGGACATTATAGAACAAGTGGAATCTGCTGACTGGGTAAGTCCTATTGTTTTGGTTAAGAAATTGGATGGGGGATCCCCATGTGTGTGTGGATCTTCGCGACTTAAACAAGTTTATTTGGGTAGATCAATACCCCCTTCCTAACATCAATGAATTGTTAGCCACTGTTGGTCATGTTAAAGTGTTTTCAAGTTTAGAGTTATCACAAGCGTACCATCAGGTTAAATTGCATCAATCCTCTGAACACTTAACTACGTTCATTACCCCAAAAAGTTTATATAGATTTATGTGTATGCCATTTGGTTTTGCTTCTGCTTCGGCAGTTTTCCAAAGAATTATGCAAAAATGATTTGATGATGAAGCCAATGTAAGATTTTTTCTAAATTATATCTTGGTGTGGGGCAAGGATGAACAAGAACATGACATTACGTTACAAAAAAAGTTGATGAAATTAAGGGGGTCTTGTTTGACTGTGAGTTTGGGTGAGTGTAAGTTTGCAGTAAAACAAGTGGAATATTTAGGTCATTTCCGAAGATGGTGTAAGCCCAAAAATGAAACTAGTAGAAGTGATTAAGAATGCTCCAGCACCGACCAACAAAGACCAACTTAGATCGTTCCTGGAAATGTCAGAATATCACACTAAACTCATTGATCATTTCTCTGACATTGCTAAGGATTTGAGAGATTTGTTAAAAAAGAACACCACATGTATTTGGACACCATCTTGTGAAGATGCCTTTATAAAGATAAAGGATTGTATTGTTAATGCCGTCAACCTAAAACCGTTTGATGTAAATGATCAATCCATTTTAGTGACTGATGCCAGTTTGTATTGATTAGGTGCAGTTCTTACGCAGAGGAAAGATGGTAAAGAACGAGTTGTTGCTTTTGCTTCTTCCACACTTAAGGGACAGAAGGAACATATTGTGTCATAGAAAAAGAAGCCTTAGCATGTTGGTGGACAATTAAGCATTTCAAGAATTACATATGGGGTCGTTCATTTGAGTTAAGGATGGATCATAAACCATTGGTTGATCTGTTTTCTACCAAAGGTCCTTGTAAAGCCACGCCTAGATTAGCCAAGTGGTTGTATTATTAGCAAGAATTTTCATTTCAGATAAAGTATGTTCCTGGGCATACTAATGTCAATGCAGATTTCTTGTCACGTTTGCCGTTATGTTGCAATGGAAAAGAAAGGCAAGAAGGTGATATGGAGGATGATGGTATTGTGTTTGCCTCTTTCTCTGAGTGTGGAAAAGGTGACATTCAAAAAGATGAGTGGTTAGCAAAAATGTCCTCCAATAATATTATGAATTGACAATGTTTTGCCTCTGAGGCGGAAGCCGGAGGTTGCTCTGTGTACCTTTGACAATTTAAAACAAACGATTGACTACTATATTCGTTTTTACTAGTTTTAACCTCCTGTATATATTTTAACTGCTCAGTTTTACATTCCCGCCTCCCAGCCAGGCGAGATTAATTCGCCGAGGCTCGGGTTCAGTATCTTTCCTCAGCGACGCTGTCCACGCGCTGGGAAGCTAGCAGGTCGACTTTGGGCGCCATCTTGTGTTGGGAAGGCTGCCCGGTTTGCTCAGCGCCCCTCCCGCCCTCCCAGGGTATTTAAACGGAGCTTATCTGCTAAATCAGTAATTGACAATGTTTTGCCTCTGAGGCGGAAGCCGGAGGTTGCTCTGTGTACCTTTGACAATTTAAAACAAACGATTGACTACTATATTCGTTTTACTAGTTTTAACCTCCTGTATATATTTTAACTGCTCAGTTTTACATTCCCGCCTCCCAGCCAGGCGAGATTAATTCGCCGAGGCTCGGGTTCAGTATCTTTCCTCAGCGACGCTGTCCACGCGCTGGGAAGCTAGCAGGTCGACTTTGGGCGCCATCTTGTGTTGGGAAGGCTGCCCGGTTTGCTCAGCGCCCCTCCCACCCTCCTCCCGCCCCGCCCCACTATGTATATTAATAACAGAGCCGCCCGACCCCGCAGCGGGCGGGCGCAGCGGGCGCGCCGGCGGCGCGCCAAAGGCAAGCCCGTCTGCGCCCGTCCGTGCCTGGCCCGGACCTAGGGCCACCCCCCCTGGTCCATCCCACCCTACTCCCCGTATCTGTTATACAGCAGCTCAGCTATGGTCTCTACGCCCACGACCAGCCTTTCATGTTGCATATCCCACCCCATGGCTTTGCTTACAAAGCATGCAGCATACTGCCCTGGCTGTCACGTTACGTTACCGTCCATTGGCAAACTTCATCAGCCTCGCAAGCACCATCACACGCTCACAAATGTCCGTTCACTTGGCAAACACAGCCAGGACATTCATGATCTGATACAGGACCATAAAATAGATATCCTGTTTATGACGGAAACTTGGATGGGACAAGCATCTGACCCGGATCTTGTCATAGCCATCCCCGCGGGGTTCACCACCTACAGACTGGGCAGGCAAACCAAGAAAAAAGGCGGCGGAATTGCTATCATCGCCCGTGACACCTATAGCGTAAGGCATACGCTAATCCCCCAGACTTCCTGCAAAGCTTTAGAATTCGCAATAAAGCTGACCCCTTCCTACACCTTTAAAGGGATTCTCCTTTATCGACCACCGGGACTCAGGTGTGATTTCCTGGGGGCTCACAGATCCTTCCTGGAAACATCCGCCCTGGAGAACTCCTTCACCATTCTGGGTGATTTTAATTTTCATTTTGATGTGCCGGACAATCCCGACACAGCCACGTTTTTAGCTGATATGTCCACTTTTTGCCTATCTCCTTTGGTCCATTCTCCTACGCACGAAGGAGGTCACACACTCAATGGCATTTTCTCTAACGCCTCGGGCCTCAAACTTACAACAATACTCCCTTTAATTTGGTCGGATCATCATCTTATCCTGGCCTCACTACCAGTGGGCGACCCCCTGGTCAACGAACCCCACCCTAACCCCTGTCCCTTCTACTTGGCATGGGATGACATAGATGTATGCAGGTTGGAAACCTTGCTTAATGATACCCTCCCTACGTTACCTCCGGACCCTAACAATGCCACGTCCCAATTTTACAACTGGGTGAGCTTAGCAGCCAAAGATCTGGTCCCAGTTAAACAATGGTCACCCAATAGACCTACCCCCTCGGCCCCGTGGTACTCAGAGGTACTGCGTACCCAAAAGCAACAGTGCCGAAATAGAGAGAGACACTGGCGGAAGGACTACTCACCCGAAGCCAAACTCCTATATAAAGAGTCGGTAGCAAAATACAAACAGCTTATCATGGACGCAAAAAAAAAGTATTATTGCAATAAAATTGAATCCGCTCAAAATTCCAATAAATGCCTATACAAGACCACCAAACAACTAGCGGGTTTCTCTGTGGATCTCACACCTCCCCCGTCTCAAACCCTTTGCGACGCTCTTTCCAAGTTCTTCTTCAGCAAAGTTAATGACATTTACAGGGTTTTCGCCAATAACGCTACTCTCTCTCACAGGCCATCAACTCAACCTGGAGGACCCACTCTCTCGCAGTTCAGCGAGGTCACGTGTCCGCAGGTGCTAAAAACTGTATCCACCATCAAATCAGGATCGGCCCTCGACCCATGTCCCTTGAAGGTCTTGAAACCCATCATAGATACAGTCTTGCCCTCTATAACCAACATCTGCAACTCCATGTTCAACACCGGCATCTATCCTGAGTCACTAAAGAAAACCCTAATAAAACCGTTGCTCAAGAAACCCACTCTTGATAAAGAAGAACCCAAAAGCTACCGCCCCATCGCCAGTCTCCCACTATTAACTAAAATAGTGGAAAAAATTATGAATACTCAACTATCCTCCTTCATCGAGGATAACAAATGCCTAGATGAAACACAGTTTGGCTTCCGTCGCTTTCACGGAACCGAGACGGCCTTGGTCAAAGCGGCGGACGACATCAGATCTATCCGGGATGCGGGAGGCACCGCCGTCCTGATTCTACTAGACCTGTCAGCGGCCTTTGACACGGTCGACCACACCACCTTGGTCGACCGTGTCGAGAGCATAGGCATTCAAGGTAAAGCCAAAAATCTTCTGGCCTCTTTCTTGGCCAACAGGACCCAGGTCGTCACTGTAGGACCTTTTGAATCCTCCCCCCTGTCACTACCGTGTGAAGTTCCCCAAGGCTCATCCCTTAGTCCGACACTTTTTAACATTTATGTGTAGGACCATGCCAACGTCATCAGGGCACACGGGATGAGCCTCACTTCATACGCTGATGACACTCAACTGGTCCTTGCCGTCAAAAATGACGGACTTCAGAAAGCCAACATGTTCAACCAGGGCATGTCGGCCATCGGGAACTGGATGTCACACAATTGCCTGAAGCTAAACTCCGATAAATCGGAGGTTGTAATTTTCGGCAATCTTTCTCCGGAGTGGTCCCCTCTTTGGTGGCCGTCTTCCATGGGCCAGCCCCCAGTCCCGGTTGACAAAGTGAGGGACTTGGGAGTTATGTTCGACAACCGCCTGAACTTTCTTCCACACGCCAACCAGATATCCTCTTCAGCCTTTCATAAACTCAGGCTCATCAAAAAAATTCTGCCCTTCTTACCTGAAAACATGGCGAAAACACTGGTAAGCTCCCTGGTGCTCTCCACCCTAGACTATTGTAACTCTTTGTTTCTAGGGGCCCAGGAGAGAGTGTTAACAAAAATGCAGTCTATACAGAACGCGGCCGCCAGGCTCCTAGGGCGAATCCCCAAATTCCATCCGGTCTCACCCACCATAAGACAACTACATTGGCTTCCGGTGAGGAAGAGGATTAAGTTCAAGACCTTATGTCTGGTATATAAGGCTTTACATAACGCTGTTCCAGCGTTCTTCACTCAGAACCTTACCCCTTACTGTCCATCTAGAGCACTGCGATCCTCCAGCTCCCTGGACCTGGTGATCCCCCGTACTAAATCTGTCAACTGGGGTGACAGAAGATTCCTTGTGGCTGCTCCAAAACTTTGGAACACACTGCCTTATTCGATCAAGACCAGCACGTCCCTATGGTCTTTTCGAAAAAACCTCAAAACTTGGCTTTTTAATCAATAATCTCCTAGTCCCCTTGCTGGTTAAACATTGCAGTTACTTAGCGCCGAGATGCCCACGGGCCTTCGTTTCGCGCTTTATAAATGTCAAAATAAATAAATAAATAAATAAATACCATTAAGGAAGGTTTGTCTGAGGGTTGGCCAAGGGGTAGGCAGAGAATGGTTCTGTTGGATGAGTACAAAAAAGTCTGGGCTGAATGAACTTGGTTGGATGTTCCATTTTTTAGGGGTGAAAAGTTAGTGGTCCCTGAGGATCTAAGGGATCAGGTGGTAGATTTGTTACACAATAGTCATGGTGGCATCTCTGGGATGAAAAGAAAGGTAAGAGCGCATTTCTGGTGGCCAGGCATGGACCGTATGGTTGAGAGGAGAGTGAGAAGATTTTTGCCATGTGCAAGGAGTGATAAAACGCATAGATCCCAAGAAACTTCGATTACTCCAGTGAAGATTCCCGATGGGCCAGGGAAGAAATTAGGTATGGATATTTGTGGGCCATTTGCTATTAAAGGATGTGTGGGTAAGTATGCGTTGGTACTAATGGATTATTTTTCCAAGTGGCCTGAGGTTAAGTTCGTTAGTTGGTGAATACTGATGCTGTGGTGAAATTTTTAACTGAGGTATTTATGCCTAAAGGATGGCCGAAGGAGATAGTTACTGACAACGGTCCTCAGTTTGTGTCTGGTCTGATGGAGGAATTTTTGAAGGTCAATGGTGTTGTGCATCATCGCAGGGCGCTATATCATCCCAGGGAGAATGGTTTGAAAGAGAGGTTCAATCCTGTTTTGGTGGAGTGTATGCAGTTGGTTGTGTGTAGTAATCATGACTGGAAGAAAAAAGTGCAGAAAATGTTGTGGAACTATAGAATGACTCCCCATTCTGCTATGGGTGTCATGCCTTTTTGTTTGTCAAAGGGAAGAGATCCACACTCACTGGTATATCCAGGATTGATGTGCAAAAGGGAACAAGTGACTTATGATGCTGAGGCTACTAAGGACAAGGTGAAGGATAGAGTTGGGAAATATCAGCAAGGATATCAGTTGCGGCATGAAAAAACTGCAAATTGTAAAAATGCATCTTGTAAGATGGGTGATTGGGCCAGGTATAGGAAAGGAAGGTTGGGTAGGCAGGGTGAGTCATTGTGGTCTACTCCATGTAGGGTGTTTAGAGTGTGGGGTACTACTGTGGAGTTGGAAGGTGGTAATGTATGGAATCACTAATAAACAAAAGGAGAGTAAGGGTATGACAGATCACTCTCTTACCCCAAAGGAATGATTACATAAACAACTGAAGAGTGATAGAACAAAACACCACATACAGGGGAAACTCTTGACGTGTTAAAAAAACAAACAGGAAGCAAAGGAGAACCAAAGGTAGGTTGAATAAGAACCCTCACTCACCACCTAGTGGTGACATGCTTCATCACTGGGTTCCCACTGGAAAGACCTAGCGTCTTTCCAGTGTGCTGCGACGCCTGTTTTGCAGCGGAGCTGGTTGTTGTGTGTGTTGAGGGTGCAAACAGAAAAACCAAATTGTGCTAAGTGAGTGCAAATAATTAAAAAGTGCGTAGTTGTGACAGTCAACTATTTTATTCAAAGTCCAACCAGCACTGGTTAAAAACAATTTAAAGTGGAAACATAGGGTGGGTCTTAATAATTAAAGACACCTAGTCCACTGAGTGAAAAAAATGGTCGACATGTTTCTGCTGGGTGAGCCCAAGTCGCTCAGCTTTCGTCAGGACCAAAGGACAGTGATCCTTCGGTGGTATGCACGCACTAAGGTGCACCCAGCCGTGAGGAATAATGTGTGAAAAAGTTAAAATATGAGGAAAATTGTTCCAAAATATTTACGGCTTAAAGCCGATTGTGACCCAGGCAGCAAGTTGCTGGGGTCTGAACCTGTAAGAAAAAATGTTATGTATTGTCAGCACAACATCATTACAGTGTTTCATTAATAATAAATAAATCATGGTAATCCTTCACCACAAATGACCACCCGGGTGATGAAGTCAGAATCAACGGGCAGTGTCATTAATTGTGCATACTAGGGAGCCCTAGCAAGTTGTGTTGTCATTTAATTATTAGAAACATAATGAGGAGTCTGAACAATTGGTCACAGGTATAAAGATCCTATGAGTTAAATCTATTTTAATCCTCATCTACAAAAATCCTTCCCCATACTTTTATTCAAATTCAAAAAGATACTAGGGGTTTATAGGAATTAATGGCTATTTGGCCAAAGGTGCAATTAATTTTAAGAAACACAGCATGTCCAGATGCACTCCTACTTGAGGAGACGAAAAGTTGGCTGAGGGATTTGTGCCAAGCGGTGTGATCACATAGGAAGACTGGGAATCAGACTCTAACTCACTTTAACGGACGGCAGTCTCTCCTCATTGGCAAACGCGGTGGAGGGAAAGCTTCACGTCGCGTATCTAAGGAGAGACATCCATAATGGTTTGCATGATTTTAGCAGTAGTTGACATCATGTGGCCGGATGTCTAATATGTGAGTGCGCTGCGCTAGTTGTTTCAGATAACTGTGAGACATCCATAACCATTTACACGGTTTTAACGGTAATGAACAGCACGTAGCCGGATGTTAAATATGTCCGTGCATCGCGCTAGTCTTTAGAACAAAGAGTGAGACGCACTTACATTCACGCTGACATCCATAACTATTTTTGCGATTTTAGCGGTAATGAACAGGACATAGCCGGATGTTAAATATGTCTGTGTACCGCGCTAGTCTTTGGAAAATAGTAAAAAGCACTTACATTCACGCTGACGACTCCCCGCCTGGGACCTAATTAGTCAACACCGCGGCCCGGAAGAACACCGAGTCTGCGCGGTGTGGGATTACATCGTCTATGTCGCGATCACGTGGTAATCACGTGCCCTCGTGTTGGGTCCGACAGTCTCTGTCGGTTAAAGGGGCCCCGTCAATATTACCGGGAGCTCAAGGGGCTTCAATGGTATATGAGTCAATAAAGTAAAGTGAACAGAGAATGGGATTCGGCCAATTAATTGCAAAATACACGCAAGCTGATAGAATGAGCCACTTTAAATTGTTTTTAACCAGTGCTGGTTGGACTTTGAATAAAATAGTTGACTGTCACAACTACGCACTTTTTAATTATTTGCACTCACTTAGCACAATTTAGTTTTTCTGTTTGCACCCTCAACACCCACAACAACCAGCTCCTCTGCAAAACAGGTGTCGTAGCACACTGGAAAGACGCTAGGTCTTTCCAGTGGGAACCCAGTGATGAAGCATGTCACCACTAGGTGGTGAGTGAGGGTTCTTATTCAACCTACCTTTGGTTCTCCTTTGCTTCCTGTTTGGTTTTTTTACCACGTCAAGAGTTTCCCCTGTATGTGGTGTGGTAATGTATGGAATGCCAGAAAGTTAACAAAGTGCCATGATGCTGAAGTGGATTGTGGAAGCTGATGTCCATTTCATAAGGTAAATAGTTTTGCTTGTCCATGTCACAATTGTATTTCATGATGTCATTTCATCTTCATATTTTGTATATAGTTTTGCTTATTTATTGCTTACTAAAGAGAGAAGATATGTTGCGTTTGCATTTCTTAGTCTGCTATAGAACATGGAACACAGCATGTTGTGGAAGGGAAATTCTATGGGGGAATTAAGAGAGGGCAGTTGCGGCTGGTCTAGGAGGTTGAAGGACGTACTTATGGACTTAGGAATAAAGGTGTTCCTACTAACCACCACGTGTCCTGGATTTAATAAATATGTATTGGTATTTGTCTGTATTAATTTTAACTTGAATACAATTGAGGTGTTTTTAGTGTTAGATTTGTATTTACTTGCAATCTGTGACAAGTTGCAAGATGAATTCTGTCAAAAAATGATTGTCGTGATCTTTCCATTGTTAGAACATCTAGAAAAATGCTTCTCCAGCAGGTCTTTTCCTCTTAGCTATAGTTCACACTTTCTAGCCATATAAATTAGAATCTTAAACAGATCTGTAGAATTGTCCTTAGCTTACACCGGGACAGGGTGATCACAAAATACATTAAAGCATACGATTTTGAAGAGTTGCAGACATTACTTTTTGCTTGAAAACAGAGTTGAATGATTTAAATGTTTTGTTACACCCCCATTCAAAGTCAAACAGATCTGCATATAATTCCACAGTTCTTGTGAGAGTTTCAGCTGTGCAAGCAGAAGTATTGTGTTCCTGTTCCAGAACAGACTGGCTCTGGGAAGGCTTCTCCTAATCCAAATTCCAAGAATAGCTTTTCCTTATTCTCTCTCAAATGAGGCTTGTGACAGTGAAGATAAACATAGCAAATAGAAGCTGTTTTTAACGTATGCTCATTGTGGTTAGACTCTCTGCTCTACCAGGGTTAGTGAATCGTGTGTCAGCAAAGATGCTCCTTAAAAGAATTCTACAAATGTAGACCCTTGCCTCCTAACGTTTGTGCAGCACTAGTGCAACATAATGCTATTTAGTGCTGCACAAGCAGACCGTTAAAAGGGTAAGAAAATTGATGCTGTTGTTTGCTTTGCACTGCATGGTGGAAGCAGTAGCGCTGTCCCCAGCCAAAGAGTGGGGGGGGGGGAGGGAGGGGCGGGCTGGGCTGGAAGAGGGAGGTTAGAAGGGCTCGGGTGCAAAAAAAACCTAACAAAAATAAAAATAAATTTACCTTAACACCGCCTCAGTTGTCTCCCGCACATCGGCTCTTCCTGATTCTTGCTCATTGCACAGGCTTTCAGCCTGCCCTGTGGCCAATCCTGAAGGTGGTCTCGCAAGAGAGCAGCTTCAGGATTGGCTTGAGCATCTTTAACTTGCGCTCCCAGGCAGACTGGGGGCCTGTGCCTCAGTGGTTAATTTGTAAAAAAATAAGTGCTGGGGCTCTCGTCTAGAGGCAGCTTGTACCAGCCCATTTCTCCTACTAGCGCTGCCTAAAACAACCAACTACTTGCCATAAAATGGGGAGAGGATGTGACATAATGGCCAGAGCTGCCGACCTTGGAGCTGAGGAACCAGGTTTGAGTCTCTGCATCTACTCAACATCCCCAATCACTTAACCTCCTGTGCCTACCAAAAATGAATTTGTTCTTAACTGGTGCTCATTAGACCATAGCACTGGTGTTGATGATTAAGTGCTGGTGCTGAGCACTGGCAGCCAACGGCTCAAATTAAGCACCGCTGTGCCTTCTCTCTCCAGCCCCAGCAACGCAGCTGAGGCTGGAGGGAGCTTTACTGCGCATGAGGGGTTTGGCCGGGTTGAGACTGCCTGCCAAACACCTCATGAATGCCCATCACTCCCCCACCAGCAGTGTCATCCCCTGGACCCGCCCAAAGACTTGTCAGAGTCGTCCTGGGGGTGGGTCCAGGGGATTCAAATAAAATGATAATAAAAAGGGTTTAAAAAACGTTTTATTATTGTTTTATATGCTGGTGGTGGCAGGGATGGGGGGGCGGCACTTTTGCGTTTTAATGAAGTGGACACCCCTGGGTGGGAGTACACAAACAAAAATAAAATGTGTGCTATGAACTTTTAATTAGCGTAGATATATATTTTTTATCTAATTAGCTAAAGACCAGTTTTTGCCTGCCATAAAACATGTGCTGTAAGGCACAGCCTGCAAACATAACAGTTAAGTGTGTACTTTGGAAATGGAAAGTGCAGACTTAATATTGAAATATGGGGTTTAGTGCCCGGTTTAATGAATTGCTATGTGTAGATCGTTCATTGTGGTTCAATACTTGAGGGTAAACCTAATTATCCAGCCATTTAAAATATATTAGCAATATGCAGATTTATAATTCTGCTGGCGACCTCATACAAAGTTATTACATTTTGCACTTTTTGAAGTTACGAATGTTGTGAACCATGCCCAACATCTCTATTAGGCAATTGCTCCTGCAACAGATCTTTCAGCACAATTATCCATCTGAAAAGATGGTGTTCGCTTGGATTTTCATTCTTGAAACCCTGTGGTAGCAGCATTTTTACCTTTCTTTTCTAGAACTTCCCAAACTTCATGAAGTTACCGAAGTTTTGAACATTTAAAAAATGTCACGCAATTTGCAGAAGTGATGCCCCACAATTTTGAAATCCTCTTAATAGTATTCTGTCTTTCGAGGAACCTTCACAGTTTTATTTATGTTGTTCTTGGCCTTTTTCCTGCTTTATATATCATTCATCGCTTTTAGAGTTACAGTTTCATACTTTATGCCTGTAACTATGAATAATACCTTTGAAATTGGGACCCAAATATGAATATTGTTTGTTAGCAGCCTGGGGTTACATTTAGCAAAGACTTTGTGGTGCCTTATTCTGGCTTGTGTCATTCAGCACAATATTCCTTAATGTGTTTTATCTCCAAGTAGTGCTTTGCGTCATGTATTAGCTTTAGTATTTATTTAGAGCTAGAAGATAAAAAGTGACTTGTAATCTACACACAGCAGGGTAGCATGGTTTGTGTCCCACAGTGATTACTTGTATCTTTATGTTTCCTTGGAATGTAATCACAAAAACCTCTGATGTGATGACAAACAGAGGGGGTAAAAGTGGGCATCCTCAACTTGTGTCATTTCTGGAAGTCAAATGCTTTTGAGAATAGGCCATTTGTTACTCGAGCAGTGCTTCATGTGTAAATAAATGATTAAATAAGTGTAGAGGCCCAAAGATCGTCATAGGAACCTGCCTTTGGCTTTGACAAATTGGGTGCCAAATATCAAGGCTGCCTCGTTTTGATTCGACCTCATACCTCTTTCCTCCACCCCACACATCATGTCTCTCTTTCTCAACACACCAGGCTCATTTGATGATGTTAATGTTATGTTAATAGACATTTATATCGTGCACGGATACTCAAGAGTGTCCCGGCGCGGTGGTGAACCATAACAACGGGCAGCGTATTTAAATTGGTTGACAAAAAACGAAGGTCTTCAACTGTTTCTTAAATAGCATGGTGTCCTGGATGCTACACAGCTCCGAGGGAGGGAATTCCAGGCCTCCGCAGCTTTAACAGAGAGGGAGCTACCCCCTAGCCGAACCCTGCGGAAGCGGGGAACTGCAATCAGGCGCAAGGTGGTAGAGCGGAGATTTCTGCGAGGTGTGTAAAGGAGAAACGCCTCTGGAGATAAACTAAATCTCGGTAAACAGATTAATTCCATCTTATCTGCCTACTATAATACCTCAAGAATCCGCAAAAAAGACCTTCCTTACATACCCTTCAATTCTAGAAAAATAGTTTTGTCCTCCCTCTTTTTATCCAAAATTGATTATTGTAATGGTCTATACATCAACCTACAGAAACAATACATTAATAAACTGCAGCTCCTCCAAAACTGCGCCGCCAGAGAACTGCTTTATCTCCCTAAACAGAATATATGATGTTACAACGCAAACAACTACATCACATACTTTTACAACGCAGTTTTTACATCGCAACTACCATTACATCACATGATTTTACAATGTATGCCATTACACCGCATTTTTAAAAACTACCATTACAACGCATTCCATTACAACGCATAATACTTTTAGGGCAACAGTAGGGTAAGTGTTGGATAGTGTAGGGGTAAAAATTACTATTCCCAATCCAGAAAGTGCAACAGTAGGGAAAGTGTTGGATAGTGTAGGGGCAAAAATTACTATTTCCATCAACCCCAAACCTATATCCACCCTAAAACTAAAAAATCTCTATTACTTACCTTATAATGCGTTGTAATGGCATGCGTTGTAATGGTATGCTATTTAATGGCATGCGTTGCAGTTACCTGGGTTGTAATGGCATGCAATGTAAAGGCAGTTACGTTGTAACAGCTGTGTTGTAAAAGCAGTGCGAAGTAATGACTGTGTTGAAATGGGTGTTTCCCCCTAAACATCTTTCAGGATCTTCTGCTATCAAGGAACTATACTGACTCATCAACAGGAATAGAATCAAAATGTAATTAAAACCCTCTGTCTCGCTTTTAAGGCTTTATATGGCTTTGGTCCCGAATTCCCCCCAAAAAGCCATCTCTTGTTAAACCCCCAACAGGAACCTCAGATCCTTAGGAACCTACAAATTGACCTCCTTTATATTCATGAAAACCAAATGGGACGGCAGCAGCTTCCTTACCAGAGCCCCTAGACTCTGGAATATGCTGCCCCGCCACATTAGATCCACACCTTCTTTGCAAGCATTCAGAAAACGTCTTAAGACCTGGCTTTTTATCAGATAACTTTTCTCCCATGTTCCCCTTTCTACTCTGCTTCAGCTATCAGGGCCAAGACACCTTCGGGTATACGCCGCACTTTACAAAACTTGTTAACATAACATAACTTATTTAAGAATTCCAACCTGTTTTTTTGTTATTTGCATAAATACTCTGTCTCATCTTTTGGTCTACATGTGTGGCATTTGTTCAGGGCTCAATTATGCCAAATGAGTCGAACTTTATTTTAATCACAGAGACTCGACTTCAAGACACAGGTAATTATAAATGATTTGTTAATTTAATGTTGGTGGGATTTAATTGCTTATTCTCTTGCCCAGTTAGTTTCTATGAGAAAAGCACAACATAACCTTTGATTTCTACTCCAATTCTACTAATTTCAAAAATACTTTAAAGATTACTATAGAATATGTATTTTCTCGACTTTAATTTTCCTTGGATGATTTAATCATTGAGGCCTTTCTGATCTAAATGAAAAAAAAATATGAAAAGTCATCCTTTTCCTATCTAGTTGTCCATATTTCCATTTCACACATAATGTGCCTTCCCAGGTACCTCACGAGAATTAGTTTTAACAAGCATATGACTCACTTATGCCTAAGTATATTCGAAAGGCATCATTTTTAGGAAGCACACGGACATACACAGAGAATGCATTCACAGACTTATGAATTGTTCTGACTAACATTCGTTTGTGTAATCTTGATGGGGAACATTCTTGACTCAATGTCGTGTGCAAACTGTGGGAACAGTGTCACTACAGCCAGGGAAGGAATGTATCCCCTAATTGCGTGTTGAACGTCATGGGATGTTATTTACAGCACCTGTTAAATATTGAGACCATGGGATGGGGCATTTTTCTGGGAGCAGTAAATACCACCTATTCTATCCTGTGCTTGACAAAATGAGGCATGTCATATGGAATTGAGGGCTACACAACCAATTTATACTTGCTTTGCTTTTTTTCAACTTTTTTATTCTGACAAGTGACCCCATGACTTTCCCAAGTAGATCTGCCTATGCACAATTCTTCTGGGGATTTCATTCCCACACCACTTCCGATTGGTGCACAGGAATATTTATGTGCATGAATTTAACTCAGTAAATATATTGAAGGCCTTCATGGAATTTGGCGCAAGCACCTTCGTATATGGGAATTTCATCAAACGCTTCTGCATGCAATGCAGGACCATGGAAACAATTAATGACCAGAAGGACCACACAGCCTGTCCATTTACTACTCCGTCATGACTCACGGACCATGTATGTTACCCTGCGTACATTATTTTTACTCAATGTTTTGGCAACTTTTGTCATTCACGAGTCTTCGTGGATTCATGTCTTTTTTCAACCACTACTTTATGGTGTCCTGGAGTGTCTACGCCGGACTCATGGTCGACTGCCTGCCAATGTGCCCTAGATGAGCACTGTGGACTCCGACTTTAGAGCCTACCCTGTCCCACTCCGCAGTCCCATATCATGACCTTTTACTCCTGAGCATCATAGCTCACATGCGACATGAGTCCTCAGACCCCACTGTTACTCAGCGACCCTTACTCTTGAGCTCACTTAATAGAAACGGTGAAGCAAGGCCATGGCGAGAGCAAACATGGAGTCCACTAGTGAGGGCTCTATTCACTTCCTTTAAGCCCTTTAAAAGGCTAGTTGGCTATTGGATCTGTGGAGATTCTTAAAAATAAATTGTAGTGTCCCAAAGAATGCAAAGATGTGCTTTGCAAATTTGCTTATTCAGAGCTTAACGGGCAAAAGTGGTGGTTAATACTTGTTTCCATTTGAATAGTTCATGATTATAGTGGATACACTCCATTATCCTTCATAATTCGTCAACGAGTTCAGCTACATTTTTTGTCGTGCACATGGGCCATCAGTAGGATAATGGTAGATGTGTTAGTATCAATGAACTGTGATAAGAATGTTTGAAAATATCCTACTTGAATCTCTGTTTGAATACATTGATGGGCCAACTCCACAGATATTTTAGCGAAAACTGTCTCTTACTGGACGCTCCAGTTTAATTTTTAGGATCAACACAAATCCAGGTAGTCCAATAAATTCCTCATGAGGCACTTTCCAACTCCTGGAGTCATCTCTCATTGTCAGAGTCCCTCCCATTACAAATACTGTGTTTTATGTGCCTTTCTCTTGAGCAATTGTAATACCTCTTTCCTATCCCTCACACCCTCCCTTTTCTGTATCCAGGCCAAATTTACCATCTCGTGAGTCTCTCTGATTTGAAGCACTCAGCGTAAGATTTATTGCAGTCAATATCGTTACTTGGCAGCGGACTCTTATAGTGCTTCCAAGCTCAGCGGCTCTCCCATGATCTGTAACACACTCTTCTTCAAAGGATGTTTTCATGACTCAGAAATGAGTGCTGTGTCTAACAATATAAATGCCTATAGGCTATGAGTATGAAACCTAAGACAGTCGACTCTGCCCCCAAATGTAAGCTCAGGCCCTAGGCTGCAGGAACGATCATTCATTTGTGGAGGACTTACAGGCTCAGCCCTACAACAGCAGAACCAACTAGAGGTTACAAACATTTGGCAGAATTTGGCATCTGACTGCGTTTTATGCAGCTGGGAAACACGCGAGAGCAAGCAATCCGTCAAGTTCCGCGATCCTACTGGCTCTGGGCCAAATCTGCCAAAGTCTTCGTCAGATTTTGGAGGGCTCTTGACGGCCCAGCGCTCAAGCAGCAATTTTTCCTCTCCACTCCCATCATTGTTAAGTTTCATGGCGCAGATTGGAAAGAGATCCAGGGGTTAAAACAAAAGTCCTTCGACATTACTGGCCTCAGCCCTGTGGCTCCCAGAGGCTTTACAGTGGGCGAGTCATCCTCCTGTATTTCCTGGGAGCATTCTGCCAAAAAGTGATCACTGTCCAAAGTGATCAGGGGACCGATGATACCTTTCGGCACCAAGAAGGCGGCAGAGTAGTCGTCAATCAGAGTGGCCTAGATTCTGGCAGCTTCTTTCGAAAGCACTTTCTGGCCTCTCGCCCAGTTGCCACCACCGCTGGCACCAAATCCATAGCTCTCACTTTACAGCATTCCTTCATTTTCTTTGGAAGGAGATTCTTAATCTCCATTTTTGTTTTCTTGTACTATTAAATATATTTTAATATCATTTGGCCTCCATACAAACACTTGTGTGGTAAGGCAAGCCATTCCATTTTGGTGGCAATACCTTTAAGAGTGAGGCGAACTGAGGATTAACAGTGGTCGAAAGGATACACATTTAGAACCCAATACTCTCCAGCCCAGGATAAATTCCCCACTGAGTCTTGAGTCTCCTGTCTGCTTTAAGCCCTCCGCTAGCTTACGTATGCAATGCCATGAATATGGAATTGTTCATTTCCTCCATGCCCGATCTCAGACTTCCCTCATAAAGATCATTGCACAGTTATCCAAAATTACTCTGAGTCAGGAGTATGGAAAAGGGGAAGAACTCGTGGAATAACAAAATCTAATTTCCCCAACTGGGGGAACTTAACCCCTTCGATGGTCATGACGAGCTCAGCTCGTCATGAGGTACACCTCTCGTGTGCTCAAGACGAGCAGAGCTCGTCATGACCACACCCATTTACATTAGGGCCCAGCACAGGAGAAGGATACCATCAGCAGCGATGGTGTTAAAAATAAGGTAAACAAAAGAAATGAAGGGTGTAACTGATGTGACTCGGGGTAATCAGCTCTCGGGTGGTGGGAAGGTAGGTTGGTGGAACATGTTTCAGTATGTTTCAATAGTGTGTGCATGTCTTGCGGCTCCCACCGGATTGAGTAGTCTCTATGTCTGGAGGTGGGATGAGCGATTCACCTCATACAACAGTCTGGGAGGTATAACCTGCGCGGCACCCAGTACATGGAGCGATGTTTTTATTCTTACGGGATTTAATCACTTACATGAGGAGCAGCCACCCATCTCTCATAAGGATTACCATCATGGCTCCCCTCTTCTCTATCCTCTTGGGTATCCTGGTCTGAGTGTACACCCCCTCTCGGTTGCTCCCAGTTCCCTAGCACCTCCATCTACATATCTGCTATAGGGCGTTTCCTAGCCCCTCTTGCATCTTCCACTGGCCCAAGTGGTAATGTGGAAAATGAGCCCATAATCCTATCGATGCCCAGGCCGCTGGCGCAAACCGCCTCTTAGTTCCCATGTTGAATAATTACCAAATAAAGAGACGGGCGCTGGAAGCAGGAATCAAGAACAGAGTTTAATTCTCATGAGGAGAGCCAGTCATTTCGGACACGAAACACAGTGTCTTTCGGGAGGTGCTCTAACAAGTGAGCTGAGACTCTTGCTTTTATACCTTACAGAACACTTGATAACACAATCAGGACAGTATGACGCAAAAGAAAGACATCCCTATAATCCTCGTGTCAATCCTACCCCACATGTGTTCACAATGGGGACCCTTGACCTGCTGATAAGAGGGGAGGGCAATCACGCAGCTGAGTGTTTCGTAGGATGTGTACGCCTGATCATAGCCCAGGGGGTGGGGTGGCTAGGATCAATAGTGGGTCTCTTGAGGAGGAGTGACTTCATACAATAAGGGCAGTAAATGGTATCTCCTGGCTTAGGCGATGGCCTCGGACATGTGTGGTCAGCCGGACTCGGGGGAAGGGGTCATCAAGGAGTGGTATTCATGCCGCGTGGACAATCGAGCGCGGAGGGAAGGCTCGTCAACAGAGGGGTATTCATGGAAGGAAAGGAGGTGTTGGTCAGGCCCGGCCGTGACTCTCAAGGACAGGGCCTTGCAGAAGAAGAAGGTTTATGACTTGCCCATGTGAGGAGAAGGGAGGGGTAGCCAGGGTGGACACAGGGACAGAGTCACACAGAGAGAGAGAGAGATCTTATGACCCGTACATGAGAGAGCGGGGGCAGCCAGGTGCAGCTGGGGAGGGCTATGTCAGCTAAGGCGAAGGATGCCTCTTCAAGAGGGAATGGAGGGGGTTTTGTGCGGGTCAAGTAGGAGAGTTGCCTTTCACAGCAGGGTCGCGCAGAGGGAGAGGGTTTCATGGTCTATGCATGAGAGAGGGGGTGTAAGGTACGCGCAGGTGGGAAGCCGGGGATTCCAATGGGTAAAAGGCCATGGTGCCTAAACTGGCTGTACATATGCATAGGGGTATGGGCTCTTACTGGCAGAGTGATACGGTCAATAGTTTACGGTATTCATGGTGCTCACAGGGAGAGGAGTGGGAGAAGAAGGGGAATGAATGCTGTCTATGTACATCAATTTCTTCAACTTTCACAGTCGCCCCTTTTTACATAACAGCAGTCATTTTTGCAATTGATGGGTTTACAGGTAGACAGGCATCGTTGATGAATTAGCATTTTGTCGATACTAACATTTGGCGTACAATCATAGACAGTTAAGGTGATGGGCAGAATGCAGTACATAGAAAATTGCTTTTCGTTGAGTTCCTAACAATTAAACGCACTACATAGCAAAAAATCTTTCTGACTTAAAAAATGTGACCAATGAACAGTTTTGACCAGGTAGTTGAGAGCGGAATTCAGTTCAATACACAATATTTCTTCGTCACAGTGTCTTTTTGTCAGTGAGCCATCACTGGTAGGCTCTAGTCCGTGTACTTTCGTTGGCGCTGTTGAGCACCGGCGGTGGAGCTATAGGTCCAGCTCAGTCCTATCCTTTCGCGTTGCAGGGTGCGGTCAGTCCTCTGCTGTTAGACCACAGTCCTGTTCCCTAAACAATCCGGTTGGTGGCGCCTTATGCTCGGCACCCATAGTTCTATGGCAGCACCCTATTCCCAGTGGAATGCGGTTCTTTCCCTTGGCAAAAAGTCACGTGGAAAAGAGGGTGAGTGTGGTTCAAATAGTCGATAGGTGAGAGGGCGGAGTTGGGTCAGAGTTCCTGGGACACGCAAAAGGGACCAAGGGAGCAAAGGATAACAAGCAGGCAGGCCCATCCATCGGGCCCAAAGAAGGGGGACGGAGACTCCAGGCACACGTGGGTTAGCAGGCGGGGGGCTTCGAGGCGGCCCATCGTTTTTCATTTTCCACGCTGAAATTGCGGTCTCGTCCCGTATCCTGTTGCTCTGCGGCTCCACCTTTGGTCGAGGTCACACAAGTCCCAAGATCCGCAGTCAGGCTGTACGTCACATCTGACCCATCTCCTTCGGTGATCGTGAATCTTTGAATAGGTACAAGACAAGGTTTTAGAGAAATGGCAGAAGAAGATATCTACGCATGTGAATTCCTCCCTCAATTCTACGCATTTGGGAGATACGCTCATTGGTCACAGTCAGAGGTCCTATTACCAAGCAGTGCATGTGTCAGCATTCCTACTGAGTTTATGGCAGGTTTATTCATTGTCCTGTTTATAACTCAAGTGAGGATAAATGATATTCCCATCAACTGTGCGTTACATCATATTCAACATTACGGAGCATTTCCCTTCAGGACTGGCTAACATTTTCAGACAGGGCGGGGGTGCCATCATCGACAGTCAGGTAAAACAAGATTTTCTCGAGGGTCAACAGCTACTCATGGTCATCATGTTTATATCCGGGACAGCAACTGGGTTCTATCAAAATGGGGCGGGGATGCTTCGGGCGCTTACGCTTTGGTGCAAAAAGGGGGGGTGGGGCAATCTGGGCATTGGGGGTCAATCTAGACGTTGGCGTTCGTCTCTGAAGAACAGACATAAGGTGCCATTGACATACAGTTCCCCTATAAATGGCCAGATTTGGGGGACTTTAGTCGTCTTACCTGTCCTTTCCTTCTCAGCCAATTCAAGTTCATTCATTTTGCAGAAAGGAGAGGCAGTAATATGGCGAGATACAGTCATTTTAGTTTTCGGTCAATTTCGCTGAACACCTTCGCGTTCAATATGTATCAAATCAGACTGGTACCGGTGGGGTACAGTTTTGCCAAAAAGAGGGAGAGAAAATAGGGAGACTCTCATAGAGAGTGAGAGTCGTCCGCAATCTAAACGAGCCATTCGGTACACGTATGACATGTAGAGAGAGAGATAAGGGGGTGGAGAGAGAGAGAGAGAGAGAGAGAGAGAGAGACGTGTACGAAAATAGGTCATTTAGTGCGCTCACAACACGGAACAGCAAAGGTCAGGTAACACGCAGATACAGACAGAGGGAAGACATAAATTCGTACATTACACACACACAAACTCAGACAGGGAAGACGGCACATGTATTACACATATACAAGACATTCACGACAAGACAGGAAACAGTTGTTAGCCTACAAGATCTGTTTTTATATTTATCCTACGTATCTTTACTATCCTATTTATCTACGTGCTTAGCTCTTTCTACCCTTCCCCCCTTTCCCTTCTCGCTTGTCACGCCTGCGAGCGTTCCCAATTACCAATACTCACACCTCGGTTGGTCGATCAGTAATTAACCTGGTCGTGCTAGTTACCCATGGCTGGATCTTAAACCATTTTTCTGTTCCCTCCTTTGGTGGGAAGTTCTCCAGGCTGAGGCAACGGCAAGTATTGATCGGGAGAACAGTCGGACAGCTTGGCTATATCTATAAGAGTGTGAGAAAGGGGGTAGTGCATTTTGAACATCAGCAACATTTCTAACTTCCTAGACGGGTGGTGCCGTGGCAACCCTTACCCGTATAATTTTTCTTTGTCCTTTCCCTACCTAGTCAAACGTCCAGTTACATTATTTAACACGTCATTTCTAGTCAATTTTTCGTCATTCAGTACCTGTCCAGTTTCTATGTCAGTCCATCCTCTCAGTCGCTATGTCCTAAGGAGGAACAGTCATGTTAAGCCTACGTCTTTTAAAAACTTATCGTTATAACGACTACACACATATTCCCTCTTTCCCTTTTTCGTCGGTGGTCCGACCGTCGCTCTTCCACACTTCAGTCGACGTTCTGACGTGACCTGCAGAAGGGAGGGAAAAGAAGGGGTGGGGGGGGGGGCAGCATTCAAAGTACATCAGCATGTAGTAGTCCAAAAATGTTTTTACCTACCACCTACTCGACCTATCTCCGCGTACTGCATTTCTTTACCATCTCGGCGTTTAAGCCTAGAGGGACCAGTAATGTCAGATAGATGATCATTGACGATCTACATATCTACATGAGTTACTCGGTCGTAACCCTCTCTGTCGGGTGCAAGGGTGACGGCCAGGTGGCATTTCTGTGGTGTCGTTTTAAGGGTGTCTAAAACACTTTTCCTGGCTGCCTGCGATACATAATGTAGCTGCTAAATATCTGATCCCTTTTGATCTACATCCTTCATCATACTTATTCTTCGCTCACAGTAGTAGGGCATCCAAAACTCATTAATGCAACTGCTACAACCATGCTTTCTTTTTCAAAATACTTTTAATAAACGAAATTGGTGGCAGTTCATTGCATAAAGTGCAGCAGTGCAATAAAATCGTATTAAAATTTTCTTACAGAGCAAGCATGATGCATGTCAAGAATTCAGTTTTAATTAATTCATAATTCATTATCCAATACTCATTCTTTATCTAAATTACACCAATTCATTTTCCAAATCATAATCAGTACCCACCCTAAGTCAGTTCATTATCCAAGCACATACTCAATATCCTTCGTATCTACTTTCATTATCCAAGAAAACTACATACATATCTCGGGGCAAAAAGCTGCATGGTCAGGGTGCAATAAAGTTTATTCAAAACGTCTCATTTTGTGTCGGCGCCATTTTGGGAGGGGTCAGGCGAGTTCCAGCATAGTCAGAACGTCTCTAGTCTCGCATGGTTGGCCCTGAACCTTCCGTTGGCAGTTCAAAAAGTTTTGTGCTATGTGGTTAACAGTCTAACAATATGGACCATGAGTCAAAGAGTGGGAAGGGCGGCAACAATTTTCCTACCGGGTCATCCTGGTGTTCCTCCGGAACTGAACAAGTCTGTGCCGTGGCTGCATTTTAGCCATTTCCAATCCGAGGCTGGTGCCGGCAGGAGTTGCACCGATGTCGTGGTTCCCAGTGAGGGGGCGGGGGCGCCCATGAGGAGGGATCGGGGTGCCCCCCCGGCTCTCATAGAATCTTCAAGGTCGAGGAGAGAAGGCATGGAGCGTGTGCCCGTCCTGGGCAGAAGACCGCTTTTTGATGTTGACCCTCTTTAAGTAAGAGCATTGGGGTGTCGCTGGAAGCCTCCACCTGGAGGGAGGTGGGGGAGGCTCGTTCGCGTCACCTCCCCCTTCCAGCGACCCCGCGCCGTTCCTCGGCTCCGTCGCTTCGATATTGGCCGTGCTGGCTATTGAAGATGGGGGGGGTGGTCGGCGGCTGAGGCAAGACAGCCCCCCCTTTTCTCTTGACATGTGGCGGGACTACCTGGAACTGTCCAGGCGTCGACATGTGGCGGCACTACCTGCAAGCGCCGCCATTCTCGCTTTTGGCTTCGGCCTTCTTCGTGGGTCGGACCAGGCGAGAGACAGAAGGGGGGGGTGGTCGGTGGCTGAGGCAAGACAGCCCCCCCCGTGGCCTGCAGGGCAGCAGAAGAGGAGAGAAGGAGAGGTCTCTGTCATTCTTAGGACCGCCTGCCCAACATCATCTCCTCCTGACCGTGGCCAGGCGAGCCCCTCGTGCCTCGAGGCCTCGCCTTCCGGATGGGCGTAACCGCGGACCTGTTGCACTTCGGGAGCTTCCGGAATGGGGGTAGGTACCTATTGAATTGTTTCTATTTCATGTGACCGTTATTTGGGCGTGGCGGGCAATGAGGCAGACATGTTGGGAGCAGGAACAGGCAGTGAAGTCTAGCTACCTCGTGGCTATTTTTGCTGCCAAACTTTTCGCCATTTTATATTTCTTATTATGAACTATTTCTAATGTTCCTTATTTTTAGTGAAGTCAAAAGCTCATCAGGGGGTTACTGACTTAGCCTGATTTCCTTTTCTATTTTTCTTTCTCTTCCTTAGCGTGTTTCGAGCTAAAGCTTTCTGTTAGTAGGGAACGGTGATCACTTCATATTTTTTATGTGTCCTTTTCACTAGGGGGTACTTCTGGACGGACCAGACAAGTTCCCTCCAATAAATGGTCCGGGGTGGAACGAGATTATCGATCAAAAGGGGAACATATATTCCTTCATTAGGGTATCATCCTGGACAGACCGAGCGATGTACTTCCATTTACTAGGGTAGCCTCCTGGACGGACCAGATGGTCTACTTCCACTAAATGGCCCATGAGCGGGGAGCATATGTCCTCCATAAGGGTAGTCTCCTGGGCGGACCATGCGAGCTACCCCCCAAATAACCAAACAGTGGGGAGTGGGTAGGACTGACGAATTCACAAAGGGGCATAACCTACCCTTTACTACTTGCAAAGACTAGATAGAATATTTCTATTCCACGTTGTTTGCAGGCAGAAAATACCTCAAACGAAACAATTCCTGGAACAACAATGTCCAGGCAACCAACCAATCAGTGGGGAGAAAAACAGGCATGACGGATTACAACGGGGACAAATGTCTGCATTACCTGCCCTTCGCTATCCAAAAAGGAAGACAGAATATTTCTTCTCGTCTCAGTTTGTAGACAGGGAAGATCTCAAAGAACAACAATCGATTATTAATCGACTTCAAACAATCCAGTGGGGAGAAAAGTAGGCATGACGAAGTACAACGGGGACAAAAAGTCTGCATTACCTACCCTTCTCTATCTGCAAAGAGGGACGACGTTCCTATTCGCCGCTGTTTGCAAACAGAGAATGTCTCGTTCTCAGAAGAGAACCAATATGTCAAGTAGCCTTCAAAGCTAAATGAACCAATACCAACAATATCAGTATACAAATACCGATTCCAATACAAACAATCAATCAATCAGGTGGATAGAGCCACCCTACCAATCAGGCGTAAAAACACCCTACTTAATCTTACCCGGACCGGACCATACGGATAGTTCTTCGACTCCCTCCTCCAGCGCCCGATCGTTCTCTTACTCCATGTAGCATTCCTATGGGATTCCAGTCAGGACAATAGGTCACTCAAGAGAGGTCAGTTCAGAATTGGTGAAGTTCTGTCGATCGGCAGCCGGGCGAGGGCCCTCTCAAGGCAGGCATACCCCGATCATTTAGATGTTCACTTCTTCGTCTGGATCTCTCTTATCGGACCCTATGTCACTGATGGACCCCGCGTTGGGACGCCAATTGTGGAAAATGAGCCCATAATCCTATCGATGCCCAGGCCGCTGGCGCAAACCGCCTCTTAGTTCCCATGTTGAATAATTACCAAATAAAGAGACGGGCGCTGGAAGCAGGAATCAAGAACAGAGTTTAATTCTCATGAGGAGAGCCAGTCATTTCGGACACGAAACACAGTGTCTTTCGGGAGGTGCTCTAACAAGTGAGCTGAGACTCTTGCTTTTATACCTTACAGAACACTTGATAACACAATCAGGACAGTATGACGCAAAAGAAAGACATCCCTATAATCCTCGTGTCAATCCTACCCCACATGTGTTCACAATGGGGACCCTTGACCTGCTGATAAGAGGGGAGGGCAATCACGCAGCTGAGTGTTTCGTAGGATGTGTACGCCTGATCATAGCCCAGGGGGTGGGGTGGCTAGGATCAATAGTGGGTCTCTTGAGGAGGAGTAACTTCATACAATAAGGGCAGTAAATGGTATCTCCTGGCTTAGGCGATGGCCTCGGACATGTGTGGTCAGCCGGACTCGGGGGAAGGGGTCATCAAGGAGTGGTATTCATGCCGCGTGGACAATCGAGCGCGGAGGGAAGGCTCGTCAACAGAGGGGTATTCATGGAAGGAAAGGAGGTGTTGGTCAGGCGCGGCCGTGACTCTCAAGGACAGGGCCTTGCAGAAGAAGAAGGTTTATGACTTGCCCATGTGAGGAGAAGGGAGGGGTAGCCAGGGTGGACACAGGGACAGAGTCACACAGAGAGAGAGAGAGATCTTATGACCCGTACATGAGAGAGCGGGGGCAGCCAGGTGCAGCTGGGGAGGGCTATCTCAGCTAAGGCGAAGGATGCCTCTTCAAGAGGGAATGGAGGGGGTTTTGTGCGGGTCAAGCAGGAGAGTTGCCTTTCACAGCAGGGTCGCGCAGAGGGAGAGGGTTTCATGGTCTATGCATGAGAGAGGGGGTGTAAGGTACGCGCAGGTGGGAAGCCGGGGATTCCAATGGGTAAAAGGCCATGGTGCCTAAACTGGCTGTACATATGCATAGGGGTATGGGCTCTTACTGGCAGAGTGATACTGTCAATAGTTTACGGTATTCATGGTGCTCACAGGGAGAGGAGTGGGAGAAGAAGGGGAATGAATGCTGTCTATGTACATCAATTTCTTCAACTTTCACAGTAACATCTCTGACCCATACCTCAAATGGAGGCCCAGTCTCTGATTTCCATGCCCTTGCTATTCTACGTTTGACACGTATAAGCGGGAGGTTGAGGAACCTCTTGCCCACTTTACATGTTTTGGTTCTGGAGAACCCTCCTAAGAGGCCGGTCTTTATTGTGTGAGGGAGAGAGCTGCCTAAAAATAAAAAGTGCCTCAGCTTAAAACTCCCCATTCCAAAGGCAGATCAGCAATGGCTGTCTGCCCAAACGCATGAATTCTAATCAACAGAGTCCTAAGCAAAGCTCCTCTAGACTCCTAGGAGGGTCGAGTGATGTGGGGTGGGCAGACCCAGTCTGGCATCAGCCTGTTCGCTCCAGCCTGTACACAGTACACTCACTGGGAGCAAGTTGTCACCTCGCCTGAGGTCTATGGGGAGTTCTCATGCTAGTCATTCGAGGAGTATAGTTCAGGCATTCTTCTTACCTCCCACAAGCACTTGTCTGCCATGGCTGTCGGCCTTTTTTTGATGGGACCAATTGTGCTTGAAGAGTCTTCCATACATCACCAGTTGCAGCAAACTACCTGAAGGCGGACCAGGAGACAGCATAGACAGGTTCACACTGACCTCCAAGTTAGATCAGATCGTCAATTCATTGTCAGGGCATGTCAGCGAGGACTTTTTTTTTCAAAACTGATCCCTCCAACTCTGATTCCGCGGAGTATCTCTCAGATGATGAGCCTAACTCCGAATTCGACACCGTCTGCACTGTGATTTCCGTTGTTGCCTTGAAGACCGCCACTCACTCTACTTCCATTTGGGTTCTGGTTGGCTTCTTCAGGGTGCCTCTGCTTCAGACCGTACACGGTATTTTCCTGGGTTTTGGGCTGTAGCTGCCTTCCACCCGGCAAGGGTCCAGCAGAGTCATTCCCGCTTTATAGGCATCCAGCCAGTCCCATGTTGCTTGGGGGACTTCACTGAAATGGGATGTTCCATTCAGCAAAATCTTCAGTTTGACTGGGAACATTGAGCAGCACTGAAGGCCTTCCTCTCTAAGCACTCTCTTCATCCCCAGAAAGGAGGCCCTCCTATTCTCTACTGCAGCAGTATAGTCCGGGAATAGGGTGACCTTCCCATTTCCGATGTTGTATGGGCCCACCATTCTGGCCCTTTGCAGAATATCCTTGTCCCTGAAAGGGAGCCGCTTGGCCGCCACTGGGTGGAGTTGCCAGCCAGACACTGGCATGCTGGTGGGCACTTTATGCGCACTTTCTAGAGCGAAGAATGGTGTCAGGAGGTTTGGGGCGGCCTCAGTCCACATCTAGTGCTCAAGGTAGGTTACCATGTGCCCTCCTTCCGTACCTTCAGGGATGATTTTCCAGCGTGCGTAGTCTGTCAGTCCGTGCTGAGACTTGTTGGGACAATGCCAGTTGCTCAGGGTGCACTTCTCCAATCCCATTCTCCACTCTTTTGGGGGGGGAGTATTATATAGCGCAAACTCCACCCAAAGGTATCAGAGCGCTTTACATGAGCACCAGTTGCATTATAGACGGACATATTCATTTTTTGCTAGGCATGGGGAGATTAAGTGACTTGTCCAAAATCACAGAATGTCGAGCGCCCCTTCCGAGACTTGAACCTGGTTCCCCAGCTTTGAGGGCGGCCATTCTAGCTGTTAGGCCACATCCTCTCTTTCATCCTGTCCATCAATTTATGGTGGTAAGCTCTCAATAGTCCCAATCCCACTGAGCCAGCACTAATATCCTCTTGTGGTGTGTATTTAGTGTGCGCTATGGCTGCTAGTATTTTGTCTAATTTGAGCTGCAGGAGAGGCACCATGTGTTCAGTTCCTTCAATATTCCAAGACACAGTCATGGAGGGATCGTTCGTACCCACCTGGGCACTGGGTTGTCTAGTCCTCGCCGTCTCCATGTCCATAAGGAGTACCATTAGCTAGTGTGAGGTTAGCAACAGATGGGGTTGGCAGCCTGGTCCCATGCCTGTGAATTACTTAAGGTTATGAAGGCTCTCTGCTCTTAGAAAGGCTGGGGTTAAGCACCAACGTGTGCTCCGGCTGCTGGAGCCTGGCTCTAGAACGTTCACGTGGCCTCGCTTGCCAGCTCCACACCCCTCACCTGAGTCATAAGTTCTTAGAGGCCTCGGCGCCCACGCGAGGTAGCCTGGCCTTTCTCCGACTCTCCCACTGGTGTGTTATTCTCCTCTAGACCTCTTCCCTGTCCTGCGGGCCAATGCCACTGGGTAAGTGTCCCATTGTCTCCAGTCCAGTAGGAGGACAATTCTCTTCACTGGTTGTAGAGCACTGAAAATCGGAGCCACTTTAGGGTCCCACACCACGTGCAAGTGACGTGTGAGGGGTGGTAGGTGTTTTTCATCTCATCTTCAAGGTCACAGGCAATGGCTGACCGGTCATCTTAACCGTGTTTCCCCATGTTCATAAAGGGGGCAAGATAGATTATTAGCCTGTTGTGTGTCCGCTATGAGTACTCCCCCCGGCGAGCCAATCACCCTTTCTCCTGTTTAGACCACAGTTCGACACTCTTGCAATATTGCCAGAGGTCGTAGCGTATCCCAGTGTGACATCTATTCTTGGGCGTAAGGTGAGAGCACCAGATAACAATCCAAGCCACACTCAGAGTTCTCAACTCCCCCAGATTCCCTGGTCTTGCTTCTCCTCTATGTGCCGAGAGTCTTCAAGGAGGAGTAGTGGCTCGTTGATTATTCATGAGCTGTGCACTTCTGCCCTGGTGTGCGTTTGCACACTGTACGGGCCATGTTTGTCAGGGGAAATGCAAGGCGGGTCACTAGCCGCCCAGTTGCACTGTGTCTTTCAGTGTACAAGGCGTCGCTAATAGAGTCTGGGGTAGGTTGAGGCGCACCAACACCCTCATGCGCCAAGTGGTGCTGCAGTGGGAGAGGCTGCCCAGCATCTGGCTACCACCTCCTTTACGGGCTCCTGGTTGCCCCCTCCTGCTGCACTGAAACCAGCGCACATCTGCTGGTCACACGTTTCAAAGGGCTCGTGCCTGGGCGCCAATTGCTGCAGGGCACTCGATTGGAAAAGCCGCTAGCATTCTGCTTGCAAGGGAAGGGGGGGGCGTTATGGACACCTGATGGTATTGTTGCTTCCGGTCGCTGTAATCTGGTACCCAACTCCTCCAGTCGCCATCGGTGTGCTCCAAGTTGGAGCGTGGGTCCGATTGCCAAAGTAACCTGAGAGCCACCCCAAGCCCCTCACCAGTCATGTGGCTACTAGGTGCCAGATGTTACAGAGCAGGATTGTGGATTTTCATGGCTCAATGGTACAGGGTTGGATTGGGATTAAAAATAGGCCCGGGCACGCAAAAAAAAAAGTGCCCCACATTTGCATATTGCCTTTCCTCAAAACACTGCTTTGGCGAAATTGTATAAAAAAGGTTGTGGGGGGTTGTTAAAAAGAATGCACGGATCAGTTTACACTTGTGAAACACTCCTGAAAACAAGTGAGGCCACTTTTGCTCAGGCCCCCTCCCCCGCTCAATCTGCATACATTAATGGGCCGGCCAGCGAGAGAAAGGGAGTGACACATCTGCCATTGATAACAGGGAGGTAATGGCAGCCCATCTGCCTTCAGAAAAGCCACTCAGGCACCCACTGGGTCCTGGCGGCATCCAACAACACAGAAAATGCCCAATCAGCCCCGGGCTGCTCAAAAAAGCAGCCCACAGCTGGAGCTCGGACGCCGGCCCCTCGGGCATTGACCAAGTGCCGCATTACCAATCTGACGCTGTCAATGGACCCGGGGAGGATGATTGTTCAGGATTTTTTTGTAGGCTGGAGCGGAGAGCCAAAGCTATGCATCCGCCATCTTTGGCTCTTAACTACATCCCCCATTTTTAGGTTGAGCCTAGCGCAGCGCACATGCGCTGCTCTTTGCGGATGCCTCTTGGAATCACTCCAGACTTTCTCAAAACTTGGGCGTGTGGTTTTACAAGTTCAACACATTCTATTGGCCTTTGCGTGTGGCTTTCAAAAATAATAGCACGCAACTGGGCAAAGTCAGGTGCAAGCCCCGCCTTTGCTCTAACGTTGACTCCCATGGCGTTTGGGCCTCATGCGTGAGCAGAGGCACACAGGCTGGCAGATGCATTCCTGAATCATGTTAATAATTAACCCAGCGCAGTCGCTTTCACTTTCACGGCAGCGCTTGTTGTTGTTTGTCTGCCTGCCTCTGCTTGTGCATGTGGCGCATCATCTGTCTTCATGGCCGATGTCCATCACGCATACCTATCAGGTCGGACTCAGCGCCATTTCAAATTAATTAAAAAAAACAAAGCAGCCAGTAACAGCAACCCCACTTAGTCCGATAAGCAAATCTCACCCCCACAAGTACACATTGTACGTTTACTCCTTCCTGTTGAACCCCATACCCTATCCACGTCTTTCCTCACGCACTGTTGTCTCTGAAAATTCTAATAGCAAGCATGTAAGAGCCCCCCCCCCCCCAGTGCCTGCTCCTGAGTATAGAACAGCAGTTCACATGCTTACTTTGGGGTGAGCCTGAAAGACGCTCGGTTCCCAGGTTCTCCTGCCAGCCTGCACACAACAACACCCCAGCCCTCCCCTTTCCCCTGCTCCAGTCCACTTCCTCTCTTCTTGTGATTTGCATGCGTTGGTGAATAGTCCACCCCACGCGTGCAGCACAGGAGCAGCTGCCACTCCTGCTGCAGCGCCCTCCCTTTATGAATGCTTTTCTTTGTTACAGATTCAGGGAACTTTCACTGCTCGCCACTTCCTGACACCTTTGCCTCTATCGAAGGTGGTTTATTCTTTTGTAATCAATCCACTTCGCCCTCTCCGGCAAATATTGTTTTCATTGCTGTGGAGTCTGTGCGGTGCCAGCTTGTGACTAGTGCTCATGCACCAGAGAGCAGGAAGTGTTTCACTGAGTGCCAGTCTGCGCAGTCACTCTTGGCGCTCGTGAGTGACCTCATGTACCCTTTCTGGAGTAGTTTCATGATGGTAGTCTCTCAGTGACATGTTTGGTGGTCTCTTCCTGTCTCGCTTTTGTGAAATGAATATTCAAAGTATATCTTTCTCAGCGTCTGATGGCTGAGGAGGCTAATGTTCAAACTCAAGAATTTGTTTTTTATCCCATGGCCATAGATTTACATCTTGGTCTCATTGCTGAGTCTTTCATCCTTCTGAGGTCGATAAAAGAGGAACATTGAGGCATGGTTCAATGAACACCTATTTTTTAAGCACCAAAATACCCCAAGGGGTGAATATGTGCTTTAGAATTACACATCACATTGGCATGGGCCATTTGTTTTTTCTCTCCCCACTCCACTCGCGCCTCAGACTTTGCCATCTCCTGCCTGTCCCATCCCATCTTTCCCTGCTTCTGCCCCACTTTCTTTCTCTCTGTCAGTTATCCCTGCACACTCTACCCATCCTCCTGTATTTACTCATTCGTTCTCTGCTTTCTTTTACTTTCACCCCATTGCACCCTCTGTATGACTTACCCATTCATTACTTTCGCTACCTCTTCCTCTCCACAACCTTTCACCCTCCCACCTCTAGTAATATCGTCTTCTGTTCTCATTCTTTCAGTTCTCCAACACTCACTCGCCCCCTCTCCCCATTCACGCTCTAATTATCCCTTACCACCATTTAACTTTCAGTGCTCCTCCTTTTCACCTCTTTCTCCTCTGCTCCTTTCTGTCTTCTCCTTTCCTCCCCTCCCCGCCTTCCTTTCCTCACACCCACACCCTTTCCTAGTTCCTCTTCCTATGAACTCTCCGTATCTCTTCCCTAACTGTGCCATCTGTCCTGGGACATTCCAGTTTTTTTGGGCAGCTGGACCACCAATTTCGCAGCCCCCAGCCTGAGCCTGGAATCCTGTCGGGGAGATGAACGAGGGACGGGGTGATGCTGCTGACGCCCAGGGCCATGTGGGGGATTTAGCATGGCCCAGGACTTCCTGAAGAGTGGGAAGGGGACGATACTAGCGGCAGAGCTGGTAAAGAAGCCACAACCCTCCCCCAACCTAAGTCCACACCAGTACCGCGCCAATAGCCCTCCTAATTAACCCTTCACCGTGTATGCAAACTTTACTTTTTAGAGTACGTTTTCAGATATTGCAGCCATTAAAGTTCACATTTCATGTTTTGCTACGTCTCTCTTCAAATTTATCTTCACAAGAGCAATCACCCCCCCCCCCACCTCCCAACCGACTATTTTTCCTATGGGAAAAAATCCCATTGCAAAATACTTCCCCTAACTTTCACTGAAAAGCACCCTTCAGTAAGAATATCACACTCTATAAAACAAAGCTCCCTGTAGAATCGATCCTCCTAGAAGCACAAACACTCATAAGACAATGTATCCTAAATGAACGTCATCCTATGAGAAAAGCCACATAATAAAATTTCTCCTGTAGCAGCATCCTTCCCACATTCATTCATTCTTCTGCAAGGTCACTCCCCGCCAGCTCCTTTTATTAAAACTCTGTAACAAGCTGCACACAAACCACACTACTCTACAACATAGCTTAAACACATTAGCAAAGCCATTAGCTCTGGCTAAACACATATAAGTTCCCAAAGGCGAGACCTATTGCCTATTGGCTTTGCCAATGCTTGTTGTTTTCTTGTAAAGAATGCTCACACCCAGTTTGGGTAGAGACGCAGCACATACAAATGTGAAATAAATAGAAACGAACCCAGCACATAGATAAATATATTTACAGCCTCCCTCTACCTCCAGCACTGCTGACAAGACATGGGCATCAAAGTACCCAAAAGTGCCATCTCTAGCCGTGCAGATGGGAACACCTAACTCATTGCACGGGGCACCCCTCAGGCTTATCTGCAGTGCCACACAAGCTGGCAGCACTTGCTTCACAGCACCCCAGCCATCCAGGTATATGCCTACATCAAATGCGGGTGGCACCAAAACGGGTGTGTTCTCCTGGACGCAGCGAGGCGCGCTCTCAAACATGCCAAGGCCCCTCCGGGTGACCAGTCTATGTGCCCACGTTAAGCAGCACTCCTTGCTCGTGCATTCCAAGAAATGTTGCATTCTGCGTGACTCTACATGCCCCACCCAGCCCACTTACAAAGCCATTACCGAGAATGACCGCGAAAAAACCTTTCAGCCTCAAAGTAAAGTGTTCTGAATCGATTACAATCCATGCCATTGAATCCTGCTTCTCCGGCTCTTTTCAAGGGCGGACCATTTCCAGGCAATGGAAAGTAACTAACAAACATAGACAGTGGCCGTGCACTCAAATGAAATAAAGAGAGTGACATCCAGCTGCCTGGATTACTCTGTGTAGCACCTTTAATGAGTGTTTTAGAGTGCTGGTATGTCTGGAAAATATTGCCGCTGTGCACCTCAGAGTGCTGGCGTCATCCTTAGAAACGCTGTGCAGTGTGCCTTGGTGTACGGCATCCCTTTGAGTGTTGCACTCTCCAGAGTACCTGCACCACCTGAGCAGTACCTGTGCTCCTCAGAATTGCCTCATTCTCTAAAGAAGAGTCAGTACTGTGTGCTCGGAGTACCTGCATCCTTTCTAGGTACAAGCACTACTCCTGAGACTAGCCCCATCCTTTAAGGAATAGTCAGTGCTCTGTGCTGGGAGTACCTGCATCCGTACAAGGTACCAGCACTGTGCTCGGAGTGTCTGCACCCTTTCGAGGTACCAGCACTGTGCTCCTCAGAATAACCCCATCCTTCAAGGAATAGTCAGTACTGTGTGCTCGGAGTACTGCATCCTTCTGGGGTACCAGCACTGTGGTCCTGAGACTAGCCCCATCCTTCAAGGAATAATCAGAACTGTGTGCTTGGAGTACCTGCACCCTTTCGAGGTTCCAGCACTGTGCTCCTGAGACTAGCCCCATCCTTCAAGGAATAGTCAGTACTGTATGCTCGGAGTACCTGCACCCTTTCGAGGTACCAGCACTGTGCTCCTGAGACTAGCCCCATCCTTCAAGGGATACGCAGTACTGTATGCTCGGAGTACCTGCACGCTTTCGAGGTACCAACACTGTGCTCCTGAGACTAGCCCCATCCTTCAAGGAATAGTCAGTACTGTATGCTCGGAGTACCTGCACCCTTTCGAGGTACCAGCACTGTGCTCCTGAGACTAGCCCCATCCTTCAAGGAATAGTCAGTACTGTGTGCTGGGAGTACCTGCACCCTTTCGAGGTACCAGCACTGTGCTCCTGAGACTAGCCCCATCCTTCAAGGAATACGCAGTACTGTATGCTCAGAGTACCTGCACCCTTTTGAGGTTCAAGCACTGTGCTCCTGAGACTAGCCCCATCCTTCAAGGAATAGTCAGTACTGTATGCTCGGAGTACCTGCACCCTTTCGAGGTACCAGCACTGTGCTCCTGAGACTAGCCCCATCCTTCAAGGAATAGTCAGTACTGTATGCTCGGAGTACCTGCACCCTTTCGAGGCACCAGCACTGTGCTCCTGAGACTAGCCCCATCCTTCAAGGAATAGTCAGTACTGTGTGCTGGGAGTACCTGCATCCTTCTGAGGTTCCAGCACTGTGCTCCTGAGAATAACCCCATCCTTCAAGAAATAGTCTATACTGTATGCTCGGAGTACCTGTACCCTTTCGAGGTACCAGCACTGTGCTCCTGAGACTAGCCCCATCCTTCAATGAATAGTCAGTACTGTATGCTCGGAGTACCTGCACCCTTTCGAGGTACCAGCACTGTGCTCCTGAGACTAGCCCCATCCTTCAAGGAATAGTCAGTACTGTGTGCTCGGAGTACCTGCACCCTTTCGAGGTACCAGCACTGTGCTCCTGAGACTAGCCCCATCCTTCAAGGAATAGTCAGTACTGTGTGCTCGGAGTACCTGCATCCTTCTGAGGTTCCAGCACTGTGCTCCTGAGACTAGCCCCATCCTTCAAGGAATAGTCAGTACTGTATGCTCGGAGTACCTGCACCCTTTTGAGGTACCAGCACTGTGCTCCTGAGACTAGCCCCATGCTCCTGAGACTATCCCCATCCTTCAAGGAATAGTCAGTACTGTATGCTCGGAGTACCTGCACCCTTTCGAGGTACCAGCACTGTGCTCCTGAGACTAGCCCCATCCTTCAAGGAATAGTCAGTACTGTGTGCTCGGAGTACCTGCATCCTTCTGAGGTTCCAGCACTGTGCTCCTGAGAATAACCCCATCCTTCAAGGAATAGTCTATACTGTATGCTCGGAGTACCTGCATCCTTTCGAGGTACCAGCACTGTGCTCCTGAGACTAACCCCATCCTTCAAGGAATAGTCAGTACTGTATGCTCGGAGTACCTGCACCCTTTCGAGGTACCAGCACTGTGCTCCTGAGACTAGCCCCATCCTTCAAGGAATACGCAGTACTGTGTGCTCGGAGTACTTGCACCCTTTTGAGGTACCAGCACTGTGCTCCTGAGACTAGCCCCATCCTTCAAGGAATACGCAGTACTGTATGCTCGGAGTACCTGCACACTTTTGAGGTACCAGCACTGTGCTCCTGAGACTAGCCCCATCCTTCAAGGAATACGCAGTACTGTGTGCTCAGAGTACCTGCACCCTTTTGAGGTACCAGCACTGTGCTCCTCAGAATAACCCCATCCTTCAAGAAATAGTCAGTACTGTGTGCTCGGAGTACCTTCATCCTTCTGGGGTACCGGCACTGTGCTCCTGAGAGTAGCCCCATCCTTTAAGGAATATTAAGTGCTGTGTGCTCGGAGTGCCTGCACCCTTTAGAGGTTCCAGCACTGTGCTCCTGAGACTAGCCCCATCCTTCAAGGAATAGTCAATACTGTATGCTCGGAGTACCTGCACCCTTTCGAGGTACCAGCACTGTGCTCCTGAGAATAGCCTGATCCTTCAAGGAATAGTCAGTACTGTATGCTCGGAGTACCTGCACCCTTTCGAGGTACCAGCACTGTGCTCCTGAGAATAGCCCCATCCTTCAAGGAATAGTCAGTACTGTATGCTCGGAGTACCTGCACCCTTTCGAGGTACCAGCACTGTGCTCCTGAGAATAGCCCCATGCTTCAAGGAATAGCCAATACTGTATAATCGGAGTACCTGCTCCCTTTAGAGGTTCCAGCACTGTGCTCCTGAGAATAGCCCCATCCTTCAAGGAATAGTCAGTACTGTGTGCTTGGAGTACCTTCATTCTTCTGGGGTATCAGCACTGTGCTCCTGAGAATAGCCCCATCCTTCAAGGAATAGTCAGTACTGTATGCTCGGAGTACCTGCACCCTTTCGAGGTACCTGCACTGTGCTCCTGAGAATAGCCCCATCCTTCAAGGAATAGTCAGTACTGTATGCTCGGAGTACCTGCACCCTTTCAATGTACCAGCACTGTGCTCCTGAGAATAGCCCATCCTTCAAGGAATAGTCAGTACTGTATGCTCGAAATACTTCCACCCTTTAGAGGTTCCAGCACTGTGCCCCTGAGAATAGCCCAATCCTTCAAGGAATAGTCAATACTGTATGCTCGGAGTACATTTCATCCTTCTGGGGTATCAGCACTGTGCTCTTGAGAATAGCTCCATCCTTCAAGGAATAGTCAGTACTGTGTGCTTGGAGTACCTTCATCCTTCTGGGCTATCAGCACTGTGCTCTTGAGAATAACCCCATCCTTCAAGGAATAGTCAGTACTGTGTGCTCGGAGTACCTGCATCCTTCTGGGGTATCAGCACTGTGCTCTTGAGAATAGCCCCATCCTTCAAGGAATACGCAGTACTGTGTGCTCGGAGTACCTGCATCCTTTCGAGGTACCAGCACTGTACTCCTGAGAATAGCCCCATCCTTTAAGGAATAGTCAGTACTGTGTGCTTGGAGTACCGTCATCCTTCTGGGGTATCAGCACTGTGCTCTTGAGAATAGCCCCATCCTTCAAGGAATAGTCAGTACTGTGTGCTCGGAGTACCTGCATCCTTCTGGGGTACCAGCACTGTGCTCCTGAGAATAGCCCCATCCTTCAAGGAATAATCAGTACTGTGTGCTCGGAGTACCTGCATCCTTCTGAGGTACCAGCACTGTGCTCCTGAGAATAGCCCCATCCTTCACGGAATAATCAGTACTGTGTGCTCAGATTACCTGCATCCTTCTGAGGTACCAGCACTGTGCTCCTGAGAATAGCCCCATCCTTCAAGGAATAGTCAGTACTGTATGCTTGGAGTACCTGCACCCTTTCAAGGTACCAGCACTGTGCTCCTGAGAATAGCCCCATCCTTCAAGGAATATTCAGTGCTGTGTGCTCAGAGTACCTGCATCCTTCTGAGGTACCAGCACTGTGCTCCTGAGATTAACCAAATCCTTCAAGGAATAGTCAGTACTGTGTGCTCAGAGTACCTGCATCCTTCCGGGGTACCAGCACTGTGCTCTTGAGACTTGCCCCATCCTTCAAGGAATAGTCCGTACTGTGTGCTCGGAGTACCTGCACCCTTTCGAGGTACCAGCACTGTGCTCCTCAGAATAGCCTCATTCTTCAAAGAAGAGTCAGTACTGTGTGCTCGGAGTACCTGCACCCTTTCGAGGAACCAGCACTGTGCTCCAGAGAATAGTCCCATCCTTCAAGGAATAGTCAGTACTGTGTGCTCGGAGTACCTGCATCCTTCTGAGGTTCCAGCACTGTGCTCCTGAGACTAGCCCCATCCTTCAAGGAATAGTCAGTACTGTATGCTCGGAGTACCTGCACCCTTTCGAGGTACCAGCACTGTGCTCCTGAGACTAGCCCCATCCTTCAAGGAATAGTCACTACTGTGTGCTTGGAGTACCTGCATCCTTCTGAGGTTCCAGCACTGTGCTCCTGAGAATAACCCCATCCTTCAAGGAATAGTCTATACTGTATGCTCGGAGTACCTGCAACCTTTCGAGGTACCAACACTGTGCTCCTGAGACTAGCCCCATCCTTCAAGGAATAGTCAGTACTGTATGCTCGGAGTACCTGCACCCTTTCGAGGTACCAGCACTGTGCTCCTGAGACTAGCCCCATCCTTCAAGGAATAATCAGTACTGTGTGCTCGGAGTACCTTCATCCTTCTGGGGTACCAGCACTGTGCTCCTGAGAGTAGCCCCATCATTTAAGGAATATTGAGTGCTGTATGCTCGGAGTACCTGCACCCTTTAGAGGTTTCAGCACTGTGCTCCTGAGACTAGCCCCATCCTTCAAGGAATAGTCAATACTGTATGCTCGGAGTACCTGCATCCTTCTGGGGTACCAGCACTGTGCTCCTGAGAATAGCCCCATCCTTCAAGGAATAATCAGTACTGTGTGCTCGGAGTACCTGCATCCTTCTGAGGTACCAGCACTGTGCTCCTGAGAATAGCCCCATCCTTCAAGGAATAATCAGTACTGTGTGATCAGAGTACCTGCATCCTTCTGAGGTACCAGCACTGTGCTCCTGAGATTATCCCCATCCTTCAAGGAATAGTCAGTACTGTGTGCTCGGAGTACCTGCACCCTTTCGAGGAACCAGCACTGTGCTCCAGAGAATAGTCCCATCCTTCAAGGAATAGTCCGTACTGTGTGCTCGGAGTACCTGCACCCTTTCGAGGTACCATCACTGTGCTCCTCAGAATAGCCCTTATTCTTCAAAGAAGAGTCAGTACTGTGTGCTCGGAGTACCTGCACCCTTTCGAGGAACCAGCACTGTGCTCCAGAGAATAGTCCCATCCTTCAAGGAATAGTCTGTACTGTATGCTCGGAGTACCTTCACCCTTTAGAGGTTCCAGCACTGTGCTCCTGAGACTAGCCCCATCCTTCAAGGAATAGTCAGTACTGTATGCTCGGAGTACCTGCACCCTTTCGAGGTACAAGCACTGTGCTCCTGAGACTAGCCCCATGCTCCTGAGACTATCCCCATCCTTCAAGGAATAGTCTGTACTGTATGCTCGGAGTACCTTCACCCTTTAGAGGTTCCAGCACTGTGCTCCTGAGACTAGCCCCATCCTTCAAGGAATAGTCAGTACTGTGTGCTCGGAGTACCTGCATCCTTCTGAGGTTCCAGCACTGTGCTCCTGAGAATAACCCCATCCTTCAAGGAATAGTCTATACTGTATGCTCGGAGTACCTGCATCCTTTCGAGGTACCAGCACTGTGCTCCTGAGACTAACCCCATCCTTCAAGGAATAGTCAGTACTGTATGCTCGGAGTACCTGCACCCTTTCGAGGTACCAGCACTGTGCTCCTGAGACTAGCCCCATCCTTCAAGGAATATGCAGTACTGTGTGCTCGGAGTACTTGCACCCTTTTGAGGTACCAGCACTGTGCTCCTGAGACTAGCCCCATCCTTCAAGGAATACGCAGTACTGTATGCTCGGAGTACCTGCACACTTTTGAGGTACCAGCACTGTGCTCCTGAGACTAGCCCCATCCTTCAAGGAATACGCAGTACTGTGTGCTCAGAGTACCTGCACCCTTTCGAGGTACCAGCACTGTGCTCCTCAGAATAACCCCATCCTTTAAGAAATAGTCAGTACTGTGTGCTCGGAGTACCTTCATCCTTCTGGGGTACCAGCACTGTGCTCCTGAGAGTAGCCCCATCCTTTAAGGAATATTAAGTGCTGTGTGCTCGGAGTGCCTGCACCCTTTAGAGGTTCCAGCACTGTGCTCCTGAGACTAGCCCCATCCTTCAAGGAATAGTCAATACTGTATGCTCGGAGTACCTGCACCCTTTCGAGGTACTAGCACTGTGCTCCTGAGAATAGCCTGATCCTTCAAGGAATAGTCGGTACTGTATGCTCGGAGTACCTGCACCCTTTCGAGGTACCAGCACTGTGCTCCTGAGAATAGCCCCATCCTTCAAGGAATAGTCAGTACTGTATGCTCGGGGTACCTGCACCCTTTCGAGGTACCAGCACTGTGTTCCTGAGAATAGCCCCATCCTTCAAGGAATAGTCAATACTGTATGCTCGGAGTACCTGCACCCTTTAGAGGTTCCAGCACTGTGCTCCTGAGAATAGCCCTATCCTTCAAGGAATAGTCAGTACTGTGTGCTTGGAGTACCTTCATCCTTCTGGGGTATCAGCACTGTGCTCCTGAGAATAGCCCCATCCTTCAAGGAATAGTCAGTACTGTATGCTCGGAGTACCTGCACCCTTTCGAGGTACCTGCACTGTGCTCCTGAGAATAGCCCCATCCTTCAAGGAATAGTCAGTACTGTATGCTCGGAGTACCTGCACCCTTTCAATGTACCAGCACTGTGCTCCTGAGAATAGCCCATCCTTCAAGGAATAGTCAGTACTGTATGCTCGAAATACTTGCACCCTTTAGAGGTTCCAGCACTGTGCCCCTGAGAATAGCCCCATCCTTAAAGGAATAGTCAATACTGTATGCTCGGAGTACCTTCATCCTTCTGGGGTATCAGCACTGTGCTCTTGAGAATAGCCCCATCCTTCAAGGAATAGTCAGTACTGTGTGCTTGGAGTACCTTCATCCTTCTGGGGTATCAGCACTGTACTCTTGAGAATAACCCCATCCTTCAAGGAATAGTCAGTACTGTGTGCTCGGAGTACCTGCATCCTTCTGGGGTATCAGCACTGTGCTCTTGAGAATAGCCCCATCCTTCAAGGAATACGCAGTACTGTGTGCTCGGAGTACCTGCATCCTTTCGAGGTACCAGCACTGTACTCCTGAGAATAGCCCCATCCTTTAAGGAATAGTCAGTACTGTGTGCTTGGAGTACCGTCATCCTTCTGGGGTATCAGCACTGTGCTCTTGAGAATAGCCCCATCCTTCAAGGAATAGTCAGTACTGTGTGCTCGGAGTACCTGCATCCTTCTGGGGTACCAGCACTGTGCTCCTGAGAATAGCCCCATCCTTCAAGGAATAATCAGTACTGTGTGCTCGGAGTACCTGCATCCTTCTGAGGTACCAGCACTGTGCTCCTGAGAATAGCCCCATCCTTCACGGAATAATCAGTACTGTGTGCTCAGGGTACCTGCATCCTTCTGAGGTACCAGCACTGTGCTCCTGAGAATAGCCCCATCCTTCAAGGAATAGTCAGTACTGTATGCTTGGAGTACCTGCACCCTTTCAAGGTACCAGCACTGTGCTCCTGAGAATAGCCCCATCCTTCAAGGAATAGTCAGTGCTGTGTGCTCAGAGTACCTGCATCCTTCTGAGGTACCAGCACTGTGCTCCTGAGATTAACCCCATCCTTCAAGGAATAGTCAGTACTGTGTGCTCAGAGTACCTGCATCCTTCCAGGGTACCAGCACTGTGCTCTTGAGACTTGCCCCATCCTTCAAGGAATAGTCCGTACTGTGTGCTCGGAGTACCTGCACCCTTTCGAGGTACCAGCACTGTGCTCTTCACAATAGCCTCATTCTTCAAAGAAGAGTCAGTACTGTGTGCTCGGAGTACCTGCACCCTTTCGAGGAACCAGCACTGTGCTCCAGAGAATAGTCCCATCCTTCAAGGAATAGTCAGTACTGTGTGCTCGGAGTACCTGCATCCTTCTGAGGTTCCAGCACTGTGCTCCTGAGACTAGCCCCATCCTTCAAGGAATAGTCAGTACTGTATGCTCGGAGTACCTGCACCCTTTCGAGGTACCAGCACTGTGCTCCTGAGACTAGCCCCATCCTTCAAGGAATAGTCAGTACTGTGTGCTCGGAGTACCTGCATCCTTCTGAGGTTCCAGCACTGTGCTCCTGAGAATAACCCCATCCTTCAAAGAATAGTCTATACTGTATGCTCGGAGTACCTGCAACCTTTCGAGGTACCAACACTGTGCTCCTGAGACTAGCCCCATCCTTCAAGGAATAGTCAGTACTGTATGCTCGGAGTACCTGCACCCTTTCGAGGTACCAGCACTGTGCTCCTGAGACTAGCCCCATCCTTCAAGGAATAATCAGTACTGTGTGCTTGGAGTACCTTCATCGTTCTGGGGTACCAGCACTGTGCTCCTGAGAGTAGCCCCATCATTTAAGGAATATTAAGTGCTGTATGCTCGGAGTACCTGCACCCTTCAGAGGTTTCAGAACTGTGCTCCTGAGACTAGCCCCATCCTTCAAGGAATAGTCAATACTGTATGCTCGAAGTACCTGCATCCTTCTGGGGTATCAGCACTGTGCTCTTGAGAATAGCCCCATCCTTCAAGGAATAGTCAGTACTGTGTGCTTGGAGTACCTTCATCCTTCTGGGGTATCAGCACTGTACTCTTGAGAATAACCCCATCCTTCAAGGAATAGTCAGTACTGTGTGCTCGGAGTACCTGCATCCTTCTGGGGTATCAGCACTGTGCTCTTGAGAATAGCCCCATCCTTCAAGGAATACGCAGTACTGTGTGCTCGGAGTACCTGCATCCTTTCGAGGTACCAGCACTGTACTCCTGAGAATAGCCCCATCCTTTAAGGAATAGTCAGTACTGTGTGCTTGGAGTACCGTCATCCTTCTGGGGTATCAGCACTGTGCTCTTGAGAATAGCCCCATCCTTCAAGGAATAGTCAGTACTGTGTGCTCGGAGTACCTGCATCCTTCTGGGGTACCAGCACTGTGCTCCTGAGAATAGCCCCATCCTTCAAGGAATAATCAGTACTGTGTGCTCGGAGTACCTGCATCCTTCTGAGGTACCAGCACTGTGCTCCTGAGAATAGCCCCATCCTTCACGGAATAATCAGTACTGTGTGCTCAGAGTACCTGCATCCTTCTGAGGTACCAGCACTGTGCTCCTGAGAATAGCCCCATCCTTCAAGGAATAGTCAGTACTGTATGCTTGGAGTACCTGCACCCTTTCAAGGTACCAGCACTGTGCTCCTGAGAATAGCCCCATCCTTCAAGGAATAGTCAGTGCTGTGTGCTCAGAGTACCTGCATCCTTCTGAGGTACCAGCACTGTGCTCCTGAGATTAACCCCATCCTTCAAGGAATAGTCAGTACTGTGTGCTCAGAGTACCTGCATCCTTCCAGGGTACCAGCACTGTGCTCTTGAGACTTGCCCCATCCTTCAAGGAATAGTCCGTACTGTGTGCTCGGAGTACCTGCACCCTTTCGAGGTACCAGCACTGTGCTCTTCAGAATAGCCTCATTCTTCAAAGAAGAGTCAGTACTGTGTGCTCGGAGTACCTGCACCCTTTCGAGGAACCAGCACTGTGCTCCAGAGAATAGTCCCATCCTTCAAGGAATAGTCAGTACTGTGTGCTCGGAGTACCTGCATCCTTCTGAGGTTCCAGCACTGTGCTCCTGAGACTAGCCCCATCCTTCAAGGAATAGTCAGTACTGTATGCTCGGAGTACCTGCACCCTTTCGAGGTACCAGCACTGTGCTCCTGAGACTAGCCCCATCCTTCAAGGAATAGTCAGTACTGTGTGCTCGGAGTACCTGCATCCTTCTGAGGTTCCAGCACTGTGCTCCTGAGAATAACCCCATCCTTCAAAGAATAGTCTATACTGTATGCTCGGAGTACCTGCAACCTTTCGAGGTACCAACACTGTGCTCCTGAGACTAGCCCCATCCTTCAAGGAATAGTCAGTACTGTATGCTCGGAGTACCTGCACCCTTTCGAGGTACCAGCACTGTGCTCCTGAGACTAGCCCCATCCTTCAAGGAATAATCAGTACTGTGTGCTTGGAGTACCTTCATCCTTCTGGGGTACCAGCACTGTGCTCCTGAGAGTAGCCCCATCATTTAAGGAATATTAAGTGCTGTATGCTCGGAGTACCTGCACCCTTTAGAGGTTTCAGCACTGTGCTCCTGAGACTAGCCCCATCCTTCAAGGAATAGTCAATACTGTATGCTCGAAGTACCTGCATCCTTCTGGGGTACCAGCACTGTGCTCCTGAGAATAGCCCCATCCTTCAAGGAATAATCAGTACTGTGTGCTCAGAGTACCTGCATCCTTCTGAGGTACCAGCACTGTGCTCCTGAGACTATCCCCATCCTTCAAGGAATAGTCAGTACTGTGTGCTCGGAGTACCTGCACCCTTTCGAGGAACCAGCACTGTGCTCCAGAGAATAGTCCCATCCTTCAAGGAATAGTCCGTACTGTGTGCTCGGAGTACCTGCACCCTTTCGAGGTACCATCACTGTGCTCCTCAGAATAGCCCTTATTCTTCAAAGAAGAGTCAGTACTGTGTGCTCGGAGTACCTGCACCCTTTCGAGGAACCAGCACTGTGCTCCAGAGAATAGTCCCATCCTTCAAGGAATAGTCACTACTGTATTCTCGGAGTGCCTGCACCCTTTTGAGGTACCAGCACTGTGCTCATGAGAATAACCCCATCCTTCAAGGCATAATCAGTACTGTGTGCTCGGAGTACCTGCACCCTTTAGAGGTACCAGCACTGTGCTCCTGAGACTAGCCCCATCCTTCAAAGAATACGCAGTACTGTATGCTCGGAGTACTTGCACCCTTTTGAGGTACCAGCACTGTGCTCCTGAGACTAGCCCCATCCTTCAAGGAATACGCAGTACTGTATGCTCGGAGTACCTGCACACTTTTGAGGTACCAGCACTGTGCTCCTGAGACTAGCCCCATCCTTCAAGGAATACACAGTACTGTGTGCTCGGAGTACCTGCATTCTTTCGAGGTACCAGCACTGTGCTCCTGAGACTTACCCCATCCTTCAAGGAATAGTCAGTACTGTATGCTCGGAGTACCTGCATCCTTTTGAGGTGCCAGCACTGTGCTCCTGAGACTAGCCGGTCAAGTGCGGATGCAGTTCCTGAGAAAGGGAGAGAGGGGAGTGCACAGGTCTCTACTGAATGCCCTGACACACCCCTAAGGATGTCATGCATCATCATTGGGCTCTGCTCCTTGTCGGGCCGGCGCTGCAATGCCCGACGGGCACCCGCGAAGGGGCTCTTTGCCGGAGATCTTTTTTTAGAGACAGCCGTTGGGTGCATGGGGGTATGTGGTCAAGGTAGTGAATTAAGAGTGAAGAGTGAGTTAAAATAGGTCTAGTACTGCCCTGTGTGAAACAAATATTTATTCTAGGGGTGTACTCCTCCCCTGCAGCTCCGCCCGCCCCTTCATGCACTTCCGCAGCAGGAGGACAAAATAAAATGATAATAACATTCTGTTCTTATCACTTTTTTTACCTTTTTTTATGCTTTCTGGCAGTGGGGCGATGCTCTTCTGCTTCACTAGTAAGAGTAGGGGTGCTCCTCCCCTTCAAACATGGGTGCTGTGGCCTGTGTGTAGTAGTTCATGCCCCAGGTTGCTCAACGCCGCCCTTACAATGTGTTTGACTTGACAGACCACTCTTAATTGCTTGAATGTTACTGACTGACTGGTTGCATTTCTGTACAGCACAATACCCAAGTGGCTAGCTACATTGATCAACATGATTGATGTGCAAGTGGAAGGGCAGCACTGCTCTTGAAGAAGCAGAGGTGGCCAGTGGCGTAAAGTGAGCATGCTGCTAGCGAAAGCTGTGTCAGGGGAGAAGCATAGCGGAGCCGGGCACTGGGTACCACCGGGGTCACCTCCAGGGGTATTGCTAACTACGGCATACAGGTGGGGGTGATGAACAGGGCAGCGCAAGGGCCCTTGAGATTGGAAGCCAATACAAGTCAAGGGGCCACGGGACAACCAGGGCTTCACAGTGCATGGCAATAGCCGGGTGGACAAGGTGCATGGGGCCAGAATTTACTTCCCTTTAATTTTAACTGTGCACCATGGAGGCCATGGTCAGGATCATGGAACTCTTTAATGACACCGGGCTACCCAGTCTTTTGGTAAAACATGGGTTCATGGCTAGGATAGAGCATGGGTGCCATTAGCGATGGCGCCGGGCACTTGCAACCCAAATCCAGCAACACAGGAAGGCAGCGACGGGCAACAGAGTACTTCAGCAGTAGCAGGAGAGGTCTCCAAACAAACTTGTGACACAGTGGCCAATGAGCCAGAAGCACAGGTGCACACCGATTCTACCAAGGAGTGGGTTGGGGGAGGAACAGCGGTGGGGGGGGTTAAGATAAGTCCGCCAGTCAGTATTGAAGGCCCTCACTGGGTGACCCACCAGTCATAGCCAGGCAAGCTGGGTAGAGCCAGCATCATCTCCCCGGCTGTGAAAGAGAGGATCTGGCACAATGAGTACATAGACATTTTCTCACTAGTGGAAGTGCACCAGCAGAGTTAAACATGACAGTTCAGGATAAAAAAGATGAGGATAAGAGGGAGAGGCAAAAGCAGATAGTGGAACGGAATATCGAGAATATGCTCCGGGCTTTCAGAACCTTAGGTAGCGTGTTTGTGGAGAAGTTCCCACAGAGCACACCGGCCCTGTTCTTGCATGAGCCGAAAGTGCACAAGGCACAGCTGAAATATCAGGGAGAAGCTTGGCTTATATATGATGAGGGTTTCAGAGTAAAGATGCAAACCTGGCTGTGCATCGACGGGGACCACCAGGATGTAGAAAGGTATACAACGCATATGGTGGCTTTAAGGTAAGGAGTCAGTAGCAATGAATCAACTTTTCAATGGACAGGACAGAAGGGAAGCCTGATGGGATTCCCCATAATAGCAACCCAAGGGCCTATGCGGGAGGAGAAGCACGAAAAGCGGCAACACAGCCTGTTGACGATACGACAGGGGTGATTGCAAGTGGAGACAGTCCTGTAGGTTTCCATGCCTGTAGCAACTGCTGGTGGCACATCCAGTTATTGGATGCAAGACATCCAAAGGACATTTGGAGGCTAAGAACCTCAACAAGACAAAATAGAAGATTGGGGGTGGAGGCACCAGAAGGGAGGCCCCCACACATTTGCCCACACCCATAAAAACTTAAACATTGCTGAAATTGTTGAACAGCTGCCCTAAGGCTAGAGAGAAACAGCTACTCGCAGAAGGCTTCTTGGTAGGGTGTAGGAGACAATACCAGGGCCGCCTGACCACCCCGATTAGCCAGAACTTGAAGTCAGTCAGGGACAGCCTGTCCATGGCAAAGAAATAAGTAGGCAAGGAGGTTCATCTAGGGGGGTCACCGGCCTCTTTTCAGAACCCAAGTGTAGCAATTTTGGGGTGTCACCACTGGGGTTGGTACCCAAGAAGGATTTGGGCCAGTTTCAACTTGTTCAGCACCTGTCGCACTCAGCTTGGGAGTTTGTCAGTGACTGGCTGGCCCAGGCTAGCTGTTCTGTATCCTATGCCGCCTTAGATGATGCGATTGACCAGATCAGGACAAGTTGGGCGGGGTCCATGCTGGCCAAGCTGATACCGAATCAGCATTCCACTTGTTGCCGGTACACCCAGGGAGTTATCCCCTGCTTGGCTGTCAGCTGGGGAGGATTATTACAGCGATCAGTGCCTGCCAATGGGGTGTGCCATCTCCTGCACTTACTTCAAGTCATTTAGCAGCTTTCTGGAATGGGCCTTGGGGGAACAACACCCAGCAGAGAGGTGGATTCATTACCTGGATTTTTTTTGTTGATTGACAAACCTGGCTCTACAGAGTGTGCGAGCTGTTGGGGCAGTTTGTATCTTTTGCAGAAGAGCTGGGGTGCCCCTGGCCCAGGAGAAGACACAAGGCCCTACCACACACCTGTCCTTCCTGGTCATTAAGTTGAACACCATGCAGGGCCAGTGCAGACTGCCAGCAGCAAAGGTGGAGGACCTGCTGTACACGATAGAGGGTTTTCTGGGGAAGAAGAAAGATGTGCTGGGGAAAATTCAACATCTTTTAGGCAAAAATCAGCTTCACTAACCGGGAGATACCAGCAGGAAAGCTGTTCGCCAGGCATCTGGCATGGTTGACAAGAGGGCTGACACAGAGGCAGCACAGGGTTAGACTGACACAAGGGGTAAAAGAGGATTTTGCGGCAGAGGGCAACAGTTCTTGCTGATTTTAATGGAACTCTGATATTGCGGGAACCCTGGGTGATGGCAGAGCAGCTGGAACTTTTCACAGATGCAGAAGGGCGCGACGGCCTTGGGGCTATCTTGGGCTCAACGTGGGTGGCAGCCCACTGGCTGACAAGTTGGCAGGAGAATGGGATCACCAATAAACTGGTGGTGCTAAAACGCTTCCCAATAATAGTTGCCTTCTCCATATGCGAGGAACGCTTACTAATAGGCAGATTACACTTTGGGTGGACAACCATGCTGTGGTACAAGCCTTGAACTTGTGGGTGGCACACTGCCCAGTAGTGGTCCTCTTGCTAAGGCATTTGGTAGATTGCCAACTTAGATCTAATATTGCGGTGAGGGCCAGGCATATTCCTGGCATTGAGAATACAGTGGTTGACGCAATATCTCGTTTTTAGTGGCATGGCTTCTGGGAACTGGCTCTGCACGTGGACTGCCAAGGACCAGTGATACCACAAGAACTTTGGAACCTGGTAGACCTGACCTGAGCATGCAGGTGAACAGTGCATAGCACCCAAGTTATTAGGATTTAGCGGAGGCTGGAAGTGAGCACATGGGGGAGCTGCCTGAGGTGGTGAACCCACTGGCAGTGTGGCGGGGACAGCACAAAGGGATATCAGAAGGAGCACAATAGCCAAAGGTGGAGCCACTTAAGCACATGCCCTTGGGATGCCTTATGGCAGGGGCACGGGGAGCAGGCAATGGGGAAAGGTGTGGTGCAGCGGTCAGAGCGGCTGACTCCGGAGCATGGAAGCTCACGGTTCAATCTCTGGTGCCGACAGCAGCTCGGCTCAGCACCCTGTGACTCTGCGCAATAGCTCACTTAATATCTCTCCGACAGCCCTCAGCGCTTTGAGACCTTTAGGGGTGAGTAGTTTGTGCTTTACAAATGCCTGATTTATGGGGCAGCATGGGGGCGGCCGAGGGCAGACACAGCACTTGCAGTCTGTAGCAGATAGGAAGGCCACCCACAACACTTGGCAGCAAGGTGTGGCTTAGAAGCAGCAGGAAAGGTGCGAGGCCCTAGCTGGGAAAGGGTTTTCACTCAGGGGACTGTCGCAAGGTGCGGTTATGGACTAAGGACTACTGGTTTTGAGCTACAGACAATGCGGGGCAATGATGATGTTATGCATGTTTTTAAAATAATGATCTGTGAGTTTTGCACGTCAATATGTAAATACAGAGGAGCTGAGACCGTTTTGCCGCCTGGAAGCTCGAGGGCACTAGCCCTCCTCGGAAGGGCTTGAGCGGTGGGATGGCGAGCCAATAGCCTCTGCTCAGCTGTCCTCCACAGGCGCTGACACGTGCTCACGCTTTGACAGTGTTTTGTGGACTCCGCGACACTCTTAGACAGAAGTGCAGCTGCGACTCTTGGATGTACCACAGTCTCCCCCACTCCTGACGGAGCATTTTTGGCTCCTCCGTTGACCAGCTGTGAGCGCTCTCAGCTTGACGGATTGAGCTTGGAACAACCCGAGTCAGCCTGCTTCCTGCCTCTCTTCGACGGTCGCACCAGCAGACTGCTTACAACAGCAGACACGAACCAGTGCAGGAACATGCAGAAAGATGAAGCACATTCAAGCACACGGTCCCTGGGGCGCACGTACTGGCAAATGCTGGAGAATGCCCCATAGTCGGTAACATTGAGGCGCATGCTTGGGCGTGCCCCTGAAGTCACCTCACTCAATTGCTCACATACAGGCACGTGCTGAGTGAGAAATGTCCCAAACAGACCCATTTTGCATGTTCTAGGATGCTTAGTTACAAGATCCTTTTTGGGACGTTTCGAAGATGACCTCAAATATAGGCCCACCTGAGGGCATGACGCAAATGAGTATGAGGTGTCATGGCAATGGGTAGTGAGAGGAGGTTGGTGTTGTAGGGTTTAGATGTGGTTTTGTGTTTAGTGGCAGAACATCTTGTCTCCTCTTCATCATCCCTTATCATTTCCCATGCTTAAAAGCCTTCTCCTTATTTGTCCTCCATGATCCTACCCTCTATCTTCCTTCTGCATGCCTCTCTTACCCACTTCCAGTTTCATTGGTGTCCTTTCCTTTGTGTGTGGCATACGGTACTTAATAGAAGAAGACCCCAAATATACAATAAAGGTCATAGCCAGAGCGTGCAACCATGTAAGTAAGTAAGTAATTCTTTATTGTTTATGTTTAAAAAAAATGTTTCAAAAAAGTGCAATAAAACAAACTCATAAGAAATTTAAAAGACCTTAAAAGCAGAAATTCATGGTTGATCGAATAGTAAAGGTAAAAAAACAATAAAACCCCACGGGAAAAAATGTTCAATGCGCTTATTCCTATACTGGGCTTTCACTATACAAGTGCCTGGGTTACTTGTTTCCGTTCCGCTAGTTTCAGAAATTTCACTAGCTTCCCGTTTAGTGGCGGGAGACCAGGATCAAAACAAGCGAGGACAGCTTGTCTACGTGAGTGGACTCCTAGTTCGTTGAAAGCTGTTTTCAACAAAGCTACTCTTTCTTCGTTCAGCCTCGGGCAAGTGCACAATAGGTGTTCCAAATCTTCGATTCCTGTTCCACAGAGCCGGCATTTAGTCCCATAGTTCTGCCTCAACCATGGTGGTAAGTGAGGAATGGTGGGTAGAATCCCCAGTCTGTGTTTGAGAAAGGCCTCTTTTGTTTTCCAGCCATACCCCAGACCAAAATATGATTGGAGCCCCGGTGTTCTATATGTGCACAAGGTCATCCAGACATGTTGCCTATAAGAGAGCAAAGCTTTGTCCTCCACATGCGATTGTCTCTTTAGACTCTTGTTCACTATACGCTTGAATTGCGCATGTGATACAGGAGTCTCCCATAGGTCTTTCAGTCCTGTGATGGACAAGGACTCCTCTAGGTATTTTTTTGCCGGCATTCGCAATGTGGTAAGCATGTCTTGCCAGAGCTGTCGGTTCAGGGTGTTTTCTTGGGAGTTCTTTAATTTGTGTCAGCACTTGATGTATGAACCTCTTCGAGCAAGCGTTTGGCACGTCAACCCGAATTCCAACCAAATCTGGGCCTGCGAAGTATAGGGTGGTAGATTAAAAAGAAATGTATAGGCCTTTGAGATGGTTGTGTCCAGAAGTTTAGCATCAGTTCCTCTTAGGGCCTCACTGCCGTACGTGATTGATGACTCTATTTTAATTTTGGCTACTCGTAATTGAGGAAGTAGAGTCTCGCCGGTCAGATTGGTCTTTAGCTGTTTCATTGTCACAGCTATTAGCATGCCTTTCCTCTTGATGGCCTCTGATTGGTTTTGGTAGCGGCCGCCTTTATCGACTTGGATCCCTAGATATTTGTATTCAGAGCAGTTTTAGATTGCATCCGAACCAAGCATCCAAGTGTACGACTTTTTGCTTCTAGTTATCGAAAGAACTTTTGTTTTACTAATGTTCACTTCTAATAGGTTTTCGACAGCATAACCATGAAGCGTGTTGATAAGGTTTTGAAGGCCAACTTTCGTGTGACTGACCAGGACCACGTCATCTGCATAGGAGATGCTGGACAGCCCTTTACCTCCTAACCGCGGAGCATGCGAATTGCAGGCATCTAAGGCGGGTGGCAGGTCAGCTGTAAAAAGATTGAAAAGAGTTGGAGCTAACACGCACCCCTGTTTTAGGCCCTTTGTGGTCGGAATGCGCCTAGAGAGGTGTGAGCCGTTCCCAAGCTTTACCTAGACCCATGTGTTTGTGTGCAACTCAATCAAAAGGTTTAGTAGGGGCGAGGGAATCCCCCAGGAGGCCAGTTTTCGCCATAGGATTTCTCGGTTGACATTGTCAAAGGCCGCTTTAAAGTCCACAAAGCAGAGGTGGAGAGCCTGCTTGGTCGCTCTTGCCTTGTCAATGAGCAACGAGATGGCGATCAAGTTAGTTGTTGTCCCCATGTCTTTGCAGAACCCGGTTGGCTGGATGGTATTAAGCTTTGGTTTGCAGCCCATTCTCGCAGATGGGTCAATAGGAGTCCTGCAAAGTATTTGGCCTCAACGTCAAGGAGTGCAATCAGTCAGTAGTTTTTTGGAAGGAGTCTATCCCCAGCCTTATAGATCGGTGAGATGATCGAGCCCCTCCATGAGGTGGGAAAGCACCCAGAGTTGGTGACAGATGAATAGAGGGGGATCAGTGTGTCGGCCCAGTAATCAGGTTCAAGTTTGAAGAGGGCCGGGGGAATACCGTTTGGTCCAGCTGCCCCATCTTTTCTACCTTTGAAGATTAGTTTCCTGATTTGAGCTGCAGAGGGTGCTAGAATTACGTCTTCACGTGGTGAGCGAATTTGCGGTTGTCTGCCACCCAGAAGATTAAGAGGCCCCCTTGTTTTCCTATCCTGGTGATTAAAGTGTTCATCAAGAAATACTTCCCAAGATGATTTCGATATGTGTGATGTTATTCCGCTGATTTTTGGATTTAGCAGTTTGTTTATGATCGACCAGAACTGGGCGCTGTTGTTGGCCATAGATGCATGATGAAGTTTGGCCCAGAAGTCAATGTCATTGGTCCTTTTAATTGCCCATTTCGATTTTTGATATCCGCTCGCTGCTTGTGGATCCGTGCTAGCAGCATTACATCCCCCGGGGTTTTCTTTAGCAATCTTAAAGCTTTATTAATTGATTGTTTGTATGATTTCATTGCCAGTTTCTGGGTGCCCGAGATCTTCATTGAAGCACCCTGTGCTGGTCGAGGAGAGTGCCGTACAGTTGTCGAGTAATTGTTCGCAAACTCCATCGTAAATTTTTCCCAGCCTGCCACTATATTGTCGGAAGGATAGTTTGAGGTGGTCAGCTGAGTTTTTGCCGCTAGAAATACCTCCGCAGTGCAACCATGTGTTTATAGACCTGAACCAACACGAAGAGGCCTACTGGACTATCCCCTATGCCCTGTCCATCCTCCACCCTTTCCCTTTCCCTAATCCACAAACCTCTACTTCGAAACTGATTGCCACGTCTTGTGTACGTTCTGAAATGATTATACATCCCCTGAATGAACATCATAAATCCACATTTATCTTTCTTGTTCACTTTGATAGTGAGCTAGATTTTTCACCTTTGTCTGTGTCCTCAGAACATCCTCCTTCTAGTCCTGGCATTTCAATTCACATCATTATGTGCTACAGGGGTTGTAGTTTTGGTTTGCTTCCATTGAACCAATTTACTACCTCACCTGATCTGAAACAATCTCTCATGAGGACTTGAAGTTAGATGACAGCCCTCTCTGGACGGATCCGTTTATGTCTTAATTGTCAGATGGGCCTGAAATCTCCTCAGAATATGTTCCCTGTTCATGCAGGCTGCCGCAGTATTTCTCCTTCCGTTAGCTAGAACATAAAGCACCAACATCCCCATCTCAGCTAGAGACGTGTACTACACCTGACTGAGGTGCTACACAATGATAAAACTGTCAATATTCAAATATGCAAAAGTGTTTCCTCAGTAGGTACTGAAGGTGTTCAGTGTTGTGCCAATACCTTCGACGGTCACAACACAAACTAAGGTAGCCCGAGGCTTACAACCCATGTGTCAAGGAGTCTACCTTGTTCACATCCTGCTGATACTATGGGGAAACGAAAAGGTGCTGGGGGGGCCACTTCTACTCCCCCCTATCCCCCAAAAGTCACTTCGATTGACCAGAAGCTCCAGAGGGCAATGGGGCAGAGTTTGCAGTCCGCACTCTGTCGAGTTTGCAGTCAGTTCAAACTCGGCGGAGTTTGAACTGACTGCAAGGAGATTGTCTCCAGGTTCTGGTTTGCACTTAACCTTTACACCTGGTTCAAGCACATCTACCATCCCGGCCCTTGCAGCCCCTGGACACCTGCCCAACAGCCGTGCATCATCGACTTACCCTTCTGGTGCAGCTCTCGCTCCTGCGGCGCTCTGTGAGGATTGTCCTATGGAAAACATTTGTTGAGACTGCCACACAAGTTGACATTGCTATCTCGCCCTTTCCAAAGGACTTTCACTCTAGAATCCTCACAATGGTGGGACTGTTAGTTGCCCATTATGGAGGATGTTGTAAATAGGTAGATGTAGACAACAAGACACTTCTTTGTAGTTTCAGGATAGGGTTATTAGATTACAGCAGAGCAACACAACTCGCCAGCTGACCAGACCTTCAACTGTCAAGTCTCTAACCTCCAAGTACAACATAGAATGTAGACAGGCATTGTGGGAGGCTAGTAGGTAGGAGCATAGAGGGAAATGTGATGGCAGCAGGTGGCCGTGTTGGAAGGAGAACTACTTTACTACACATCCTCCTCCTTTATCTAGAAAAGACAAATGACCGCAGATGGTCATGTTGGGGGAGCATATGTTTACTACACATCCTCCTCCCTTATCTAGAAATGTATTACTCACCATCCTCCTCCTTTATAATAGAAAGAAAAATAAAGATCGAGAAGGCAAACGAGCGTTAAGGGGCAAAGAGAGTTGAGAGTGAAATGTGAGGTGAGACACACCACCCAAAACAACTAATAGGTATCACCACCACCTATTCCCCTTAGAAAGACCAAAACAGGAAAAGACAGTCCACTTTCTCCTATCAGTCCATGACCAGCAAAGCACATAAAGAGACAGTTCACTTTCTTCAGCCTGTTTTGCGCTCCAAGATGGATTTAAAAAGAAGATATAATTGAACTAAAAGTTCCAATCTGGTTCTGGATCCCTCAAACAAGTTCTTGACGTCTTTCTCAAGTATTAGATCCGTTGCTCTGGTTGAGGGCCTCAGAATTAGATTTTGGTATTTAGACTCAAAGTTCAAGAAAATATTTTCCTTGATTTTCTTACATTTTCTGATACTGGACTCTTTATCTCAGTACTGGGACACAGAGACCCCGTTGCAGGAACTTCTTCATGGTTCTGGGAACATGTGTACCCTTCTACTTTACAGACAAGGTTAAGAGTTCCCTGACCAGCTTCCAGATGTGGAACGTTAGACCCGGTTTTGAGTCCTCTGGCCCACTTCTGGTCGCCATACCAGTCATGGGCTTTGTGCTCTTTTGAACGACCTTTGTCCAGTCCTTGTCCACTCTCGGATGACCGTTGTCCATTCATAGTAGTGGGAAGACCTTTGTCCCCTCTTGGATGACCTTTGTCCATTCCTAATTGTGGGAAGACCTTTGTCCCCTCTTGGATGACCTTTGTCCATTCCTAGTTGTGGGAAACCTTTGTCAGCTCTTGGATGACTTTTGTCATTCTTTGTTCTGGGACGAACTCTGTCCCCTCTTTGACGACCATTGTCCATTCCTTCTTCTGGGATGGGCTTTGTCCACTCCTTTGTCCTGGGACCTTAGTCCTCAGCTGGTACTCGGAGCTGTGTGTCCTGATGATTTCAGGGCATTTGCCACCTACTAGTTCTGGGACCATCATCTCCATCTTGTTTCTCTGACGTAATAGGACTAGTAGAACGTTAGTCCCTGGTTTGGATCCAGCGGCCGGCTTATGAGCTCGCTTTGAACAAATTGAACTCTACACCCTGTTCAGGGCTCTCAGTGTCGATGTGCTACTTGTTGTGGGACGTTAATCTCTGTTCAATGTCCTCTGACCTGTTACTAAGTTCTCAGCCACAGTTTAGAGTTGTCTGTCTCTGTCCTTAGCATTAGGCTAATTGACTCACAATGAGCCAGACGTGAGCTCTAAGACTTTGTATATGACATTCTGTAAGTTATAATCTGTGACAGTCATGAGTTAACAGACTCTGACACTGTTATAAGATGATGTCTATGACTAAGGAGGTCGACAGCATACTTTTCAACAGTACAGTACTTAGTTTGTTCAAAGCTCACAGTCGCTGTCCCTGGGAGTATTCACACGCTGCGATGGGTGCTGCTATGCCGATATAATTGTTTCTGTACTCCTCATTGATACTTCATAGTTGTAAGCACCACAGACTCTTCAAGCATAGATCGCAAAGAATATAGCAGTTGGGAGGTTTATTTTTCTAATATTGCTTTGACTCCAAACGTACTGTCAGGCTATGAGAAAAACGAAAACACAAGATATACTTTGAAAATCCACCAGGTGACACTACAGAGGACACAGCTAGTGGATGATTCCACCACTTCAGTAAAGGTCGTTATATGCTCGGAGCTTGCTCCAATCCAGGGGCGCCTTTCAGCACTGGAGCAAGGGTTAAGTGGCCCAAATAATTTGCAGTCTTCAACCAAGCAGGATGTTGGGCTTGTTTCCTCAGGTAGGGCAGTAAGCATGCCTGGTCCTAACACCGCCGAGACCCATCTGACCACACTGACCCCTCAGATCCCTCCGCAACTCCCACAACTTCTTCCAAACCTGTTGTGCCTTCTAACTGTGCTTCGCAGAGTAGAAATCTAGTTCAAACCAGGTCTCATCCATTGTAAGTCCCCATGCAGCAAGGTCCCGCTGGAAAACAGAGCTCCCGGTTGAACTGACGTACAAAAGCAAAGGCAATAGTGGGTCCTCTGGACTATCAGGTTTGCCACGTAATCGGAAAATTCAGTGATTAACCTTCCTCCAGCATCATGCCCATACATTGCAGTACTAACAGGAGTTCTCCATCTACGTGAAGGCCAAATGGAATCATACGATGAATTAGCAAATAAAACCTTAAAATGGCTCAGGCGAAACAGAGACTTGCCACGTTCGAAGGCTAGGAGTATCCTGTTCACTTAAAGGGTGGGGTTTATTGGACCAGGGCAGGTGGACTGCCCTGGGGACTGTGTTATAATTAATTTTAGAAATCCGCAACTGGACAACAGGTTGCTGATGACTGTTGGGAGAAACCAGGATGGTGGGTCAGGTATTACATTATTGCCATTATGTTATTTTTATAATCTAAATCGGTTCCCTAGGCCTGTTCATAATCTGCAGAAACAGAGATTATTTTTTCCACCAGTAGTAGCACCAGTGGTTGGCGTTCAGTCCTGTAATCATGTGGCTTTCAACATCCCTCTTTACAACCGGTTTGATGCCCTAGATGCCGTTGACTGACTAACTGATCAAGTAGGTGTCGAATGTATTGAACAAGCCATAACATTTAGCAAAGGACAGTGCTCGGACAGGCTCAGTCATGGGGCAAGTGACCGCCATTGCAAACCAGGTGATTTGAGTGATGAGCAAAGTTGTTCTCTCGCCTTCGCCACAGGCCAACTCTGAGATAGGAGTAGGGGCTCATCTGGTGCTAGACGACCAACTAGGCATACTCATGGGAGAAGCTGGGCAAACCTTTAATGCTAAATGCAGTGGGGATATTGATTGCTCCCTTATGACTGATTATATAATAGGGCCTGCACGGACAGTAGCACCTGGCAAAATGAAATGTAAGGGAGGTTCTGGAGCAGGGGTTAATCCCAGAGCCTAACTCGCGGGTAGATGTGAGGATGGGACCACTGGAAAGGAACCCGGAGCTTTCAGATATACAGCAGACTTCTCCTCCCACTAAACTACTCTCCTGGAATGTTGCAGGGCTGGGTCCAAATTGGATTGTGCTGATGGGGCTTTTTTATTGACCCTCATGACATTTGTCTTTTTCAAGAAACTTGGCTAACTACTGAATTTCAGTGTGTGCGCTGTTATGGAAATAATTATTGCCTCTGATAACATCCTATGTGTAAGTCTGACCTCCCCAAACATGGTGTTATATGTTTATAATATTTATTTTAGAACTGTTGGCAATGTTTATTTTAGACTTGTTGGTAATAAACAGGAAGCTCAAGCAGTCGAGATACTGCCCTTCCGGTGATGGTGTATAACATTTTTTTTTTGGGGGGAGGGGGAGGATTTTAATTGTCAGTATTAGTCCCTTAATACCAATGGTATTAACCTCTCATTGGCGGAAGATTGTGTTTGGTCCATTCCAAATCTAATAATATTTCTGAATAGGAAATGGTCAATTAAATGCCTTGGCATTAAAGCAGCGCATACATGCCTGTAATGGCAAATCCCCTTTGGATAGGGATGGAAAGCACACTTTCAATCAAACACACAGTACCAGTCTTATAGATCATATACTAATTGATCTGCGGCTCCGGCCATTTCTGATCAACATAGTAGATACACCCAGGGGTGACCATAATGCCCTAGTACTTAGCATGGGTTTTACAGATCATAAGGGGTCAGGAGCCACCCTGATCAGCTTGATAGTAGGTTACATCTATTCACTAATAGGCGCCGGGTTAAATGGAGTGACATGGCCCACTCGTTGGAAGGGGTTGGGCCAATTTATAGGCATATTGAGGGAATGTTAGGCCAACTGCTTGGTATGGAATTTGTCTTAGACCAGGAAACCCCTCTCCAGATAATTGGAAGCTTCCAAAAGTCAACGTTAAAGGGGCTTCAGAATTATTTTTATGTAGACTCAAAGCCCATGGCAGAAAAGAAAGGGTTTCACCCCACCCCAACCAACAACTCAATTTCTCACAATATAATTTCCAATTGTTAGCATAATCCCTTCAGTTTAACCCAAATATGTTAATGACACCACAGGAGCAAAGTGTTAGTGTTACTATACATTGAGTATCCATTTGTCAAGATCTCTAAATTATGGAATTGGCTTCATTAGAATCTATTCTGAATACATTATAGTACAGCAAAATTAATTCCCATAGTCAATTTTGTGCTATAAAGATAACCAACATATAATCAGTCACATGCTAGTTTCCTTTATTCTTCTACAGATGTCCTGGTGACATTTGCAAAGCGTTCGATCTTGGACTTACGACAATCATGTTCTAATCAGAAGCCAAACTTGACATTAGGAGGCCATAATATATGGATATATGTTATTAATTCTGTAATCTGGGCCACTCAAATTACGCCTCATTTGCATTAGAAGGCCATAAAACATGAGTATATGTTATTCATTCTATAGTCAAGGCCACTTGAATTATGCTTCACTGGCATTAGAAGTCCATAACCCATGGTATATGTCATTATTGCTATTGTCAGGGCCGCTTCAATTCTGCAATTCTGCAGCCGCCGCGTTTCTCAGATAATTATGGATTAGCTGCATTTGGCAGGTAATCCGCCATCTGCTGCATAATTTGCAGATTTCATTCAAAAAATGTTTCCAGGTCAAATAGATCAAAAGGTACTAAACTAAAAGTGCCAAATGTGGTAAACGTTCCCCAGACTACAATAATCGTTATTAAAATGTCAAAATAATGCTGCTACAAAGTATCCGAATAATTTGGCTTTTCTTGCTGCGTAATGTTGCCAATTTGGCCACATAAATTTTCCTCCACTGCTTCATATGTGAGGCGACCTTCCCTGTACTTCAGATAACTCTGTAGTGATGGGTGCACGTGGCTCCCCTCTGCCTGCCTGTTGGCCTTTGAAAAGCCTCTTGTTCAACCGGATAGTGGTTATTAACGTAATTCTCTGTCACAGATGGAGGCTTAGAAGGCATCGACTCTTGAAATTCTCACTAAATGAATGAGTTTCATACATTAAGGATGAAGAGCATCACAATTTTAAATCAGTCAATGATAAATATTGTGATGAGGAGTTGGCCTATAGGCTAGGGCCCTCAACCTCGAATCTGGGGAACCGGGTTCGAGTCTCAGCAAGGATGCTGAACATCCTGTGATTCTGGGCAAATCACTTAATCTCCTCGTGCCTAACAAAAAATGAATGTGTCCTCATGTAATGCAACTGGTGCTATGTAAAGTGCTCTGATACCCGATACCTTTTGGTCAAGTTCGCCTATATAAAACTCAGTTAAAAAAAAAACCACAGGGGACACATGACCACATTCGAGCCAAGCGCCGCTTGTCCCAGTATGGTTAGAGGAGTCTTCGTTTAATGCTGTTATATTCCCTGCCCCGTTTATGCTGACTCTGCTGCTCATACATAAGGACTTCTGCCACTGCTTCTTGCACACATGTGCGCGAGAGTGATTCTGATAACTGCCGCTTTCCAATTAACTATCATTTGCTGCCGTCAGCTGAAAACCCAGAATGGCCTAAAGCTCCCACTAGCAAGAAATTGTGTTGCTGCTGAGTCATATGCTATTCCTAGGAGGTTTTGCCAGGCACTTTCCCCAGAAAGGCTAGGGCGTTGATCCACGACACAGATGCTAGCATGCTAACATCTTGGTTTGACGTACAAAACCCCATGGCCGCCATATTGGTATAGGTAGGTGTTTGAGTGGGCAGCCCCTTGAGCTCGGAATCGAATTGTGAAGCGCTCTGATATCCTTCGGGATCATGTTTGCGCTATATAAAACTTTATAAATACATTAATTAATTAAACACATGATGTACTCACAATAGTGGCTGTACTTCCTTGTGATAAAGCTCAAGCTATCTGCTGCATGTCAGACCATTATTATGAAAAAAAGCTTGCGCAAGTCTTAAAACCATATTTTTTATTTGGATCTGTTCTTTTTTTACTTGCAACAACCTTGCATGAGTAATTCAGTGTCTGACCAGCTTGCTATTCCATTATAGAAAAAAATGCTGAGTAGCTTGTTAAATGTCTGGCTATTTTAGTAGATTGCACTTTGCATCAAAAAGTATGAGTGTTTGTGCTGGTCTTCTGAAGTTACACCCAAGCAATAACCCCCTAAAGCAAAGTGGTGCAAAGCACCACAAAGCTCTAGTTACATCGAGAAAAGGCACCTTTTCAAGGCAAAATACTGTTTTAAATGAGAAGTAAATACCCTTGCAAGAGTTTGCCCTGTTTTGCGTCACTTTGTGTGACATTTCCCTGGCACAAACTCTAAGTAAATCTGGTCCTAAATTCAGTATGCTGGGCTGTGAAATTAGAAAAATAAGCTGCTTTTTATGAGCAATGTTAATGTGGCAGTTACTTCACTTTCCCATTTCATTTACCGTGGGGGGAGGGGCATGGAAGGCGGGACCATGAGTAATTGGCCACTTTGCCCAGTGCCTTAAACTGTCTCTGATTTTAAGTCACAGCCACAGTGACAACTGGACAGGATCTGGGGTGGCGGGCGAGGGGGGGGGATGTAAAAAAATAAAAACTTACGTTATTGCAGGGCCGTGTCTCCTGTCTCAACTCCACCTTGGACTCGGCCGGAACAGGAAGCACCCAGGCTCCCATGACCAATCACAACACCAAAATGCAGCGTTGTGATTGGTCTGAGCACCGTGGTTCTTGTCAAAGACAAGGGGACCTGGGCATGTTTTCCACCCAGGCTGTGATGAAGCCTGGTGGAGAACATTCATGCCCTCTTGGAGTGAGCAAACCACTCCTCCCCTTTCCTGCTCTGAGAGGCTTGAGCAGCAGGAACAAGTAAGATGATAATAACACTGAGGTATTATAATTTTATTTAGTTCCACTGCTTAAAAGCAGTGGGGTGACGCTCTTCCGTCTTAGCGTAGAGCCGCCAATGGCCATTTATCTAAGGGAGTCTTCTTTAAAGAATGCGTACCTATCCTTACACTCAGCTATCCACTTCTGATAAGATTATCAGTTTTATCAGTGACAGCGTATAGGGTCAGCGTCCCTAAGTGATGTCTGCTGAATGTATTAATCAAGGTTTTCCCTAGGAAATGGATGCAGTGCCACGTAAGCTCAGTTGGTTGAGTGTCAACTGTGTTGCTTTCCTTTCCCTCCTTCTGAGATCAAAATTGTTTTTAGGTTGAGCCCGGACAGAGCATGCACTGCTCTGCCATGCATGCTGTATTTATGTAGGCCCTTGAATCTCCCCCCACTCTCCACCCACATTTTTCATTGACTTGTGTCATTGTCCACTGTAAACTGTGGCTGTTCATTGGTCTAAAGGCTTAATAGTCCCTCCTTAGTACTGCTGCGTCTCATTTTGTAACCTCCCATAGCGACAACCCCTGGTAAGTGTGTTGTTGCTCAGTAGGCTTTAATTACAGCCTCCAAGCACTATTTTCTCAAGTAGCTTCGTCCTACCCGCTGTTGCTGGCAGGACACGCTCTCTCCTAACGTTTCATTTTATTTTTTTAATGGCACACATTTGCAATGCGTAGATCTCGCATTTACAAACGTTTAAGCTTCTGCCATCTTTAAATACCAATGCCTTTTATTCATCTTTTTTAAAAACAACATAAATAAAAGGCATTGTCATTTACAATGTCAAAAGATCAAATTCTCGTAAATGCGAGGCCTATTGCATTGCAAATGCTTGTTTGTTACAACTGTTGGTGCGCCAAAGCACCAGCCTGCTTCTGGTGTGCAATGTGCAACGGTTTTATCTTATTACTCCTTACCACTTGGTCTTTTGGGTTGGGCTGCCAACTGTTTCACAATCTTGTGCATCAAAAACAGGCGTTTCACGGGCGAAGAGAGACTCAACAATCTCTTGGCTGAATTTAAGGATAATACCTGTGCTGTGTTAGGTCGCGCAGGAGATTCTTTTCGTGAGAATGCAGCTTGGTCCGTCCCTGGTGCATTATTCTAACATGAGACAAGCCGCCTGTATCCTGTGAACAATAACGCGGGATTATAACCTCAGCACACATGGAGCATAATGAGGTCAAATCCAGCTTCTTCTGCCCCAACCCAGAGTTTAGTTTTGGGCGTGGGAAGACAGAGGCTTCTCTGCCGAAAGGAGACAAAGTGACAACAAACTGCCCTCACCGCAAGGGAAGCTAGAAAGGTGTGGAGCAGTATCGTGTGAGGGGCCATTTTGAGATGCAGTGACGTGTGACCTAGTATGGCATTTATGTAGGGGATTAGAGTGTGGTGAGCGCATGGCACGACGATACAATACGTGGATTGTTGTGGTGTGGTACACTTCAGTTGGCGTGAGAGGGCTTTTTGAGGTGCAGTGACGTGTGATAATGGTTGTCATAAACGTGGTAGGTGTTTTGTTGAGGTGCAGCTAGGGAAGGCTTGGTACGACGGTATAATGTGTGGACTAATGCGACGTAGAATAGTGTGCAAGTGATGCATTATTCTGTATTTTGTGTGGTGTTGAATATTGTGGAGTGGTGTGTGGTATTTTCTGGTGTGATATATTGTGCTGTAAGGTGTAGAGTGGTATGGTTTAGGTTGCCGTGTCAATGCACAGAGTGCTGGAGTGGTGAGGGACATGTGGTTTGTCGTGTGACATGTAGATGATGTGGTGTGCATTCCGTGGGTCCGCATGGTATATAGCGCTTGGGGAGGTACAGAGTTCAATGAGGAACTGTCCTAAGTACTTGTGACAAATCGTTGCATCTTTGAAGCATAAGCAATCAAGAGGAGCTCCTAATGCCAACAATACATCTGCGCTCATTCAACTGCTTCAGGGTAGGGGTGTTCTCGGACAGTGAGCTGGTAGCACCCAACAGAGACGGGCGAGTCCACTGACGCACAGAGCGTCAGATCTCTACAGGCGGCAGGGTAGGTTTCCTCTGAATTCTGACTTTGTTGACGTCACTGCTCAGCAGTGGTCCGATTCTCACATAGTTGGTTGCAGGACTTTCCTTGAAACTCAAAGCAGTGGTGGGTGTACATAAAGTACAGAATGGTATGAAAACTGTGATCTGAACATAGGGTCCGCTTGGTCAGCGTGTGTGGGCGGCGGGGGTCAGAGACGTGGCTAACAAGTATTGGCATAGCCAATAGGTCTCGCCTTTGGGGCCTTATAAGCAGTGCTTTAAATGGGGCGAAAAAAGTGCAGGTACTCATTTAAATGTGGCGAGTGGGCGGGGCTTACAGGAAGACATGCTTCTTGACTTATATACCACTTGCAACACATACCAAAACACATGAGAAATGTCTTTCAATAAACAAAGAAGGTGTGTTTACTCATTACGCAACGAAAGCCAAACGTGGTGATATTTTCACACATCCTTGATTCTTCTTTTATGCACGCCTGTTCCCAAGGTACAACGCAGAACGCAGACCGCAGACCGCAGAATGTATACATAAAAATTACTTATACAAAACTATGTAAAAGGCTAAAATTATACCATGTGATGTTTATAAATCTAAAGCCATAGACTTCTTCTACCAGTGGCATCTTAAGAATTTTGGGGACCCTGGGCAAGAAATATTTTCAAGCCCTTGTTTGAAACAGCTTATAATTTTATTACACATTTTACATTTATTCATGCCCCATGATGACGAATAATCTTAACTTACATGTCAAAGGATGAGGTATAGAAACAAACAGAAGTGAGGTGATGAAAAAGTTTACCTTCCCAGGGTAAGCCCCTCGGAAAGTTAGGTGGGGGGGGGCAACTGTGCAAATAGTGTTTTGATGAATTGTGATTACGTTTTATTAAAGCTGGTAGGCAGATATTTTGTTTTTGGGAACCTTAGACTACAATAGTAGTAAACAAGTACTTGGCTGCAAAAAAAACAAAACATAATTTACAACGCCAATAGCTCTAACTTTAACGAATGCGAGACCTATTGCATGGCAAATGCTTTTTTGATGCTGCAGAGGAAGACTAGCCAGTGATATACGTGAAGTGGCAACCTCACTGCTGCCGGGGGGGTTGGGGAGGGGGGTGGTGATGCAAAAGCTCTGTAAGACACCCTCGCATAGGCTCTGGGCCACTACTAGTTTGTTAGCGATAGAAACAGAGGCATGACGCAACAAGATAAGCCCCCTTCACTGTACTGGGTGGGCCCTGACATCCCCAAAAATCAAATATATTTACAGGCCTTGGATCAAAATGGGTGCACCCCGGAGAACGAGACCCTCTGCTCCGCCTTCCGTATAGAGAAGGCTCCAGCGGTATGAGGGCGCATTAGGGATGGCGAATAAATGAGGATCGTCAATCTGTCTCGTGTTCTTGCCTGCACACAATATTGAAAGTCAGAGGTACGAAGAAAGGACTAATTTGAAATAATTCGTATTCATGTAGCCCTGTGGGTTCCTGTGTCAGTGGTCTCCTGGTAAAGCAAAGGCGACACTGCCATGTATGTGGACCCTGCGGTGGAAGATATCCGGGTAGACCAGTTCATGTAAGGGGCCCATGCACCAGAGACAACCCACAAATGTGAAGCTGAGATTGCCTTGCATTCAGGCCCATGCTCAGAAGTGTGGAGGTCAGAGCCCCATGTGTGGAGGCCCCTGAACTGTAATTGGAAGGGAGAGGCCTATATGCAGTGGCGTCCCGTGCAGGTAAGCGCGGTGAGGCAGTGGGGTGGGGTGTGGGGATTGGAAGTCAACATACGACGGAATAGTGAACATAAAATAAATAAATAAAACCACTTACCTTGTGCTCACTACAACGCCGAGTCGGTCAGTGGTTTTATTTATTTATGTTATGTACACTATCCCGTCGTATGTCGACTTCCACTCCTCCACCCTGCCCTGTCCCACCGTGCTTACCTGCACGGACCGTGACTGCTTATATCTGCTGGTCTCCACACATGAGCGTGGATGCAAATAGGCCTCTGCACATGACTGATTGAATGTTCTTCTGCCTCTACACTGAGGCAGAGTCTCAGATGTGCACATCTTTAGAAAGGAGTGTGGAGGAGAGAGACACATTTTTGCTGGTCACCACACTGGGGTGTGGATGTGAGCGTCCCATGTGTGGGCCTCTGTACAGCAGTATGGAGGTCAGAGTCTCATGTGTGGGCCTCTGCACAGGTTGTAGACCCTTGCTCATTTGTACTGCAGGCAATGAAACAATAGGACAGTAGAGACCAAAGGGCTTTATGTCTGGCTGAAGCCTAGGGCTATACAAAAATAAAGGTGACATGAGGCCTGCTTCATTCTTTCTGCCAAAGCAACCTCTCAACACACTTCAGAAGAACAGTAACTTCCTGAAACAGACTAGCTCGGTCCCTATATTCTTTTGAAATACCTGCCAATACCACCTTACGGTTAGAGGTACAAGACATTTTGAATGGACAGCTACAATGCACACTTTTGAAATGTGTCATAAGCTATAAAACTTGTAATTCTTAAAAGATGGTAGTGACCTGAGGCCTTTGTTGAATTTATGGTGATTTGGGTAACCTGGTGAGTGTGTGATTACTGAGTAATGTCTGACTGTTTCTCCAAGTCTGTTGGTTGAAGGAACCACATAAGAATATTACAGGAGAGAGAACATATGTTTCTTATAAACCAGAGTCTGTATCAGATAAAGTGAGAACTGGTGGCAGCCACAGTTTTTGTCCAACTAGTGTCTTAAATGGCAGAAGAGCTGGAGCAGTGCTATTTTACATCCTTAGGAAGCAATGAATGGTTGCTTGTCCCAGGAATAGTCTGAGCATGTGCTGCTTTTGGATGGAAATATAGCAGCATTTGTTGACTTATCTAAAGTAAACAACTAAACATAGAACAATAACACACACAAAGCGAACACCACATAACATGGAACGTCACAAAACAGTCAAAACAGAACTCAACACAAAACGTGCTGTACAAATAAACAGAATCCCATTGTAATATTGAGGCACAAAAAAAACAACAAGACGTGTTGTATATACTTTGTGGGCTTACATCCCACCCATTGCTTTTCATTTGTTGCTTTCAGTGTCCTTTAAAAATCCTTGCTTCCAAGTGGTTAATCTTTCCTATTTTCTCTCATTTTCATTGGTTGTTCACTCCCAGGGAGCAGCACCCCTTTACTTGTAGCCTTCCACTGGTCCCATTTTAGCAACTTTACAGGGGACTACTTTTTCTTTTGCCCAGGAGCACTCATACCAGTGCTTGATGTTTTCAGTCCCTCCAAGCTCCAACTTCCGTTTCTGTAAACATGGCTGTAATTCTTCTTATCTCTTCACATTTGCTCTGCGGAGACTTTTCTGCTCCTGACACACCTGTTTGATTTAAAAAAGGGTGCACATTGCCTGGAGGATAATCTCCTCTGAAATCGGTAATATTTGAGCTGACTGATATGCCATTGCAGGGGGCTTTGCTCTGCTTGTCATTTCCGCCCTGTAAAAGCCGGGAGGGAGCCAGCACGGCATTCCTGGGAGTTCATACCATAGCCGAGTTCCTGACCTTTCGGCTTCACACTACTGAGCCCCCTCCTCCCCACGAGCCCCGTGAGCAGGCCACAGAGGCCCAGGGCCAAGTCTCAGCACCAAGGTTCCAGTTGGAGTGACCTTATCCTGCAGTGTCTTCCTAACGCTCTCTTGTGCCATGCAGCATGAACCATGCAGGACAAAAGAGAGGTTCTTGTGGCGCATGCACTCCCTCTCACACGCTCACCCTCAGGAACTAGGCCTGTGCCGCAGCTCTTGACATGCAATACATCCCTCATAAAGCTAACTTTTCTTGCTTAGATTTAGAACGCAAGCATGTTATAAGGAGCCAAACAAATATAGTTAATAGTCAATGAGGCTCTTTTTCTTTTTTTTTTTACCGTAAACAATTACATTATTGGTGCCTGCACTCCAGCTGCAGTCCATTGTCTGATAGGCTGCAATGTGCTAAGAGCTTATGCTGCTGAGCTGTCTCCCTTACACAATGTTGCACTAATCTGTGTTTTGGGCGCTGCTAACAAAATAGTTTAACATGTCAAAATGGGCTAAAGATTTTTATGTCTGATGTCAATGTTTTCTATGGAACATAAAAACATACATGCCAACGTTTTCAAGCTGGGAAGTGTGAGGATTTGAAAAACAAAAACCGGGAAATTGCATTTTCACCATTGGATTCTATTGAGGCAGGGGAATTTTTAAGCGGGAGACACATGCAATAAAGTAAGTTTTAGGCTTCCAAAATTAGGAGTCTCCCAACTGAATCGCATCTATTGGCACGTAGGTAAAAAACGTACTTTGTTGGGGGTGAAAAGCAGGGCACGACGTGTACATCACCTAAATATCATTCTTAGTCCAACCAAGAGGCCAATATATTTCACTCTGACAAGTGACCCTGAAATCTAGCACAAAGTCTGATACCAGATGTCCGTCGTTGATGTATGTATTTTCATGCACTTCGTTGATGCTCAGCAGGTTGGCACCCTGCTGGTCGCAGCTTTTTCGAGCCTCATTCCAGAATAAGGCAGTCAGATAGTTAAATTGGTAGCAGCTGTTCGCAACTGGGTCCTTGCCCAAGAAGGTCTCACAATCACCTTACATGTTGTTTCTGCTCCCGCTCCCTGTGTTGCTTCACCCCGTTATGCTTCTTTCCCCACCTGCACCCTTCGTGCAGCTGCTCTACACATGAGTCCTCAGTGTTACTACCCCCTCAAAAAATGCTTTTGTGCCAAATTTTTAAAATTTTCTAATCCAACTCGGATTAGGAAAGAAAAACAATAAAGCCATTGGGAGACCTATTCGCTTTGCCAATGCTTGTTACCTTTGTTTAAGCCCCTTCATGGGTGCGTTTGCGATCAATCGTTTCTACTTGGGACAGAAGGGCAAGGCTGGATGGCTGCATCTTTGGTCTGAATTGAGCAAATACACAGCATTAAACCATTTGACATAATCTTCGGCTAGTAGAGTCTTTAGACTTACTTCACAGGCCTCCCTTTGTTCTGTGATGAGGATTGAGTTAACACTGTATTTGTGGAATGATTTATGTTTGACATTGTATGCTAGGATTGGATAGTGACAACACTTTTGTAACTTTGTTCAGCGTTTTTCTCCTCCTGAATCTGGCTGTGATGTTCTTTAATGCTCAAGATATCCATCTAGGAGGCCAGACTGATCCTCTTTCTGGATCTTTTCCCAGGGAGATGCCCTTATTCTGTTTGAAGCAACTCCATTAGCTGTGCACATCAATTCACATCTTTATCTTATCCTGGTCGAGCTTCCTGCCCCTGGAACCAGTTGAATTCCATAACATTGAGGGGCCCTGTGAGCCATAATAGATATGGCACCCCCACGTAGACTTTTATGGATGCTCTTCTTCCACCACTTGACCCGTCCTATTTAAAGTGATTCAGTGCATATGGAAAATGTATGCTTCTTCCCGTCCTTCCTCTGAGTTCATGCTTTTGTCTTTGCCTCATCCTATTCTTCATGACAGATGAATAGGCTGCATACATTTGGCACTCACTAGGGGTACCTTTTGAGCCTTGTGGATTGCCGTCATGTTCTGATCCAATCAAGCACTCTTTTACATTGTTTTATGGCAACTGATTGAGGAACCATCCTTATTGGGGGTAGGGCTTTGTAGGATCCCTATGAGCTCTCTGGCTTGTATTGGTGTGTTTTTAAACCGTCTAAGCCAGGGACATCGTTTCAGAAAGGATGCAGAAGGCCTCTTGAAGTAGGCTGGAAGTCCATGTTGGGATTTCCAGTCCACCAACCAGCTCTTGTGTTAGGGATAATATCATAGTCTAGTAGGTGATAAGTTGACACAATACAGCAATAGGTCAGAGTAAGACATGTTAATACCGTCAACCACTTTGCTAGGGTTTGCTTTATATTACCAAAAAGTGCCACTGCGAAATGTCCACCCACCCCCGGAAGCTAGTAAAACATCTATTCTAAATGAAGGCGGTGTCCCAGCGTCATTGGAGACAAGCTTCAAAACACCTCTGAATGCTGGGAATGGCTGCTCCGCGGACCACTGAGCAGTACTCTGACACACCGAGCAGTGCTACCAATTCCACTGGGTATTCCCCATTTCTTATGGGATCTTCAGGGACCAACACATGACTCCACTGTTTTTCCCACAGCTCCATGGAAGAACCTATGTCCATGGTTCTGGGTGACTATAATAGGGGCAGTAAAATACAGTTGTCCTGCCTACTCATAATAAAATATCAGTACATTCAACATTGTGGAACTTATTTCCAGCATGCATTGCACCAACTGAAGCGCGAGCAGAGTAAGAATTAAGAGTCAAATGAACTGTTATGGCTGGGCTCAATTTCCCACCTATGGCGGCTCATCTTCTTGAAAGTGGTCTGCATGAAGGGCCTGGTCTGGCTGAGAAGTCCTGTATGGTGACGTTTTCACATTCTACATATCCTTGAAATGTAATCTGTTGATGTGAATGGCCCACCCCATTGATTTTCAATAGCATCATTTAACTTTTTTCTCTCTTTTTATATATCACAATTTTTGTTGCATTTAATACTACAATATTTATATTTAACATTCCTTTTTCAGAGCTTTTCTGTGCTTTATCTTTTCACTCCGAGTGCTTGCTGGTTTCCTCCTCCCAAGCGCTTCTGTCCGAGGTAAGCAGCATTTAATGCGCGTCCTGAGCTGACATTTGTGGTCCTCCGCAGTACTTTAATGAGGCCCGAAGACTCGCCTCAGATTACCAGCCTCTGGATTAGGGCATCACCTACGGTGACCAACCAACCCTAAATTTCACAGACCGTCCGTAATTTGGATCTCACGTCCATTGTCCGCCCTTTTACGGACGTCTTTTGTCCGTAATTTTGGGCATTGCAGGGAACAGAGCTGTTCCCTGCTTGAAGCCTCAACTCCCTGATGGGTCCGCCTCGCACTCCTCCTCAGAGCAAAAGAGCAGCCCCGCCCTGCCCTTTGTCATTCTGTAAGCCGGCTAATGATTGTCACATAGAGAATGACAATGTATGTATGGGTGGAAGGGTAGATGGATGGGTAAAAGGGTGGATGGATGAGTGAAAGGGTGGATGGATGAGTGAAGGGTGGATGGTGGGCGAGTGAATGGGTGGGTGGATGAGTGAAATAATGGATGGATTGATGAATTGATAACTGAAAAGGTGAATGGATGGACAGATGAGTGAAAGGGTGGATGTAAGGATGGATGAGTGAGTGAAAGGGAGGGTAGATGGACAAAAGGATAGATAAATGAATGAAGGAGTGAAAGGGTGGATGGATGCGAGAAAGGATGGATGAGTGATAGGGTCAATAGATGGATTCATGAGTGGATGAGTAGATAGATGAGTGAGTGGGTGGATGGATGGAAGGAAGGAAGGATGGCTAAGTGAAAGGGTCGATGGAGAGAGAAAGGGAGGATGGATGGATGACTGAAAGGGTGAATGGGTGGGAGGATGAGTGACTGGGTGGATGGCTGAGTAAGTGAAAGGATGGCTAGATGGGTGAACGGGTAAATGGATGGATGAGTGAAAGGATGGATGGGTGGAAGAGTGGCTGGATGAGTGTACAGATCGGTAGGGTGAAAGGGTGGATGGATGCGAGAAAGGATGGATGAGTGATAGGGTCAATAGATGGATTCATGAGTGGATGAGTAGATAGATGAGTGAGTGGGTGGATGGATGGAAGGAAGGAAGGATGGCTAAGTGAAAGGGTCGATGGAGAGAGAAAGGGAGGATGGATGGATGACTGAAAGGGTGAATGGGTGGGAGGATGAGTGACTGGGTGGATGGCTGAGTAAGTGAAAGGATGGCTAGATGGGTGAACGGGTAAATGGATGGATGAGTGAAAGGATGGATGGGTGGAAGAGTGGCTGGATGAGTGTACAGATCGGTAGGGTGAAAGGGTGGTTTGATGGTAAAAGATGGATGAGTAAATGGGTAGATGGAGGAATGGAGGAGTGAAATGATGGATGGAAGGATACATGATGGATAGGTTTTCTAAATGGTTGAACATGTTTGGATATGGATGGGCTTACTTATATACTATTGCACAACCTCCTCTGATGTGTCTGTAAAACTTACCATTTGTCCTGAAGTTGTGTCCTGAATTTTGACCTCCTGTCCTTCATTTTTGTCCTAAATTCTGACCCTTGGTCCTGAATTTTTACACTCACCGTCCTGAATTTGCACCCATGCCATTTGGTCACCCTAGCATCACCGGAGCTACCTACAGCCAGTCTGCCATGCTAGATGTTTTCTTTCTTAATCAAGCCAAGAGTCCCATATGTGCTAACGCCGACAACCCTGCATATAAGGTGGTCCCACCAATGGAGAGATGTGTGCCCCTTGCATGCCACTGAGCCATGTGCTAAAATGACAATCTCATATTTACAGAACCCCAGGTCCCCTGCTTAGGAGGTGAACCAGGCAGGTTTAGAGCATGAGACCTACATTTGGAGGCTCTGGGACCTTGCGCGGGAGACAATATATGCGCTTGGAAGGTGGTAGCCCCATATGCGTAGGGCACCTGATGCCCCGCATACAAGGTGATCCACAAACGTTTGTGTTGGTTAGCCTATGTTGTGAAAGGCCTATGGGATTGCATAGGAGGTGTCCCAGGAAGTTCTGAGTCCTAGGTGTGCAAAGTCCTTGGGCCCCTGCATAGGAGATGAGCTGAGTTGTTCCATGGTGAAAGTCTTAAGTGTGCAGGGGCAATGAACTTTTGAACAGTTGTCAACTTGTGCTCTTCAGAAGTATGCGTCCCATGTGTGTAGGCTCCTGGGGGATCCCTCCATGGAAGGCAAGCTAACGCATGCATGTTTATTGTTGGAGTCCTATGTGTGCATGACCAGGGCCCCTACATAGGAGGTTAATCTGGAAATTTTAAAGTGGGAGTTCCTTGAGTCCACTACGCAAGCAGCAACTTGTGCTCTTCATAGGAGTGGTTGCATGTGTGCAGGGCACTTGGACCTCTGCATTTGAGGTTACCTATGCAGTTGAAGGTGGGAGTTCTATGCGTACACGGCCGCTGGACACCTTCATAGGGGGTGGCTTAAGCAGTTCAAAGCTTAGCACAAGTCCTAGGTGTGCAGAACCCAATTTCTCCCACTCAGGAAGTGACCCAGGAAGGCCTACGGCGGGAGTCGTATAGATGCAACCCCTATGCTGCTCTGCGGAACATGACTCCGACTGTACAAAGGAGGGTATTCTATGTGCACCTGCTCCAGTGCCAGAGGCTACCTTATGCATGCATAGTTGGACATCATGTGTTCAGACCTATGGTCACCTGTGTTGGTGGTAACAATGGTAGTGAAGGGGGGAAGTGCCAGCTTGCATGTCTGGTGTAGGAAGTGTCACAGCAGTCCAGATGTGGAGCCCATTGTATGACCGCCCCTGACAGTGCACTCAGAAGTTGTCAGGGGCAATGCAGAGGTCCCATGAGGGCATTCCTTGGATCCCTCTGGAGGAGACACACGGACACAGGGACCAGATGTGAATCCAGTGTGTCCAGGATAGTAGGCACAGCAAGTGACTCAGGCACTGCAGAGCTGCAGGTTCTATGTGTGCACTGCAGGGTGCTGTTCAGGATATGACCCGGGCAGTGCAGCAGTGAGATTTCTGTACATTCAGGCCCTTATGAAGAGTCTGACTGGGTCAGTGTGGAGATGGCTGGAAGGGCAGTCCTCCCCCTCGTGCCCACATGCTCTCCATTAGACTGGCACTGTCATCCTGAGAGCCGTTGGTTGCCTGGGAACGGGGTTGCCGTTATATTTAGTTAGACTTTCAACATCAATAATTTATCGAGGGCTTGAAGCGATGGTGCAAGAAGATGGATTGGAATGAAATCATTGTGGCAGAGAGAGCCCCGGTGCACCTTAGTGCAGGACTCTTGCCCGCGAGCCTGACACACGTTGGAGAGGTGCCATTCACCTCAATACACAGAGCCAGTCACACCTCACCCATGGCCCTGTGAGGTATCACCACAGAGAGACGCCTCACACTGCTCCCTGAGGAAACCTGGTGTACCTTGCAATCGGCGACCCCGGTGCCACTCCGTTCAAGGGCCCTCGTCCATCTCTAATCAAGGCTCCCCTCTGTAACTCCACTCATAAGGGTCCTGGTGTGAGTCCACCGACCAAGGTGTCCTTGAATACCATCACTCTAGGGGCCCTCGGGAATCATCACTCAAGGGGCTCTAAAGTACCTCCACTCAGAGGGCCCTCGAGAATCTCCATTCAAGGGGCCCTAATGTACCTTCACTCAAGGGGCCCTCGAGCATCTCCACTCAAGGGGCCCTAATGTACCTTCACTCAAGGGGCCCTCGATAATCTCCACTGAAGGGGCTCTAATGTCCCTTCACTCAAGGGGCCCTCGAGAATCTCCACTCAAGGGGCTCTAATGTCCCTTCACTCAAGGGATCCTCGAGTATCTCCACTCAAGGGGCCCTAATGTACCTTCACTCAAGGGGCCACCAAGAATCTACACTCAAGGGGCTCTATTGTATCTTCACTCAAGGGTACCTTCACTCAAAGGGGCCCTCGAGAATCTCCATTCAAGGGGCCCTAATGTACTTTCACTCAAGGGGCCCTCGAGAATCTCCACTAAAGGCACCCTCGAGAATCATCACTCAAGGGGCTCTAATGTACCTTCACTCAAAGGGCCCTCGAGAATCTCCACTCAAGGGCCCCTAATGTACCTTCACACAAGTGGCCCTCGAGAATCTTCACTCAAGGGGCTCTAATGTACTTTCACTCAAGGGGCCCTAATGTACCTTCACTCAAGGGGCCCTCAAGAATCTCCACTCAATGGGCTTTAGTGTACCGTCACTCAAGGGGCCCTCGAGAATCTCCATTCAAGGGGCCCTAATGTACCTTCACTCAAGGGGCCCTCGAGAATCTCCACTCAAGGGGCTCTATTGTACCTTCACTCAAGGGTACCGTCACTCAAAAGGTCCCTCGAGAATCTCCATTCAAGGGGCCCTAATGTACTTTCACTCAAGGGGCCCTCGAGAATCATCACTCAAGGGGCTCTAATGTACCTTCACTCAAAGGGCCCTCGAGAATCTCCACTCAAGGGGCCCTAATGTACCTTCACTCAAGGGTACCTTCACTCAAAGGGCCCTCGAGAATCTCCACTCAAGGGGCCCTAATGTACCTTCACTCAAGGGTACCTTCACTAAAGAGGCCCACGAGAATCTCCACTAAAGGGGCCCTCTAGAATCTTCACTCAAGGGGCTCTATTGTACCTTCACTCAAAGGGCCCTCGAGAATCTCCACTCAAGGGGCCCTAATGTACCTTCACTCAAGGGGCCCTCGAGAATCTTCACTCAAGGGGCTCTAATGTACCTTCACTCAAGGAGCCCTAATGTACCGTCACTAAAGGGGCCCTCGAGAATCTCCACTCAAGGGTCCCTAATGTACCTTCACTCAAGGGATCCTCGAGTATCTCCATTCAAGGGGTCCTGGTATCTCTAATTAAGGGGTCCCGATGCATCTGCTCTTTAGGGGGCCTAGTATATCGCCGCTCGAGAGATCCTGGTGTATTTCCATTGATAGGGCCACCATGTGTCTACACTCAAGGGGTCCTAGTCTAAAAGCAGTCAAGGAGCCCCGGTGTAACTCCACTCAAGGAGCCATGATTTTATCTTTTCTCCTGGGATCCTAGTAAATCTCCACTGAAGGGGCCCTGTGGTATCTCCACACAAGGGGGCCTGGTGTATATTCACTCCAAGGGGCCTGGTGTACCTCCACACAAGGGACCCTGGCGTATCTGCACTCCAGGGGCCCCGGTGTACCTTCACTCAATGTATCACAGTATATCACCTCTGAGGGAGTTCTTCTCCGTTGACCTCCATTCAGAGAGCATTAGCACGCAACCAGGGGTGCATCTGTGTCTGTGCTATTGGGGTAAGTCTGAGATTTCCAGACAATCACTGCATTTACATCAATAATATGGTGGGATGAGTACGGATGTGTGTGTCCTTGGGGTGGGGGGTGAGGCTATGAGGGAAGTCTTATGAACATTTAACAACATTCATAGTGTCATCAGTATAGAGTACCACACATTATTAGGTATCTAAGTGCAGGAATCAGCCCGATTGTACCAATACTGACTGCAGATCTCATAAATATAAAGAGTCTGTGAACTTTTTATTTATTCAAAGTCTCCCATTGTTTCTAAGGGGCCTGCCCCTGCCTTTCCTCCGTCTGTGCCCTAATGTCGTTTTCCCAAGCAAGCCAAGAAGACTTCTTGGAGAGTGATAGCGCTGAAAACTGATGAGCCGTTTTCTAGTAAGTTACATTTAACCCCATTTTCTCTACGAGTTGAAAAGTGGCTAAATGTTGACGATCTTCTTTTTCTCGCAATAACTTAAGAGAGTCACACAAGGCATGGTTGTAATGCACACCCTACATGCAGAACTATCCGTTAAGTATAGTGTGTATTCTCCAGTTGTACATATGTTCCTTTACTCCTCTGCATCTAGCAGCTCAGCCAGTGTGAGTGTTCTGGTTAGAATGATAGTGTGAGTGGAATGCTTGGGTGCAAGAGTGTTGTCAGTTGAGGATGGGCTTAGCAGCTAGGAGGCTGCTCCTGGTGGGGCTTAATTTATCTACATCTATGAACTTAATAAACCACTTCTACTTATACCTGGCCACGTCTACAGTGTCTACTTATGACACCTGAACATGTGGGACCAGCCCACTACATTTATGGCGACGATCTACATGGGATTTTTCTTCTACTCAACGTGCCAAGTAAGAGGAGTCAAGATAAAGCTAATGGAACCAAGAGTCCACTACATATAGGTTGTGAACACAGTGGTCGCCAAAATTAAGTATGTTTGTGAAAGAAAGCTTTGACATTTTGCAGTCAATATTTCTTGTTAATAGCCTTCATGGAAATGATGGACCTGAGCTACAGGCAAGTGCTCATAAGTGGAGTGAGGAACAATAAGTCACAGTCCTGACTAGCTCCAAAGTCCGGTATACTATTGACACCCGCGCTCCCGCCAATTATTAGCTTATTGTGAGTACTTTCAGGCTGTGTGCTGTCAAGCCCTCTTCTCTGTCCTATTCCGCTCTTAAATGAATGAATGAATACGCATTTCCTAAATTTACTGCAATCTCACTAGGGCCGTATTACGAGTTAGGCAGAACGAAATGAATGCGTGTTTTTGTGTGTGCTTTATTATTCGATTTTAGGTGTTTCCACGTCTGGATTTTCCAGGCGTGGAAGGACCTGATTCCATTTTATTTGCTGGTAAGACCAGCCAGAAAAATCACAAAACTTTGGATGCAGCAAGAGCCAAGTGTCACTCCTACTTTTTTCCAATGGGGCGGTGGAACATATAATGCTACCCCCCTTACAAAAAGATTCCGCCTTCCCTCATCCTACATAGGATACATTTACAATATGCTTGGAGCAGGTGATAAATGTGGGTGTTAAACCTAGCGGATTTAGAAATTATGAGTGGTTTATGGCTGGAAGAATTATCCCTACATGTTAATTCCCCATTCAGGCATCCTAACCCATAATTGCAAGTACTGGGTGGGTGTAAGACACAGGAATGGTAAATGTGATCATTCAAATTGTAGTTGGGGGTCCAAAAGATCTCTTTAGTTGTGGTATACTATAAAAAGGAAACACTAATGAAATGAAGCAGGCTACAAAGCATCCTTAGTTTGACTCTACCAACAGTTATCATGTTACAACTTAAATGAAAGTCTGTTCTTATATTTAGGATTGTTTTTTTAAACATTTTCTTTATATATTATATTGATAATAATATTCTGGAAATGTAAACGATTTTTTTTTAGAAATATTTTTTTATTGAACATGAATAAACTATCTTTATGATAATAAACTAGCTTTGCAGTGTTCCTCTACTTTGTCTTACACTATCCAGGGATACGTCACTGTTGAGACAATCACAGAGCATTCACAACCCACATCTATTCCGGCCTGCAACATGTACAGCTGTCCCTCTGATGAGACATTCACAGATCTCTCACATTGCACCTTCACAATGTCTGTGATGCAGCAATGTCCATGGAGACTCATGGTGAGGCTCCGCTTTCCTGCACCCTGCGCCCCATTTCAGGTATTGAAGCATTCACAAGCCCTTATGATGCACCTCTGCTGATCTGCACCTTGAACTGCTATCCCGTGCTGATCCTATCACAGAGCTCTCACATTGCACCTTCAAAATGTCTTTGTGATGCAGAAATGTCCATGGAGACTCATGGTAAAGCTCCCCTTTCCTGCACCGTGTGCCCCATTTCAGATATTGAGGCATTTCCAAGCCCTTATGCTGCATCTCTGCTGATCTGCACCTTGAACTGCTTTTCCAATGCTGATCCTTTCACACAGCTCTCACAGTGCACCTTCACAATGTCTGTGATGCAGCAATGTCCATGGAGACTCATGGTGAGGCTCCGCTTTCCTGCGCCGTGCGCCCATTTCAGGTATTGAGGCATTTGCAAGCCCTTATGCTGCATCTCTGCTGATCTGCACCTTGAACTGCTTTTCCAATGCTGATCCTTTCACACAGCTCTCACAGTGCACCTTCACAATGTCTGTGATGCAGCAATGTCCATGGAGACTCATGGCGGGCCTCCCCTTTCCTGCACCGTGCGCCCCATTTCAGGTATTGAGGCATTTGCAAGCCCTTATGCTGCATCTCTGCTGATCTGCACCTTGAACTGCTTTTCCAATGCTGATCCTTTCACACAGCTCTCACAGTGCACCTTCACAATGTCTGTGATGCAGCAATGTCCATGGAGACTCATGGTGAGGCTCCGCTTTCCTGCACCGTGTGCCCCATTTCAGATATTGAGGCATTTCCAAGCCCTTATGCTGCATCTCTGCTGATCTGCACCTTGAACTGCTTTTCCAATGCTGATCCTTTCACACAGCTCTCACAGTGCACCTTCACAATGTCTGTGATGCAGCAATGTCCATGGAGACTCATGGCGGGCCTCCCCTTTCCTGCGCCGTGCGCCCATTTCAGGTATTGAGGCATTTGCAAGCCCTTATGCTGCATCTCTGCTGATCTGCACCTTGAACTGCTATTCCAATGCTGATCCTTTCACACAGCTCTCACAGTGCACCTTCACAATGTTTGTGATGCAGCAATGTCCATGGAGACTCATGGCGGGCCTCCCCTTTCCTGCGCCGTGCGCCCATTTCAGGTATTGAGGCATTTGCAAGCCCTTATGCTGCATCTCTGCTGATCTGCACCTTGAACTGCTATTCCAATGCTGATCCTTTCACACAGCTCTCACAGTGCACCTTCACAATGTCTGTGATGCAGAAATGTCCATGGAGACTCATGGTAAAGCTCCCCTTTCCTGCACCGTGTGCCCCATTTCAGATATTGAGGCATTTCCAAGCCCTTATGCTGCATCTCTGCTGATCTGCACCTTGAACTGCTTTTCCAATGCTGATCCTTTCACACAGCTCTCACAGTGCACCTTCACAATGTCTGTGATGCAGCAATGTCCATGGAGACTCATGGTGAGGCTCCGCTTTCCTGCGCCGTGCGCCCATTTCAGGTATTGAGGCATTTGCAAGCCCTTATGCTGCATCTCTGCTGATCTGCACCTTGAACTGCTTTTCCAATGCTGATCCTTTCACACAGCTCTCACAGTGCACCTTCACAATGTCTGTGATGCAGCAATGTCCATGGAGACTCATGGCGGGCCTCCCCTTTCCTGCACCGTGCGCCCCATTTCAGGTATTGAGGCATTTGCAAGCCCTTATGCTGCATCTCTGCTGATCTGCACCTTGAACTGCTTTTCCAATGCTGATCCTTTCACACAGCTCTCACAGTGCACCTTCACAATGTTTGTGATGCAGCAATGTCCATGGAGACTCATGGCGGGCCTCCCCTTTCCTGCGCCGTGCGCCCATTTCAGGTATTGAGGCATTTGCAAGCCCTTATGCTGCATCTCTGCTGATCTGCACCTTGAACTGCTTTTCCAATGCTGATCCTTTCACACAGCTCTCACAGTGCACCTTCACAATGTCTGTGATGCAGCAATGTCCATGGAGACTCATGGTGAGGCTCCGCTTTCCTGCGCCGTGCGCCCATTTCAGGTATTGAGGCATTTGCAAGCCCTTATGCTGCATCTCTGCTGATCTGCACCTTGAACTGCTTTTCCAATGCTGATCCTTTCACACAGCTCTCACAGTGCACCTTCACAATGTCTGTGATGCAGCAATGTCCATGGAGACTCATGGCGGGCCTCCCCTTTCCTGCACCGTGCGCCCCATTTCAGGTATTGAGGCATTTGCAAGCCCTTATGCTGCATCTCTGCTGATCTGCACCTTGAACTGCTATTCCAATGCTGATCCTTTCACACAGCTCTCACAGTGCACCTTCACAATGTCTGTGAGGCAGCAATGTCCATGGAGACTCATGGTGAGGCTCCGCTTTCCTGCGCCGTGCGCCCATTTCAGGTATTGAGGCATTTGCAAGCCCTTATGCTGCACAGCTGCTGATCTGCACCTTGAACTGCTATTCCAATGCTGATCCTTTCACACAGCTCTCACAGTGCACCTTCACAATGTCTGTGATGCAGCAATGTCCATGGAGACTCATGGTGAGGCTCCGCTTTCCTGCGCCGTGCGCCCATTTCAGGTATTGAGGCATTTGCAAGCCCTTATACTGCACAGCTGCTGATTTGCACCTTGAACTGCTATTCCAATGCTGATCCTTTCACACAGCTCTCACAGTGCACCTTCACAATGTCTGTGATGCAGCAATGTCCATGGAGACTCATGGTGAGGCTCCGCTTTCCTGCGCCGTGCGCCCATTTCAGGTATTGAGGCATTCACAAGCCCTTATGCTGCACAGATGCTGATCTGCACCTTGAACTGCTATTACAATGCTGATCCTTTCACACAGCTCTCACAGTGCACCTTCACAATGTCTGTGATGCAGCAATGTCCATGGAGACTCATGGTGAGGCTCCGCTTTCCTGCGCCGTGCGCCCATTTCAGGTATTGAGGCATTTGCAAGCCCTTATACTGCACAGCTGCTGATTTGCACCTTGAACTGCTATTCCAATGCTGATCCTTTCACACAGCTCTCACAGTGCACCTTCACAATGTTTGTGATGCAGCAATGTCCATGGAGACTCATGGTGAGGCTCCGCTTTCCTGCGCCGTGCGCCCATTTCAGGTATTGAGGCATTTGCAAGCCCTTATGCTGCACAGCTGCTGATCTGCACCTTGAACTGCTATTCCAATGCTGATCCTTTCACACAGCTCTCACAGCGCACCTTCACAATGTCTGTGATGCAGCAATGTCCATGGAGACTCATGGTGAGGCTCCGCTTTCCTGCGCCGTGCGCCCATTTCAGGTATTGAGGCATTTGCAAGCCCTTATGCTGCACAGCTGCTGATCTGCACCTTGAACTGCTATTCCAATGCTGATCCTTTCACACAGCTCTCACAGTGCACCTTCACAATGTCTGTGATGCAGCAATGTCCATGGAGACTCATGGTGAGGCTCCGCTTTCCTGCGCCGTGCGCCCATTTCAGGTATTGAGGCATTCACAAGCCCTTATGCTGCACAGCTGCTGATCTGCACCTTGAACTGCTTTTCCAATGCTGATCCTTTCACACAGCTCTCACAGTGCACCTTCACAATGTCTGTGATGCAGCAATGTCCATGGAGACTCATGGTGAGGCTCCGCTTTCCTGCGCCGTGCGCCCATTTCAGGTATTGAGGCATTTGCAAGCCCTTATGCTGCACAGCTGCTGATCTGCACCTTGAACTGCTATTCCAATGCTGATCCTTTCACACAGCTCTCACAGTGCACCTTCACAATGTCTGTGATGCAGCAATGTCCATGGAGACTCATGGTGAGGCTCCGCTTTCCTGCGCCGTGCGCCCATTTCAGGTATTGAGGCATTTGCAAGCCCTTATGCTGCACAGCTGCTGATCTGCACCTTGAATTGCTATTCCAATGCTGATCCTTTCACACAGCTCTCACAGTGCACCTTCACAATGTCTGTGATGCAGCAATGTCCATGGAGACTCATGGTGAGGCTCCGCTTTCCTGCGCCGTGCGCCCATTTCAGGTATTGAGGCATTCACAAGCCCTTATGCTGCACAGCTGCTGATCTGCACCTTGAACTGCTTTTCCAATGCTGATCCTTTCACACAGCTCTCACAGTGCACCTTCACAATGTCTGTGATGCAGCAATGTCCATGGAGACTCATGGTGAGGCTCCGCTTTCCTGCGCCGTGCGCCCATTTCAGGTATTGAGGCATTTGCAAGCCCTTATGCTGCATCTCTGCTGATCTGCACCTTGAACTGCTTTTCCAATGCTGATCCTTTCACACAGCTCTCACAGTGCACCTTCACAATGTCTGTGATGCAGCAATGTCCATGGAGACTCATGGCGGGCCTCCCCTTTCCTGCACCGTGCGCCCCATTTCAGGTATTGAGGCATTTGCAAGCCCTTATGCTGCATCTCTGCTGATCTGCACCTTGAACTGCTATTCCAATGCTGATCCTTTCACACAGCTCTCACAGTGCACCTTCACAATGTCTGTGATGCAGCAATGTCCATGGAGACTCATGGTGAGGCTCCGCTTTCCTGCGCGGTGCGCCCATTTCAGGTATTGAGGCATTTGCAAGCCCTTATACTGCACAGCTGCTGATTTGCACCTTGAACTGCTATTCCAATGCTGATCCTTTCACACAGCTCTCACAGTGCACCTTCACAATGTCTGTGATGCAGCAATGTCCATGGAGACTCATGGTGAGGCTCCGCTTTCCTGCGCCGTGCGCCCATTTCAGGTATTGAGGCATTCACAAGCCCTTATGCTGCACAGCTGCTGATCTGCACCTTGAACTGCTATTACAATGCTGATCCTTTCACACAGCTCTCACAGTGCACCTTCACAATGTCTGTGATGCAGTAATGTCCATGGAGACTCATGGTGAGGCTCCGCTTTCCTGCGCCGTGCGCCCATTTCAGGTATTGAGGCATTTGCAAGCCCTTATACTGCACAGCTGCTGATTTGCACCTTGAACTGCTATTCAAATGCTGATCCTTTCACACAGCTCTCACAGTGCACCTTCACAATGTTTGTGATGCAGCAATGTCCATGGAGACTCATGGTGAGGCTCCGCTTTCCTGCGCCGTGCGCCCATTTCAGGTATTGAGGCATTTGCAAGCCCTTATGCTGCACAGCTGCTGATCTGCACCTTGAACTGCTATTCCAATGCTGATCCTTTCACACAGCTCTCACAGTGCACCTTCACAATGTCTGTGATGCAGCAATGTCCATGGAGACTCATGGTGAGGCTCCGCTTTCCTGCGCCGTGCGCCCATTTCAGGTATTGAGGCATTTGCAAGCCCTTATGCTGCACAGCTGCTGATCTGCACCTTGAACTGCTATTCCAATGCTGATCCTTTCACACAGCTCTCACAGTGCACCTTCACAATGTCTGTGATGCAGCAATGTCCATGGAGACTCATGGTGAGGCTCCGCTTTCCTGCGCCGTGCGCCCATTTCAGGTATTGAGGCATTCACAAGCCCTTATGCTACACAGCTGCTGATCTGCACCTTGAACTGCTATTCCAATGCTGATCCTTTCACACAGCTCTCACAGTGCACCTTCGCAATGTCTGTGATGCAGCAATGTCCATGGAGACTCATGGTGAGGCTCCGCTTTCCTGCGCCGTGCGCCCATTTTAGGTATTGAGGCATTTGCAAGCCCTTATACTGCACAGCTGCTGATTTGCACCTTGATCTGCTATTCCAATGCTGATCCTTTCACACAGCTCTCACAGTGCACCTTCACAATGTTTGTGATGCAGCAATGTCCATGGAGACTAATGGTGAGGCTCCGCTTTCCTGCGCCGTGCGCCCATTTCAGGTATTGAGGCATTTGCAAGCCCTTATGCAGCACAGCTGCTGATCTGCACCTTGAACTGCTATTCCAATGCTGATCCTTTCACACAGCTCTCACAGTGCACCTTCACAATGTCTGTGATGCAGCAATGTCCATGGAGACTCATGGTGAGGCTCCGCTTTCCTGCGCCGTGCGCCCATTTCAGATATTGAGGCATTTCCAAGCCCTTATGCTGCATCTCTGCTGATCTGCACCTTGAACTGCTTTTCCAATGCTGATCCTTTCACACAGCTCTCACAGTGCACCTTCACAATGTCTGTGATGCAGCAATGTCCATGGAGACTCATGGTGAGGCTCCGCTTTCCTGCGCCGTGCGCCCATTTCAGGTATTGAGGCATTTGCAAGCCCTTATGCTGCATCTCTGCTGATCTGCACCTTGAACTGCTTTTCCAATGCTGATCCTTTCACACAGCTCTCACAGTGCACCTTCACAATGTCTGTGATGCAGCAATGTCCATGGAGACTCATGGCGGGCCTCCCCTTTCCTGCACCGTGCGCCCCATTTCAGGTATTGAGGCATTTGCAAGCCCTTATGCTGCATCTCTGCTGATCTGCACCTTGAACTGCTATTCCAATGCTGATCCTTTCACACAGCTCTCACAGTGCACCTTCACAATGTCTGTGATGCAGCAATGTCCATGGAGACTCATGGTGAGGCTCCGCTTTCCTGCGCCGTGCGCCCATTTCAGGTATTGAGGCATTTGCAAGCCCTTATACTGCACAGCTGCTGATTTGCACCTTGAACTGCTATTCCAATGCTGATCCTTTCACACAGCTCTCACAGTGCACCTTCACAATGTCTGTGATGCAGCAATGTCCATGGAGACTCATGGTGAGGCTCCGCTTTCCTGCGCCGTGCGCCCATTTCAGGTATTGAGGCATTCACAAGCCCTTATGCTGCACAGCTGCTGATCTGCACCTTGAACTGCTATTACAATGCTGATCCTTTCACAGAGCTCTCACAGTGCACCTTCACAATGTCTGTGATGCAGCAATGTCCATGGAGACTCATGGTGAGGCTCCGCTTTCCTGCGCCGTGCGCCCATTTCAGGTATTGAGGCATTTGCAAGCCCTTATACTGCACAGCTGCTGATTTGCACCTTGAACTGCTATTCCAATGCTGATCCTTTCACACAGCTCTCACAGTGCACCTTCACAATGTTTGTGATGCAGCAATGTCCATGGAGACTCATGGTGAGGCTCCGCTTTCCTGCGCCGTGCGCCCATTTCAGGTATTGAGGCATTTGCAAGCCCTTATGCTGCACAGCTGCTGATCTGCACCTTGAACTGCTATTCCAATGCTGATTCTTTCACACAGCTCTCACAGTGCACCTTCACAATGTCTGTGATGCAGCAATGTCCATGGAGACTCATGGTGAGGCTCCGCTTTCCTGCGCCGTGCGCCCATTTCAGGTATTGAGGCATTTGCAAGCCCTTATGCTGCACAGCTGCTGATCTGCACCTTGAACTGCTATTCCAATGCTGATCCTTTCACACAGCTCTCACAGTGCACCTTCACAATGTCTGTGATGCAGCAATGTCCATGGAGACTCATGGCGGGCCTCCGCTTTCCTGCGCCGTGCGCCCATTTCAGGTATTGAGGCATTTGCAAGCCCTTATGCTGCACAGCTGCTGATCTGCACCTTGAACTGCTATTCCAATGCTGATCCTTTCACACAGCTCTCACAGTGCACCTTCACAATGTTTGTGATGCAGCAATGTCCATGGAGACTCATGGTGAGGCTCCGCTTTCCTGCGCCGTGCGCCCATTTCAGGTATTGAGGCATTTGCAAGCCCTTATGCTGCACAGGTGCTGATCTGCACCTTGAACTGCTATTCCAATGCTGATCCTTTCACACAGCTCTCACAGTGCACCTTCACAATGTTTGTGATGCAGCAATGTCCATGGAGACTCATGGTGAGGCTCCGCTTTCCTGCGCCGTGCGCCCATTTCAGGTATTGAGGCATTTGCAAGCCCTTATGCTGCACAGCTGCTGATCTGCACCTTGAACTGCTATTCCAATGCTGATCCTATCACAGAGCTCTCACAGTGCACCTTCACAATGTTTGTGGTGCAGCAATGTCCATGGAGACTCATGGTGAGGCTCCGCTTTCCTGCGCCGTGCGCCCATTTCAGGTATTGAGGCATTTGCAAGCCCTTATGCTGCACAGCTGCTGATCTGCGCCTTGAACTGCTATTCCAATGCTGATCCTATCACAGAGCTCTCACAGTGCACCTTCACAATGTTTGTGATGCAGCAATGTCCATGGAGACTCATGGTGAGGCTCTGCTTTCCTGCGCCGTGCGCCCATTTCAGGTATTGAGGCATTTGCAAGCCCTTATGCTGCACAGCTGCTGATCTGCACCTTGAACTCCTATTCCAATGCTGATCCTATCACAGAGCTCTCACAGTGCACCTTCACAATGTTTGTGATGCAGCAATGTCCATGGAGACTCATGGTGAGGCTCCGCTTTCCTGCGCCGTGCGCCCATTTCAGGTATTGAGGCATTTGCAAGCCCTTATGCTGCACAGCTGCTGATCTGTACCTTGAACTGCTATTCCAATGCTGATCCTTTCACAGAGCTCTCACAGTGCACCTTCACAATGTTTGTGATGCAGCAATGTCCATGGAGACTCATGGTGAGGCTCCGCTTTCCTGCGCCGTGCGCCCATTTCAGGTATTGAGGCATTTGCAAGCCCTTATGCTGCACAGCTGCTGATCTGCACCTTGAACTGCTATTCCAATGCTGATCCTATCACAGAGCTCTCACAGTGCACCTTCACAATGTTTGTGATGCAGCAATGTCCATGGAGACTCATGGTGAGGCTCCGCTTTCCTGCGCCGTGCGCCCATTTCAGGTATTGAGGCATTTGCAAGCCCTTATGCTGCACAGCTGCTGATCTGCACCTTGAACTGCTATTCCAATGCTGATCCTTTCACACAGCTCTCACAGTGCACCTTCACAATGTTTGTGATGCAGCAATGTCCATGGAGACTCATGGTGAGGCTCCGCTTTCCTGCGCCGTGCGCCCATTTCAGGTATTGAGGCATTTGCAAGCCCTTATGCTGCACAGCTGCTGATCTGCACCTTGAACTGCTATTCCAATGCTGATCCTATCACAGAGCTCTCACAGTGCACCTTCACAATGTCTGTGATGCAGCAATGTCCATGGAGACTCATGGTGAGGCTCCGCTTTCCTGCGCCGTGCGCCCATTTCAGGTATTGAGGCATTTGCAAGCCCTTATGCTGCACAGCTGCTGATCTGCACCTTGAACTGCTATTCCAATGCTGATCCTTTCACACAGCTCTCACAGTGCACCTTCACAATGTTTGTGATGCAGCAATGTCCATGGAGACTCATGGTGAGGCTCCGCTTTCCTGCGCCGTGCGCCCATTTCAGGTATTGAGGCATTTGCAAGCCCTTATGCTGCACAGCTGCTGATCTGCACCTTGAACTGCTATTCCAATGCTGATCCGTTCACACAGCTCTCACAGTGCACCTTCACAATGTCTGTGATGCAGCAATGTCCATGGAGACTCATGGTGAGGCTCCGCTTTCCTGCGCCGTGCGCCCATTTCAGGTATTGAGGCATTTGCAAGCCCTTATACTGCACAGCTGCTGATTTGCACCTTGAACTGCTATTCCAATGCTGATCCTTTCACACAGCTCTCACAGTGCACCTTCACAATGCCTGTGATGCAGCAATGTCCATGGAGACTCATGGTGAGGCTCCGCTTTCCTGCGCCGTGCGCCCATTTTAGGTATTGAGGCATTTGCAAGCCCTTATACTGCACAGCTGCTGATTTGCACTTTGAACTGCTATTCCAATGCTGATCCTTTCACAGAGCTCTCACAGTGCACCTTCGTCCTAGTTCTCAGAATGCACTGGCACCTCATTACGAATGCCTTCACACTTAGGGCGCTATTAGAAATAATTTGGCCCCAACTTGTTTTAGCAACCCGTTGAACGTCCATATTTTGATGAAATAGTTGTGGTCAACATCTGCTTAACAGGCAGGTTCTCAGCTTCAAACCCCAATGGCCATCTGAGAATTGTTTTACCATGGTGCCAATTTATGACACTTGCTATTAACTGACGAAAGAGGTTGTATGAACCAAACACGCATGATTAAACCACGTGTTCCTTAACAACAGTCGGAACAGAGAGTGAGTCTTAACCCCTTCGCTGCGGTGGTTATTTTCCCGCTGTGCTGGGGGGGGAGGGGGCCGTGCACGGCGTCCGCATGCTCATGACGAGCTGAGCTCGTCATGAGGCACGGCGCTCCTGTGCTCATGACGAGCTCAGCTCGCCATGACCACACCCGTTCCTGTGGAACGCTCAGCACAGCAGGGGAATTATCCCCGCATGCGAGCGTTCCACGGCTCAAGACGAGCTGAGCTCGTCATGAGCACCGGAGCGCGTCATGAGCATGGAAAGAGTTAACCACACATTCCTTTACCACGCAAGTCTTAACAGCAACTTGCCTTAGGGATAGCGCTGGCCTTTGGAACAGTATAATTTACTATTCCAACTCCTGTCCACACAACAGTAGGGATGTCGAACCCTACTTTAAGTAAGGCATGCCATTCTAACGATATGCGTGGTAAAGAAATGCGTGGTTAAGACACATTCGTTGTTGCGACCATGCTGCAAAGACAGTTCAGCCGTCATCCTCATTGCTGTTTTCCGTCATAAGGTAATTTACTTCAAATGTGCTGTACAAATACTGCCTATTTCTACTACATGCACACAAATGCTTCTAAAAACCACTGTTCAGAACGGGATAAGTCTCTCCATCATTGAGATCTGACATTATGTAAAAAGAGCTTTAGAAAAGCAGGCAACATGTCAGTGAGTTTAGCACAGGTCACAGAAACTTTGTAGCCTGCATGTTACTAGCTTGAATTTCAGTGAGGTAGCTGCAGTGGTTGCGCATCTGCTGCAGTGATCCGTGTCTATCTATCTTGTCCAGGATTTCAATATCAGCTCAATAGTCTTGTGGGTTAACCCCTTCGATGCTCATGACGGAACGGTTCCGTCATGAGCATCGGTCGAGCGGTGCTCATGACGGAACCGTTCCGTCATGACCACGCCCGTTTTCATTAGGGCCCAGCACCGGCGGTAAATCTGCACCGCACGGATGAGGGCACAAGAAAGTGGGACATAGGGTGTACATGTGTGTAGGTGCATGCCTGCAGTTTTAAGCCTTGCTGATCTAAGACCTTTTGATTTATCTAAAATGATATGTATGATATACATAGAAGGGCTTACACTGAGTCTTCTTCGTCCATTAGTCTGTTCCTGTGTCATTCAAATGTTTCTTCCGCGCACTACTGCATTGAGCAGGGGGCAGAGGATCAGCCCACTTCAGTCATTGGCTAACTCCATGGCTAGCTGTCCTTTCACTTGCAGCACACACTCATTAGTTGCACCGAGTGCTAGGGGCTTTTTGAGACCAAACATCATTTTGCTTTTAGCAAATGTCTTCTTTAGGTTGAGGAGAGCTTAACATCTTCCCCGATAGTAACGTTTTCCAAAAACCATGACAAAATAAAACAAGCATTAACAAAGCCAAAAGGCTGACAGCCAACAACATGCTTATTGGTTTGTTAGTGCTTCTTATTTTATGTTTTTATATTAGGCACTTGATAAATTATGACTCCAACTTCAGTGAGCAGAGTATTGCTTTACAGAAAATGTTAAATTTAAGCTCATTCGTCTCAAACATGAGGTGCTATACTGCTTTCCCATTCCCCTTCCCTACCCCACCCAAAGAAACAGAAAACCAGCCGAACAGGAACATTGGTATTTTTCTCACTCTGTGATGAAACCAAGGCAGAGCGGAATTTCTTCAAATGGAAAGGCAGACTGGACATCCTTCCTAGAATAAATTACAGTCACACGAAGGTTTTTTTGTTAACCTTCAATCAGCCGCTGAAAAAATATAAACTGCCGAAAAAACGTTCCCCTTCAGACAACAAAATGCTAGAAATATAACTTATGACATATGTCTCTACAGAGATGTCAGCAAGGCCTTGATGTATATTAATTATTCCCTTTATTTTACCCCTCCCTGCGGGAGATGAGGGATTTGTCAAAATGTAAAACTTCATGGGCTGGGCCACTGGAAATATGTGGTAGAGGAGGATCAAATTATGTGGAAAGGTTGACTAAATTATGTGGCAGGAAAAGGCAAATTATGTGGCATAATGCAGCACATTTTATGGTGGTATTACTTCATTATTTTGAAATTTTTATGAATGGAAATTGGGAAAAGATTTCATTTTTTTTAGTTCAAATTTAACACCCAAAAACAGCAATAAGCAACTAAAAGATGATCCGCAGCCCTTGGGAAAGGCTTTCCAGTACGCAGGAACCCAAGTCGCCCTGTTTTTAGTAACGTATGATCTGTTTAAGCAGAATTCCTTTTATTTTTGTTAAAATCTACAGATTATGCAGCAGATGATGGATTATGTGGCAAATGTGGCAAAGCCATAATTATGTGAAATTCACAATGGGCACAGAATCGCATAATTCCATGGCCTTACTCATAGGTTATGGGGACATATGGCCGTGTTTGAAGTGCTGCTGATCTTTGGTGAAACACAAACACTGCCACATCCAATCGGAAAGGAGGCCCTCTATCAAACAAAAATGCATTTTTAAGGGTGTGGCACCCCCCCCCCCCCATCTCCCCTAAAGGCACCCCCCTGTACACCTTTATGCAGAAGGCCAAGAGGAAAAGACTGCTGGTGCTCAAGAGCTCATGTGCCCCTATGTTCAGTAAGGTCTCAGGGACTGGCCCTCAAGGAGCCCTTGATCACCTCTACTCATGATGTCCTCATGTTGATCCTCTTAGGGAACCTGGAACCAATAGTTTCTGGGATCTCAACAAGTATCCATGCTAGCAGCCTCTTGCATCCCTGCTCGGTGGCATTAGCATAGCTGTAATCTGGTAGCTTTGGGCCCCTATGTTTATGGAGACTCACTCATCTCCACTCCACCTAGGACTCTATTGTATTGTGTATTACTGGTGCTTCATACCCCAGCATTCAGGTACGCATGGGTTACCTGGGAACACTTTTGGAGTGCGTGATTGGAAGAGTGATGGATGAAGAATGTCTGTGAAAGAGATGTTGGTTGACTTGCATGAAGTTCAAAAACATGCTGTAAAAATGGTGCAGCGCGAGCCTCTGCGCATAAGTGAGATGTGTTGCAGAGAGTGTGAGATTAGGCGCATTTGCTCATACCTACTCACCAACTTGTATAGATCTGTCTCTGCTTCCTATGAATATATATCCCCTCTGAGCACCCACGGATGGAAGAGGGCACACCTTCACTCAGGGAGTCAGTCTCACTACATTTCAGAAAGCAGAGTGTACCACTGTTTACAGAAACTGATGCCCCATGACAAAGGGAGGAGGAGAAATAATCAGATCAAGGTGGCACATATGGGTAAACACGCGTGGCACAAGCAAGGGACAAAGGAAGAGTCATGCTGAAGGATAGGTAGCAGGGAGAGGGCATTGTGCATAGATGCAAGGCGTGGGATTTGATAGGAGATAAAGATGACTAAGGGAGACTGAAAGAGTGGGCCATGGCTGTCACTGTGTCCATCACTGCCAGCTTCCCTAATTACCATAATTGTCAACATTCTCAGTTCTCAACTCCTGTATTTGTTAGGGGGGTCGTGCAGGGTAGTGTTTAAGAGTAGGGACCGGACTGGGGGAGGGGGTTGTGCTGGGGGTAGTGTTTTAGGGTTTAGGCTAGTGTTGTGGTGTTTGTGTAGTGTAGGGTAGTGTTTTAGTGTTTAGGGTAGTGTAGGGGGTAGTGCAGGGTAGAGTTTGAGTGTAGGGACCGCTCTGGGGGTAGGGGGAGGGTCGTGCTGGGGGTAGTGTTTTATTTATGTATATATTTTTATTTATAAAGTTTTATATAGCGCGAACTTGAAGGATATCAGAGCGCTTTACAATTAGGGTTTAGAGTTGTGTTGTGGTGTTTGTGTAGTGTAGGGTAGTGTTTTAGGATTTAGGGTAGTGTTGGGGGTCGTGCAGGGGAGTGTTTGAGTGTATTGACTGGACTGGGGGAAGGGGAAGGGTCGTGCTGGGGGTAGTGTTGTAGGGTTTAGGGAAGTGTTGTTGTGTTTGTGTAGTGTAGGGTAGTGTTTTAGGGTTTAGGGTAGTGTTTAGGGCTGTGCAGGGTGGTATTTGTATGTTGGGACTAGACTGGGGAGAAGGGGAACGGTCGTGCTGGGGGTAGTGTTTTAGGGTAGTGTTGTGGTATTTGTGTAGTGTAGGGTAATGTTGTATGGTAGTGTCAGGGGGTCGTGCAGGGTGCTGTTTGAGTGTAGGGACGGGACTTGGGGAAGGGGGAGGGTTGTGCTGGGGGTAGTTTTAGGATTTAGGGTAGTGTGGAGTTTGTGTAGTGTAGGGTAGTGTTTTAGGGTTTATGGTAGTGTCGGGGGACGTGCAGGGTAGTGTTTGAGTGTAGGGACAGGACTGGGGGTCGGGGGATGGTCGTGCTGGGGGTAGTGTATTAGGGTTTGGGGTAGTGTTGTGGTGTTTGTGTTGTGTAGGGTAGTGTTTTAGGGTAGTGTTGGGGGTGTGCAGGGTAGTGTTAGGATTAGGGGTCAGGGGAGTGTCGTGCAGGAATACTATATTATAGTTTAGAGTAGAGCAGGGTAGTGTCACTTACGTTTCATTCTTTTACCACGAGTATACCTTTACCATGCATGCCTATGCATAATAATGGCATGCGTGGTAAAGAAATATGCGTGGTAAAAGTATGCAATGTGATGGCATTTCGTTGTAACGGCAACGCGTAGTAATAACCGCATTGTAATGGCACGCGTTGTAATACTATGCATTGTAATCAGTCATATTCGTCTGACAGATAACCTGTTGCTACACCCCCTGTTTGCCAGCTAAGTATGCCCAAATGGTTCTCTGCTCATGAGCTTCCTAAAGCACACATGGGTGGGTTTAGGGCTGGGCGAGGAGTTAGGGTATTCTACAGCCTTGGACTCTCTACTCCTAGGTATCTGTCCCCATGTCTTGTCCGCTTGGACAATCATTGCTGGGTTAGGTTGTCAGCGGATGACGTAAGGTTTCTAATTGAGGTATAGCGTGGAGCTAATTTTTGTATATATTTCAGACCATTATAAAGGTTTGTATCACAGCTTCATAATTTAAGGGTAAACAGAAACCCATACATAGAGGGATGCAGGTATGTGAGTCGTTTGAATATAATCATCGGCAATGGATCTTGTTTTTGGTTCATACATTCACTAATTGCTCATATTTAGGGCCTGAGATACAAAAATTGCCACTCTTCTCAAATCGCAAATTGTAAAATCACAATTACTAATGTACTAATACCTTAGCCTTAAAATAGTGTTTCCTAGTGGAGTCGCAAATCGACCTACCGCATGAATATTAATGAAGTAGGGTGTGTTGGAGAGGAAAATCAGGTTTACCATTAATGACAAGAGAAACTCAACATGACACTTTCTGAGACAAAAATTAATAAACGTGCCTCAATAACATATCATGGAAAAGATGACAAAAATAAAAAAAATGTAGTACTGCATCATAAAAGCCTGCAGAGAAAGAGCTTTATAGATGATGTAATTCATATAAGTAACATAGGTTGTGATTTACTGAAGAAAAAAAACTATATTTTATTAATGAGTGTTATAAAAATGTGAAAGGATGTACTCTTGTGTTAAAAAGTTTACCTCTAATCGTTTCTGAATATCATTTAAATGAAAGTATAACTAATGAGATTCATCAAATATCATGATTAATACTGATTATGATAGTACATTTTACTAAAATCTTCTTCTGTGCGTGTGTAATCGTGTGCACCGAAAATGACAAAAGAAAAGTAGGTGCCACACATTTCTATTTGATGATGCTTCCTTGAAACTTATAGAGAAAGAAATTCACCTATATAACAATCTTGTTTATTTGAAACAAATTAAAAATGTATGATTTGAAATGTATTTACTAGTTGGTAGCTACAAAAAGTACCCTATATTGCCACTTATTAGTTGTAATCCCACTAAATGTTCCAAAGGGCATCAGAAATCATACAAAACCATGACATCTTCATGTTCTGCTATGAATGTATGCTTATAATTCTATATACTGGATTATATTAGCCTAAATTAATAAGGGCCTGAATGCATTTGCAAAGTTTCTGCCTTGTTAAACTCACTTCGCTGTCTGTGAGAAATTTTCCCAGTGACAAATTATGTGCAACAGTGTATTTCCTTATTGAGTTTACATGTAGGAACGAAAGATTTTGCTACAATGTTGTTACTGTCTCAGGACAACCGCCTGGGAAACTGTCCTTTTGATCTTTCTACTATGCTCCAGCTAAAGGAGCATTGTTCAAATGTTTAACATACTGGATAGCTTAATTGTCCCACCTATATCTCTGCATGTTGTGTCTTCTTTATGTCACATGACACACACTCCATAGGAACTGACTAATGGACTAAGTGGTCTGACCCTATAAGGTGACTCCGGGAGGTGTCCCCCTCCCCCCCCCCCCGCCCCCCCCCAGAAACGCTAAGAATACAATAATGTCTGATCTAACAAATGGAGAGATTATTAAACATTAATGCAACGGTTATGGTGATAGATGACTACTGTTGTACAGGTTGACTACACACTGCTAATGGAAATTTGCAGTACTTACCTGGCCATTTAACTTGCCTGATTCAAACTAATCTGGCTTCTTTTTCGAACTGGCGCATATGGGATATGCGCTTAGTGGCCTCTTCGTTCTGGGACAACTCGAACAGGCACAATTGTCTCTTTCCTTGATCTTTTGGTACTTAATTTGACATTTCTTTATTTGTCTTACTACCCTATGTCATCTATTGATGCACTTATCTTTCTCCATTTTTGCTAAACTAAACTAAATTTACTTCTTTGACTCAGCTGTCATGACTAGTGAAGGTGCACATTTCCGATTTCCGATTTGGGATTACTAATTTCTAGGGGAGGGAGATCTCAGAGCATCAAATTCTAATGTTATTATTCTGTATAGTTTTAGCTGAACGCTTGGTATGTATGTTTTTAGCTCGCCTACATTTGTGCTCAAGATTTGGGCTTGCAGTGATAATACTTTACCTGCTTGCTCTTAAAAAATCTATTATTTTTATATTCTCAAAGATGAAGGAACCCTTTCGGGATACATTTCCATTTGTGAATGGGTTACCACTTCGAGGAGGTAGTAAAATATTATTGTTTTACAACCAGAATTCGGTCGCAAAACATTATTACATACCATTGCAAATCAGCATTAGGAAGGGATGCCCTAAAACACGCCACTTCCAAATACGAATCACAATTTAGCTTTTGTACATTTAAAAAAGCATAGCTGATTCTGTAAATACGCTTGTTGCGACCTCCAAAAATGTTTTGTGCATGAAACCTAAGGTTTGGTGTATTTAAGTGCACTCCTAAAAGCTGGCTAACAAATTCATGTCATTTGAAAAAATGTGTTTTGCTTTTTTGTTTGTGCAAGAGCCAGCATTGTTGGCACCATGTAAGGCATACTCGTAATTATATCTTATCATAATAATATCAATTTCATAGTGCAATTATGCTCCGTGACCTGCTTTTTACCCTGGCTTCTGGCTCTTGCAGTAAGTATTGGGACATCAACTCTCAATTGTGATAACATTACAGTTGCGCAGGTACGTCGGACGTCACAAGTTGCCTGTAATATGGTAAATAAATACAGGGTTTTTTTTAATACAGGGTATGCAGGCTTTCAGGTTTTGTATTCAGCATTCTACTGCCATGTTCTAGTTACATGTCTTAGTGCGCCCTGTATAATAGTACACAATCTAAAGATACCTTAATAGCTCAACTGTTGTAGAAGAAAGTTTTCATTTAAGAAAAACAACTATGGGGTAATTTCAGATATCCTAAGTTCTTTTAAGATGAAACAGATAGCCTAGGGGGTTTGTTGCTCATGGAAATATCCCCCAAATATTTCAAAAGGTTCTTATAACCAGGGATTGACAATGTTCCTTCCTTCTAAATAATGCAGTGTTCAAAGGTGCATTCACTACAGTTCACTTTCCAATGACTTTAACTATTGTATACGACAATTAAAGTTAGATGCCATCGTGCAAAGCTCTATAGTAAAAAAAATACTTCAATGTTCTAAAAGCATATTATTTACCTTATTGAGTAAAATAATTTTTTCACAGTTTTAACATGGGGGAGAGAACGTGCTCACCTTGAAGAAATATCATGTTGATTTAACTTGGACTTTTTTTCTTTCTCAATAAAATTATATTCAGTTTTACATAAGAATAAGACCCACATGTGTAAAACAGCAATAAAGTGATCTGAACAGCAAAAGGGTTAAAACATCAGCAGCCATTCTAAAGTGTGCCCTAACTCAGAAAGAAGTAGCAAAGGCAAACAGGAGGAGAGTAAAGACAATGAAAGATTAGCACAGACCCGCTTTCCTTAGCTATCCTGAGCTCAAGGGCCTTAAGAAGGGTTACTTTTGTCTTTTTTTACTATGACAAGGTGTAAGATCAACCAAGGATGCAATTTATGTGTTATTAGTTTTTCTTTTCTGAATGCAATCTGCTTTAGGGAACAACCGTTTATTTTATTGTTTCCAAACGTTTTTATTTAGCCTTCTCCGCAAAAATGTATCTAATAATTGAACTAAAATAACATTTTACTATAGTTTTTTTAAATATTCACTTACATTTCGTAGAGCTTATTCCAAACTGTAAACAAAATAATATATTGAAGCATCAAAAAACTGTTTAAGCTACTAATTGTTCAGTATATACTGGCAGAAGTGCATATGAATAAAATAAATATTACAAAATGTTTGCCAAAATCTGGAAGAATTGTATTTATTCTAGGCATTAAAAATAGGTAGATTTGTAAGAAACAAGGGTGCCATTATGCTGCCCTGCCTGGTACCATTATGTGTGCACATGGGAGTTCAGAGATCCCTAAACTGAATGTTGAATTTGTGTCCAGTCAGTGTACTAAAACATGACAGTCATGGATGTAAATTGCTCACTTTACTGGATAAAGAACACAGTAATCGTAGTGTCCAATAACATGGAGCTGTTCCGGAATTCACAGTGAACCTAACTCTCACTGGCAGAGACGCTCATTCTGCTGGGAAACCCCATTAGAATTTGGAATGTATCCACCTCTGGAAAGGTTTTCAAGAAGTTACATACGTTGAACATAAATTTGACTACTGTAAACAGAAAGCCTTTCTTGAAGAGTGCACATGGCCATGTGTACACTTCACTAAGATGGCAATTCACTGAGAGCATCATAAATATTTACATTAGAGATAGTTTGGATGAAAATCCCAGCCTAGAAATATCTTGTTCATGGACTAATCTGGAGCTTCAATGCATGTGGTAATGCCCCGTCTGTCTGCAAGAGAGAAGTTACACCGGGCCTTTGCACAAAATTTAAAATATGATCCAGCATTTTCCATGTCCACCTTCTTACCGTTGGCCCTCCGGTGGACTTTTTATTTTCCACCTGAGAGGTGATGAGAGTTAACATTTACATTAAAAATTATTTTCAATTAACAGCGTAACCCATTTGGCTATACAATGAGGACCAGGAGCTGGGGTTAAGAAAGTTTATTACAAATTAAGAATCAAATCAAGATACTCGACTCTTAACACCATGCTATTAAGATACAGAATAACAACGGGAAAGCCCAACCTCCATACGAAATTGAGGCAGGAAAATATTAGGCAAACAAGAGGTTCAGTCAAAGTAATACAAAAGATTAACAAAGGAATGTAATGCTCAGAGAATAGATTCAGGTTTTCTCTTCTATACATGGGTAAATCTAAATTATCAAGTCCAAGCCAAAAAGGCTGGTTCTAAAGTCGAAAGGATCTCAAAAATCAGGAACTTCATAAAGGAAAATAGAACTAGGCAGTAAAAAAAAGTAAGAAAGTGTCAGCATTTCAGAAGCTTGGTCGAGAGTCTTCCTGGGTCAGGGAAGTAAGCCTTAGACACACTCAGCAAAAGAATCAAGGAATGCAGAGTGGTCTAAACCTCTCAAAGTTCAGGAAAAAGTGTAGTAACCTCAGACAGTATATACTCAATTTATTCACACCAAATAGTTCAGGAAACACCCCTCTGATCGCATCATCAGGGGTCTTTTGTCTTTCTCTACTTCTCACATTGTAGACTGCAACATTCGCAAATTATCTTACATTGGACATAGGAACCGCATCATATTCTCACATTCAAGTTAGATGGTAACATTGGTGAAAAAGCCTTTCAGTTAATGCTCTGGCTGTCCATGTTCTTTCGCCAAGGTCATCTTCTCAGGTTCTCTCTATCTCACTAGTACAGTAATGTATCTATTTTCAACTAACAAGGCGTGTGAATACCTGGAAGAAATGTCATGTTAGCATAAACTGGAAAACAGTATTTTATGCAGCATATTAATCAGTCTTACCAAAGAACACTTAAGTTTTAACCCAATGGTGCACATTTATTATGTGTGTGTACATTTAGACACAAATTAATATGAATCTTCGGTACACTTGATTCACATTACATAGAGTATACAGTAAAATCCTAAATGTATATGTGTCAGTATATCCAAGAATACATTTTAATTAAATATATGAGACATTGATGCACATATTATGAGGATGATTTCTATTCAGTCATCTAAACTGTAAATGTTATTCAATGTATTATGGCACACATTAAGAAACTCAAATGTAATCTTTATAGTAAGTGCATATCTCCTAAATAAGAATGATTTATTTATGTCTCATTTAATATGGACGGTTAAATATGTAGTTTGAATAAATTCATTAATCCCACTGTAAATGTACTTTAGTATTAACTTCAAGTGCAACACTTATTTTAATATTGTTAGACCACAGAAGAATCATGTGCTAATTGCACATTCATTTCCTTTATCTGTTATGAAGTTGTGACATTTTTGTAATGCGTGAAGGGTGGGAAGATTTCCGCTGCACCAAATGGAACTTACTCAATTCCAAAGGTCAAGCACATTGCGATGAGGGGCATCTAGTTTACGGAGGAGTGAACTGCAGAGCAGATTCTGCCACTATATTAGTATATAACTTTGGGAATGATTTGAGGGTGACAACTTCTTTATTTCATGATTGATATCCTAGCACAGTCTTTTGCCCGTGAAAAGTCCTTTTGCATGGGATGAAGTTGGTGCACAAGGCATGTGACCTTTAGAAACACCGCCCAGGCAGCTTAAGTTGCCATTCTCTAATTTAGGCATTAATATCTGAATGTCTCAGGCCCAAAATGTGGGGTTCTATACAACCAGCCAACTACAACAGGCAATGCACAAATACAATAAATACTTTCCTAATAAGTGGGTGAAACATAAAAAGCACTGATACATACATTTAGTCAAAAAATGTAGGGCTTGTTCGAGTAGTTATAAAACTGATTTCTTCTAACTGGGACAGACACAAGACATAATTGTAGTCTAATCAAAAAGGAAGTGTCAGAGCCAAAATAGGGTTGTGGTTTTAAAAGTGGAAGAGAAACGCCATAGGTTATGCATCTGGTGTTTCAAATTTGGCAGGTTTGGGCAGGCTTGAGGGCCCTCACAAACTGTGTTTTCAGATAATAGGATCACAGTATGGGCCTGAAGGTGCATATCTGTATGAAAATTGCCTGCATGCATTGTCCTGGTAGGCCTTGTATAGGGAAAAGGGTGTGTAGGACAGTGGGGTATTATATAGTGAGGCTGGTCAGGCTTCACTATGCAATACCTTCATGGTACCCGAATTAGGTCCTTTGGATTCACACTAACAAATTCCTAGCTCATTCCTGGCAGTGTGGCACAGAGCAGTCAGGCTTTACTAGAGGAGCATGTGTTAAGCATTTCAGAGTGCCAACATGGATGATAAGTAATTGACATAAATTCATGACAATTGGATGAGAATAACCAGTGCTCTAGATTATAAAAGTAAAAGTAAATCAGTGCATTTAACTCTTGCAAAATGATCACGTTGCGGTCAATGGAAAAATGCACTAGTGTCACTCGGTCGCTTGCAGGTCGAGTCCAGTGGAACCCACAGGCAGGGTAAGCGGATGCAGGTACCAGGACCAGGCTCTGACAGTCAGTTAACTTTTACCTGGGTTCAGAGTGCTGCTGGCTGTCCCTTGGTGTGGATGCTGGTGCCACGGCTGCTGATTTTGCAGCTTGGACGACGCTGGTGATGAAAGGGGTGAAAAAGCTTGAAAACGGGGCTACTGGGGAATTGGTTTGAAGGTGTTGTGGACTTCCCTCGAGGTACAGCATCAAACATAGATAATGGTAGCCAGGCTGGCCACCAACAAGCCTTGGTAGCAGCAAACACAGCTTTTGGTTACTTCAACGTTCTGGAGTCCAGGGAAAACAGTAGCCATCTGAAACTTGCTAGAGGTCAGGGCTACATTTCCCTCAAAGACCTAGACCATTTAATTTTGAGCAATACCTCGACGGGCCCAATGGCCAGTCTTTCTTTGTGCTGCAGGGGACTAGTACCTCTAGTCCACAATAGTTATGGAATTGCTTTTGGAGTGCAGAGAGGTTTCTCTTTACTTTGGAGCCAAGCTCTGGTCGAAGACGAGTCATGGTCGTGCAGTAGCAGGGTGGTTGCCACAGGTAGAGTATTGCACCTTTGCTTTGTGCAGAATCTGAAGTCACAGCCACAAGTCTCTTCATTATCATTGGTTGCAATTTAAACAGATCTGTGATTCTGGTGCCAGGGGAACCCTATAAATCCCTGATTTACGGGTGTTAGGTGTTTGGGTGCTGGTAGCCAGTAGGCTTCTGGCCCCAGCGGTTAATCTGCCCCTTCGGTGACCACTTCCTATGGAGAATGACACCTTATCTACCCAGTAGCCTCAATTCTGACACTTTTAAAAATTGCAAAACCCTTCTTAGACTGTACAGACAATATAGCCCACCTTAGGGGTGTGGCTAGCCCTCTTGGAGTTTTACCCCTCCTGACTATCTAATTTTCCCACCTGCCTGAATTGCAAATATGTCTGGGGCAAGGGGTTGGTTTTCCTTCGCTAGGAGGAAGCCTAGTTGCATTTCAGAGGCGGTTAGGGCTTTGAATCTCACCTCCTCTATGTGCCACTTCACTATCCATCCTGCCACCTAGGCAGGCCTTTGTTGCTACCCCCTTGGAGAGTTCACACCTCTTGGCAAGGGGTCAGGCTCCTTTCTTGGCTGCAGCAGCTGCAGGCTGCCAGTCAGAAACAGAAAAGGCTTGGGCAACCAGATAGGCAACTTCTAAATCCACCTATAGGAATAGGTCGGGTTTGATGAGACAAGTTCTTTGATACCAAATATGACACTTTTCAATGGGACCATAATGGGGCTGGCAACCTAGAGGTGCCCGGGTGCTAGCCCATGTTATCAGATGGTCCCCTGAACACGCATAGTAGCCCCTAATGGAAGGAGGCTACTATAGGAACATATAAGCTTGATACACCTTTAACCACATTGCTGCTAGCTGAATTCCCCTCCTGTGCTGCAGATCCATGAATCCCTTTATTCATGACGAGCTCAGCTCGTCATAAGCAGGGAAGGGGTTAATATAATGCACCCTGCCTTGTGGGCTCAGGCACCCTACTTTAGGGGTGGCTAATAAAAATTATAAATAGGGCTGTGACCTTGACAGTCATGGTGAGCGCAAAGATGAGCCTGAGCAGTAGGCACTGCTCCAGTAGTTAGCAATGACAGAACAGCTGTCACCTCTTTACTTGGGCCACTCAGGGTGGCACAATAAGTGCTGCAGGCCCTGGCGACCCCTTCAACTTCCATTCCCTGTGCACTCTGGTACCACTTACCAGGGACTTATAAATCCTTGACAATTGGGGTTACCAATTCACATATTTCATATGTTAAGGTGAGGGTTCTGTCACTGGAGTCTGGTAAGCAGGCTCCAGTGCACTTTTAGGGTCAAAACTATCAGCATTGAAAAAAAAAGTGTGGAGGTGACTGTACAAAAAGGGCACTTTACTACACCATGCAAGGACTCAGGAGGACCAAATCACTTGGAAAACTGACATGCTGGATGGGCCTGGAAGTCATTGTAGATTTATGGGATGCATAAATATGCTGGGGGTAGCCGCATCTCCTGGGAAATGTGCATGGTTGATGGGTCTGGTGAGTTTCTTTGGATGGAGACTGATTGGATGTGCTTGAGGTTGCCTAGCTGCCGTCAATATAGATGCATCTTCAAGCATATGTAATTCTTGTGTAATGCTTTTAAAAATTACCAGGTTGAATTAAGAATGTTCACAATGGCTCTTGATTGAAGAAATACAAATTCTGAACTGAAGTTTAGGAATATCAAGTTTAGCGAGAAACTCTAGGTAATAGTATGGTGCCCGATTTTAAAAAGCTTTACCCAAGTGACATATTTATAAACAATGTTTAAGCAACAATATTTATGTAAGACAATATTTATATTATGTATATTCCCACATACAACTCCTGGTTATTATTAAATCCAATATACTATTAAGGAGTTTCAATAATTCTCAGTATAGAAGTTAGTTTGTAATAATTAGGGAAAGTAGCTGATCGACCTTACTTGCGCTTTGCTACTCCTGGCACTGGCCCTTTAACTAGGCCTGTAAAAATATTGTTACACCAGCATGATGGTGTGCAGGGACACCTTGCCTGTTTGCTGCCAGCGCATTTCTGGACCCGCGCTCACCTTCTGACTCCAGCGTTTGAAGCTCGCCGCACCCGCTCCGCGGGTGCCGCTTCGCCGAGGGCCCTGCTGCTGACTCTGCCTGCTTCCTGTGGGGGCACTTAAGGGCGAACTTTGGGAACTGAAAGGCTTCAGGGCTGCGAGCGTGCAGGGACTACCTGATCCAGGTGTCCCTGCGAGACCGAGCCCACCTTCCGGTCCGCTCTCCCTCTAGCTCCGCCCCCCGCCCATCGGAGGGCCGATAAAATCACCTGGGCTTGCCTTTGACTCCTGGGACACCTTGCCTGTTTGCTGCCAGCGCATTTCTGGACCCGCGCTCACCTTCTGACTCCAGCGTTTGAAGCTCGCCGCACCCGCTCCGCGGGTGCCGCTTCGCCGAGGGTCCTGCTGCTGACTCTGCCTGCTTCCTGTGGGGGCACTTCAGGGCGAACTTTGGGAACTGAAAGGCTTCAGGGCTGCGAGCGTGCAGGGACTACCTGATCCAGGTGTCCCTGCGAGACCGAGCCCACCTTCCGGTCCGCTCTCTCTCTAGCTCCGCCCCCGCCCATCGGAGGGCCGATAAAATCACCTGGGCTTGCCTTTGACCCCTGGGACACCTTGCCTGTTTGCTGCCAGCGCATTTCTGGACCCGCGCTCACCTTCTGACTCCAGCGTTTGAAGCTCGCCGCACCCGCTCCGCGGGTGCCGCTTCGCCGAGGGTCCTGCTGCTGACTCTGCCTGCTTCCTGTGGGGGCACTTCAGGGCGAACTTTGGGAACTGAAAGGCTTCAGGGCTGCGAGCGTGCAGGGACTACCTGATCCAGGTGTCCCTGCGAGACCGAGCCCACCTTCCGGTCCGCTCTCCCTCTAGCTCCGCCCCCCGCCCATCGGAGGGCCGATAAAATCACCTGGGCTTGCCTTTGACCCCTGGGACACCTTGCCTGTTTGCTGCCAGCGCATTTCTGGACCCGCGCTCACCTTCTGACTCCAGCGTTTGAAGCTCGCCGCACCCGCTCTGCGGGTGCCGCTTCGCCGAGGGTCCTGCTGCTGACTCTGCCTGCTTCCTGTGGGGGCACTTCAGGGCGAACTTTGGGAACTGAAAGGCTTCAGGGCTGCGAGCGTGCAGGGACTACCTGATCCAAGTGTCCCTGCGAGACCGAGCCCACCTTCCGGTCCGCTCTCCCTCTAGCTCCGCCCCCCGCCCATCGGAGGGCCGATAAAATCACCTGGGCTTGCCTTTGACCCCTGGGACACCTTGCCTGTTTGCTGCCAGCGCATTTCTGGACCCGCGCTCACCTTCTGACTCCAGCGTTTGAAGCTCGCCGCACCCGCTCCGCGGGTGCCGCTTCGCCGAGGGTCCTGCTGCTGACTCTGCCTGCTTCCTGTGGGGGCACTTCAGGCCGAACTTTGGGAACTGAAAGGCTTCAGGGCTGCAAGCGTGCAGGGACTACCTGATCCAGGTGTCCCTGCGAGACCGAGCCCACCTTCCGGTCCGCTCTCCCTCTAGCTCCACCCCCGCCCTTTCAAACTACCATAAACAGTGTGTGTTCTCCCGCAGCGCGGGACGCAGCTCGGGGCGAAGACCGGGCTAAGAGCGGGCCGTTTGAGGCCGTTCGAGGTCTTAGAGGTCTGGTCTGGGCCATCTCCCTTGGCTGAACGTTTACTTCATGTGAGTTAGAATTTTCGCTTTGTTGTTCATTATGTGTACTCGAGCCACCCACAGCAAAACCGCTCAGGGCCTTAACAGACCTAGTGGGACCCTGGATGATTTTCTCACAAAGACCAACTTGGCCATTGATGCGGAAATCAACAAAATGCAGCATAGGGTTTCCCTTGAACTAGATGCTGCGCGTAAATTGTCCTTAAATATAGTTTCTTCTAAGAAATCATCTTTGGGAAACCTTGCCCTTGCATTAACCCCAGATCGTACATCTGGCCCTCGTTCTTTGCTTACAGTGGTTGATATACACCACCCTCCAACCTCGTTTCCATCCGAGCATGCTAAGGAACCCTTATTAACTCCTCTGGAGGAGTCTGCACCACCCACTCTCGTGGCTGGTGTAAGCTCCCAAGTGAAAATTGTTACGCCCAAGGTTGCTGCTAATGCTAAAAAAGCTGCCCTACAGCAGAAGAAAAGTCTGGCTAGGTCTACATTTGCTCGCAAAAAGGCCAAAATTGCGAGAGCTCAGTTTTTTAATTGTCGACGGCCATTGGGCACATATGGGTTTGGGGAAGAAAATGATAAAAACAACTCAGCTTTATTTGGCAGTGACACCGTCCATGCCCCAAGTGGTGTTGTGCATGCTCCCCCGGTGGCAACTGTTTCTGACAAGAGCAAAGATGGGTCAAAGGAGGGTAGATTGAGTGTGGTAGAGGGGGACAAGAGGGGGGACGAGGAATTTTTACAAACTGTTTGGGACACACTTAAAAAGTTACTTACCCCCTTGGAACTTAGACTATCCAGAATGGAAAACCATTTGTTAGAAATGGACAGGACTATAGTCACATTGGCTAGCTTTAGTCTTAAGCAAATGGAAGCTAGGTTTTCACAGGGTGAGGGTCCAACTTCCCAGCCATCAGAGCCAGAACCCCAGGCCCCTCCACCCCTTAGACCTAAACCTGTACCTAAACCTCGCACGAAAGTTGGGGATAACGCTATTACCACTCTAAATCTTAGCGTTTGTCTCCCGTCCCAGGACCCAGTATCTCCCAAACCCAGTCAAAACGCTCGCCGCACAAAGGATATAGTACCATCTAACGCTAGGGCTCAATCTTGTCCACAACAGAATGTAGTACGCTCCAAATCCAGGCCTCAAGCTGCCGTACAGCAGCCTAACCCATTGACTCATAATAACCTGCCACCTTTAGAATCTAGCCGACCTAACTTTCGTGGTGGTTATATTGACCTGCCACCGGAGGCCAGTCCATACGTCATTGTATTAGCTGGTGTACCTACTCTTGACCCACAAACAAAAGAGAACCATTGGTCTCTTAAAAATAAGGTCATACACTGGCTAAATACAAAAAGACAGCTTCCTAGTCACCAAAGAAGCCGGGTACTAATGGTGCGAAGAGTACCATGGGTTGGACCCACCCATAAAACCATCATGGGTGACTGTATAGTGGTGTCATTTGCTGACCCCCATACTGCACAGCATCTTTGTTCATGGGCCCCTTGTGAAGATGACCACTCAGTCGTTGTTAGACCCCTCACTTTTTTTTATCCTCCTAGACGACAACATGGAATGGGTGGGTCTTGGACAACAATCCATAAGCCCAGGCACAGGGGATTTGGGAATGGTGGACCAAACCAGAGTACCTGGTGGCAAGGGGCTCCTACATCAAATATGTTTGGCTGTTTGGATGAGGTTGACTGACTCGGGGAGGCGGATACTATAAAACTAAGCATGGGCGAATTTTGCGAATCTCGCGTTCGCGAATTTTGCGGATTTGCGAACTCGCAATTCGCAAAATCCGCGAATTCTCGCGAATTTGCGGATTTTTTTTTGTGTGTTCGCGCGGGTTTCTGCCAGTTCGCGAGGGTTTTGTACAATTTCGCAAACGCGAACTTACCTGTCGGGTCGCAAGTTTCGCGAACTTGTTGTTTCTACGTGTCCAGCCTGTTTGGGACACTCTTCTTCATCACTGCCACTCTCTGTCACCACTGCCACTCTCTGACTACTCATGCCACCCTCTGGCCCACCCATGCCACCCTCTGTTTCATCACAGCACCCTCTGGTTGTCCAGTCAGTGTACATTATTGTGGCAAAGCAAGCACACCTTCCCTGCCTCAAGTGACCTGAATTAATTTGGGGCTGATTAATGTGTCACAGAATATTTTTTTAGCTGGCACCTGCTTCCTTAGTGCTTCCTGATTAGTGATCTTTTGCACTTGCTAAGTGCTTTCATTGTTGCAAAATTAGTTACAACACCTGCCCTGCCCCAACTGACAATAATGAATTAGGGGCTGATTAATGGATTTGAACTTCCAGCCTGGCTCCTGCTTGTCTCCCTTAGCTGTAATTCAGGACCTTTGTGGCATATGTGTAACTATTCTGAGGTTCAGAGCAGGGTCACATAATAGTTGCAACTGGCAACTGAACTCTGGAGGGGCCCCTCAGGAAGCACTACAGGAAATGGCTACTAATGATGAGCCTGAACTTTTGAACCTGGTAAGTAGTTTCAGTTTTGCTAAGATCGTATTTCTGCAATTTTGCGCTTATTCGCGGGGCGCGAAGTTGTACTGGGAAGCCGCGAACTCACGCAAACAGTGCGAGCAAAATCCGCTGCTCGCGGATTTGCGGATTTTGCGGGAGATTCGCGAATCTCGCGGATTGCGAATTTACCGAAAATCCGCGAGCGAAACGGATTTTCCGCCCATGCTTATATAAAACACCTAGTTGACCCTATTCCGTCCACCCTGTCAGTTCCAAGCATGGCTGGTTCTATGTCACCATCAGGCTCACGAGTAACATTTGACAATGCCTATAATTTCATCCTGGCTGAATTAGGAGCTTTGGGACAGTCTGTGACTCCTTGCCCTAGTACCCTAGCTAACGAAATTAAAATGGCCTCCTGGAATATAGCAGGTTTAAGGGGTCGCCTGGACAACGATGATTGGGTAGATTATATTACTACACATGATATCATCGCTTTCCAGGAAACTTGGTCAGTTGTTCCCCTGTTTAGAGTAGGCTTCCTAAATTTTTATAAACCAGCAATGCAGGGTATCAAGGGTAGGGCTTCGGGTGGTCTCACCATATGGATAAAAAACTCACTTGGCTTTAGCGACAAGGAAATCCTGGTGACGAACCCTGATCTCCTTTGTATATCCCTAAGTAAGGAGAACTGTAAGGATATTGTTCTAATTAACATCTATGCCCGAGGCTGTCAGGGTGGTAAGAAGCAACCTATCCTTAATGATTTAGAGGTTTTCCTAAATGAGTACAAAAATGACCAGCTCATTATAGTGGCTGGTGATCTGAACTGCTCATTTGAACCCATCCTGAACCTTGCTGAGGATGTTAGTATAGATGAAGATTCTTTCTGGAATATTCCCCCGCTGGCAATAACTAAGGGTGTCAGGGGTACGGAGGCTGCCCTCCACTGGCTTGGGCTCTGCCTGGAATGGGGGCTCCGGGCGGTGAATGGCCGTAGTTTATCTGACAAGGTGGGAAAACCAACCTTTGATAATGGGTCTAGCGCGAGTCGCATTGACTACATATTGGTCAACATTGAATCCTGGGCTACTGTAATCGACATGTCAATAGAAACCAGGCCAGAGAGCGACCACAATCCACTCTCACTGGTACTTAAGGTTCCTGGACTAGAACTTTCCCAGGCAGAAACAGCTTGTATTACATCTGACCTAGTTTTGTGTGATAATAGAAGACGGGTCAAATGGTCAAGGGTTATAGCCGATCAAGAGCTTGTCTGCCAAATAGAAGAATTGGCCCTAGATACTAGAGATAGGATGATTGCATCATCTCTTAATGACATGCCAAAGCCCAATATTGTCGATCTCCATGAGGCATGTTTCGCGGCTATTAAGGAACTTCTTACTAGGCCATGTAGAAAACAGAAAGCGAAGCAATTCAAAGGTTGGTATAATAAAAATTGCAGAGCAGCCCACAGCACTCTTATTGCTGCCGTTAAATCTAGAAACACCCCTGACATCAGGGCAGCGAGACAGGCTTATAAACGCATTATCTGGGAAGCTAAAAGGGAATGGGATGATTCATTTTGGCTTGATCTTCTCCAAGCTGTGAGTCGTCTAACCAAACCAAGTTTTGGGAGTTATTCAGATGGGGCAGGGGCTCGAATTCACTAACCCCCGAAAATCATGTTTCCGCTGTAGATTGGGTGGAATTTTTTTCCGCTCAATTTAAAGATCCTAATATCGTTCAGTTGGCAGGTGAGCCCTTAGCAGTGACTATATCAGTTTCCTATGGGGATAGGCTCACCTTTTGTACCTCAGACACTGAATTTGCATTAGGTTTTATTCAGTCTGGGAAAGCCCCAGGTATTGATGCAGTACCAGCGGATCTTTTTAAATTGAATTTAGATCTGTGGGTCCCTTATATAACAACTTTGGCAAATTCCATTGCAGCAGGGGAAAGGATACCACAATCCTGGAAGGGGGCTGAGATTCTTCCAGTCTATAAGAAAGGGGATCGATCTACACCGAAAAACTATCGCCCCATTAGCCTGATCAACACTATTCAAAAAGTGGTATCACGAATGGCCCTGGCTAGAATACAGGGGTGGATTGAGCAAAATAACATACTCTCCCCCATGCAAGCAGGGTTTAGATCAGGCACCAGCACCCTAGACCAGGTGTTTCGTCTTACCATGCTGTATTGGAAGGTGGTTTTTTTGGGCGGTGGTGTCATCTACGATGCCTTTGTCGATCTCAGGTCGGCATTCGACCTGGTTCCCAGGGCAAAACTTTGGGAAGCCCTCAGACTCATGGGCCTTCCACCTGAATTACTAGAGCTGGTTAGGCGCCTACATGAGGATAATTTTGCCCGTGTAAGATGGGGGAAACAGGGCCAGGTGACCGCTAGCTTCCCTGTCGAACGTGGGGTCCGGCAGGGTTGCGTGCTGGCCCCTACCCTGTTTCTCCTGTTTATCAACCGGGTGGTTGCATTCTTTAATGAAGTACAAACAGATGCTCCCACCCTGGGGGGATCAAAATATCCCATGTTAATATTCGCCGACGACACCCTGCTCCTTTCCAAGACCCGGAGCGGCCTACAGGCTGCCCTAAACAGATTTGCTGAATTTTGCACAATAAATGACCTTCAGATTAATGCTGATAAAACTAAATTTATGATTTTTAACAAAAATAAACCAATCAAAAGTTCATTTTTATTAGATGGTGTCCCAATTGAACAGGTCAAAGTCATGACATATTTGGGCGTGACTCTTGACCATCAACTTACGTGGAAACCCCAGTTGGAGGTTTTAATTCTTAAATTTGTTCGCCTTACAGGATGCTTGCTGAAGGAACAGAAAAAAACCTTGACCAAGCGCATTACACCGGCACTAAAAATTTATGAGGCCAAGGTGAATGCAGCTACCCTGTATGGTGCAGACATATGGGGCTACAAAGACTTGTCAGCACTAACCACAGCACAGAACAGGTTTTTTCGGAACCTAGTGGGGCTTCCTCAATCGTCACCTGTAAAACCATTGCTTCTAGACTTAGGCTGTAGACCGCTGAATGAGATGGCACAGTATCACCTTGCAGCTCTTTGGCGTCGCCTCTGGACGACCAAAGAGCTTAGTCTATTCGCTCATGAATTGGGTGAGGTTAGATCATTGTGGGGTGCTCAGAAAATCCCATGGCTGCGGGAGGTCAAACAAATATTGTATTCCATGGGCCTCCCAGAACTATGGCTACATCCTGAATGTTCTAGTTTCCCATCTAAGGTAGAATTCAAAGAGCTATTTTGGGCTGCAAAGAAATCTGTACTGGTCACCCTTTCTTCAGAAAATAGCCTAACGGGACAGTTCTTAACGCATAAGATAACTCCGTTCCTTGAACCCTACTGGGACTTGATATGCAAAGCTCTTGACCGCAAGCTGTATCATCAGTTTCGGGTAGGAACTTTGCCGATCAACTCCTTTACTGCGAAGTGGGCAAAGAATACAAGTAACAAATGCCCCTTTTGTCCTGATCAGGTGGAAAGTATAGGTCATTAATTTTTTGCATGCCCTGCATATCGATTGCCTAGACTGAAATGGTTGAAACCAATTTGTAAAACCTTACATTGTGGGGGGAATCGTGCAGCCTTGTTTAAATTACGCGATTTACGCACTGCAAAATCTGTGATTTGTGTTGCCAAATTTTTGGGGTGGCTGTGGCTAATTCGCGTAAAGAATTTGTAACCCCTTTTAAAGCAACTAGATTTTTAATGTTTGTATATTGTCTGTAGATAAATCTTCTTATTTATCTGGGGATCCATTGAAAAATGTTGAAATGTCGATAATGTTTTTATATCTGCTGTCTTTTATGAATTTTATTCGAATTAAAGACTATATGAACTGAACTGGTGTGCAGTTCCAGAATTTCAGACGAGCAAAATGTGCAATTCTTTCTCCCATTTAGCATAATGTGAAATTGTGTGTGCTTTTATACCTGTAGGTGACTGCTTTGAGTAGAAAATGTTTAGCCGAGATGCATTGTCTCATGCAACAAGACTTTTTTTCTATCCATATCTTCAGTGACTTTTTGTACAAGCTGTACGATAGCGGAGAAATGTTACTGGAGCCACCTGGGTCCTGAAGGCAACATTATGAACAAAAAATGATCAAAGGTCTAAGAGCACTATTTGCTGTCTATGCTTATCACTTCTTGGTCCTCAAATAAAGGCTGCTGAGGGAGAAAGATGGGGCCAGATGTACTACCCATTAGGAATAGCATTTTCATAATTACAAATGCATCCAAATTGCATTTAGGAAAACAATTAGTGACCACTGCCTGCTCTTCAAAACATTTTGTATAGCATTCTCAGAGGGAAGGGGTACCAATGGTTCCCCGTCCAATTTGTGAATGGGATCCCACCAATTTTTAATTGGTGGCAAAGTATTACTGTTTTGGGACCTGAATTGTGTTGTGAAACATTAATACATACACTGCGATTCAGTATTTGGAAATACTAATCGGAATTGGGTCGCTAACGTAAATTATGATTCTACAACAAGTCACTGGATTGAAATTTGGTGTTTGTACATTTAGAAAACCTTTTTTGCAATTATAAATGGTCCAATTCTGCGAATGAAGCTTTTTGCAACCTAAAAAAATCTTTTTACATCTGGCTCAAAGCCACCATTGAGTTGTCAGTGGTGTCAAAAGGTTTGCTGTACCAGTTCCACTGCCCTTACAGTTTTGGTGAACTGATATCCATGGTTATAAATGAGTATAATTGAAAGAAATCTTTATTCAGAACCCGCCAGTTCAAACCTTTTATTTTATGAATTATTTCACTTATTTATTTTATTGGAGTATTTATTCAGCATGGCCCAACCTCATTAAAGCAAAGTGCTATACAAGTAACCAGTAGTACAACGAAAGAAACTAGTAGCAAGCAGCAAAAAGGAAGGGCATAAGACTGTAGGAAGCTAAGTAGAATCTTTCAATAGTGATTATTTGAAAAGGTGCATCTCCAGAGTAGTTATGCTGCAGAAGGGTGTCCACACAGCACAATTACAGGCAATTGGCAATATATACAGTCTCTAACAGTAGGCTCCTGGCCCTGGTTGGTATGTCACTGGGATGTATAACCTTACAACGCATACTTTTACAACGCATACCATTACAACGTATTTTTTACAATGCAACATCCATTACAATGCATTACATTACAACGCATGCCATTACAACAAATTTTTACAAACTACCTTTAGAACGCATTCCATTACAACGCATACTACCTTTACAGCGCATACCATTACAACGCATACCATTACATTGCATGTATGGTAAGTATTGGATAGTGTAGGGGTAAAAATTACTATTCTAACTCCAGGGGGGTGCAACAGTAGGGTAAGTGTTGTATAGTGTAGTGGAAAAATGTACTCTTCTAACTCCTGGGGGTGCAAAAGTAGGGTAAGTGTTGGATAGTGTAACAGTACTATGCATTGTAATGGTATGCGTTGCAATGGTATGCGTTGTAAATACTGCGTTGTAATAACATGCATTGTAGTGGTATGCGTTGTAGTGTCATGCGTTGTAATGGTTGCGTTGTAATGACATACGTTGTAATGGATGTTGCGTTGTAAAAGTTTCGTTGTAATGGTAGTGCGTTGTAAAAGTTGCGTTGTAAAGGTTGTTTCCCCTGTCACTGTGGGTCATCTTTTCAGAGTGGGACACTCCCCTTAAGTCAGGCATTTGTGCTTATTGAGGCAGCTGGAGTTATCTCATGCGTTTGGGTCACTATCCTTTGATCACCTATATCAACACTGTACAAAGTAATTCGTCCATTTATTTTACTGAGCTGTCTTGCAGCTGAGGGAGGCTCCATCGTCCTAATGAGGCCGTTTAGACTGGTCCTAGGCTGGTGCCAGGTATCACTCCCAATGTTGTTCCTGCAGGTCACTAGGTAGGCAGGAGGACGTAGATCAGATCATTTTCTAGCTTGTTCCAAAATGGAGGTGGAAGGAAAAACCATTGTGACTGAGTACACTCCCCAGAGCTTCTGTCGGATCCTTTCTGGTATTAAAGATGTTCTAAACTACTGGCTACAGAGTATCAGCATGTATCCTGCTACAAGCAGTCTCAGAGGTGCCAAAGCTTCATATTGGGAGGGTAAATGTTTCCAATTTGAAAAGTCACTGGTTACTCAGAACAAATTTATTTTTTAAAGACTAGACTGGAAGAAAGATTGAAAGGATCTTGCTTACAATATACTTGTAGCCAAACTCATCTCTACCTCTAAACCTTCATCTCACACCCTAGACCCTCTCCCTGCTCTACTCACCAAAAAATGTAAACCCTCCCTAGCCCCACTCTGCTGTAGGGTTATAAACCGCTCCCTAAAAACCTTAGTCGTTCCTGATTGTTTGAAAGTGGGACAAGTCACCCCGCTGCTGAAAAAAACAGGACTGGACATAAATGACCTAAACAACTTCAGACCCGTCTCCAACCTTCCTCTTCTCTCTAAAATCCTAGAAAGATGTGTACTCCAACAACTAACACAACACCTGGACATTACCAACCTCCTCGACTCCCATCAGTCGGGATTCAGGAAATGGTGCAGCACAGAAACCGCAATCCTCAACATAATTGATGATATACACAAATCTCTGGACTCAGACCAATGCTGCTTCCTCATTCTCCTAGACCTATCGGCAGCATTCGACACAGTTGACCACAAACTTCTTCTCAAAGCTCTTGAAGAGAGGGCTGGTCTAGACGAGGTAGTCCTCAAATGGTTCCCCTCATTCCTACACAACCGTTACCAGAGAATCAAAATCAGAAGCTTCGAATCCGACCTTCAGCCAGTCTTGAGGGGAGTCCCCCAAGGATCAGTGATCTCCCCTCTCCTCTTCAACATTTACATGGAACCCCTCGCCACCCTACTCAGAAAAGCTAACATCCCCTTTCACCTTTATGCTGACGATACTCTAATCTTCTTGGAAATATCCTCTGCTAAAGACATCCAAAGACTCAATGAAACATTAAGGGAAGTACAACGTTGGCTGTCAAGCAATCACTTAAAACTGATTCCGGACAAAACTGAACTACTCCTCATCTCGAACAAAGAAGAGAACCCACAAATGGCTGAGTGGCTAAAAGAGATTGATGCGCTCAACGGAAATCTCACTCTGGCTGACTCTGTTAAATCATTAGGCATCACGCTAGACTCAAAACTGGACATGACCAAACACATTAAGATTTCGGCCAAGAGTGCTTTCCTTAACCTGAAGATACTAAATAAAATAAAACCTTTCATTCCAACCAAAGATCTCAAACATGCCACTCAAGCATTGGTGTTGTCTAGACTTGACTATGGAAACGCAGTCCTCTCGGGAATAGCAAAAACACACCTTGCTCCGCTGAAAACAACTCTCAATGTGGCTGCCAGAATGGTCACTGGAATTAAGAAATTTGACCATATCTCTCCCGCACTCAAGGAACTTAACTGGCTACCAATAGAAATGAGGTCGAACTTCAGAACGGCCTGCCTCACCCACAAAGCCCTCCACACAGGCATACCCGAATAGCTGGCGTCCAAACTCAAAAAAGCAGGTCAGAACAGGAACCTTAGAAGCTCTAATACCTTACTTCTTATCCCGCTTAAACCACGGAAACAAAAAAACGCGACCAGATCCTTCACCGGAAACGTGCCCAAAATATGGAACTCTATACCTCCCACATCAGAACTTTGTCCTCCTTTGCTAAATTCAAAAGTCAGATCAAAATCCTTTTCGTCGATCGATCCTTAGCGATTAGATAGGACCAGTCGGAGCGCTGAAAATGACACTGATCCTCTCCCGGCTGGGGCCTAACAAACCCCTGATACTGAACTCTTCAACATCTTCTTTACTATGTCTCTAATCTGGATTGTCTCACTTTACTGCAATTTGTTCTGCTCTCTTGTGTTCGCCTTATTGTAATATGCTCTGCTCTTGTTTGTAGGCCAACAAATCCTTGTAACGGAACTCTGCTACATCCTCTTTACCATGACTCTCATCCGGATTGTCCCTCCCTATTGCAATATGTTCTGTCTCTTTTGCTCCCTTATTGCATTATGTTCTGTTCTCGTTTGTTCTCCTCTGTAACTGTTGTGAAGCGCTCCGATACCCTCCGGTCAGACTATCGCTGTGTGCATATGTTTCTTGTTTCCCAGAAATGAAATAACATTTCAGCCATACATTCATCTTGTTGGTATTTCACTCTCACACAATAAATGCACCGAGCATCACAAAAGAGATTTCACACGTGGTGTATGTAAATAAAGTTTGTATTCTACACACACATTAACTAATACAACATTAACATCATTTATGTCTGGGTATCAATCACACTCAGAAATATACCATGTCCAAATGACATCAGTAATATGCACACATGGGAAAGACCCTATTTTAACCCCCCCCCACCCAGCAACCGTATGCGGTGTGAAACGTTGGAAAGAGGCCCACGCTAGCATTTATTATAATTCAATACCACACAGTTCTAGAGTGCACCCCAGATTACAAAGATATCAGAAATGTGTACACACAGGTAATTAGGACACTTTTAAACAACACCAGGGGCAAGGCTGCAAGGATAAAAATAAATGTCAAACATAGAATTGTTTCGTTAAGGAATCATTGTGTAAAGCAACACCGCTGTGCGGTGTAAGTAATGACTGGCCATCACTCCCACAGACTCACTCAGCACCGATACGCGGTGCCACAGATTTCTGGCTGTTCCCTATGGAACGTACTCGCACACTCATGCACACAGCACTGTAATGCAGTGCATCTGATATCCGGCAGGTCAGTTGATAATACACATGCAGACCCCGTGGCCCCAAGCCCTCATCCACCCTTCATTTAACCCCAATTACCCTACACCCATGGGCTGGAGATAAAGAAAACCTTTCCCCTAATACTAGGCTGATCGCGGCCAAAGTCACACTTAATCTGAGTCCCAGGGAAGAAGGCGGGAGTATGCAGCAAGACTAATTAGTCTTCAGTCAACAAGATGGAATTTGGCCACTACTTGGGCAGTTCACTGACAGTATGCGGAGCACAAGCAGGCTGAGGGCATTAGTTGTTCAAGCAAAGGATTCCACACAGTGCCTTCCCACTCTGGTCCAGTTCTGTGAATCGCAGGGGGGTCACGCAGTCTCTTGGCCCACTTCTGATTGCTCTCTGAAGTATTCTTTATTCCAGTCAATTACTCTCACCACCCAGGCCCGATCCAGGCAATATTACTTGGCAACGTAAAGTCATCGGGCCAAGTGAGGAGTGGGCAGTTTGTCCACCACACTGAGGGCACATGAAGGAGCAATTGATGAATGGGGTAAGAAGCCGGGGAGCCTCTCATAAGAAGGAGACGGCCCTTGTAGGAAAGTAGTATCTGCTTCTTATGGTTACCCCACTTTTAGCTTGATATCTCACTTTTTTTGACTAGTCTGACAGGGATCCTGTTAATCAGGACCCCAGTCTATCTGCTTTCACCCTTAAAATGGCATACATATACTTTGGTACACTCCAGATTGAATACTGGGGTACCCTTAAGTCCCTAGTATATAGTACACCATGTACCCAGGGCATAGGTACCCCAGAGGCCTCCCATGGGCTGAAGCATGTATTATGCCACCCATGAGAGGCCAAGCAAAATGGAACTCTAGGTCTACTACTGCATCCTATGTAAGATGGTGCTTGCACCACTTACTTTAGATATAGGTTCAGAATATCTAATGGTCACTACACTTAAAACGTATATGTCACCCCTATAGCCGGCCTTAACAATCCTGAAGGCAGGGTGCTGGGTTTTATGAGAGAGGGCGCCCCTGCATGAGCAGAGCCCCTCTGCAGCCTTCGGAGCCCATTCTCCCGGGTTATCTGTGACTCAGCCGGACATATAGGTAGAGGTGCTTCATAACCTAACGGTAAATGCTATCTTGAAAATGGCTGCATATCGAGTTTAGTGTTAAACACCCTGGAATCATACCTCCACACCAGTAACTTGTGCGGGAGGTATAATTCCACCCTTCTGAAGCTAGGTTTGTGGGGTCACCTGTCTATCCCATACCAGCCTTTTCGACCCGGACAGCACAAAATGGATGCTGCCTGCCAGAGACAAATTTCTGCCCTCCAGCTGCTGAGCCAAGCTCGAGCAGAGGAAGGCAGCACGATAGGCATCCTGTCACAGGGAGGTGTAACCACCTCCCAGACAGGGCTTAGTGTATTGGGGCTGGGAGGGTGCACTCTGAGAGTACCTGAAAGTCTGCACTGGGGGCACATTTGGTATCCCTGTGCATAGTCCAGCCCAAACCAGTTCTGGGAGTCATTGGCTCCTGCTCTGGCGTGAAACTGGACAATGGACATGGGTGTAGCCACCCCTCTGTCCTTCCCCTCTCCTAGGAGGGTCCCCTGAATCTGTCCAACACTCTCCCATGGGTACAAATGGGCTAACCTGGCTGTAAGACTTTAGATTTTACGTTGAAATGATTCTACAAGAAGAAAACACTGACCTTCGACCATCTGGACACCTTGGACTTCACTGGACCTCAACTGGGCTCGACTTCATCCCCCTTAGAGTCCGAAGCTTAGTTTGTGCAGTTGCTCCATACAGGCTCTGTGCAGGACCTGTGGTGCACTCAAGACAACAAACGAATCTCCCTTGGAGTGAAGGACTCACTCCCCTGCTTCGCAGGGACCTAAAGCGCAACTGACTGGTCTTCTGCTCCTGAGTTCCTGCAGACTCCAAAGATTTCAGCAATACTGGAGGTGGGTTCCTGAAGGTTACTAAGGTTGATCTGCTTTCTCACCAATTTTGAGGTCAGTATCCCTCATGGGGGCTGCGTAACCAAAACCCCTGTGCACCACACCCATTTGCAAGTGCATATGGTTGTTGGCAATTCTCGAGCAAGTGCTTTGGACTCCATGTATTCCTGACCCTGAGCAGTATTTGTACCAAAGAACTCTGGCCTCCTTGCAACGAGTGCTCCGTGGGCTGGTACTTTGCAACCTTGCTTGAGGTCCCCTTGCAACTCCTGGTCCTTCTGCCTGCAGGTCCTCCTGAGGGTCATCTTGATTGTTTTTGGGCTTTCTGGGTTGCTCCAGACATGCCCTGATTCCCCATTGCTTGGTGAGTCCCCTGGACCTAGCTGGTCCACACCATAACCTGTTTGACATTCCTGTGTGGGTTGCTTTTGCCAAGGCTTGTTTGTGCTCCAGCCGGACATCGACCCCTCAGCACTTGACATCCTTCATGGGACAGCTCAGCTCTGGCTTCTGGTTGTCCTCAATGTCTCCTGGTCCTAGTGGCTGCAGAGTCAAGCATCCCTTCTTCGCAACTGAAGCACCCGACATTGGTGGGCATTCGTCTTTCGAGCCCCGGGTCACTCTGAAGTGACCCAGACTCTGTCTTCTCTGCTTTCAGGTTCCTTCCATCTAGAATACAGGCTTGGATTCCACCGGACCCTTTTCACCTACCCGGCAGCAGTACTTCTTCACTTCCTTCCATTGAGAACAACTGAGGTTTCCAATACCACTTCAGAACTATGCACCCGGCTCCCCTGGGAAAGGTAACTAGGGGAACTACGGTATCCATGGGTTGGGTGGTTCTCTAAACTCTTAAAGTTATAAAGGATTTGTTTGAAGTCTTCCTAGAAGGGTCCTTAAACTTTAAAAGTGTAACCACGACTTCCCCATAGAATTATACGGAGCCCGCGGTCATTTTCCTACACTGCACCCGGCCTCCCCGGGGTCCCTGTCTACTCACCTTGGGTGGTTCCTTGGGGTCCCAGTGATTCTATGTGCTCCAGACTTCGTCTTGATCTCAGTCGTGACTGGTATACCACTATTTTAGTATATGGTTTGGTCTCCCCCTGGAGCCCCTTGTGTATTGTGCTACTTACAGTTGTTCTATTGATCTCGTATTGTGTGCTTTGTGTTCTATCCTCGTGTAGAGGATAGTAGAGAGTGTTATATTAATGAATACATATTTTTATATAACTACTGTGTGGTTCTCCTTCATTTAGTCATTCAGGAGGTGATATAGGTGATATTCTGGTAAAACAAGCTTCTTTACATTCCTTCAAGATGAAGCCTACAGGCTGCTCTCCACGGCTACCACTAGGATAGCTTTCTAAAGGTTATCTTTGACCTCAAACATCATAAGGGTCGTGCAGACTGGTACAGGGTGCCCACTTTAATTAGTGAACAGCATATACCAGGCCACCTTCTCACACCCCGGAAGACACATGTTGATCAAAGTAGTGCCCTTGTAATCCGGGAACCCCGGAACACAAATGTGCTCCCTCCTCAAAGCCTCCCTGGAAATGTGGCATGGCATCTGCTGCACATAGGTTACAGTTTCACTGGACAGTTCCAATCACACATAATGCAGAGTCTCAAACACTGTACCTCCCTGTAAATGAGGCATAACAACTGGTGCGCATTGAGTTAAGTCGCACCAGACAATTCCAGTCACATACAACAAAGAGTTGCAAATTCTGTACCTCCCTGGAAATGAAGTACAACAACTGGTGCGCGTTGATCGGCGTCACATCAGACAACTTCGGTCACACACACACAGGTGCAACTTCAGCAGTGCCGCACTACGTACAATGAGGCACAAATACGGGTACGCCCTCACCTCCAGCGGTCGCAACCTGTGAATTAGACACTGTACGCAATGCACATGCAGTGGGCATGTCACACAAGAGAGATGCGTCACGATTGACAAAGCGGGCCACGTGGAGTACCGCAACCACTGAATCCGCCACCGCCAACAAGACGCTTATGCGTGTCAAGGCCCCACAATGCAGGGGTCACACTCCGTAGATTCAGACAGTACTTTTGGGGCTCCACACTTGAGAAACCGGTCACCAGGCACAATACTTAGTTCTATGCTCACATGGAACTACCAGTTGTGATCCAGAAGACTATGTGGGAACTCAAGAGGGCACCGTTGCCCAAGGTGTCACAGGTAGATGGTGCGGGTCCCTTGCAGGAGGTCTTTGATGTCCCTGAGACCTCCACAAGAGAATCGGGGGAAGCCAACAAGCCCTTGGAGAGCACACTTCAAGGTTCCTCACAGCAGCATGTAGTCCGTCCAGGTCATCTACTATTCAGGAAGGGTAAACGGTCCTTTCCAATTGCAGTAATCTTCCTTATGCGCAACAGATTCCTCAGGCAGTGTGCACCACGCAGTTCCAGGATCTCCAATCCCCACAAGTGTATTTCTACCCTGCTGATGTAATCCACCAGTAGTTATACTGTAGTGTGCCTTTGACGTTAGGGGTAGTTCAGAGGGTTTCCCTTTGAACCACAGATGACTCCCCTAAATTTGAGTTCTGTCTGCCATGAGACAGTGGAATGCAGATTTTAATCTTTAATGGGGCCATGATCCGGCTCCCAGAGACCAAGTGTCAAAAACTCATTCTTTCAATCTATCCAACCAGGCCCTCAAATGGCAGAGGTCTGTCATTCCAGTTGTGAGTCCAATGTTTATAGCTGTCTTTCGGGAATGCACAGATGTGCTCCTGAGCCTCCAGTGTGGACTGGAGTCAAACTGAAAGGCACACAAAGCATTTTAGAGCAGAAAAATGCCTATTTTCTCGAAGTGGCATTTCTAAGCTATTAATGATAAATCCCTCTTTATCATAGGAGAGGGTTTGTCATTGGGAATCCAATGATAGGAAGCATTATGAGGCGGCTTCACTGTAAGCCACTATGGAAGCTTGTAGTAATCTCAGCCATTCCCCTATGTTGCCCTAAGGGAAGAGCAAACCATCCATGGGTAGTCTTCATTACCTGTGCAAGGAACACACATGCGGCCACTGGCTTCACCCCTTAAGGCTTACCCCAGGGGTGTCCCAGTGGTGGTGAAAGGTCCACTCAGGATTGGTGAGTGGATTTACAAAGGCCAATCTGAAGATGAGTGTAATTGTGCACTCACAGACCTGCAATTTCAGGCTTGATCACGTTTAAAAACTTCATTGGTGCAAGTGTGCACCCCCAGGCCTGCAATGGCAGGCTTGAGGTATGTTTAAGAACATCAGGTAATCACCACTTCCTAACATGTGTTGGAAGGACGCGTGCACTTTCACACTGCATTTAGTGCGGGAAAGTGCTCAGAGCCCTAAGGCCACTAAAAGAGAATCAGCAAAACCCTGGTGTTGTGTTGTACTCAAAAAGAAGATGGATACTTCAAGTAAGATAGATCAAGTTACTTTATTTAAGTTAGTTAGTTAAGTTATAAAGATAACCCCATCAGGAGCAGCTGTCCTGCTGCTCAGCCCTCACTCAACTGACATTCACAGCACACCAACATTCCAATCATCTAACATTCCACACATCATACATACAAGCTGAGCAGCAGGGAAACACAAGTTATAACATGTTGTCCCATGGGCACAGCCGACCTCCTAGGTAGGGAAAACCCACATGGGTGTTCATCACCACCTGGGCATGGAACACCCATGTGTAACTGCCTTGCCTTTTTTGTCTACCACTTGCTCCACCCCTCAGGGCTTACCCTAGGGGTGATCTAGTGGTAGTGGAAAGCCCACTTAGGGTTGTCTAATGAGTTGGACATGCCAACCCGAGCATAGGCACAATGGCGCACCCACCAGCCTGCAATGGCAGGCTTGATACATGTTTGAAAGGGTAGTCTGGTGGATGGCACAATCAGCGCTGCATACCACCATTAGACAGTGCAATACCGGCCCTGGGTATGTGGTGTAGCTTTTTACAGGGTACTCACAGGTACAACACCTAAACCAATCAGGTAAGCCCTAATTCCTAGCACGGGTTAGAAGGGCGCATGCACTTTCACATTGCATTACAGTGGGAAAGCACCCAGAGTCCTAGAACCATGAAAAGAGAATCAGCAAAAACCAGGAGGAGAAAAAAGCTAAATGTTTTAGGGAAATGCCCTAAGAAGGGCCATGGCCAACAATAACATACTTCAAACAATCATGCAATCTCAGCATAATCATTGTAGAGAGGTAACTACAGCGGTATGAGTACAGCGCCTAGATGCCCTGGTGGTGAGTCGTGCGCTATATAAGTACCAAGTTATTACTCCATAAAGAAATATAAAGGAGGATCCATATTTACTGACACTTTGCACCAGGATTATCTCACAAACGTGAAGCAAACCCAGAGCTAAAGGTTGTGGTGGGATTCACTTTCCAATACAAACCATGATATGTGTTGGAAAGCTTCCGAAGCTGGCACAAAGCGTATGCGCTACTTTGCACTACTTTTATGTTGAGGGTGCTTCCATGGGTGGTACATGGGCATCCTGTGCCACCATCCATGGTAGTTGAAACCAATCCCTAATGACAAACATTTGTAGGCAGAGATTTGCACCAAAAATATGCTTTCTAGAGGCCAGTGTAAATGTGGAGAAACTTTTTTAAAACTTCACAATTTTCTAAGTTGTACAGTACTCACGCGCAGAATATGAAAGCAATCTTTTTGTACTGCAAGAGTCCCCTTCCAGTACACACCTAGACTTGACTGAACTCTCACATCCTTGCACAATGCTGAAAAGGACCTACAATGGCACCAGCACTGGGGGAAAGTAAAACAGAGCAATATTAGTAGATTTGGCACACTGTGATGCAATCCATTATAATAAAAGTTAGTATATCTGCCTCTTTGCTCTGTTAGTGCCACACGAGCAGTAGGCAGCACACACTGGGGCTGGCATCACCCTGATAGTCTCTGGAGATCAAAGACCACTAGGTAGATAAGCCGAAAACAGGAACGTGCAATGAAAATTGGAAAAAAACGTTCTACACGTGTTTTAGGACCCCTTGCCAGCTCTGATAAATGCTAAGGTTTTAAAATTCCAAAGCTGCTTAGTTTTTAATCAATTCATGGATCTTTCTTCTTCTATCCCAAACTTTGTGTTCGTTTATCTCACCCCCACTGCTCTGAATGAAAGTCGCTTGATGAAATATTTGTCCCAGTGTTCCAAAATGGGTAGCGGTTCCCGCCGTCTGACACATCTGCACAAATGAAGCACTGTGTGCATGGCAACTGATGTGCACGGGTACTAAAAATGAGTTTTAGAGTCTGCGGGCAAACTGAGGCGAGGTGAGATCGTTTCCTGGCTGAGGTACCAGTCACAAAGATTGCCTCTGGCATTCTATCACCTTCTAGCCATCATCAATTATGTCACTTGTCGTTCTGTATCTCTTTCTCTTGTCTTTCTCTTCCTTTATTTTTTGCGTTGTGTCAACCTTTCTCCTGCCTTTTTCTACGTCTGTTTCTTTGGTTCCTTTCTCCCTCTCGTGTTCGCAGTGGGTTTGCCTTTGCCTCACTCTGTTTGAGTATGCCATCATCCCACCAGCCTCGGTGGCCTCCTCACTCCTGGCACCCAGCAGTTTCCAGCTCCTTGGCTGGCTGGTCTCCTTCCTTGGGTGTTGCCCTTTCGTTCTGCTGTTAACTCGGGCTTCGCGGCAGATTGTGTGGTCCTGTGACTCCTGTCTCCACGCCGCGAGGCTGAGGCTCGGCTCCGAGCCGGCCAAGGTCCGCGCGCCGTGTGTCTTTCATTAAAACGACAAAAGAAATGAACCATGTCCAAGCGCATGACAGGGACTCCGCGAGGACGCGCTGCCGCTAATTACACAAGCGACAAGATGTCTCATTAATTTTTCACGGCGCTGGAAGCCCTGCCAGGTAGAAGCAGGACGCCGGCATTCTGCAGAAAGGGCAGCGCGTCGGGTGGCGCCAGTGCCCGCCGGAAGCTGCCAGCGGCGGCCCGGTGTGAGAAGGAAAGGGCCATGACCCCTGGAGCGACAGCAGACGCGTGTCCCATCACTGCAGTGCTTACTTTGTAAACAAAAAAACATAAGTGCCAGGGCCCTCACCAGGAGGCCACTGCAGCTTGCCACAGACATTGCCCCTGCCAGTGCTGCCGATGATATTAAGGACACAACTACCAACCATCACACTCATACAAGGGTGGCAATTCAGCCTATTCCAGGCCCAACAGTTATAAGATTGGTTTTGGCAGCAGTCAATAGTCATTTTTAATGTATTGAAATAATAAACAACTGTTTCTGTGCGCAACTCTAAATATCACAGAACAGCGCCACCATGTTGCAGACTATAACAAGCCCTGGTGCTGACAATTAAGTGCAGGTGCCGAGTACCGGAAACCACTAGCTCAAAATAAGCACTGTACCATCGGTATTAGCATACGAGGATGCATTTGGTAACAATGCGGGAGGCTCAGCTGGCAAAGACCTGTGGTGTGACACCACATAGGTCCGACAAACCAAGCGATTCAAAATGTGTGTGTAGTTGTGAGCTAGATCTACGGGGTGGGGTGTCTCAGGGTGGAGTGCCAAGGTGAACCCTCTTCGCCCTGGGTAAATGCCTCCCCTATGATTGTACATCACAGTGTCATATACAAAAATAGTGTCTTAAATAGATATCGTGTCCTGAATATTGTTCATAAAAGTGACCCCATCTTGTATAGATTTTATATTTTTAACTCCAGTTGGATGATCATTTTGTAATTTGTATATTTAACACTACATGTTTTTGTCAGAGGAAATTCTGATTACGGTATTCTGGCACAATACCCTCTCGACACAGACGTATTTATATTATAACATGTTGGGCGGGCCGAGGAAACCCGCAATTATTAACCATTTCAACCCAAGGAGGTAGCCCAAGTAAGACCAGTTATACTTGGGATAACCCTCATCCATGGCTGACGCCCCTGGTTTTAACTCCAAGGCCTTGGTCTGTACCCCTAAGAAGCTAATAACTCATGCACACATTTGCGTCACATGCGTCTAGACCTATGAGTCTCATACATGCACAATTTTGGGACAAACCACTGCACACAGATGACATACTCACCTCATGTCAACAGCTGGAACACACAGACACTCCTAAAATGCAAAACACTCAACAGCCATATGAGACTTACCCAGATATAAACAGAAAGAAAATCTTACACAATGCATCCCCTGCTGCTCGCTCCTTAAAGAAACTACTCACACTGTCTGTAAGCGCAGTGGTAAATCCAGGATCTCTTTTACACTGCACTTTTTGCACAGTGCACCATAGCATCTCCTGTGGCAGATAAACCCCAAAACACCTGCAGTGTACATGGTCAGCTGTACTAACACAGCTGCAACACTAAAGCAAAACAGTAATTTTGTGAGTGTCATGATTTAAAACATGTATCATGGGCCACTACGTTATTCCAGGATTAGCTTGGCACAAGATATAGGACTGAACTGCACATTTATTCCATCAGGTATTTCCTGGTGGGCCGCAGGGGTCTGGGGAACCAAAAGTAACCCTGGCAAAAATGTTCAAACCAGCACGCTCCATTTGTCTCCTCGCACTATCTCTCTCTTTCCAACCAACCATTCTCCCTCTCTCCTTCTGTCCTCCCGTTCTGTTTGGTCGGTTTTGGACTGCAAATGCGTCTAGCTGCCTCCTTCTTAGCATTGTGTGAGTTAAATTGGCATTTGTGGCGGCATTTAATCTTTAGCCGCCAGTTTGTACTGTGACCGAAAGTAAGCTTCTGTCTCATTAGCTGTCTGCCTCAGCCAAAAGCTGCTGCCCTGTTACTTCTTCTTATTGTATTCAAGGTTGAATCCTAATGCACTAATGAATAGCTTATTCTGTCTTTGCACGTCTTTCCTTTACCTTAGCCCTGCTCCCAAACTAGAGAGCATTGAGCTTGAACAAGACAACCTTGAAATTATGATAATATGTACCCGTTCTGCAGGTGGTAGCACATCCTTCTGTTCATCTGTGTCTGAGCTGGAAAATTCCAGTCTGGGCGGGTCTTTGGGGATGTTGGAAAAGCATATTATGTTCTACCAAGTGTTCTGAAGTCAGTCCCTCTGCAGCTATCTCCTGAAGCTGGTCAGACTGGACTCCACTGCAGCGCAATACTAATAAATAACTTGGTTTGTATTCTCTCCTGTTTCACTGACTCTTCATTTCTTGTGGAAGACTGAGAGGTGGTTGCAAGTGACCTGTGATGCCCGTTTCGGGTCACTTCCTTCAACTGTGATTGCTTTGTTTCTACCTTTCCTCTCCCCTCTCTCTTGAAGCCTCCCCATTCCTGATGCTATTAACTTCAGTGAAATGGGGAAAGTGACAGAGACACCAGGGGGGTCCTTGGCTTTCAAAACCGGCCTCCAGGTGCTCCGCCCTCTGCGAAAATGTTCGGGGGATAAAAGGTCTGTCCGGACATGGTGGGCTGAAGCTAATGGGGACTGGCCTTTGGCGGTATAATGCCATTCGAGAGTCCTCTGCCACTTATCCAACTTCCCCTTGCATGTGCAGAAGGTGCTTTAGGTAACAGAGATGTCTGAGAGAGAAAAGAGAGAGAGAAGAGAGAGACACGAGGAAAGGAGCACAGCTCCTTTGAATATTTTGGCCATAACATCTTTTGGTTCAGTCCACCACTGCCAAAATATATACACTGTTGGACATCACCGGGACCTCCACTTAAGATAATTCACGACAGGGCCGAACTGAGAAACAAAACCGGCCCTGGCAAAGTGCTCGGCCGGCCCCCTGGGGGTACGACCAAGCTCTTTGCCGGGGACGGTTTTCATCCGATTTTGTTACAGGGCCGCTTTTGCCCTGTATCAAAAACGGCCCCTAGGGCCCAAAACCGCCCCCCACCCTTGCGGTGCACCGGGGGAATGCCCGGTGCCTGCAACGGCCAGTCCGGGCCTGATTCACGACTAATGCACCATAGGGCACCGTAGAAACCCAAATGTATCTTTAACCCAGAACAAATGCTGAATGGAGCCCTGCAGTATCCCTGGATTTTTGTGAACCAAAACAAATTCAGCACAGGAAACGGGCACCCACCCCAATGATACCTTGCACAAACAGCCAAAATGAAACAATTTATTTTTGTTTTGTTGCAGATTTATATAGCAGGAACTTGACCTGAAGGTATTGGAGTGCTTTACATGAGCACCAGTTAGGTTACAAAAGGACACATTCATTTTTTGGTAGGCGCAGGGAGATTAAGTGATTTGCCCAGAATCAGAAGATGCTGAGCCAACACCAAAGCTCGAACCCAGTTCCCCAGCTCCAAAGTCAGCCACTCTATCCATAAGGCTACCACCCCTCACCTCATTCAGTATCCTGATTAGCTTCAAAGTGTTGTGTCTACAAAAGCACACAACTGCATCTCCATTCAGAGCAAAATCACTGCTATGCCTATGACTAACACAAAATCAACATGATCACCAAATTCAGCACAGTGCCAAGAAACATGACGTATAGAGACAGTAACAGAATGATTCAATCAACTGAGCACACCCCTGCCTACTCTACTAAAGAAAGCAAAAAGTGCAGAGGCTCATTGTTCGGATGAAAAAGACATTTGCATGGCCATGGATGTGTACCCCGGCCCTAAGTGCCCAACTGTTCTGTTGTTTGGATCCCTAATGCTGATTTTTGTTGTCACAGGCAAACACAGATCATGCATGTGCACCATGACATAGGCCCGGCTCATGGATTACAGTCTAGTTGGAGGGGCATCCAAAGTTATACACTTATAATTGTGGAATTCAATTCAATTCAATTCAGATAATTTATATAGCGCGCTACATACCTGCTTTCACCAGGAGGTATGCAGCATAAGTGTGGTGGTGATAGCATACCTTGTAGAGATCAGTAGGAGTGAACAGGACCAGTTTTACCTGTGTCACTGACGTGTGACCTGCAGACTCACTCACATTTTTTAAGCTCCACTGCTATGTGCTTAACTCGCCCTTTGGCCTACATCAGTTTGGTGTGAAGTGCTGTGCAGTGCAGGAGTGTGTGCCTGGGAAGGGTGCAGTACTGTGCAGTGTGGGCATGGTGAGTGCATGTCCTGGGTGTATGTGTGTATGTGGGGCCTGCAAGTTGTACCTTACATGAGAAATGTAGAGATGTGCAGTGCGTGTATTGTAAGTGCATGTACTGGGTGTATGTGTACCTGCGAGGAATACAATACATGTAGGGTGTAGCGTTGAACCACTCATGCAAGGTGAATATGTGTGCTGGCTGTATGTGTGCCTTCAAGTGACACAGTACATAAATGCTGCAGAACTGAGCAGTGCGTGTAGAGTGAACGTGTGTGCCTGAGGTGGCACAATACATGGAGGTAACATTGCTGAACAAGGTGTGTGCAGTATGCATAAACTGAGTTCAATTGTGCCTGTAATGGTATTTTACATGGAGGACCTTGGGTCTCATTTTGGGATGCCCATGTCTGCCTGGTGAAGACATGAGAAGTTAGAGGAATCCCCCCTATAGATTTGTGTATTTCTGCATTCCTGTGAGCTGGGTGGAACACACTAGAGAAGGGAGAGAGAGAGACTCCCCCTGTACCCTTCAAAGAAGCAAAACCCCAACATAAAACTTGAAAGACCCGGACCCTAAATCATATTTGGTGTATCTAAATAGTATATAGGAAGAGGAGGTTAAGACCCCAAAAATTTTCATCTGCTGGACAGGCTGTGTGAGTAGGCGAAGCTCTGCAAGGCTTCTACCTGTGACTAGGGGTGGGTTCGCGGAATTCCCAGAGTTACATAAAAGCTCAGTGGACTTTCGCATAGTTCTGCTTTACACTACCAAGTACAGGAGGGAGTCAGAAAACAAAAGGGGTTTTTGACAGGGCTACTGAGGTGCTGCATCCACCACACAGACACACATACCAAAGGAAGTTGCACACTTGTTTGAGCACTATGTAAATGCTGCAATACAAATGTCCAATACGCAACTTATTCTCTGCCATGCATGCCTGCAGCAAGTGTCCTATGCAGCCCATCCTTTCACATGCACGGGGGTTGTACACGCACCGCTGATAGGACTATATGACTCTGCTTCGATGCTAAGCAAGACTCACCTGGGTACTGTGGTTGGTGCTGGTGCTGCTGTAAGTGAGGTTTTATACCTCTGTCCCTGCCCAGCGAGATCTGCATCTCCTCTCCACTCTCTGGACTGGAGGTGCCCGGAGCACGCCGGCCTCAGCCTGCTCTCCCAGGCAGGAGTAGTGTGGTTGCTCATATCAGGCAGGGTAAGCAGGGGGTGTACTGTGTGCAAGGTGTGGGGTCGGTGTGCAGCCCAATAGATCCTCCCCCTGCACCCACAGCTGGACTCCCTCACATTCCCTTCCTCAGTTGACCCTGCGGGAGCCCCTCACACAGTTCTAATACCACATAGAGGCTGCAGTAACAAACAACATAGGAGGAGCTTGCTCTTGCCCTACAGCTGATCGGGGACGTGCCTGGTGCCTTCCGGACAATGTAGCAGCTGTTCTGAGTTACATGCGCTCACCAGCTGGTTCCTAATCGAGCTGGTTCCTAGGGGTGGTGGGGTAAGTTACCAGCTCATGTCTTCATGAAACGTGATGTTTCACCGGGCGCATCCAAATTTTGATGGCGGACGGGTCAAACCGCTGAACTGGCGTGGGGCTCCTGTAATCGGGTAAACCAGTTTTGTCATGACAGTTAACATCACTAGTGGCCCAGAAATGTGTATATGACAGACAAAGGCATACACATCCAAACAAACCCCAGTGATTCATTAGATGATGTATGCACAAAGAGTTGAGTGTTACCTCTGAGGTCCTGAAATGTGCTCCAATTATGTCATGGCTGCTAACTGCATCAGTATGCAAGAAAAGTGTGAATCATAGACCAATGTGCATGCATCCCTACAGACTAATAATGGGTGGGTCAGCACCGGTAAACTCATCTACGCTATGCGGGAGGCGGAGTTTTTGCCCAAACTCAGCGTTTTAAATGGAGCGTGAAGTAAAAAAACGTCACTAGCTCTGATCAGAACTAGGGCCTAAGGCATGCTAGTCTCCCTGCTAAGTGAGGTAATGTCCCCAGGGAACTCAAGGGTACCAGCACTGGAGCCTGGAGCTCCAGCGCTTGCCAAGACCAGTGTGCCCTGTGAGAAAGAGGAGAATGTTGGAGGGAGTGAGGTCCTGCTGGTGACCCTTTTGAGAGGACTTCTAGTAGGAGGTGTGAGGAGATGTCAGCTGCGCTGATTGGGTCACTGGACATGTGCAGATCTAAGTCAACCCCCATATGCTGAGAGAGAGCCGCTGAATAGAAAGCCATGAGCTGAGTGCCCTGCGAGGAGAGTGAAGCCTATGTGTCATCATTGCAGAAAACTCGTATGCCAGGAGGGGCTGCCATGGAAGTTATCACTGCCAATAAGTGCCGAAGCCTATGCAAGACCTTAGCGGCAACCCCATATGTGAAGATTTGATTGACTTGATTTGCAGTTTTGTAAAGCGCTCGTATGCCCTTGGTCATCTTGGCGCTGAGGAAAGAGACCTTGTCCTAATGGCGCGGGAGCTGGATTTAGCGGAGGTTGAAGAGCCATGTCTTCACTGATTTCCTAAATGACATCAGGGAGGTACTATTTTTGATAGCAAGGGGAAGACAGTTCCAGTCTTTAGCAGCATGCAGTATAAAACTTCTGCCTCCCCATCTTGCCTGTTTGAACCTGGGAACTTGTATCAGCTTAGCCTGCTTGGCTTGTGGAACTCCCTCCCACTCTCTCTGAGGCGAGAACATAATCACCTTAGTTTTCGGAAGCAACTAAAAACCTGGCTCTTCCCTTGATCACCTCTCCCTTGCTTCCCCACCTTGCTGGATCTATGGTCACTAGCGCTGGGATACCCTAGGGTAGCTATGCGCTCTATAAATCCCAAATCAAATCAAATCAAATCAAATAAAATCTGGCTTGATCTCAGTTCTCTTGAGGGGATATATGGCTTTAGGTGGGTTCTGAGGAACAAGGGTCCCTTGTCCTGGAGTGCCTTATAGGTTAGACATAGGGATTTGAACCTTATTTGTTTTGCCAGGGGGAGCCAATGTAATGTATCTAGATGATGTGATATGTGTTCAGTTCTAGGGATATCCAGGATCAGGCGTGCTGCCGAGTTCTGCAGGTCGCTTGTTTAAGTACTGTGCCTGCATCCCAGCATATAATGCATTCCCGTAGTCGAGTCTTGACAGGGCTAAGGTGGTCACTACTGTTTTGCGGGAATCCAGAGGAATGTACGGCATTAGTTTCCTGATCATTTTTAGGATGAACCACATAGTAGACGCCAGTTTGTTAGTTTGGGCATCAAAGGTAAGCCTGTTATCTAGCATGATGCCTAAGTTTTTGACTTTCGTTACGGGTGACGGACAGTTTCCCAAATCCGCCGGCCACCAATCTGGTGACCAAATTTCTGCATTTGCTCCTAGCAGCATGACCTCACTCTTGTCCCCATTCAGTTTCAAGCAATTCTGCCCCATCCACTGGCTGACCTGTGTCATGCAACTTTGAAACTTGTCTGCAGTGTTAGCGCTGTCATTTTTGATTGGCACAACAATTTGTGTGTCGTCCGCGTAAGACACTGGCAGGAATCCTGCTGCCCTAATAATTCCAGCCAGTGGTGCTACATATAGATTAAAAAGCGTAGGGCTTAATGATGATCCCTGTGGAACCCCACAGGGTGAGTTGAAGGGTTTAGATCTTATCCCTCCAAGTTCTACCGTGAAGGTTCTACTGTCTAGGAAAGAAGCCAGTAAATTTCGTACATTCTTGTGTGCTCCTGCTGATGCTAGTCGGTTTAGGAGCGTGCCGTGGTTAACCGTGTCGAAGGCCGCCGAAAGATCTAATAAAATCAAAGCGGCCTTCCCCCCGGCGTCCAGCACGCCCCTGAGTTCTTCCACCGCCATCAACAGGGCTGTCTCAGTACCGTGACCCTCACGGAAACCGTACTGGAACGGGTCTAGGATGTCTGCCTCAGTGATAAACTGGGCAAGTTGTTTGTTCAGGAGTTTTTCGACTACCTTGGCACAAAAGGGAATCCTGGCTATTGGCCTGTAGTTTCCCGGTTCTTCTGGGTCTAGGTTAGGTTTTTTTAGCAGCGGTAAGACTGATGTTAATTTCCAGAGGTCGGGGTAGGTACCTGAGTTCACTATGTGTCCCAGAAGTTCTATCAATTTCTCACTGAGCAATTCAGGAAAAAGGTGGAAAATTTTTGGTGGACAAGAATCTGAAGCTGCCCCAGAATTAGTACTCATAATTACTTGATGGACCTGTTCTCTCTCAGGAATGTAGAACTTGAATGGTGGAGTTTTAGGTGTTTTTGTGGGGATTGAGTTTTCGTTTTGGTTTGTTTTGTCTAGGGCGGGGGTCTGCGGGTTAGTTGCATTAAAGGATTCATAGACCCTAGTCACTTTGTCGACGAAGAACTGGCCCAGCGTATTGCAGAACTCCATACTGGCTGGCAGGTTCTTGTTTACGTTTATTTTGGATAATTTTTTTACCGTGGAGAATAGTTCTCGGCTAGAGTATTTTGCCTCCTCTATTTTTACGGTGAAGTACTGACTTTTAGCTGTAAATATCATTTTTTTATAGTTGTTCAGGGCGATTTTATATTCGGTTTTACTATCCGGATCATAGCTTAATCTCCATGTCCTTTCTAGTTTTCTGCAAACTCGTTTCTGGGTCCTTAGAGTTTCTGAGAACCAGGGGCCACTGTGTTACAGGCGTCCCATTTGGAAGTGCATGCCAGTATATAATGTGCTGTGAGGATCTTTTGACGGTTCCTTTTTCATTTACGAATATTTTCTTAGGCTCTCTGTCTGCAGATTGGTCGAGCTGTTCTTTACCTTTACAAATTTTGGATCTGCTCTTGGGGGTAGCTTTTCAACAAATCACCAAACATTAGAAAACACTTAGCTGAGTTATCCTTTCAGGCTTGGTGGTATGATGTGTGTCATTATCACAGGTTAGTTACTGTTTATGTATTCCCAATTTCCTTGGCTCCCAAACGCTTGTTTATGTGGTCCCCAGTTACTGATTTCATAGATTGACATGCTGGGCTTTTTTCTGTACCTCAAATTTCGAACCAAGAAGTGTTGAAACCCCCATGACATTCTCATTTGTTCTTATCTTCATTACTGTTCCCAGTATTGTTTTCATTTTATTTTATGCATTGTTCTATTAGCTGTACATTAGTATTTACCTTGTTATATTGATGAATGATCTTTCATATATGTATTATTTGAAGTACTCATTGTTACCATCTATGTATTTTTACTTATTTTCTCCCCTTTTTTATCCTTTCCATTTTCTTTGTCAATAAACTATATCTTTTAAAGCTTAAAAAGCATGAAAACCGAAATCCTGTGCTTTCCATGGCATGCCAGCCCACCAGAATTTTGATGCGTTTTTATGAGCTGTCTGTTATTGCATCTAGACATATCACACAGTAACTGGAATGCACCTAAAAATAAGCCAGTATTATTGTTTTTTGCCAACGCTTGTTAGCAGCTTCAGAAAAATGAGTAACAACAATAACTTTGTGGTGAATAATTAAGATAAAAAAGCTGTGAATTCTAAAAAAGGGAGACTATGAGTTAAACTTTACTGTGGTCTGTGGAAAGGGTAGTGCCTCAGAATATTGCAATCCTTCATGTTTTCCCCTTCACACTGCTTTCCTCTGCAGCAGCTCTGAAACACGCCCCTGTCACCCTACATCGCTCAGAAATACTCCATCTGCACGCTTCGCCCCACATTTCTTTCCTCTCCTTCACTCTCTTTTCATCCTCTCTGACATGCATCTCCTATCGTTCGCCACCCCTGCACCCGCACCCCGCACCCACTCACCTGTCAAGGATGCATTTGCACTTACATTCGCCCTTTAAACAATATGACAGCTGTATACCTCCTTTGCAAACTTTAGCTGGAATCACAATTACAATTGATATTCATGACCATTGCTTTGCATCATCTGCATAGAGGTCAAGGACTTCTCGAGTATCTGCTCTGTAACCCTTCCTGCGCCTCTGGCAGGCACTATGAGGAGCTTGCATTAAGTCCAAAGCGCTCAGAAGTGCTGTGGTATGAACACACGCCTCAGCCTGGCCCTCACAGGCACCTACAGGAGACCCACAGGAGACCCAGTTCACGGTATGCCACAGTATGCAGCCTGAAAAGAAAGTACAGAAAATGAGCATCCTGGAAAAAGCAAATGCTCTTGGAAAAGTAAATTAAGCTAAACGTGTAATATAAACAGGAGCTACCTCGCTACCATGGCAGTCCTAACGGTTTGCATAGACGTGTTTATAGGAACTGAGTAATGCTTTCCTATAAAGTTAAGGAGGGAATACAGGCCCGACACGGCCGCTTCAAAGTCAGAGTTTAACTACTGCCAGGTATATTATATTGTTATGTTCGGTTGATAATTTAAAGATGTCAACAAATGCTGCCACAGTAACAGCTGCAAGTAGCACATTCGTTAAAAAGCTCCAGTCTCAGACAAGTCTTTAGCATTGTCTGGGGTGGTAACATACTGCTGGTCCTGCTCCACTATTTAAGGAAGCAGTGAGCCAGCACTGAGGCAGGGACCTGTCGTAAATTAGCAGTTTCAGGGCTCCGTGTATGTAATGTGGCCCCGGACGCACTCTCAAAGACATTTTAATCCGGATTTAAGATCAAACTGTAGTTTACACCTGAAGCATGATTCCAAGATTTGTAGGAAAAAACATGCCTTCGATATTTTTTCACTTCACATTTCACCAGGAAAAGCCTAGTGAAGTGTGAATAGAAAGCTGTCTCGAAATGAAGCAAAGGCAGTCTGCTGTAGCAGCAGATATGTAAAGCTTCCAGGGGCGGCTCTTCCATTGGGGCGGAGGAGCGTCGCCTCACTTAAATTACCCCAAAGATGAAAAATGAAATGGTAATTGTTGGACAGGCCACGTGAAGGGCCGCTCCCCCTCTGCCCGACCAGGCCCGAGCCCGGTCCCTCGAGTGTCACACTCCACCACTTCACGCTTTCCGTCCCCTCCGGGACCCTTGCCTCTGAACATATCGACCTCGTGGGCCCGATCCATTACTGGCCCACGCGCCCAGCCTGGGCGCCATCTTGGACACTCCGCCACGAGGCCGCGTGGCCCCCGATCGACCCCAACCCTGGGCCTGGCTAGGCCTCAGACATCCCGGCACCACCATCCACCCAGGAGGTGAGCGGACTACTTGGCAGGTCAATGGGAGAAAAGAGGTGTCGATGGTTCTCCCTCGCCAGGTGCCGCTCGCCACAACCTCCCCGGGCGCTGGCTCCACCCCCCTGCTGGGTGTCTGGACCCCTTCATCCCGGACCCCCCAACCTCCAAGTGCGAGGGTCCGGACATCAAAGGGCACCAGCCCTATAACTGGGGCAGCTCCAGAGCAGGAAGGCAGTTGTATCCTGGAGTCGAGAGACGCAGTGAAGAACTCATCCTTGACGGACTACTGGCGCTGCCGTAGCCCTGCCTTGCGAACCATCGTCCTGCCTGCTGGCGCTGCCGTAACCTTCGTAACCTTCATCGTCGTCGGGACCTGCTGGCGTGGCCGCGGACCGTTTGTAACCACCATCTTCATCGGGACCTGCTGGCTCCGCCGCGGACCGTCGCTTCCTTCATCCATCTCGGGACCTGCTGGCTCCGCCGCGGCCCGATCATCTAGAACGCCGAGCTCGAGGATTGAGAGCTATTTTCATCTATTGGTAACAAGACTGTCCCGCTACCCTTTTCCCAATCCAGAGACCAGAATCGAGGGGACCCCTGAGTCCAGACCTCCTTGTATAATTCTACCGTACCTAAAGAATTGCTGATAAAGTATCGTTGAACCTTATCCTGGTGTGGTGTCCGTCTGTGGGGGGGAAGTTACTTGTCTGTACGATCGCTGGAGACGGCTCTCCCCGGAGACCTCTCCCCTTGTCCTCGGCCGACCCTCCCGGTCCGTCTAACATTGGTGGCCAGCGGCGCGATCCGAATCACCGCATAATCGTACAGAGAGTAGCTCACCCCACGACGAAATCACAATGACAACCAAAGAAAGCGGATCCACCGAGAAATTTCAAATGGAGAAATTGAACGAGTACAGCCATCGTGAACTGAAACAATTCTGCATCGAACTAGGTATCGCTACCACCGGCCTAAGTACCAAAGACGATTTCAAGCAGGCCCTAGAGTCCTGGGCAGAAACCGGGGCCGTGGGAACCACCGACCAAAACATCGCAGCAGTAGGAAAAAACACCACGGCCCCCGAGGAGCAAAGAACGGGTCTCTCGCAAGACGAGATCCAGGAACGAGAAAAAACACGACTACACGAACTAGAAATGGCCCGGCTCAAAATGGATGTTGAACTTAAACTGGCCGAACAAAAAATAAGCTTGGAGCACCTGCGTCTCCGCGAAGAAAGAGAGGAAAAACAGAGACAAAGGGAGCTCGAGGAAAAGAGGCTGGCGTATGAACACGAGCGCAAACTAGCTGAGATAGACTTACGCAAGCAGAACAGAGAATTAGGGGTGCCCGAGCAACCCCGCGACCCAGGGGCAACAGAGAAAAAGGTACACATCCCCAAGGATGTCGTTCGAGAATACTTCCGAGAGGACGACATCCAGCAATGGTTCAAGGCCTACGAAATCGCTATGACCGCCCACCGGATCGACCGAAGCGATTGGGGAGCCGGTCTATGGGGGAGATTCCTCAATGAGGGCCGCGATGCCCTGCTACAGCTCCCGGACCATCAGATGACCTCCTATGACCACATGAAAGCTGCCCTCCTCACCCGCTATGGGCTCACACCCGAGATGTACCGTCAGAGGTTCCGAGACTGCACCCGCATCCCGGGTACAACTTGGGTGGACTACGTGAACTACTTTAGCCGAGCCTTCGAGGGCTGGATCAAAGGAAGCAATGTCACAACGTACGAACAACTCTTCAACCTCATGGTGTGGGAGCATCTATCAAACAATTGCTTCATCGAGCTCCGGCAGCACCTCCTCGACAGCAAATTGACTGATCCACGGCAGCTCGCAGCCGAGGCTGACCGGTGGGAAATCACCAGAGTGGGCCGAAATGGGTCCTATGAACAGAACCGGAACAACAACGGTCAACACCGTCCCCGAGGAGGAGGGGGGGGCCAAGGGCGAGGAAGAGACAACGCTCCGGTCGCCCCCGCTAACAGCACCACCCCCCCGGCCAACCGGGGCAGCACCCCGGCGCGACCGGGATACAGAGCCAACGTCACGTGTCACCGATGCCAACGAGTCGGCCACTATGCAAACGACCCAAATTGCCCGCAGTACCAGAGCCCAAGACCCCGCCAAGTGGCCGCTGCTGCCCTAGGGGAAGAGCAAATCTCCGAGGAGCAGGAAGAATACGAACAAGAGCATCAAGAATGGGAGCCAGCCGCCATGACTTTAGCATGCTTAGGGGGGAAAGACATGGTCCCGCGGGTCCCCCTACCCGCTAACACCCGGAAGTACAGCCAATGGGTGAGCATCAATGGACGCCAGGCCGAAGCCCTCCGTGACACCGGGGCCAGTGTAACAGCCGTCCGCTGTCACCTGGTGACCCCAGAACAGTTCATACCAAACATTCTCTGCCCTGATCGTTCAGCCGATAACTCGGAGAGTCTGTGTCGGATGGCCTGCGTCCCTTTCGAATGGGGAGGGGTCTCCGGCATGTTGAAAGTAACGGTCCGAGATGATGCTCCCGTAGACTGTCTCCTGGGGAATGACCTTGAAAGCTCTCCCTGGGCAGCCGTAGAACAAAGAGAACACCTGGGGATGTTGGGCGTCCCGGACTGGGCGTGCGTCACCACCCGGTCCATGGCCGCCCGTGCCAATCCCCGACAAGAGGAACCAGAATGGCCGGCGCCTCCTCCCCCGGTCGCCCCAGTCGAAGACACCGACCGTGCCGTCCCCCCAGAACCAGCTCAACCTCCGGACCTCGCTGGCCTCGACCAGTGGCATCAAGAGGGGGGACCCACACAGGAACAGTTTCGCCAAGAGCAAAAGACCTGTCCCTCCCTCGAGGGACTCCGCCAACAAGCCCTCGCCCAGAGCGCAGGGGATACCTCCGGAACACATTGGATCTACTGGGACAATGATCTGCTATACAGTGAACAAAGGATCGCGGAGTTGGGGGCCAGCCGAGTGCTAGTGGTGCCCCTCCGTTTTAGAGACTTCTTGCTAAACCTGGCCCACGATGTCCCCCTGGCTGGACACCTGGGTCAGGATAAAACCTACAGCCGCCTAGTAACCCACTTCTTCTGGCCCAAAATGAGAAATGATGTCCTCCAGCATTGCCGATCTTGCCCCACGTGCCAAGCCAGTGGAAAGAGCGGCCGCAAACTAAAGGCCCCCCTGCAACCATTTCCCGTGGTCACCACCCCGTTCCAGAGGGTCGGGATAGACATTGTGGGGCCCCTGGACCCCCGTACCAAACAAGGACATCGGTTCATCCTGGTACTAGTGGACCACGCCACCCGCTACCCCGAGGCTGTTCCCCTGCGAACTGTGACAGCCCCGGTGGTCGGCCGGGCCCTGATGGGGATCTTCTCCCGTGTGGGTTTCCCCAGAGAAGTCGTCAGCGACAGGGGCACAAACTTTATTTCCAAATATATGAAGTCCCTCTGGCAACAGTGTGGGGTCACCTACCAATTCACGACCCCCTATCACCCTCAAGGAAACGGACTCGTTGAGCGGTTCAACCGCACGCTCAAAGGGATGATTGGGGGGTTGGAAGAGCCCCTCCGTCGCCAGTGGGATGTGCTGCTGCCGTGCCTCCTCTTCGCATATCGAGAGGTCCCCCAGAAGTCCCTCGGCTTCAGCCCGTTTGAGTTATTGTATGGACACCCCGTACGGGGGCCTCTCAGTCTAGTCAAGGAAGGCTGGGAAATGCCCCCTCTAAAGAACCCCCCAGATGTCTTCAAATACCTCCTAACCCTCCGCAACCAGACCCGACGGTTCAGAGAGCTGGCAAAAGCAAACTTGGAGGCCAGTCAAGAGGACATGAAAAAGTGGTATGACCAAAATGCCTCCTCCATCAAATTTGAACCCGGACAACAGGTATGGGTGATGTCCCCCACCGAGCCCTGCGCTCTGCAAGACAAGTGGACGGGGCCCTTCAAAGTAGTCGAGCGTAAGGGTCCTGTCACCTATCTCATCGACATGGAATCGTCACGGAACCCCCTCCGAGTCCTCCACGCTAATAGGCTGAAACCCCACTTTCTGCGTTCAGAACTCAGCCTCCTGATGGCCACAGACAATGGAGCCGAAGAAGACTCCGAACCCCTTCCTGACCTCCTACGGACTCGGGAGAAAGATGGCTCCGTGGATGGGGTCCGGCTCTCGGGAGCCCTCACCCTGGACCAACGCCAGGAATGCCGAGACCTTCTGTTGCAGTTCGCCGACCTGTTTTCCCTCACCCCAGGTGTCACTTCCTGGTGTGTGCACGACGTGGACACGGGGGACAGCCCCCCTATCCGCCACCGGGCCTACCACGTACCAGATCGGGTACGGGCTTGCATCCAGGAAGAAGTAACCAAAATGCTCACCCTCGGGGTCATTGAGCCCTCAGACAGCCCCTGGGCCAGCCCAGTAGTACTGGTCCCCAAAGCAGCCGCTCCCGGCACCACACCGGAACTCCGTTTCTGCGTCGACTACCGGGGCTTGAATGCGGTCACCAGAACAGACGCACATCCCATCCCCCGGGCGGATGAACTAATCGACCGCATGGGAGCTGCCCGCTACCTCAGCATTTTCGACTTGACGGCGGGCTACTGGCAGATCGGCCTCACACCCCGGGCTCAAGAGCGATCTGCATTTTCCACTCCTGATGGCCATTATCATTTCAAGGTCATGCCCTTCGGCATGAAGAATGCCCCCGCAACATTTCAGCGGCTAGTCAACCAGGTCTTGGCCGGGCTCGAAGGATTCAGCGCCGCCTACCTGGACGACATCGCTGTGTACAGCCACCACTGGTCCGACCACCTCCACCACCTCCGAGCGGTGCTACAGGCCCTTCAGCAAGCTGGCCTCACGATCAAGGCCAGCAAATGCCAAATTGGTCAGGGGTCCGTAACCTACCTCGGACACCAGGTGGGAAGCGGCCTGGTGGCCCCTCTGCAGCTCAAGATTGCCGCCATCCAGTCCTGGCAGCCCCCCATCACCCAGACCGAGGTCCGTGCCTTTTTGGGACTCACGGGCTACTACAGACGGTTCGTGAAAGACTATGGTACCATAGTGGGGCCCCTCACAGAGCTCACGTCCAAAAATCAACCCAAGAAAGTCAACTGGACCCCAGATTGTCAAACAGCCTTCGAACAACTGAAGGCCGCCATGTGCTCCGCCCCTGTGCTCCAGGCCCCCGACTACAGCCGGGAATTCGTCGTCCAGACGGATGCCTCCGACCACGGCATTGGGGCGGTCCTGTCTCAATTGAACACCGAAGGCCTTGATCAGCCAGTGGCCTTCATCAGCAGGCGACTCCTACCTCGAGAACAACGCTGGAGCACCATCGAGAGGGAGGCCTTCGCCGTGGTATGGGCCCTCAAAAAGCTCCGGCCCTACCTCTTTGGCACACACTTCCGGGTGCAGACCGACCATCGACCCCTGCAGTGGCTGATGCAGATGCGGGGGGAAAACCCAAAACTACTACGTTGGTCCATCTCCCTACAAGGGATGGACTTCACTGTTGAACACCGGCCTGGGCCAGATCACGCCAACGCAGATGGCCTGTCCCGGTTTTTCCGCCTCGACGAGGAGAGTCCCCAAGAGGATGGGTGACTCTCCCCGCCTTCAGCTGGGGGGGACGCATGTTGGACAGGCCACGTGAAGGGCCGCTCCCCCTCTGCCCGACCAGGCCCGAGCCCGGTCCCTCGAGTGCCACACTCCACCACTTCACGCTTTCCGTCCCCTCCGGGACCCTTGCCTCTGAACATATCGACCTCGTGGGCCCGATCCATTACTGGCCCACGCGCCCAGCCTGGGCGCCATCTTGGACACTCCGCCACGAGGCCGCGTGGCCCCCGATCGACCCCAACCCTGGGCCTGGCTAGGCCTCAGACATCCCGGCACCACCATCCACCCAGGAGGTGAGCGGACTACTTGGCAGGTCAATGGGAGAAAAGAGGTGTCGATGGTTCTCCCTCGCCAGGTGCCGCTCGCCACAACCTCCCCGGGCGCTGGCTCCACCCCCCTGCTGGGTGTCTGGACCCCTTCATCCCGGACCCCCCAACCTCCAAGTGCGAGGGTCCGGACATCAAAGGGCACCAGCCCTATAACTGGGGCAGCTCCAGAGCAGGAAGGCAGTTGTATCCTGGAGTCGAGAGACGCAGTGAAGAACTCATCCTTGACGGACTACTGGCGCTGCCGTAGCCCTGCCTTGCGTACCATCGTCCTGCCTGCTGGCGCTGCCGTAACCTTCGTAACCTTCATCGTCGTCGGGACCTGCTGGCGTGGCCGCGGACCGTTTGTAACCACCATCTTCATCGGGACCTGCTGGCTCCGCCGCGGACCGTCGCTTCCTTCATCCATCTCGGGACCTGCTGGCTCCGCCGCGGCCCGATCATCTAGAACGCCGAGCTCGAGGATTGAGAGCTATTTTCATCTATTGGTAACAAGACTGTCCCGCTACCCTTTTCCCAATCCAGAGACCAGAATCGAGGGGACCCCTGAGTCCAGACCTCCTTGTATAATTCTACCGTACCTAAAGAATTGCTGATAAAGTATCGTTGAACCTTATCCTGGTGTGGTGTCCGTCTGTGGGGGGGAAGTTACTTGTCTGTACGATCGCTGGAGACGGCTCTCCCCGGAGACCTCTCCCCTTGTCCTCGGCCGACCCTCCCGGTCCGTCTAACAGTAATTCATTTCAATTTTTTCATCCTCCCATCCTGAACCGAGAATGTGGCGGGCCGCTGCTGAATAACAGCAGCAGGGAGGAGGGTGGGCTGTTCTGTGCACTTTTCAAAGTGCGCATGTTCCATGGCCGGCCGTCTTGCAACAGCCAGCCAGACATGTGAAATTTGAAACCTCTAACCCATTTGAGACAGCTGGGTTAGAGTAAGTTCAGGGCTCCAGGGCACTGGGGAGCATCTAGTGACGAAGCTCCCTCCAATCAGGGCGCTATTCTCACAGCATGAGAGCAGCATCAGAATTGGTGCCCACACTTCATCCAGTTCCTAAGAAGAGGTCCGGAGGATGGAGGACGTCGGTTCAAGTACGTTTTTTTTACATTAATATTTGCGTGTGCTGAGGTACTGGGTTTTCTCGGAACCAATACTAATACAAAAACCCAGCGGTGTCAGGGCAACACCCAAAGACCCCGGATTCCCCTGTCTTGGCAAACAGAGACACGGGATACTTCTCGATGACGTCAAAGACCAAAGTTTAATGGTTGCAACCAGGGACAGAGGTCTACGAAGTACACGCGGGTAGTTTGAAAGAGACTGCACCACCTCAATGAACGAAACTCGGTCTTTTATGCCGAAAATTACGCTTCTGGCAACATCACAATTTACATTCGGTGCATACAAAATGAACCAATGAACAAGTAGCATTTCAAAAAGTAACGAATCACAACAGTCAAAGCTAATCCCACTTTCCATTGTCCAGCCCACCAAAAACAATCGCACATATGTTAGTTTCCTGTTCGATCAGGCCGGACAAACCCATCATAAAACCTTCAACTCAGATCGATGAACATGTTGTAAAGGAAAGACAGAAACAGATGGAAAGGAGATAGAGGAGTGGGAACGGTGGGCCATAAAGTCGGACCACGTCCTGTTCTTTGATCTTCATCAGTGCAGCTGCTAACCAAGGAACTGGCTCAGCAGGATTTACCCCAGGCGAGGAGTCAGTTCGGCCAGGTCAACCAGAAGTCAGCTAAGGCGTACGTGTCAAGGACTCGTTCGGCCACAATCATAGGGCCTATGTTAGGGCAACCATACAAGATGGCTGCCACATTACAAAATGGAACCCGAGGGTTCAAACTAAATCCTCGAATACAGAGTGTTCTCCTATATCGATTCATACGAAAACATTCAGACACGCTACACTCGTCATTTGCGGTCTGTAGAGACCAAAATCGTCCATTTCCGATGATCTTTATGAATCGGGTTTCAGCACTATCGAACCCATTTCGGAATCACGGAACCACAGACCCTCCTTTTGCCCTATCATAGGCAATAAACCCAGACTCAATTTAATCTGAATCCGGATCTATATTCATCAGGTCATCGATATGCTGCTGTAGCATCATCTTATTACTATGAATCTCCCTCCGGACAGGCTTCCGTACGCATAAAGTAGCACAAAGGCCACAAATAGCCAAAGCACACTGTACACAGAGACAGAACATGAACAGAATCGCTAAGACCATCCCAATGACCATCAAAATCTTCCAACCCCAAGTGGATATCAATCCCCATAACCATCCCATCAAAGACCAATCCCCTTTGTCAAGATGGACAGAATCGGAGATCTTATGCAATTTTGAAATGGCTTGAAAGACTGACAGAGCATTATCCGGAATAAAAACGCAGCAGCTTGATTGAATCAATCTACAAACTCCCCCTCGATCTGCTAGAATAACGTCTAGGGCAACTCTATTCTGAAGTGTCATAAGTCTATCCGACTGGAGCTCAGCAGTCAGATTACCAAGGGCACCGGAAGTCCCAACTATGGTGGACTCAACCACTCTCGTAAGCTGACGAATATTCCTACTGTTAGCCATAGGTCCCCAAAACAGCAGAAAACCCTTGAAGAAATCACCCAATTCTTGTCCTGCAGTGTCTTCTTGGCTAAAGACACCTCTAGCAATTCTCATCTTGTGATAATCTGCTGCAGCTGTAAAAGTGGGGGGTAACAGAAAGGAAACAAAACATGTGCCCGAAAAATCATGGGGCAACCATGTGTATGCTTTGTCGTAGCAAACAAAATAAGTACCCTTGGCTGCTAAAAACGCTGGGGAAGACTGAGACGGAAACACATAAGTCTCAGCACAAACGCTCTTCCCTAACTGAGCTCTCGGATTCTTACCGTTGCCCTGTAGACAATAGTAACCCTTATGGGGCACTATCCAGATCGGTAGAGGACTTTTCGCACGCTGGTTTATACTCAGACTTACTCCATATCCATTTACGCTCCAACCACTATATGGTTGCCTTTTGTCTTTCGGAATAGTCTCTACTGCATTAGTCCCTTGGATCATATCGACTATGCCTCTAGCTATAGGACTATTCTTCGGGTTATCTCTCGGTGAACGTAAAGGATCAACACTAGGGGCATATATGAACATAGTTCTGTAAGCTCGAATCGAACCATTTAAACTGAAAAGGCAGAACTAAATATGGAATTCCCTTATCGGCTGTATGAGGCATTAAACCACAAATCCAGCAGTTTGTTGTATTAATCACTAACTGATGCTGGTGCAAAAGCTGTATGAAGGAATTGTTAACGAATTCCTTACGTCGGACTACCTCATGTTCAGGCAAAGGGTGGAAAAAATGTGAGGAAATAGTAGGTGAAGGTGTAGATTGCACAGTAGAATTAGACGTCACTTTAAAAACAAATGCTACATAACCAATTATAAAAATTACGAAACTCAGTAGTAAAAGTATGCACGGAATCAAAAAACATTTCTTCGACATTATTTTGTAAATGCGTTCTCTAAAAGTCAGTGTCTGCACAGGTCTCTCCGACTCAAAGAAATCCATCCTAAACTAAAGTTGCTGCCCGCGGTGGTTGGCTGATTCTGCTTGAGAGGGCCTCCGCTGAACCCAGGAAGACTGCCTCGGACCAACAGAACCCAAGACCTAGTGTCTCAGGCTTGCACTCCCAAGACTGGTAGCAACCGCGACCCTAGCAGCAGGAACCGGATGGCGGTTCAGAAAAACAAAAATACGTAGATCCTTGGTGGAGAGTTAACCTGCAAACAGTAAAAAAAATCAACTTTATTAAAATTTATTTGTCCTTAGTTCTCGATCTCAAATTATATCTGTCTCTTCCAGGTACTTCTTGATCAGTGAACAAAAGATGTGGCTCAGAAGTGTCCAACCGCTTTGCAGGAGGTATTGAAGCTTGTAAAAGACGATCGCTCTCCAGTTCTGAATTAGTACCAATCAAACGAGCATCACTGAATGTGGCAAATTTCGGAACGGATTCTGTCTCAGAGTCTGCAAGACCGTCCTGAACCCACTTATCATACGGTAGAGGTAAGGGTGCCTTCTTCGTGTGGCACCCGTGTATCCAGTGTTTCTTTCCACGAACTCGTACCGCAGATCTCGTTGACAAGAGGACCTGATAGGGTCCGGTCCAGCGGGGCTGTTCGTTCTTGATGCGTTGAAAATTCCTCACGAAAATCCAAGACCCAGGTTCAATGATGTGACCTGGATCTTCGACAGCTTGTGGAAGAGAATTGTGCACCTGTTGGCGTAAAACACTCATTTTAGTTATCATTTCACGCAAGTAATCAAGCAAAACAGGATACTCAAGGTCGCTAAACTTCGTTGGTCTTGGTACGCCCCAAATATTCGCCGGGCGACCAAACACAACCTCATACGGACTCAAACCCATTCGCGAGTGCACGGTCATACGGGTGGACAAAAGTGCTAATGGCAAAGAATCTGGCCATTGTAAACCAGTGCTCTCTTGAATTTCGGCCAATTTTAACTTCAGAGTGCCATTATAACACTCGACTAAACCAGCTGATTGGGGATGATTTGCAGCGTGGAACTTCTGCCTAATCCCGAGACCATCACACACTCTCTTCATCACTCGTCCCACAAACTCACCTCCGTTATCACTCCAAATGATTCTTGGCAATCCAAATCTAGGGAAAAATTATTTTATCAAAACTTTGGCAGTGGACAAAGCAGTGTTGTCCTTAAGGGGGTATGCTTCTACCCATCTAGAAAAAGAACAAACAACTACCAACACATACTTCAAATTGTTGCATCTTTCCATATGGATAAAATCTAGCTGCAAAGCCTCGAACGGATACGTAGGAGGAGCAAAATGACCAGCTGGTGTTGGAGTTCCCTTGCCAGGATTATGCATCAAACACACCATGCAATTCTTGACCAAATTCTCTGCACATCTGGGTATTCCCACATTCTGCCAAACCGGAGCCAACAGCTTTCAAATCCCTTTCACACTAATGTGTGCCAATCCATGCGCCATTGTAACAACTGGAAGCACATACGCATTCGGCAGCAACCATCTTTGATGTTCGGACAAATCAGTCCAACAACCATTCGAATCCAACCTACCCTTCCTCTCTCTCCATTCATCCAACTCTTTCTCAGTGGCCTCACTCTGAATAATTTTCACGCTCTCAATAGTGTCTTCACACATGCCTTTCTCCGGAACCCATCTAGCTGGACCCACAACATACATTCGACTCGTTAGATTCCTAGCAGTTTCTTTCGCAACCTCATCCGCAAACGCATTACCACGACCAACATCATCTGTGACCATTTTATGGGCACTGCATTTCACTATCGCTATCTGCAAAGGTAACGTAAGAGATTCAAGAAGTTCATTCACCAGTTGCCTATGCTGGATTTTCGTCCCATGCGATGTCAAAAATCCACGTTCACGCCACAATCGTCCAAAGCTATGGGCCACTCCAAACGCATACTGGCTATCAGTATATACATTCACTCTTTTCCCTTTCGACAACACACATGCTCTTGTAAGTGCTATTAATTCTGCCGCTTGAGCAGAATTGTATGGTATGCGCGCAGCTACGACAACTGTATGTAAAGTCGTCACGGCATATGCTACAGTAGTATCGCCATTCGGTAATTTAAAACATGAGCCGTCAACCCACAAGGCATCATTACAATCAGGGAGAGGAGTATCCTTCAGATCTATCCTCCCTTTCGTCTCTTCTTCAGTTCTCGAGAAACAATTGTGTTGCTCTTCGGTATCATCGTCTGTCTCAAGCGAAATCGGCAACAATGTAGCCGGATTTAGGGTATTGCACCTCTTGATGTGCACATGGCTTGCTAACAACGTAAGCTCATACCCTGACAACCGAGCACTAGTCAAGTGCTGTGTCTTCGTCCGATTCAACAAGGTATCCACTGCATGTGGAACCATAACCACTAGCGTATTATCCATAACCAAACCAGCAGATTGTCGAATCGAAACAGCCGCTGCTGCAGTTGCTCTCAAGCAACTCGGCAACGCTCTAGCCACAGGATCTAAGGTTGACGAAAAGTACGCACATGGGCGTTGCTTCCCGCCAAATTGTTGAGTCAAAACCGACAATGCACATCTTTCCCTTTCATGGACATACAATGTGAAAGGCTTGCTGTAGTCGGGAGTACCCAACACAGGAGCCGAACACAACGCATTTCGTAGTTCAGAAAAACTCTTTTGGCATTCCTCAGTCCAAGGAATTGGATTTGGAGTATCCTTAACCGTAAGAGCTATCAAAGGTTTCGCTAAAAGAGAAAAATTTGGGATCCACTGTCTACAGTACGACGTAATCCCCAAAAACGCACGTACTTCTCTCTGTGTCGTAGGGACACTCATTTTCGCAATGGTCTGGATTCTTTCTGGGGTCAGTTTCCTTCCCTCCTTCGATAAGAGGTGACCTAGGTAGGCAACTTCTTGGCGACAAAATTGAAGTTTGGAAAGAGAAACTTTATGATGGCATTCAGACAAATGAGACAACAAGGACACAGTGGCATCCTTACATATCTCTTCAGTATCGGCAGCGACTAACAAATCATCTACATACTGGATAAGGGCCGCACCTTCCGGTAAGGCCAACAAGTCAAGTTGTGTCTTCAGAGCTTGACTGTAAATTGATGGACTCTCGCAATAACCTTGAGGAGCGCGCTTAAAGCAGAAACTTCGTCCTCCTAAAGAGAATCCAAAGATATCTCTACTCTCTATGGCAATCGGGATGCTGAAGAAAGCATTCTTCAAGTCGATCACCGAAAACCAAGTGGCAGAAGCTGGAATCAATGTCAGTAACGCAGTAATGTCGGGTACAACAGGGAATTGCGGAACAACTATTTTGTTCACTTCACGAAGATCGATAACAAACCTATATACAGGAGGCTGTGAAGAATCAGTTCTCTTTAGAACAGGCAAAACCGGACTATTGCACACATTACCTCGAGTCTCTTCAATAACATCTTTGTCAATCAAATCATAAATGATCGCTAAAAGCGCTTGTTCACCATCGCTTGAAATACGATATTGCGGAATGCGAGGTAACTGAGCATTCGCCTTCAACGTCACAACATATGGAGGAATGTCTAACAGGCCCACATCATTTGGACCCGTAGCCCACAACGAGTCTTGTAAAGAAGACAATTCAGATGGAAGACAATCTTTTGAAACATATATCGGAGAAATCGCATTCTCACCCAACGTAAGATGTACTCCTGACGGAGAACAGTACAAAGTTGCATACAATCTTTTCAACAAATCAAGGCCTAGTAAGTTCTCATTACAACCTGTTGTCAAAAGAAGGGGTGCTTCAAGTCTTCGAGGACCAACAGAAATAGGCAATGGAACGGAAATCGGATTCATAACGGGGGCGCCAGAAAAACCTATAGAAACATTATTTAAGCCAGACAAAAGTGCGCCAGGGAGTTTCGAATGCATAATAGAACTCTTTGTAGCACCAGTGTCTAGCAGAAAAGGCTCTGACACACCTGATGCAATCACTTCCACGTAAGGTCCACTCTGATCTACCGGAACTGAAACAACTCCCTCTCTTTGTCCATGGCTGTCCTAATAATCATTACCTTGCTCTCCATCGCCTTCAACATAGTAATCGTCTACGTAGTACTGTGTAGATCTACCGGAAGAACTCTGTTGCTGATCAAAACTGTTCATTGAATTTTGGGGAGGCAAAGGGCGCGCGTTCTGTCCGCGACCTCTACCTCTAGGCGCTTGTTGAGCACCTCTACCTCTAATACCAGGAGCACTATTTGCACGTTGCAGCAGAACGGGACAACTATTCTTGTAATGACCCTCTTCTCTGCAATATGCACACTGATTAGGCCCATACGGAATACGCTGTTGTTGAGGAGTCTCGTTTCTTTGCGAGTTCCTCGAATACTGTTGAGGCTGCTGATAGTCACGCTGATTATTAACACGGGGTGGATAAGCTTGCTGTAGAAGAACTTTAGTCTTCAATTCCTTAGTCTTCTTATCCGCTTTCTCTAACTCATCCTTACGCCTATTCTCGTAGTACTGAGCCGTAGCAAGAATCTGCGCCGAAGTAGAAACGGGCCAAGAACTCTCGGAATCTTTCAACTTAGTACACAACTCGGGAAGAAGATTGTGCACAAATTTATCAACAAACAATCTCTGGCCACCTTCTGTAGCCATATCCTGACCACTATGATCTACAAACGTTTCCTCGAAACACGAGAAAAAGTCTGAAACAGACTCTTCTTTCTTCTGCTTACAGGCTGACAGTTTATCCTAATTAACACGGACTTCAGGCATTAAAGTCTTCATAAGAGTAATAATCCTACCAGGAAGTTCAGTAATAACATCTTCAGGCTTAACACCTCCAACTTGTCTATCATTTGCTGCAGCGAGATTCACCCACGTATCGCCCAATTCATTATCATGATCTGTATGTCGAATGACATTCCAAATGGGCTGTGGAACAACATTCCCAAAAAGCATATCTATGTCCGCTAAATTCATAACGCACAAACTCACAGTTTGCGCAAGTTCTTTATAATACCCTGCTGGGTTCTTTCGTGGATCTGGTAAGGTCTGCTTAAGCGCTAGAACTTCTGCACGTTTCCATGGTATATGTACCCACACTCGCTGGAAATGTGCATCGGTCGGTGGAACAGCATTAGGATCAGCAGGTCTCCATACTGGAGGAACCTCTCGCATAGGATATTGACGCGCTTTTCTCCTAACTGACGAATCTGGCTCAAACAGCTGTTCAACAGGAACGCCGCTTCGCAGCAACAGTAACGTTGAAACCGCTTTCTCAACATCGGGTAGACTCACAATCGCTCCTTTGGCAAACTCCGAACGCAGTCGGGGCAATTCCACAGGAACTCTACCCACTTCATCCATCCATTGATCATGGAGGAATGCACACATAAGGTCGAAAACATATCGCTGCTTTGGTGCTTCCCATTGTCGGAAAACATCCATAATACCTTCCAGATCATACTGGGACTTATACGTCACCCATCCACGTGTCATATGGTCTAGAACCACTCGCTCATCTGTATCGGGCAATTGACTACGCAATTGTCTACGCTCATTCATAGGAGACATACCCATTTGTCCCAAAATAGGAGTTAGGAAATTTGAAAAGACAGCAGTCATCCGTTGTCTAGGAGAAGGAACAGTCGGAAGGACAAGAGAAGACGAAGCAGTAGTAGTAGAATCCATAGTCGGAACAGGCATAGAAACAGCAGTAGTAGAAGAAGGCAAAGTGGGCAACCCTTGAGAAGGCTGCGCATTAGGAGCAACAACCAACGGAGGAGTTGGCTGTGGAGGAATAACAGGAGGCAAAACATTAGGAGCTTGCACGGCCACAATAGGCTGTAGTTGTGCCGTAGCATTCTGCATATAAGGTGGTGGCGAATTTAACAAGTGCGACATCAAAGGGTCTTTCACAAGATCCTTTTCGTCTTTCTGCTCTGTAGCTGGTAAAACTGGGTAGCATCTGTCTACCGCTAACTTCCTTACTCTAAGCATCTGCTCACTATCTCTTTCGTCCTCATCGTTCCTGTATGCAACGGCGGCTTGCACCATTGACATACCCTTTCTATTCTTCTTTGCTAACTTAATTTCTTTCTGTTTGGCTTCCTTGCGCCATATGCGGAAAGAGTCAAACATCGCCGGCCGGGCTTTCTTCTTAAACAACTTCACTTCGAGATTATCTAAGACTTCTGTCTCAAAACTACCATAACGGGGCCACTGTAGGACACCGTCGTTCTTCGTGTATTTTATCCAAATCTCATTATAGCTAATAGGACCTACTCCATGCTTCACGTATAACTCGTATGTAGGAGTTCCGATCGGAGGAACCGGACACGAATCCTCTAACCGGGAATCCCTCATAGTTCCACAACTAAACAAATTCCTAAGACTGCTAAAACCAGGCCTCTTGCTCACTAGTCTAGCTTCAAACAACAAGGGTAATCTAAAATCGATAAACTCGTGAATACACGAATCCCTTGGCTTTGGGGCCTGCAGGTACCAAATCAAAGCTATCCACTAAAGGATACAAAACCAAACTAAGAACTAAGAACTAGGAGATGCTCCCTTAATACTTAACTGAATTGTCGATGGCGTCACCAGAAGACCCGTCAATCGTCTCGCTCTACAAACGTCTAAGGCTCCAAAACAGGGCGACAGTCAGGGCAGCAGTCCTTCGTAGCCGTCGGGACGCGGGAAGCCTCGCAGCAAAGACCTTCGGAACCACGTCGACATGCAGGGGTCGCTGAAGTGGCTGGCCAACCTCCGGAATTTTCACACGACGCTCCTCACGAACCTCTGGCTTGGACTTGTACCGCTGAAGTCGCCCAACGTTGGGCGCCAAATGAGGTACTGGGTTTTCTCGGAACCAATACTAATACAAAAACCCAGCGGTGTCAGGGCAACACCCAAAGACCCCGCATTCCCCTGTCTTGGCAAACAGAGACACGGGATACTTCTCGATGACGTCAAAGACCAAAGTTTAATGGTTACAACCAGGGACAGAGGTCTACGAAGTACACACGGGTAGTTCGAAAGAGACTGCACCACCTCAATGAACGAAACTCGGTCTTTTATGCCGAAAATTACGCTTCTGGCAACATCACAATTTACATTCGGTGCATACAAAATGAACCAATGAACAAGTAGCATTTCAAAAAGTAACGAATCACAACAGTCAAAGCTAATCCCACTTTCCATTGTCCAGCCCACCAAAAACGATCGCACATATGTTAGTTTCCTGTTCGATCAGGCCGGACAAACCCATCATAAAACCTTCAACTCAGATCGATGAACATGTCGTAAAGGAAAGACAGAAACAGATGGAAAGGAGATAGAGGAGTGGGAACGGTGGGCCATAAAGTCGGACCACGTCCTGTTCTTTGATCTTTATCAGTGCAGCTGCTAACCAAGGAACTGGCTCAGCAGGATTCGCCCCAGGCGAGGAGTCAGTTCGGCCAGGTCAACCAGAAGTCAGCTAAGGCGTTCGTGTCAAGGACTCTTTCGGCCACAATCATAGGGCCTATGTTAGGGCAACCATACAAGATGGCTGCCACATTACAAAATGGAACCCGAGGGTTCAAACTAAATCCTCGAATACAGAGTGTTCTCCTATATCGATTCATACGAAAACACTCAGACACGCTACACTCGTCATTTGCGGTCTGTAGAGACCAAAATCGTCCATTTCCGACGATCTTTATAAATCGGGTTTCAGCACTATCGAACCCATTTCGGAATCACGGAATCACAGTGCCTGACCCTCCCTCCTCGTAGATGCCCGCCGCCACTGAAAACTTCAATATCAGAGGCTATCTCGTGTTCCAATCAGCACAGCTCAGAATTGTAGAATGAATACCACCTATGGTAAACACAACTCCTTGCACTATTGTTATTTAACAGATGTGGTATTATGTCAGCAAAATCTAGTGCCTGCTGAGTGAGGTCATTAGTAGACACTATGGGCTCCATTATGATGTCGGGCGGATCGCCACCGTCATGGTGGCGGTGGCGATCCGCCCGACAGAAATGCCCGCCCACCACCTTTTCCCCCCCCGCCACATTACAATGGCCGAGGGGACCGCAGCGGAGGCAAACACTGCCCGCCACTTTTCCGCCCCGGTCGCCTTGCGGCCGGGGCGGAAAAGGGTTCATATGGTGGCGGTGTCTATCAGACACTGCCAGCCATATTAGCATGCGTGTGTATAGGTGCCTTTCCGTGGCGGCGATCCCGCCACGGAAAGGCATGCGGTCGTTGCTATTGGGGGCGCCTGCAGGCCCCCATGGTGAAGGCCGAGGTGGGGGTGCACAGTGGGGGTACCTATGGTACCCCCCTTCATATGCATATACAAAGCGGCAGGCACCGCACGGTGCCTGCCGCTTTGTATATGCAAATGCAAAAATGCATTTTTAGCATTGTGGCGGGCGGTGCAGAGTGCACCGCCCGCCACAATGCTAAAAATGAAGGATGTGCCCGCCACTTTGGAGCACACATCCTAATTCCCCAAACGGGACCCCCGCCCTCATGGCGGGCGGTCCAGAATACCGATAGGGTGGCGGGCGGACAAAGTCCGCCCGTCATCCTAATGGGGCCTAAAGAAATGGATTACAAGTGGTATGGTAGACCTGCATTGATATTCCCGCAACATGGAAGTACTGACACTTTGAATACTGATACTTCCAGAAATTGGGAATACACAAAGGTGTCTGAGTCAGCATGTGTGTCTGCCTACCTTTCTGTGCTTGGGGATGGTAGTTGAATGGTGAACCTGGCATTTCTGACTCTGGATTATTGTGCCCATTTGGTTTTGTCTAGCATAATGGTTGCCAATCTGTGATATGTTGGGCCGTTCTTAGCAATACTATGGATACCCCATAATATAATATTGACACTCTTGAAATGTTGGTAGCGTTCTTGAAAACATTGCTTCTATCATTGGAGTAATAGTAGCTCATTCTTGATAAATTGGCGCTATATTTGCAATTTGTTGCAGCCCATTTACCCATATGTATCTCTGGTCCTGTCCTTAACATATTGTGGTAACTTGTGACAAAATTCTACGGAGTGTGCAACATTTGTGTAATTTGCTTTTGTTTTAATTGCAGTAAAATTACACAACATTGCATATAATTACACAAAATGGAGATAAGTCATGTTGCACTATATTTTAGCACGAAATGCATGCGTGTGCCAGTTTTTTTGCATAGGATGCATTTGAAGGATTGCCTCCTCCCCCCCCCCCCCCCCCCCCCCGAACAACAGGTCGTGTTCTGTTGTTCCTGAGCATTTGTGGTACATTACTATTGTGGATAACAATTAGTTGCGAGAAGTGCTCTAATGGTCTAATTTAGGACATTTCACGTAACAAGTGTAATGGGAAATTCCCATCTTTTCGCAAATTGCGCCAACATATTTCAAATTTCACCCAGCCCTACAAAACTCTGGTGTACCCTGATCTAATACTGCCCATTCTGGACAACTTTCTAGCAATCTCTGACATTATAGTGCCCACTGACATATTATCGGCTTTTCTAATGAAAATTTGGGTTATGCTTAACATAATGGTGTCACGGGTATAATGGTGCTCTAGTTTGGAATATTGTGAGCACATTTGACCTGAAAATGTGTGGCTATCCGTGGTGTCTGTAATCTAGGATGATATGCATATAACTTTTAATGTTTTCCATTTTTTTTACTCCGTTTTCTTCCAAATTTAAATAATTAAAAAGATATGTTTGAGCATCTGCAGGGAAGGGGAAGGTTCAACCAATAAAAATAAGTGGAATGTTGGAGGGAAGAAAGGTGTGATAAAGATTTAGAAAAAACATAGGACATCTGGAAAAACAGATGCTTGTGAACGGCTTGTAATGCCTACAACTTTGCACACACGTTTTAGGAAATTGTGCCAATATGTCTCTAAATACCAGAACCCTTTCATAGTTTACTTGGGCATGTTGCACCCTCGATACTGTTATTTTTAAGGCGTGGCTGGCATGCTGTGAAAGTATTGGAATATTTCAATGGTATTCCTTTGGAACCACTGAACTTTAATTTAGTTAATGTGAAAATTGTGTTGCAAAATGTACATTTTGACACTTTTTGTAAAGCATATTTTTGAGGGGAGAAGGAGGGTTCGCACATTTGATGCAATCCCGGACAGGCATTTAAAGCATACCACTTTCACAGTCCACCAGCCACCACTCTCAGTCATTTCAGCAAGTTAATAACATTCTTTCAGTCCTTCATCAGTGTCCTTGGCGGAGCAGAAGTGCAATCATTTTTCCATTTCCATGCCTGATGAATACCAAGGTCAAGATAAGCAGAAAACTCCCTAAACTGTCAGATCCAGCTATGCGGGTGTTTCCAGAAAACTGCTCTTGACATGGTCCATCCACCTCAGAAAGTAACTCAGAGTCACAAATACCATTTAATGTGGAAGGTTCCATCCTCCCCATACATCGCGACTTTAGGCGAATGGGCAGAACATCAGACAGGGCCAGACTGCAGAACAAAAAGCAGTACTGATTTTAGCAAATTCTCAAAGCAGCCCTGCTTCATCATCTCTTGCTATCACTCTACTTCCATCCACCTATCCATTCTCTCCCTCTCCACTCCTCGCTCTCTTCTCCAATCTGATCACTTTCTTTCTACCTTCCCTTCCTTCGCTCGCTCTTAACGTCTTCCATTTCTGCAGCAATTAACCCCGGGCTCAAGGGAAAGCGGCAAAGGCCCCATGGACAGTCCTGGGCTTTCAGAATAGGCCTCCAGGAGACTAGCCCAATGGAGAAATGCCCTGGTGGAATAGAAGGCCTGTCCGGCCCTGACATCATAACCCCACCTCCAGTGATCTATGATAAGCTGCGAGCCTCCACTCTAAGGCACAATCAAGAACATGCACACTTGAAAGTCCAATGGGACACCACCATTAGAGCTCTATACAGCCAGGAGGGCAGGCACGAACAGCACACTAAAGTGTGGTGGAAATGTACTGGAAGGTCATGCTCCCTCCGCACATCTCTCATGCCTAAATTGCACTCTAGACCCAAATGCATCGAGTAGTCACAGTCATAGAATGCAGAGGGCCCACCAGTAGGAGCCCTCAGCAGATCGGGGTCAAGAACTTCCCCTCCTGACATTTGTCAATTCTCTCAATTTTATTCTAAGGGTTGGTGGAACTCGCTGAGTTTAGCTCTGTGGACTTTCGTGGAGTCACATGAAAACTCCATGAAATTCAGTGTAGCTCCTTTAACGGGCAGAATTCAGCGGGTTGCGCTGCTTGCACTTATTTTCAGTGCTGGGAGCTTGTTTCACGCTGAAAAATCAGTGCAAACGGCACCACGCGGCACGCTGGAATGCGCTATTCCTCTAGTTGGTTTTGCTGCCGCTGGAGTACATTTTCTACCTGAGCAGCAGCTTTCTTACTGTGAACAGCTGTGACCTCCCGCGACCGCATGGCATTCAGAAAATCTTACTGGGTGCCCTCCTAGCCCTCAAAAATATGGTGCTAGGGGACCCTAGTTCTCTCTCTCACTCGCCAACTTGACGTTGGTGAGCCACCCATGAAAAAAACTGCACCACAGAGTGGGTGGCAGAATTTGGCCAGAACGCCGTGTTGCATGAGTGGCGCCAACTCCGCCGGCGGAGTGGAATTCATCTCACTACCCAATTTTATTCTTTATGTGCTGTGATTTTATGAATCGCTACTAATGTCTTGCTTTTCCACCACTTTGTCCTTTTGACTTGTTATTCGTATTTGTATAGCGTTATCATTTTTATGTCTTTGTAGGATGTTCTCTAACTGGCCCCTCTTTTTGTGTGAACTTGGAAGGCCATCAATCAATTGTGTTTGCTATTTCTTGCTGTTTGGTTGTAGGAGGTTAGGAGCCCGTTTGTTTAATATTTAGTTTAGCTGTGGTTTCTGTAGAGTAATGGGTGGTCAGCTGTCCATTGCTCGTCCGAATTAAAGGGCTTTCTCCCTATGCATCACAATCCAGGTGGGCAGTTATGATGCAATGCTATTCACATGAAGGTCTGTCATATTCATGAAATATTTATGAAAAAAAATCCCAATTATGCTGCTGTGCTCTCCGTTGGTTACTGCTGGTCCACTCTTGGACCAAAGATCCTTATTGTCACTACAAAGAGCACACCATACTTGTGCTGCAACACATTGCTGCAAGGCGTTATGCTCTTTGCTTCTTGTTCCTGGTCTGCTTCAGGATCCCAAGTCTGCATTTTACAGAATTGCCTGGATAATTATCAACTGAAGGATGGCACCCATACAGCGCTTCTTTCCTCTCCTCCAGGTGTTTTATTTTAGTTCAGTGCCATGGGCTAAGTTCTGTAACAGGTGAATAAGTTTAACAAGTGTAATGAAGTGAAAGAGTAGGAAAGAAGCAAAGTAAACATTTATTTATTGTGTTGTTTTGTAAAAGACCACACATCACCTGGTGGCCACCTTAGAGCATTGAGCTCACTAAGGAGATTGATAGTTGCATGAAGACAGCTAGGATTCCCTCGTGGTCGTCTGTAGAATCCCCCTCCGTCCCGGTGGCACCGCCCCACTGCTCTTACCTCCAAGTATGCATTTTACTGATGTCATTTTAACGCGTTTGGGCCTAGTACTGCTAGTGATATTTCCGATTGTGAATTATTCCTAAAAAAATATTTTGTTTTATGTCATGTTAGTTAATGTGTTTGTTCAATACAAACTTCATTTACATACTCCACATGTGAAGTCTCTTTTGTGATGCTTAGTGTATTTATTGTGTGCGAGTGCTGTGCCAATTCTTTTACACACTGCCTCTGTGATAAGCCTGGCTGCTCAGGGCCAAGCTACCCAAGGGTGAGCGCAGGTTATACAGTGAGTGTAATCACCCGCCCCTGACAGGAGTGGAAAGTTCTCTCTAGCTAGGGCCTTGCCTCTGCCTCAAAAAGTGCCACTTCCACCATCCCACCACTGTTTGTGCTTTTGTTACAGCATCTGGTGAAAGTGTCCTATATCACTGGATTGTGGTCTAGTTTAGACGCCAAGAGCATGCGGTTTGCCAGATGCTTGGACAGATGCTATGCTGTTCATTCCCCAGGTGCTTATTCCCCAAATCCCAGATCAGCTGTCTTCACCAAGCTGAGTCCAGGAGAAAACACAACCTGAACACTCTCTTCCATTATATCCTTCATGGCGTCAGATGCATAGAGACAAATCACAGACAACACCAAAGACCTCACTCCTCTTTTTTTTTTTTTTTGATCTTGTTAACGTATATTTTATTTCTCCAGCAGAACATATTTTTCTAGACATTCCAACTATCTTGAGGATACTCCCTCCCCATTCAATCCTTGGATAGTGACATACCCCTGCATTTCACAGGAGTAAATATCCTTTTTTTATTTTTTTTTATTTTTTAGAAAATAATTTCATTCCAATTCATCCATATTGTTTAAATATAAAAGAAAACACATTGTATAGTTTATCTAGCAGAGAAATGCAAAAAAGACAAATACGAATAGATTACATACATGAGTCGAAAAGATACTAATAGCATATTAGGAAGCAATACATATCAATTAAACAGAGACTGAGTGGACCAAGCCGTGATAGGAGACCAGATCTTTTCCCCCCCGCATCCTAGACTTAGGCCCCCTAGTAGCATAAATCGCTGTTTCATAGTTATAATCTGCCAGGAACCTAGCAAGCCAGTTTTGGAAACATGGAGGATTTTCCTCTTTCCAACGAGTAGCCAAGATAATGCGATATACAGCAGAGCCGATAAATAACATTACTACCTCACTGTGGTGCAATCTCAAAGTACAATCATATCCCAGCATAAAAATAGTTGGTGATTCCGGCAGTTCTCGTCCAAACACCTCCCTCCAAAACTCCCAAATCATTTTCTTAAAAAGCCCTAAGCTGTCACATTCGTAGAACATATGCACAAGCGTCGCAGGTCCGCTTTTACACCTGGGGCAACGGTCGCTGTCATGTTTCCCCCAGGCATACAACTTGGCAGGTGTATAATAGAGATTATAAACTGTTTTGTACAGCTGAGCTCTAAGATTGGTGGAAAGTAAGAATTGGGAGGCCATTGTCAATACCTTGTCTAGGTCCACATCTGGATTGTTTAATTTGCTAGCCCAGGTTGCTTCCGTACGAAAACACAACCTGAACACTCTCTTCCATTATATCCTTCATGGCGTCAGATGCATAGAGACAAATCACAGACAACACCAAAGACCTCACTCCTTCTCAATGAAATGATGTATTACACGCACCTAGCCTCTCCCTCTCTCCTTCTAGCCTCTCTCTCTCTCTCCTTCACACTCTCACTCATACGCATGAATCTACAGCATAACAACTATGCCAAACATTCCTTGTTTTCGGTATGATTTTACAATGGACATTTCCCCCTTTTTGAAATGGTTTGGTCTGAGCCACCTCTTCATGCTACAATGGTCCCTGCTGGACCACACACTTATGAGTCCCAAATAGACTCTCGATGACATTTAATTTCTAAAATGAAACTTCTTAAGGGGAATATGATTGGAGCTATTACATGGTTCTTTTTCAGTGTAAATTTACAAATCTGCAAACAGCATGTGGCTTCGTTTGCGGGTGAATACCTTTTACATACGGTTTTGAGAGGGCGGGCATAGAAAACATATTTCTTTTCTACCACCTTTTAAAAATATGTATTTTCTCATGTAAGTCCAGCTGTAGAGAGATTTAATTCCCTGACTCCATCAATCTAAAGAGATGGTTCTAATAGTGTCCACCCCTTTACTTTCTTAGCTCTTTCTGTCAACAATAAATTGAAAGAAACCTTTCAGAAGCGCACCGGTGTCGAAGCAGTGTGGACACTGCTACCTACACCAAGCGTGCCAACATTGTGCCAGCCTAAATACTGTCGCCCCAGACTTACAGGACGAGTGCTACAGCATCAGTACTTCCTGCACACTTATATAAGATCAAATTGACAACAGAAGTACTGTTATGCAAGGCATACGAAATAGTCCCTAAAACAGTAGCAACACTACAGATACCAGGTGTATATAACAGCCATTGAATATAAGTAGTTCCTTCAGCTTAAGAAGTAGAAATAATCACTAGCATCTTTACTTATACAACACTACATTTTTTTCAAAATTTCAATTTTTACCTCTCATTTCCAGCCTTCTGCTGTGTTTCAGGCATCCACCCCGATTGGATGTCTGCTCACCCAATACTAAACTTGTCCAAAACAGAAATAATGCCTTCCCCTCCCACGTCTTCACCTATCTTTCTTCCTAATCGTATCTGTCCACCTTCCATCACCCTAACCCATGTGTCCCAAACACAGGGGTTGATTCACAGAACTAAGTTAAGACAAAATCCTAAACTTACTACTTTTGGTATTCACATAAAGTTAGGATTTTGTCTTGAGACAGACTTAAGACAGACTTAAGACAGAATCCTAACTTAAGTCTGTTTTAAGTCTGTTTTAAGACAAAATCCTAAATTCTGTGAATACCAAAAGTAGTACGTTTAGGATTTTGTCTTTAGTTAGTTCTGTGAATCGGGCCCATTGTGTATACTTCAACCCCTCTATCAGTATGGTGCCCCTTCATAACCACTACAGCCAAAAGGGAGAAATGACACAGATTATATATGCTTATATGCAAACTAACATTCCCTACCACACAATAAACACTCTGACATTGACACTTGTCTCAGTAAATTTGACTAGTATGACAGCTTTGCTGAGGTTCTGTCAGAGAACTCCATAACCTGGATAAGGTATTGAACTTCACTACAATGACTCCCTACAATCTCCTGAGACGCACCCCTGCCCCATATTAAGGCTGTCGGGTCAGCTGCATTTAGCTACAATGCAGAGTGCCATACATGCTTTTGCTTGGAGCCCGCTACTTTTTGACTAGGTTTGTGCAAAAGAAATACCATGTACATACCATATAAATACGTACCATACCATACATGTACATATGTGCAAATACATTTGACAAATGCCTTTAATTAAGCCTCCACGATTTAGCGCCCCTGAGAGCCATCGCCTCCATTATAACTAATCCCCCCTTTAAATTTACACTATTCAAGACCTATCTTAGACACTGCCTAATCCCTTCTGGTGCTTGACAAACAACTCAACACGCACATGAACAAGTCGATGATGTTTTTATGGAAAACAGGAAAATTAGTTGGAGGGAAAAGAAGTGTTCTGGGAGGAGAATTGCAACACGTACATATATTTATAGTCATATTATAGTCAACCTATAGCATGACCTCGGGCCTGTCAATGAGTCACATAGTTTCAAAGCTCTGCAGAAAAAAAGTGATCTGGAAAACCTGGACCATCACAGCATGACCCTACCCAAACTCAGCAAGCATCAGGATGCAGACCTAGCAAAACAGCCAATTAATCCACCTTGAACCAAGAATATATAGATCACTAACTCCATTATCTTTCAAACACAACATGAAAGCCCAGAAAAAAAAGGAAAAACAATCACACTCACTAAATCTTCAAGAGTTATACAACGACTATGGGAAAGAACATTTGACCATTATGGCAATGTATAACTGAATGTATTACTATTATCCACAAACACATTGCATTAGATCCTGTTTCTATGTGCTGGGACACATATGCAGTAAATAACCTCCCTGAGATGGCAGAAAATCTTATGTTCCGTCTAGATATGTCAGTTTCATTATTCATTAAAAAAGTACTGGCTACTTGGAATTTTTCGATGCACACGTGCAGGGCATATCTATGCTTCGTCCTAAGAGCAGTTAACACATCCTTCATGTGTTCTAGCATAATAAAAAGCAATCAGTCATTAGGGATCTCTTTAGACACACAGCTAGAAGTTCAAGCCACCAAAAGATGACTTACAAAGATTGGTGAAAAGCCCCACCCCCTCTTTTTTTGACACACTACCTGTAATGATGTACTATGATGTAATAGAATGTTTGGGATGGAAGTGGAAGGGAGACAGAATATACACAAGGCTTTTGTAAGGGAAATAGAATATGCACAAGGTGGTTGGTGAGAGTGCTGAAGGAAAGAGCACTCGAGATTGGTGTCTTGAATAAATATATGTAGAGATCGTGCTGACTATGACTCATTAATTGAAGTTATCACCATGGCGGCGATCAGAAAATGTTCTTTTGGCATGATTTACATAAATCCTTATCTCTGCAACATGTATTAGAAGAATCCTGGTGGCTACACTCACCGGTAAGAGCATGAAAATCTGGAGCCGGAAAGCTGGTGATCCTGCAGTGAGTACTTGCCTAAAATAAAGTATTGCACTCTCAAGAAAGTGCACGAAGTGAAGAAAATAAAGTTTAACAGCAAGGCGTCGATTAAGGTGCGCGTGCGCCTGTAGGATTCAGTTCAAAGACACTACTCATGAAGCACGCGCATGCACGATGCATGAAAAGGACATTTGAAATGCACGGTGTATAGGTAATCACACGAGTGTCCTCAATCAAGTGGCAACAAGCAGAACAGCAGTGAGAGTGAGTTGTTAGACAAATCGTACATGCATGTGCGTAGCTAAAAAGTGAATTGGCTTCTTTCTAATTGAAAATAGACTGGTGCAGACATTTTAAAGTCAGGCAAATCTCCTTTGGGCCTAAATGAAGATACAAAACTCAATTTTGAAGTCAGGCGGGTCTGAATTTAGCCTGAGTCACAAGGTGAAACTCCATTTTAGAATCAGGCACACCTGCATCATACTATAAAAGTTTTCTTCTACTTTTCCTCAAATAAAATGTCAAGTGAAGGAACAAGTAGTGAGGCAACAATAAATACAGATACAGAGATATATAATAATGACAAAAATGTAGAAAATGTCTCAAGCATAATTGTTCGAAGACCTTTACCACTTGACATATCTGATCATCAAAGTATATCACAAAGATACGAAAATGGAGAAGAAGATTTGAGCATTTTTTAACGGCAACATGCAAAAAACACACAGATAAAAAGCAAAAATATGTTGCTCAGCCTTGTAAGGGATGATGAAGCTAAAGATTTGATATTGACATTCCCTGAGCAGGAAAAGACCACATATAGAGGTCTCATTAAATGTCTGAATGACAGGTTTGATCTGCAAAATAATTTGGATTTTGAGAGATATCATTTTAATGTAGCTTTTCAGAAAGAAGATGAATCCATGGATGACTATGTAATAAGATTAAGGAAGCTGGTCACTTTTTTCGTGAATTTGGGAAGATTAACAATGAAGAAACTATAAGACTAAGGATAATTCAAGGATGCTGTTCTGTAAAATTCAAGAAACAGTTATTAGAGAAAACATACGACTTACAGGCATGGGCTAGAACAGAGACACAAGCACAAAGCATGCTACCAATACGGAACAAGGAAGAGTGTAAACTGTAGAGCAAGTGTGACAAATATAAAAAAGGATCCTAGTACGGAGCGAGCAGATAGGCAACATAGAGAAAAGAAGTAATGTTATAGATGTGGATTGCAATTCCCACACTTAAAAGGTTGCCCTGCACGAGGTCAACAGGGTAAAGAATACAGAACATTTAATCATTTTTCAAATGTATCCAGGTTCAAAAGAGACAAAAAACCTGGAATAAGAAGGAAAGATGGAACAGACAAAATACACCTGAGATTAAAAAAAGGTAGGGAATGTTAAATATCTAAGACAAATGCAAAGTGTTGAACATGATTATGAGGTCAAAGAAGCTGAACAATCTGAGAGATTGTTCATGATGTTTAAAGAAAGCGAATTTAATCAGATTTTCATGATCAGAAGAGAAGATATAAAAAAAACAACATCTGTGGATATCATGGTTGGCTCTCAAAACGTTTCTTTTGTCCTAGACGTTGGAGCAATGTGCAACATCATTTGTGTTATTGAATATAAAAAAATCGAAAAATGGCAGTCTCTAAGTCCATCACATGTCAGTGTTTTATGATGGGTAGCAAAACATCCAGTTTTATGGTTAGGAACGTTTGAGGATATTTTGCACTGTGGAGAGATGTCTAGCGAAGAGGAGATACATGTTTTGGAAGGTGAAGTTCCTGTCCCATGTTTGTTAAGCAATGCCAAGGCTCAGATTATGGGTCTACTAGCAGTAATCCTGAAGAGTTCCAATACATTTGCAGACACAAGTAGAAAAGGAGATAAATTCACTTCTTCAACAAGGCATTATTGAACCAGTGTTGGGTCCCACACCATTGATATCTCCGATTGTGGTAGTGCCGAAAAAAGATACAGAGGATATCAGAATTTGTTTAGAAATGCGAGTGCCCAATACAGCGATTGATAGATAGAGACATCCGGGAACACATGTAAATGACATGATTAGTAGTGTCTGTGGTGCGACTATTTTTTCAAAACTGTGTTTATATAAGGGGTATCATCAATTGGATATTGATGATCAGTCTTTATATAAGAACATTTTCTGTGCATTTAGGGATATTTAGGTACAAAAGCTTACATTTTGGCAATTGCTCAGCTGCTGAAACCTTTCAAGAAACTATAAAGAACATAACGAGGCCAGTAAGGAATGCTATGAACTAGAGTAATTATATCTTGCTTTTTGGAAAAACACAAGAACAACATGATCAAGAATTAAATGAAGTATGCCAACAACGTGTGAAAGCAGGATTATTACTTAACCTATGAACATGTGAAACAAATACATCTAAATTAGAATTCTATGGTCAAGGAATGAGACCTGACCCAATAAACGTGTCATCTTTAAATTCAATAATTACCCCCAAAGATGTGTCTGAGCTGCGTTTATTCTTGGGAATGGCCAGTTACTGTTCACTGTACACAAATATCTATGCCAATACAAGTGCACCTCTTAGAGAATTATCAAAGAAAGGGCAAAGGTTAATTTGGGGGTATGGACTGTGAGCATGCTTTTAAGCAAAGCAGATAAAAGACGACATATCATCTGCAGCTAATTTAAAATATTTTGATCCATAATTGTGCACTGAAGTAGTGGTGGATGTTAGTCCTGTGGGAATTGGTGCAATGTAGATGCAACATAAACCTTCCAGAGAAACCCCTCAGTATGTGATTTATAGGCCTAGGAGCTGTGCACAGAGTTCTGCTATACAGAACTCAACAAAGTGCCAAAAAAACTCCAACGTGCCCTGTGGGGTAAGTCGCACTACTTGCACTCATTTTTAGAGTCAGGAATTAGACCGTGCAACTGGCACCACATGCAGCGCAAGAAGGCACTGCTTCTTTCTGCTGCTCATTTTTTTTTTTTTAAATATATTTTTATTGCAGGAATCAGTAAATCGTTACATATTCGACCAGCATTATAGATCAAACACAATCAATGAAATGCAACCCTCCGTCCCCCAGCAGTATGTACCCCTACACAGCCATTCAGCCCACAACCCTATGGTCGGGCGGCGAAATTCAATGGGGGCTCAGCAGGAAGGCGAAGCTGGTCCGGATGATCCACTGTCCGTCATCTGCTTTTCCAAACAAGCCTACAAAACCCAAAAGAAAACCCCTCCCTCAAAACACTATGAACCAAATTAATCCCTACACAACCCCGCCATCAGTGCATGGTAACGACCGCAGTAGGATCTGTGAGAGGACCCATGAGGAAAGTAACAAAGCTGTAAAGTGTAATCGTCTATCGGGACTCGGGGCGAGCTGCTACCTCACTTTCGGAGTCGCTGGGGGCGCAATAATCCCTGAGGGCCTGCACTAATGTCTCCCATTCTAGCGCTGCCTCCTGTGCCTTCTCGTTATGCTGTCTCCTGGCTAGCTGGTATCTCAGTGTACTTTCCCCCGCTGCCCACTTCAAGAGTTCGCTGTGCCACCGGCCCCCCGTCGGACCAGCCCGTGCCTTCCAGTTCCTGGTCACCTCTCGTTTAGCAAGGAGAAGCCCCAAATCGATGAATTTACTGGTAATTTTGTTTTTGGGGGTATGCGGAAACCAGTGTAGGAGTCCCACTGCCGCATCAACCGATAAGGATCTCCCTGTTACCTCCTCCAGGGTCTTCCCCACTTCCATCCAGTAGGAGGACAATCCCGGGCAGGACCACAACATGTGGAGAAGGTCTGCCTCCGGCGCCGGGCATCTGGGGCAGTCCGCCGAGCCCGTAGCAAAATATCGTTGGATTTTCGCCGGGGTCAGATATGCCCTGTGGAGTACGTAGTAGTGGACCAATTGAAAGCGGGCGTGGCGCGTGCCCTTCCAGGCTCGCCGCACCAGTTGGGACCAGGTCGTCTCCGGGATCTCCTTGCCTATGTCCTCCTCCCAACGGGTTCTCAAAGTAGTGAGGGGGGCCAGCCCCTCATTGATCAGTCTACCGTAGAGGCAAGTGACCGCCTTCACCGTGCCCACAGACATCATGATGTATTGGCACACCGGAGATATAGGGGGTTCCTCCTGCCCGCATTTCCAGTGCGCCTGGATCGCTCGGACCAGGGCCGAGTGCAATAGAAAGTCGCCGCGAGGAACCTCGAAACGATCAATGATCTCCTGAAAGGGCAAGAGCGCCCCGTCCTCGTAAAGGTCACCTACCAATTGTAAGCCTGCGTCCTCCCAGTTTGCCAACCGTGACCAATCACCGCCATGGGGCAAGGCCGTCAGCATCCCCAAAGGCATCTCGGGCGCATACGGTATACGCAGGTGGCCCCGGGCGTGAGCTCGGTTCCAACACAGGCGAATGGTCTTCTCCTCTAGCGACAAGTCCTGTAAGGCCAAACGTTGTCGCAGCGCTATGAAGGAGAGAACATGCCTGGCCATACCCGTACCTCTCCTGTCTTCTGGGCCCCGGAATTCCCGGGCGATCTCCTGGGTGAGGGTCTGGAGCTGCGCCGCTAAGTAGTACTTTTCAAAGTCCGGCACCGCAAGCCCACCCTCGGCTTTCGGCCTCATCAGGGTCCTGAGGGCCACCCTTCGGCGGCCCGAGCCCCAGAGGAATCCGACTATCATTGATCGTAATAGTCTAAACGTGGCCGGTGGGACCCAGATCGGTAACGCCCGGAAATAATATAGCAACCGGGGAAGCGCCACCATTTTGAGCAAAGCGATCCGCCCTGCCACCGAGAGCGGTAGTGTAGCCCAGAAGTCCATACTGCCCCGTAGTGCTCGAGTGCCGCGTGCGATGTTCCCATCCAGGAGGTCAGATGGTTCATGGTAGACGTACATCCCCAGGTACTTAAAGCAGTCAGGTTCCCATCTAATCTCTCTACTGAGAGCAGGGCTAGGGGTGCCTTTACGAACCGGGAAAAGACAGGTCTTAGCCCAGTTCACCCGGAGGCCCGAGACCTCCCCAAACGTCGTGAGCGCCGTCGCAGCTCCATGCAGGGCAGCAACCGGGTCCTCAAGGAAGAGCAGCAGGTCATCGGCATACAGCGGAATGTAGTGTGGGCCCGAAGGTGTCCACAAGCCATTATAATGGGCTCCTGATCGGAGGTGCAGCGCGAGTGGCTCCACCGCCAGCGCAAAGAGAAGCGGGGATAACGAACAACCCTGTCTCGTGCCTCTCTCCACCGGGTATTGTGAGGAAATCAGCGGGCCCGCCCGAACCCTGGCCGACGCAGAGGCATACAGGACCGTGGTCCATCTGATAAAAACCCTCGCCAAGGCCGAACCTCCGTAACACAGTGCTCAGGTAGTCCCATTCCAGGCTGTCAAAAGCCTTCTCTAAGTCTACCGATAGGACTACCGGGCATGGGGCATCCACGAGCGGTTCTCCCAGCAAGCGGAACAATCTGCGGATGTTCATGGTCGTGTTTCGCCTGGGGATGAATCCAGCCTGGTCTTCATGTACCAGGGAGCTCATGTGACCCAGCAGCCTCGAAGCCAAGATGCTGCTCAGTATTTTATAGTCAACCGTCAGCATTGACAAGGGACGGTAAGACCCCGGATCGGACGAGTCCCTTCCCGGCTTGAGGAGGGGAACCACTAAGGCCTCGCACATCGAACCTGGGAGCCGACCCAGCCTCTTCGCCTCTCTATATACTATTAATAACCTAGGGGCTAGGAGATCAGCATAAGCTGCATAAAATTCCACAGGAAGGCCATCCAGGCCCGGGGTCTTATTCCTCGCCATCTTTTTAATGGCGCTGCGGATCTCTCCCAGTTCTATGTCGGACCCCAGGGCCTTCGCCACGTCCTGCTCCACTGTTTGGAGCTCCAGGGGCCGTAGATAATTATCAAGCCGGTCAGGGTCTCTGACAGAGCGACTGCGGTACAAACGTTCGTAATAGTGCAGGTAGCAGCTCAGAATCTCAGGCTGAGTGTGTACCACGGTCCCATCCGCCGTGCGCATAGACGTCATCAGTGAGGACTGGCGCGTAGGGTTGGCTAGCCATGCCAGCAACGCGCTCGTCCTATCCCCCTCTGCGAGGGACCTAACCGTGTAGGCTTTGTAGTCGAAACAGCGCAGCCGTTCGACTTCCGCCGCTACCGCCTCCTTCGCCTCCGCCGTGCGTTCCTGTAATTCAGGGCGCCCGGGGCGGCGGAGTTCCAACTCGCGGAGTTTCCGATCAGCTGTATCTAAGTCGGCAAGGATAATTCGCCTCATGCCGACCTTCTTGGAAATACAGTATCCCCTCACCACCACCTTAAAAGCGTCCCATTCTAGCGCTCTCGAGCTCGCTGTGCCCCCGTTGGACGTGAAGTATTCCGAGATCTTATCTCCTAGGTCCGCTTTGAAAACGCTGTCCTCAAGGATCTCGGGACGTAACTTCCAGGTGGGCACCGCAGGCACCCCAGGAAACCAACGAAGGTCCAGCAGGAGGGGGTTATGATCTGAGATGGTCCTTGTCAAATATTCAGACCGGACCGCCGCTGAAACCAGTTCAGCCGAGCCGAGAAATCCGTCCAGTCTAACGTGTAACTCATGTAGGCCCGAGAAGTAGGAATAGTCTCTAGTTGCGGGGTGTTGTGCCCTCCAGATATCCGTCAGACTCCAGTGTGTCTGCCAGTCCCTACGACCTTTAGCCACACGGCGGACCGGAGAGTCAGGGAGGGGCGGATGCGAGCGGTCAGTTTCCACATCCACTACTGAGTTGAAATCTCCACCGAGCAGGAGGGGCCCGGAGAAGAAGTGGGCCAACGAGCCCGATAACCTGGAAAGGAAGGCAATCTGGTCTATATTGGGTGCGTACACACAGCAAACGTTTAGGTCCCTCCCTCCCAAAGTGCCCGAAATGGCCACATAACGCCCCTCTGGATCTATCACTGTTTTCGTGACCTGGAAGGGAACCCCAGCTCTAATCCAAATTAGCGCCCCCCTGGCATACGCGGAGTACGAAGTGCAAAAGACCTGCCCCCTCCACCTACGCTGTAGCGCCGCCCCTTCCGCCTTGTTCAGATGGGTCTCCTGCAGCAGCGCCATTTGTACCCCTCTGCGCACTAAATAAGCGTGGACTTTGTGACGCCTAGACATGGTGTGGAGCCCCCGCACGTTCCAAGTAATGCATTTCACATTAGCAACATCAGCCATTGTCCCATATTGTTCGTGCAAAGACTCCCCATCTGGGTCCCATCAAGGAAATAGCATCAATCAACCCAGCACTGACGGCGGCCATTTTCCCCAACCAAAACTTAACAACCCCAATTCGAACCAAACCCCCATCCACCCTCCCCAGAACAGGACCCAAATAGCACCATCTAGTTCCCATCCAAACCATACCCTCCAAAAACCCTCTGTCCCCGACTAATCCTGCGGTCGCCACCGTAGGAAGGCCTTAAGGGCCAGGTGCGGGCCGGGCATTGGCAGTGGGCCCTCGATGCCCTGCCTACCAGGACTAAAGCAAGCCCAAAACAGTACCAGAAACCCTCGGGGCAAAAGCAAGGCACCCCACCCCCCCTTCCCCGGGAGTCTGCATCATTCGTCGGCTCCCGCCACCCCCGTTTCGGGCCCCCACCCAAATGGATGTAGCTCACCCCGTTAACCCTGTCCATCCAGAAGGTCCTCCACCGATTTCGGTGTGATCACCGGCGTGTGGACGCTATCAGTCACCGATTCCTCGGAGTCCGTCGGTACCCCCTCGTCACCAGGGTCCGCTTCCTCTGCAATGGCACCGTCTCGTGAGCCAGATAGCGCAGATAACACCTCCAGCACTCCCTTCCGCTCCGTCGATGTCTCCGCAGTTGAGGGGCCGCCCGACCGGCCACGGCGACTCCGAATCCTCTTGGACCGCCGTCTCTGCTCCGGCTCCGTCGCCAGCTGAGATGAGGAGCTAAAGCCATCTTTCCCGGCTCTATAGAGTTCAAGCCAGTTACAGACATCCTCCGGGGTATCAAAGAATTGAGTCTTGTCATCGACAATTATGCGGAGCCTTGCAGAAAATAGGAGCGAGTATTGGATGCCCTCGCTCCGGAGCTCGCGCTTGACCGCCAAGAATGAAAACCGCCTGCGTTGGGTTTCATAGGTGTAATCCGGGAAGATGTTCACCTGGCTATTCGCCACTTGGAATGGGCCATTATGTCTGGCGGCATTGAGGATGAGGTCTCTGTCCCGAAAGTGTAATAACCGTGCCACCACCGGTCGCTGGGCACGTCCCTGTTGTGGTGGCCTCGCTGGGACTCTATGAGCTCGCTCCAGGGTGTAGAAGGGGGATAGACCCTCCGGGGCCACCGTGTCTCGGAGCCAGGCTTTCAAGTATGCCACCATGTCTCCATCCTCAATCTTCTCCGGCAGGCCCACCACACGAATGTTGTTCCGCCTGTTACGGCCTTCCGCATCCTCCGCTCGCTGCTCCAGGGCAGTAATCCGGGACAGGGCATCCTTCACAGTCGCGGCCAAGGTTCGCTGCGCCGGCTCAAAGGTTTTCACCGAGCTCTCCACTTCCTTGACCCTATCCGAAAGCTTGCCGTGATCCGCTCTAAGGAGGCCCAGGCTCGTCGCCACCTGGGCAATGTCCTGCTGGAGGGCCGAGCGTGTGGTCGCAATCGCCTCCAGGACGCGGTCAAATTGCTGCTGCATTGGTGCGCCACCAGAACTCTCCGGGTCTCCACGTTCCTCTTTGTCCGGGGCCTCCGAGTCTGAGGCGGCTGGGGTAGTCCCCTTGGCTCCCCTTGGTTTCCCCATGTCGCCGGAGGCACACAGTGTGGATCCAGGGACAGGCGCCACCGAGTGCGGGCGTCGGCTATGTCTCTCCCGGTTGTTGGTCTTCGGGTCGAGTGCCGGAGATTCCCGTCTCCAGGGCCTGTTGGACCTTCTCAGCTTCGGCTCGCGCCACCACCACGTCGTCTGAGGGCACCGACGAGGAGGCGGAGACAATCGGCGCCAAGTCGGGCAGGCCCGTTTGGCTGATGAGGACCCGGTATGAGGGTCACCAACTCCACCGGATACTTTGTGGCGCCAAGGGGTTGTGCCTCCCATGGGAGTGGGTCGGTCAGGGAGATGCAGCCAAGTGCAGTTTAGGAAGTGGGCGCCACGGTCAGGGCCTCCAGGCGTCCGCTTGCCAAAATCCACTATAGTGAGGGCATCCGACCATCTAGGTGCGATCCCCGTTGCCAGAGTCCAATCAGACCGACATCCAGACCCTCATATCACAGGGAGACGGAAAGGTGGAGGGTGCGCCGCTGCTAGTGATGTTCCTCCAGTCTAATGGTCCCGGCCAAGGGGACAATGAAGTCCGGGCGCCATGTTGGGTCGCACTCCGCGGTTCCACAAACTTCGATTTTCCGTCGGGTCACCACACGATCGGACTGCGCCAGGTGCCCCGGCAGGTCCCCGTCGGGCCGATCAACAGTTTGCGGGGGTTAGGGTGCCCCACGGCCTCCGATTTACAGGATAATCCCGGGCTCAGTCCCGGAGCCGAGCTCTCAGGCGACCATCGCCATCGGCGCCCAAGCCACGCCCCCCCCTTTCTGCTGCTCATGTAGACGTTCTACTTAAGCAGCAGCTTCCTCAACATGAGTGGGAGATTTCATAAAGCGATCAGTAGCTGCCATGTTGAGAAATCTTGCCACGGAGTGGCCTAGCGTATAATTTATTTCGCTCGCCAACTTAACAGCAGTTGCCACTCAAGAGGAAAAACTCTGCACTGCTTCACTGAGTTTTTGGGAACTCTGTGCTTTACACGGAGCGCAAAGTGGGCAAAACTCTGCGAACCCCACCAGCAGAGTGCAGTTCACTGCCCACCACCTATTGATTTCACATGCTGATAAAGCTTGTCTGATATTGAACAAAGATACTCATAGTCAAAAAAAGAAAGACTTGCTGTAGTTTGGACTTGTGAGAATTACCATGATTTCATATATGGGAAGCCATTTGTTATAATAACAGATCATCAAGCACTTGTTACAATTTTTGAAAACCCAAAATTAAAATGCCACCACGCATTCAAAGATGGGGAATGTGACTGATGGATTATGATTTTGAGATCATTCACAAGCCAGGAAAAGAGTGTAATCTGGCAAATTGTTTGTCAAGGTACCACACTAAACTGGAGATAAAATAACAATTGGAGGCAGAGGAATACATATGTTTCATCATCTGGTCTACAGTGCCGGGGATTATATCTAAAAAAGATCTACCTGGAATGACTCAGAATGATGAAACAATCAAAGAAGTTAAAAAATTATACTTGAAAACAAATGAAGTTCGATGAACGGGGCAGCACAATTTCAAACAAATATAAAAAAGAATGACATCTTGGCATTGAAGAATATACACTCAGAGGTAATATTAGCAGCCTCTGGAGTGCTTCTAAGAGGGAATAGAATAATTATTGCTACAAGTTTACAAAGACGTGTGAAGTATCTCCCATGTGAAAGCCATAGAGATGTATCAGCAACAAAGAACTTATTGAGAGAGAAAATGTGGTTTCCAAGACTGGATAGGCAAGTAGAAGATATTGTACAAACATCATTTATACCAATGCACTACCAAAGAATGAGTAATGGAAGAGTTACACATGTCCAAGTTATCTGAGGCTGTATCGCCCAGTTTGGCCGCAGTTTTTTATGAACTACTAGATTCTGGACATTATTTCTAGCATTAATTCATGAATAATCTTGTGTTCCAGTTGTAAAAGAAGTATCGTTGAAATCAACATCAGCTGTACTTCCTATTCTTGATGACATTTTGTTCTACCTGGAGAATACCAGATTTGTTGAAAACTGGTAATGGGCCACCTTCCAGTAGAAATGACTTTAAAAACTTCATGAATTGCTTAGAAATAACTCAGAAAAGGGTTACACTAATGTGGCCACAAGCCAAGGGAATGGTGGAAAGGTTAATGGCTACCATTAAAAAAGAAATACAAGGGCATAACTATCTCAGATTACAATAAATCAGGCATTATATCAAGTTTTGCAAGCTTCTAGAAATACTCCTTATGGTTCCACAGGTAAATGTCCTGCTGAGATGATGTTTGGTCAGTCAAGGCAAACATGTTTGTCATATCTTCCATCTGTTCCACCAAAAGATCCCACAAGGATAATGGAGAGCGATAGGGAAGCGAAAGAAAAAAATGAAACACTATGCTGATAGAAAGGAGAGTTTCTGAGACCATGATTACAATGTATGAGATTTACTATTAGAAAAACTGCAACAAGTAAGAAAGTCACAAATTAGATCCTTTGGGAGTGTCAGAGGTTCATGGATCTGCAGTTACTGCAAAAGGGGATAGCAGAATAGTAACAAGAAATAAGATTATTTTCATGAAATTTAATCCAAGGGTTAACGAACAAGGAAATATGCAGGTAGATGATCATGAAACAATTAATTCAGAAATCTGAGATGGTTTCTCTAAAACCAGATCACCTAATGGAACATTGTTGAACATTCATATATGATTTTATGACCAGTTTGGTGTTCTTCTTTTTTTTTCTTCTGTTCTTTTGTCTCTCTTCTTTCTTCTCTTTTAAAAACAGGGGGATTGGTAGGGAAATGTAGGGAGGTAATATGCACTATGATGTAATAGAATGTTTGGGATGGAAGGTGGAAGGGTTAATAGAATATACACAAAGCAGTGGAGGGGAAATAGAATATATACAAGGCTGTTGGTGAGAATGCTGGGGGAAAGAGCACTCGAGTCTGGTGTCCTGAATAAATATGTGAAAAGACTGTGCTGAGTACAACTCGACTTGATAATTTAGGTTATCACACTACCTATTCTTGATCAGTGTCGCTCCTCACAATAGGATATACGCGATACAGCATGTAACTTGAACACAACCACTCCGTTTTAACCTTACGTTTTCATAAGTTCTTTTTTTTTTTTTTTTTTACATTAGTCGTCTTTTATTTCAGCTGGCTTTTCTTCTCAACGCAAAGCAAGACATTGTGCTTAACATGCTATGGATGCAAACCGAACACACCATATACGGAAAATAGTAGCTGCTTGCAGATGAATATGTTGAGAACAGGATTTCACCAAACATTTCTTTATTAGATGAGATTTTTTTCATGAACAATATAATTAGTATATGTTTAATACATCTCAACCTTCGTATCAATCTACAAAAAGAGCAGAAGGCTGTTATTGGACTTTGGCTTCAATTCTTTGTATTACTTTTCTCTGTAAAAAACTTAAAATATGTTAAGAAATATTTTTTTTAAGTGATCAGCTCACCTCCTCACACTATCTCTCTAAAACCTTCAGTGTTAGGTTTGAACTGGAAACCAATGTTTGACCAGTCAAAACATCCCAGTCACACATAAATCTCCATGTGCGCCATCAAGAATTCATTCTTTCTCGCTTCTCGAACTCTCAAGTTAAACTGTTTTCCAGATGACATACACTCTATTTCAGTAGTTCAGCCATCTACATCTTCCCTTCTCAGAGATTTAAGTGGGATGAATAAACTGGGGGTCTCATAGAGGGGTGTGGCTGATATAATTAAGGGTGTGGCTTAGAAACACATAAACTAAAAATCTGTGCTTAGAATAGTATGCCCTCAACTGGTATTTTACTGCTTTTGTAGTCGCATCAAGATATAAAATACAACAAGTAACAAACCAAGACTATTGACTTTGTCAATGGTTGTTAGTTGCATAAGATAGCTAAGTAACAACTATGGCTTTGTTGTATATCTTTTTAAAAAGCATCAGTTCTGAAATGTTGAGACTGTGAAAGAAATATAACGAGCCTCTTGGAAGTTATATCACAGGCAGTGAAGGGTGGTACTGCTGCAGAGTTAAGATACTTCATCACCCTGAGGGTGAGGGCAAAAATGGAGAGCCCTGTAGGGACCCGTCTCAGCAGCTGCTTTTTAGAACTGCTGATGCTTAGCACTGCCACCACTGCCAGGACCCGGCCCACTTAAAGCCCTGCCCCTCAGTCAAACTTTGCTTAGTATCAAAGATGCAGGCTCGAGTTCAGCTGGCCTCCTTTTAATCTTAGTTTACACACTTGTGTGCGGGGGCGTCACTTGGGCAGCAAGATTGGGGGGGAGGGGTGAGCTTCAGATTGTCCAACAATGAGGCTGGCATATAATGTTTAAAGACATTATATGACAAGCAGGGTGAATGAGAGGGGACTAGGGAGCAGTGGAAAGGGAGAGGAATGCGGATTGGTAGAAGTACTAAAAGAGAAAACACAATGGGCCCGATGTAGGTACCAAATACCGGTCGGAAACGGCCGATTTCGGCCGTTTCCGACCGGTATTTGGCCTACTGAGATGTAGGGGACTTTTTTTGTCCAATTCGGTATTTTACCGATTCGGTAAAATTACCGAATCGCAAAAATACCGAATCGGTAATTTTACCGATTTTTAAATTTGGGATGTAGGTGGGACTACTTTCTGTCCCACAGGCCCTTCAGATTCAGTATTTTAACACCCAATCCGATTGGGTGTTAAAATACCGAATCCAGGTGTGCCTGCACATGTGTGCATGCACACCTATGCCATGTGACAGACAGACATGCCCTTAGGGCATGTCTGTGTGCCACATGGCTCACATGCCTGTTTTGGGGGTGCTAGAGGGTGTCAAAGTGACACCCCCTGCACCCTTGCACAAATCGGTAATTACCGAATCGGTAATTACCGATTCGGTAGTGCCCATTGATTCCTATGGGCTTCAAGGCCCATAGGAAGCAATGGGGGATACCGAATCGGTATTTACAGAATCGGTAAATACCGAATCTTACAGATATGGTATTTACAGAATCTGAAATACCTACATCTCCCCCCCTCTAATTTACCACTTCATAAATACCGATTCGGTATGATTCGGTATTTATGAAGTGGTAAATGTAGATTTACCTACATCGGGCCCAATATGTTGTAAAAAAAATAAAAGAGAGAGAGTGTGTGTGTGTGTGCACTTTTTGTGTGTGTGTTTGTAAAAATTCCTTTTGAAATCCGGTTGGCATCTCACAATACCCGGATGAAAGCACCTGTGGCCGATTATAGATCAGAAAATACCTTTGTCAGAGGAGTGTAACACCCATGCACCACCCCTGAGTCTACGCCCCTGCTTGTGTGAGCCTGAGGAAACCACATTCCCATCCTGTGCCTCAGTTCTCTTATCTGCAAAACAACGAGAGCACCTATAGGTGATTCAGTTTGCAGTATGCACCTTATACAAGAATATGTGCTCGTTCAATTGAAATACCTCGACTCCGCAGTGTTTTTAGGAAAAATCAGACATTCTAAAGCCTAAAAATATTACTCATATATCAGGAGCACCATTCCTCCCCTAAGTATCACATTCCAAGCGAATGTTATTCCCACATGCATTCAAACTATAATCATGCATGGGCAAAGCCTACTATTTCCAATGGTTTTAGGCATGTTGCTCAGCATCTCTGATGCTCTGCAGCATGGCTAATAAACAGGGAAAAAACGTTTCAAGTGTGCACCCCAAGCATGCACATGCCTTCTAAATGGTGCATTGTTTCTTTAAGTCTATCGATCCGAGTTGAATCAGTAAATAAAAAGAAAAAAGTGGTGTCCCCCAGATCTCAAGGCTTTGACCAACCTTCCACCCCATATTGTGCAATGTGTTTCTTGACCTCGAAGTTCTATTTTATTTTCTATGCACCGATTCTTTGTCTGGTTTACTTTTACAGTTAGAAATAAAATGTGCACATATAGGTATAGGAAGGCCCCTAGATGAAATGATTTATAACTGATAGTGCACGGGAAAGCAAGTGGGAGAGTCCATGTGTATAAAACGATAAACAAAAATTGAGAGTGTCTCGAAGGAAATGGTGTTGAAAGTAGAAGTTTTATGTATACTGTTATTAAAAGAAATGTGCTAGGAGAAGAGGGAAAACACAGAGAATGGGGAAATGCATGTACTCTCTCATCGAGCGCTTTTAGAAAGAGGAAAAAAGTTCCTGAAAAGCAGACACTTGAGGGAGGATAAAAGCAGCCAGTGAAAGTGGTGGTCACAGGCTATGCTCAGCACGGTTGACTAAGACTAGATTGACCGGCTGAAACAAATAGAATCATTGAATAGAAAGCAACCATATAAGAGCAACAAATCAAAAAATCCAAGGCAAAGAAATGGGATGAGTTGCTTTCCAGTTCAGCTTTGACTTTTCCCCTATAAGTCTTTCACAACCAGACAACTATGCTGTCTGTCGGTTTTTGACTTAAAAAGTACATCTTTGTGCTCAGCACACAAGGTTTCATTCACATGGGTTTATCACACTTGTTTTTTCCTGCCGGATGGTAGAGATAGTTTAGTAATGAAGGGTCAGGCATTATCTGGTATACCATGAATACTGCACCTATCCCAGAGGAAGATAATACACTCACCTTTCTAACCAGTAGGTGAGGGCAGATTTATAGAATTACACTAATCCAATATCATGTTCTAATCTGTTTAGGTGCTGATCACATAACCAGATATGCTTCTAACTGCACGCTGAGCTCCTCATTTATCTCAACACAGTAATCCAATCTGCCCACGCTAAGTGTAATGAGATTAATATACAAAAGGCCTACACGCTTATCGCTTGACCAACTAGAATCTAATCCATGGCGGAACTCCATCTCAGGAAATGCATCTGATAAACACAACCGTTTGTTTTATATATTGAAAAAAAAGTAATTCATCTTCTTATACCCAAATTTATTATACCTCTGGCTGTGTTAGGCTTTTGGGCCACAGAATCAAAATACAACACAATAAATGCGACAACCAAGGATTATTAAAAAGGTGATAGAAGGATTAAAAACAATGATATAGCCCAACAGTACTCTCAAACACTTTATTAGTGGAAACATAAACATGTGGAAGCAAGGGGAAAAGGAAAAAATAGGGATGTGCGAATTTTGCATGATTATGTGAAATTTTAGAAAGATCATGTGAAATTTTGTGTAATTACCCAAAATGCAAATCTGTGATTTGGTGCTATATTTAAAGGCAAAATGCATCCTGGCATGCATTTTGGATACAAGGACGTATTTTGTGCTAAGGAAAAACCTCAAAAAACAAAAGCACCACATACAACATTCACTCGCTGCGGATAAAACGCAAATGTTTTTGCATTAAGTGCTTTTTCCCTCAGTCAATTCTTTCAGAGTCAAGTTGTGCTTCTTGTGTGGGAAAATGGGCTCTGTTCCAAAGGATCGGAGGTTTCTGGAATTACTGCCGCTGAAAATGTTGCAAGAATTATGCCATTGAAGTAAGTCTGCTAAGCAGGGTTCTCACAAGTGGTTTGTTGTTCAATTGGAGGTGTTGGTAGGAGAGTGTCAACTTGTTCCTTTCATCGCTCTATGCCTGTGACTGGATTGAAATCGTTTAGCTCCTAGGGTTGGCAAATTTCTTTGTTCATACAGCTCTTCCTGGAAGCTTGCTATCATTGTTTTGCCATCAGCCAGTTTGACCAAAACCTGCTAAGTTGGTGAATTTGGAACGTAGAAGATGTAAGAGTGCCTGGAGTGACTGGCGATGTGCGTGGGCTAGTCCTTGAAGTTAAGACCATCCTAATGGGGATTTCTGCCACTTTCTGTAAAGGCATTCCTGAGGATTTGTCAAATGGTTGACCAAGTTGTATAAGACTTCATATCCTCCATCTTTTGAGGCCTTGCATCTCCCTGCTTGTTGACCTTCCGCCACGCGCATGAGCTCTGCGTAAGCCAATACTTGCAGCCATATGCTCGAAAGGATCCCACCGCCTCCTTTGCCCATTCCTCCATTTCAATGTCCAGTCTCCCCCTCCTTTTCTAGAACCTCTCAATAATAGACTGGACCTTCTGAGGGCAGGATTTCCTCACAGAGCTGGATAATTCAAGCCCTTCATTCAGCAGGAGTGCACTTCATTCAAAAGCTGTGTAGCACTCAGTTTTTTGTGCTGTCTTGTGATGCTGCTCTTTGAAACAACAGAGGCAAATTAGGCCATTGCACTGCTGAGGCATCGGGCCCAGGGATAGAAGCCCAACAACTGGGGACCCTGCGGCAAATAGGGTCAATAACTGACTTCCCCCTCTCCTTCCAAACAGATTAGGTGGAAAGGGAGAAGTCCTTGACCAATGTCAGCTTGCACCATGCTTGCTACAGGCGATGGCCCTAAGCAAACGCTGGGTACAACACAGGTTGAAAACTGAGGTGGCCTTGGAGAGTGACATAGACTATGGCATATAGTTTACTACTTTATGACAATATATTCACAATTACTGAGGTAATGATGGCTTTAATTTCCACACCCCATCTAATGTGCGGTGTCAAACCAAAGGAGCACCTCCCTGTCAATGAGTGCCACAAAATAAAACAGACGCACTCGTTACTGAGTGACCTCTAGGAAAGGGAAACATCCATATGTCACAACAAATGAAAGAGAAGCACCATTCACTTAGTGACGTAAGACCTACAGTTCCATGCTTGAGATCATCCAGAAAAGGGCTGCCACCACTGCTTGTCTGACAATTGATCCTGGTATTTTATATATGGTGCATCAGACAAAGGCCATTCCATCCCATTTATGATACATCCAAGGTCCCCTCCATTCCATGTAAGGTGCATCAAACAAGGGGTCGTCATATTAACCAACGGGACCTGCCATTCCACCTGTCGCACAGCAAGCAAAGGAGACCCTTTCCTGCTATGCTTGGGGTACCAAACTAAAAGACATTCCCAGTCCACGATAGAGACATAGAAAAGCGCCCACCATTGCACTAATGACACATGAAGCAAATGAGGTGTTTTCCTTCTATATATGATGCCTAAAGCTATTAGAAGAATAGGTTTGTGGTTTTATTAGGGGCTGAGGTCTTCGGTTTGCCTTGATAGAAGGTCAGGGGTCTAATTTCCTATGACGGAAAGCTACGATCTTTGTTATGGTTTTATCAACATCTGTGATCACTGATTTGGTTTTCTTGAAAACTGTGGTTTCTCAGGCTGGCGTCTCTCAGTTTTTATTGAACTCAGTGTCTCTCATTCAGTCTCATTCAAAGCAGGGCATTCTGATTTGGTCCTATGGATTCTCAGATTCTCTGGTTTTATGGGATATCCTCATTCCTGATTTGTTTTTGTTTTTCATGAAGATATATTGGGCTCTCTTTTAATTTCATAAATGGAGAAACATTTGTTTTGGTTGAATTGAAGGCCAGGAGTCTAGTTTACTTTTAAAGATGGGCATGTTTTGGGTCTTTTTGTTAGAATGCCGGGGATATTAGTAAGTCCACACCTGGAATATGGCATCCATTGTTGATGAAACTTCACCAAGGGGTGTTGAGTTCACTCAGTAATGATATCTTCCCTTTAGCATTGTGTTCACTCACCAGTGAAAACACACTTGGCATAGGTATCCAGTCTTGGGACATCAACTACACAATCAGGTTAGAGATCTGCTGAAGATCCCCCATTGGATAATGCCTGGTTTATGAGCCTACCTCCTGTTCTGAGCTGCTCACTACACTTTCTGCACTGCTTCTAGTAGTCCAGCATTTGTAAAAGTATACTCAAATCTTGGTGGCGTGTGTGAATGTGAACTGGAGAAGGCAAAATTATACCCTGAGTTGTCCCCTAATCTACCTTTGAGGAAGAGAATTTGCATGCTTAACTTCTGCATACCCCATTCAATCTGTGTCTTCCCTTGAGGGCCAATAGGATGTCTCCTCTTTCACCTGAGCCTCAATGGATGTGTCTCTTTAAAATATATGCCCTTAAAGTTTCTAAATGCTGGATACATGTTTTTCATATTGAACCTTGATTTGTGATTCCTTTTCCCCTGCATCTCAGTTGTAAGTATAGGTGAATTTTGTGAATTCGCGGTTCGCAAATTCGCGCGAATTCGCAAAAAATCTGCAAATTCACGGATTTCCCTGCGAAATCGCAGATTTTGTTGCAATTGCACTATACTCAATTGGAGTACTTTCTACTGGCTAATCATTAAGTGCTACCTCGTTGGGCAAATGTGTTATGCTTTTCCTGCACTACAGCTGTGTAAAGGCCCAGAAGAGTTGTCTCCAGTGACCCCGTGTGTCTTTAACTTTGCCATCGCACTCATAGGCGCCGAGGTCCCTCGAGTGAGCTGTCCATCACAGTGGGGGAAAGGGTGGGAAGAGGTTGCATAGCCTAGTGTGTGTGGGGCCGGGCTTCTGTGCGAGTTCACATGCCTCTTGTTTATAAAGGTCAGAGGCCGATCAGCGCAGCAGATGTATGTATGTATTTATTGCTTATTAAGCGCAACTGTCACCCCCAAGGGTATCCTGGCGCTGAGACCGAACCGTGCATCTATTAAAGCAGCTACATTACTCTGGGAAACAGATAAGTTTTGAGGCTCTTTTTGAAGGTGAGCAGATCAGGGCAGCTCCTTAATGCCAGGGGGAGGGTGTTCCACATCGTGGCAGCCGCAAAACTGAAAGCGCGACCACCCATTCTCGTTCTGTTAATTTTAGGGACTTATACCAAGAACGCCGAAGATGATCTTAAAGGTCTGGCTGCCTGATACCAGAGAAAGAGGGTCTGAAGAGGTATTGGTCCCAGTCCATGCAGGGCCCTAAAGACAAGGCAGAGAGCCTTAAACGCAATTCTCTGCTGGACTGGAAGCCAATGTAGATCGGCCAAAGCTACCGATGAAGAGGCGGACCGTGGTCGAGACAAGGCCAGTTTAGCGGCCATATTCTGTATCCTTTGGAGCTTTAGGATCAGAATCTTCGGGGCACCCAAAAGTAGTGCGTTACAGTAGTCGATCCTACTGAGAATGGAACTACGCTGATGAGGAGAAAGCAGTAAGTGCTACCTCGTTGGGTAAATGTATCATGCTTTTCCTGCACTACAGCTGTGTAAAGGCCCAGAAGAGTTGTCTCCAGTGACCCCGTGTGTCTGTAACTTTGCCACAGCGCCCATAGGCGCCGAGGTCCCTCGAGTGAGCTGTCCATCACAGTGGGGGAAAGGGCGGGAAGAGGTTGCATAGCCTAGTGTGTGTGGGGCCGGGCTTCTGTGCAAGTTCACATGCCTCTTGTTTATAAAGGTCAGAGGCCGATCAGGGCAGCAGATGAGGAGAAAGCAGTAAGTGCTACCTCGTTGGGTAAATGTATCGTGCTTTTCCTGCACTACAGCTGTGTAAAGGCCCAGAAGAGTTGTCTCCAGTGACCCCACATGTCTGTAACTTTGCCACCGCGCCCATAGGCGCTGAGGTCCCTTGAGTGAGCTGTCCATCACAGTGGGGGAAAGGGCAGGAAGAGGTTGCATAGCCTAGTGTGTGTGGGGCAGGGCTTCTGTGCGAGTTCACATGCCTCTTGTTTATAAAGGCCAGAGGCCAATCAGCGCAGCTGATGAGGAGAAAGCACCCTCCTGGTCACTGGAAGTACAGGGGGATTTCGCTCGATAAACTCGTGGATGCCTAGACCTCCATCACGGATTACAGCTATTTGGGGAGAAAGCACACCTGCCTAGCATCGACCGTGCTCACTAGATTCTTGGGCTGATTATAATGCGTTACTGAATTTGAGCTTGAACTCGGGCACCTGATTTATATCTGTAAGTGCTTCCTGTTGAGGTTTAATTTTTGTGACAGGAGCCTCGTTGCCTAATTGTAACTATTCTCTGACCCTGGTTCGAGGGTCAGAGCAGGGTCAGAGAATAGTTGCAAGTAGGCAACGAGGCGCCGGAAGCACTTACAGGGTTACAGCAGGTGCCCAAGTTGAAGTTAATTTCTTTGTAACCCTTTTGTAAATGGTTACAAAGAAATTAGCTTCAACTTGGGCACCTGCTGTAACACTGTAAGTGCTTCCTGAACAAAATTCGTCGCGCTCGCGGATTCGCAGATTCGCGGATTTTGCCGCGATTTCGCGAGATTCGCGGATCGCGAAATTGCGGAAAATCCGCAAATTCCACGCGCGGAACGAATTTTCGGCCCATACTTACTCAGTTGCTCCATAACAACCATAAATAAAATGGGCCCAGCGATTCCTGTGAATGGGGCACTTGATGTTGGCATTTCAAAGGTTCACAGACATTAAGCTCTGTGACATTTATCGTGAATTCTGAACCCACTGAAATATTGGTATAGTAATTCACCTTTGATATCACTGTGGGGAAGTACATTGATCTCTTTGTTAAAATTGTACTGCAAGGACTGGGACTTCATTCTCATGACTGTGAGTGAAATGCTGTGAGTTAACAACTTTGGAAGTCATTTGCAATTTGATGGACTGGTCGTTCCACCATAAAAGTTGGAAGCACTGTTCCGCCAAATTTGGGGTTCTCCTTATTTACAGATGAGTAACCGCAGGGTTTCCACTGGTGACGTCTCAGCCACCATCGCTGGCAGAAATTGCTGGCCAGCAGTCTGTCCACCACAGGTTCACCTGGTCATGATGTTGGTCACCCCACCCTACTTAGGGTTGTTGGTCACGCCAGTGTTTATGGTGGACCTACTGTCACTCGCTTTTCTTTCATGAGGCACCATGCCAGACATGGCAGCAAACTATGAGCCCTGACTGCTTGCCATTGCTGCACCAAGAGAGTCAAAACCTCAAATGGAACCTCTGACAATTAAGACATGTGAAGTAAACTCAAAAGCATTGGGGCTCCGGGGCACCATTAGCTCACATAGACGTGCCGTATAACCACAGGCAGCCAGCCGCGACCCGTGCAGTTGAGAGCAGTGGTGCCAGGTAGCGGGGCGGGGAGGGGGGGGAATTCAACAGATGACCAATTAAGGGAATGAAATAAATAATTAATCGTCCCTCATTGTCGTCTGTCGAAATCCTCCCTCCCCCCCCACCCCCACCCCACTGCTCTTACCTACACAGGCTGCACAGGCCGCGGCTTCTGGCAGCCCATGGTCCAGACAGTGAAGGCCACATGGAACCCTGGGTAATACTTCTAGTATCCTGTCGACACGTTGATTAATCGTAGCCACCCACCTCCTCTCCTTGCTCCTTTACCCAAAAACGTGAGGACGCAATTCATAAAGTCATTTGCCCACCTTAGTAAGACCTAGGTACAGGAATGTCATTGTTTAAAGTGCAAGGTCGAGTTTTCATTAACACTGAATTTGCACCCATACACTGGTTTCCTAATGCTCAATGTTACCCCACCATGGCGGGGCAATAAATGTGCTCCCATCAGCAGCGATGGGCGTTTCAGGGTGGGCGGCCTTGGGAGCTTTGTGAACTCTCACAACTCGTCAGCCTGTAGGGCTTCACAGACTTTCCTATAGCACAGCCTCACACTGCTTGTGATCAGAGATTTACTTCTGTAGATGGCAGAAGTAAAAAACATGCCTGGGCTGGGGTGGGCAGGTGGCACACAGCAACGCTGATGAGTGTGCAGTTAAAAAGTTTTCTTCCTGGTGAAAAAGAAATTGCAAACGCAATTGCACTTGGGATTACACATTTATATATGGAAAACGCAGTTACATGTGTGAAAATGTTCCTGCACTGAGGCAACTGGGCATTTTCAAAAATGTTACAGAACGCCATTGGGGAAAATGCGACTGTCATAGGCTCCTAGGAGTAGACCTCACCTGGGATATTTTGCAAATTTTAAGTTTTACATCTACTCCAAACATATGTCTTAAGGTACGGTCGATTCCCAAGTGAACCTTCAGTATTAATCACCAGCGTCACAACAAGACATTCCTTGCATTTAAGGCTGGCTTAACAACTGTTTCTGCTAAACATGCCGAGTAACAGGAGTCTGGAGCGACAAACTGCTTTGGCGCCTAAAGGCCCAGTGTTTTTATCGCAGATGCATTTATCAGTCCATTTTGTAATGTAATGTAATGTAAATGTAATGTAATGTAAAAAATTCTTATAAAGCGCGACTTACACCGGACCGTTTCTTGGCGCTGTTCACTTACTTGGGAAGAGGCACAGAAGGGGAGGGAAAGAGTGCCTATGTATAGGTGCTGCGGAAAAGGTGAGTTTTGAGAAGAGACCTAAAGTGAAGGTAAGAGGGAGAGAGTCTAAGTTCCAACGGGAGTGAGTTCCAGAATGAGGGAGCCAGGATAGAGAATCTGAGACCACCATGTTTTTTGCGCCTGAACCTGGGCGTCTGGAGGAGCGCATGGTGAGAGGATCGAAGGTGCCTAGGGGGAGCGTAAGGGTGCAAGAGAGACAAGATGAAGGAAGGACCGATACCGGCCAGAGATTTATGGGTCAAACAACCTAGTTTGAGTTGCAACGTTCCGATACAGGGAGCCAGTGCAGGGCTTTAAGCAGGGGACAGACGTGGAGGTGTCTGGGTTGATGATAGATCAGGCGAGCTGCCTGATTCTGTATCAGCTGTAGTCTTTGGATTTGATATTGTGGAATGCCTGCATACAGGGCGTTGGCATAGTCAATCCGGGAGATGACTAATGCCAACAGTGCCAAAGTAAGGGCCTCGGTGGTCAGGAAATGGGCTATTTTCCGGATCTTCCTGAGCTGGAAGAAGCAGGAGGACACAGTGGCACTGACCTGGTGCTTCATTGAGAGATCATGGGAGATGTAAACTCCCAAGATTTTCACCTTGTCAGCAGGGCAAGGAGAGGGGCCGAGGGAAGGGGGCCAGAAAGTAGAGTTCCAGGGGTTGGAGGGGCCTCCGAAAAGAACAAGCTCCGTCTTGTCGGGGTTAAGTTTAAGATGGTGAGCACCCATCCAATTACTGAAGTGACAGAGGGTGGACTGAAAGTCTTGGATCGCTTCGTCCGAGGAGTTGAGGTTGAAGACAAGCTGAATGTCATCTGCATAATTAAATGCAGTGACATTCCTTCCCCGGAGGGAGCAGATCAGGGGGGTGAGATACAAGTTAAATAGAAGTGGTGACAAGGACGAGCCCTGCGGAACGCCGCAAGTGAGCTTCATCTTGTCAGCCGAGAACTGGGAGAGTCGGACAGACTGGTGGCGATTCGTCAGAAAAGAGCGAACCCAGCTGAGGGCCGACCCACTGATGCCCACCTCTTTGACACGGTCGACCAAGATGGTGTGGTCGACCGTGTCAAAGGCCGCCGATAGATCTAAGAGAATAAGAGCTTGACTGATATTAGAGTCGATTCCTCTACGGAGTTCCTCCATGACGGAGAGGATGACCGCCTCCGTCGAATTTCTTGCTCTTATCAATATTTTTACAGAGAAGTATCTGTGCTCAACGTGGGGTAAACCTGCTTTCCCCACTTGTAAAATACACCCCCCTGTGTGGTACTCCCCCCCTGTGTTCTGATTTGCTAGCCTGCACAGAAGTGACACACTCCCTACACCGCATCTCAAATGTATTGTATGGATACATTGCCTCTTATGCACAACAATCATGGCGCCTCCGTCCTGGTTGCGGTCCTAGAAAGCACTATTGTTCTCCGAATAGAAATGACACGGTCCATGCTGAGCACTTTGTTTGCAGTCCATGGCACATGCAGCTGAAGGAACCCCTGCTCTTGGTCATTATCAACAATGCACAATTCAGAATTCACTGCTGCGTCGACACAAACGTGAAAAAACATAACTTTGTACTGCTGTAATGCCCCAAGAACAAAAGACAATCATTCCAGTGGGGTGTTTCCCAAAAGCAAAGACCTCGCCATACCAACAGCAACAGGACACATTCCGTTAAAGGAAAATATTTATTCCATATATGAACTGAAATAAAGAGCAAAAATATATCCTTATATGATGCAATCTATAGTACCCAAAAATAGCCCAGGTGGCCAGCTGTCAATAAGATGAATGCTTTCACAGCAGGGTTCGGACTAAAATAATAGGGAACTCAAGCTTTGCTCTTGCCACGCACTGGGTGGCAGGTGTTACTCTCTATCACAAGCCTTCACACACAGACTCCCCTCCACCCTCCTGGTCCTTCAGCCCACAAAGCTAAGCGAGGCTCCGAGGATGTGGAGGAGGAGCCGGACCTGCTATTTTAATTTCTTGTGTAGGCAATAATTCGGCGATGCTCAAAGAGTCACCATCAGGGCACATTTTCGGCCTACGGGGGAAGGGGAATTAGTTTTTCAGATGTGGCATTGGACCTGCCACACAGACCTTGGCCCACTGCCTTTGCCAACCACGTGGCATGTCTCTAAATGGGATTCTAGGCATCGCTATATGTGTTTGGGGGCCAGAGAAAGGCGCAAGGGCAACTGGCACAGCAAAGCTGCCTTCTCAGCACTGATTGATCCACCACCACTGATTGGGTGTAGTGCAGTTCTAGGCGCTATAGCTTTATGGTTGGGGAATGTGCGCCAGACCATGATGCAGAACGACAGTGACCTGCCTAATGTGTGTGCCACTAGGGCTGAGAGGGTGGGGTGCAGAGTGTTTACGTGTGCCCCAAATGTGTAGTAGTGGTGCTGTGCGGGTCCTATTCATAACATACCGAGTTATCAATGGGTAGCTATCAATGGCAGAGCGTTTTCCATAAGTGCCCTTATAGAGGATGGAACCTGTGTCTATGTTGTTACGTGGCAGGGGCGGCTGGTGACATTTGAAAGTGGTGGGGCGTAAACTAATTTGCATATTGCACCGCAGCGAGCGAGCCCGAACCACATTGCATCCATCCATACATCATTCATGCATCCACCCATCCATCCACCCACCCACCCATCCTGCATCCATACATCATTCATTCATGCATCCACCGATCCATCCATCCACCCATCCATCCACTCATCCATCATCCATCCTGCATCCATTCATACATCCACCCATCCATCCATCCTGCATCCATCATTCATTCATGCATCCACCCATCCATCCACCCACCCATCCATCCTGCATCCATCCTGCATCCATCATTCATTCATGCATCCACCCATCCATCCACCCACCCATCCATTCTGCATCCATCCTGCATCCATCATTCATTCATGCATCCACCCATCCATCCTGCATCCATCCTGCATCCATCATCCACCCATCCACCCACCCACCCATCCATCCTGCATCCATCCTGCATCCATCATTCATTCATGCATCCACCCATCCATCCACCCATCCATCCTGCATCCATCATTCATTCATGCATCCACCCATCCATCCATCCATCCACCCATCCATCCTGCATCCATCCTGCATCCATCATTCATTCATGCATCCACCCACCCATCCATCCATCCTGCATCCATCCTGCATCCATCATTCATTCATGCATCCACCCACCCATCCATCCTGCATCCATCCTGCATCCATCATTCATTCATGCATCCACCCATCCATCCATCCATCCACCCATACATCCACCAATTCTGCATCCATCCTGCATCCATCATTCATTCATGCATCCACCCATCCATCCATCCACCCATCCATCCTGCATCCATCCTGCATCCATCCTGCATCCATCATTCATTCATGCATCCACCCATCCATCCATCCACCCATCCATCCATCCACTCATCCATCCTGCATCCATCATTCATTCATGCACCCATCCATCCATCCATCCACCCATCCATCCATCCACCCATCCATCCATCCACTCATCCACTCATCCATCCTGCATCCATCATTCATTCATGCACCCATCCATCCATCCATCCACCCATCCATCCATCCACCCATCCATCCACCCATCCATCCATCCACCCGTCCATCCTGCATCCATCATTCATTCATGCACCCATCCATCCATCCATCCATCCACCCATCCATCCTGCATCTATCATTCATTCATGCATCCACCCATCCATCCATCCATCCACCCATCCATCCTGCATCCATCATTCATTCATGCATCCACCCACCCATCCATCCTGCATCCATCCTGCATCCATCATTCATTCATGCATGAGGGCAAACCGATATGTTGTGGGTATTAAATTGCTTAATAAACGACAATATTGGAATTAGAATTAGTAGAGGGGATCTTATGTTATCATTACACCTGTCAAATGACTGCATTGTTACTTCATTCAGTGTGTTTAAGAGTTTAGTGAAAAACGTTTTCTGCACAGGAAAATGTATGTTTATTTCGGTTTTCATACTTTTACAGACTGTCTTCCTCTGTTCTAAGTGAAATCTTTTTGTCATCTGCCTGGGTCTTCTTATCTCTGTGTTCTGGGAAGTGCGGGCGGGTTTTCTACACAGTAATATAAGGCCACGATTGTTATATGGGCCCCATATACGTGGAACACTAAGGTGGAAAGCTCCTCGCTATTGATACCTGCTGGCAGGTTGACTCAGAAATGGAACATTTCCTGCGATTTGCTGTCCTTGAGTTTGAACCACATCAAGGCCAACCTAGCCTTTCATCATTCCAAGGTTTATATCATTTTATTGGGTAACAGGAATAAGGGTCGTTTATGTGGATCAAAACTTCAACAGTGGGTTGTGAAATGTTATATAAAAATGTTATAATTATAGCCCAGTTTGCTGTCGTATGCCCTCTCAAATGAATACCACTCACCTGTGCAAGAAGAGTGAGGTCAAGGATACCTTACACCGTGTGGTTTTCCTAATTCTCAGGTTTCATCTCCTATTTCTTTCTTTATACCTTGGTGGCATCCCCACTTTCACCTCTAGCATGCATAATTACCAACACCATCACACAGGAGCCGCGCTTCTAGAATGGTTTTTGCACTTGGCATCAGGCTGCACTTCAGTCGTCATTCCGTGGTCTTCCCTCTCCCTTCCTACTTGCCTGCCATGGTCTGCGCTCTAATGAGACAGCACAAAGCAGGCATCATGGTAACAGAGGCTGACAGTCACTGCCAAGCCTGGCAGAGATCTGCTGTCTCAGTACATGCCCGCTCACGGGGCCCTGCGGACCAACGCCTGTCAATTTCTCAGGCCCCCTCGGCATATTCTACTGGGAGTCCCCCTAGTTTAGCGTTTTTTTGATCTGGCTATGACATATCAGCGGTAGGGGCTTAGATTGGCCAATAAGATTGTGTGGGGTGGGGGGTGTGGGGTTTGGGGTGGGGGGATGGGGGGAGGGTTGGAGTGAGCTTCAAATTTCCCAGCAATCACCTTAGGATATCTTATTATAACACAATATATTAGAAACATAACAGGTGCATTAAGGGTCAGTGGAAAGAGAGAGGAGACTTAAAACACTAAATGCCTCAAGCTAATCCACATTTTATAAGGCCAGCTAAACAGTGACGAGGGAGCGGGTGTATGTGTTGTTGTCAGTGTAGGCAAGCCACAATCCCAGAGTAAATCCGTCAGACCCTTCACCATAGCCGAATGAAAGCTCTTGCACCCAGCTATTTACTAAAGAATACCTTTTTTAGGTGGGTGTAACACCCCAAACACCCCCCTGAATCTACACACCTGATTTGCGCTGCAAAACAGTTTAGTTTTCCGCTGCTGTTCCATCAGGCGGTCAATAACGGGGAGTTTGAATCGCTGGTCGCCTCTCATGGCTTCCAATAGAATCCGTGAACAACTACTGACCCTTATGTAACGACAGACAACGACCAGGGTGCGAAGACGAATGACTTCATGGTGAGACAATGGTGTTCCTGGGGAAAGGAGAAGGATATACCCCCTCATGCTCATAATGGTGCCACAGCCAATCTCGGTTACTCTCTTGCCAGGCTCCAGTCACATGGCTGTGATTCCACACACCGGACCGACACCCTTCGGGGTACTTCTCTAATACATTTGTCATAAATGCTTCTGAAGCAGTAAGAAGGAAAACAGCTAGAGGCACAGCATGATCCTCACCAGAGTGCTTGCATCCGAGATTCAGTGCTTCAAAGGAAGATCAATTATTCATGAGTCATGCTAATGGCATGTGGGGCGTTAGAAGTCTTACATGTGAGGGAAGCGGCCTTACCTCCTTCCTTGCCCTTGATCTTTGACCCTCCCCTGATGCCGCCAAGCCTTTCCTTCCTATGAACTGAGATATGTTAGGGAATGCAGAATACGGTGCCAAAAGAGGACAAACAATGAATAAAAAACCAGGAGACAAAACCAGGGGCTGTACCTTACTGAGAGTGAAAACACAATAAAGGCAAAAAAACAAAATAAGAAACAAACACGAAAAAAATACAAGAATGCAAGAAAAAAAAGAACAAAATATGAAGCAAGGAACCAAAGAAATGAAATGCAATGGACGTTGGTCAGGATGAAGGCTTCCCAGGTAGGTCTCCCTTTTAAGGGGTATCGTTGTTCATTGGAGCTCGGTTAGCATCTGCTTCTGCACTCCCACCACCTCTAGATCTACAAAAATGTAAGCTTGCTCCCTTTGAGACTGTTTTTGTCTTTTCACTACCCGCCAAATATATATATGTACCGCCCCATGCCTGGTTGATGCTCATCCACCTTGAGCAGTCGAGAAGGGGTTGGAGCATGAAACCCCCTGCTCAACCTTTAGCTTCCTGTGATCTCACAGGCATTTGAGGCACCTTGACCTTTTAAGATTGCGTGGCATCAGTACAGGCTGTGAGCCTTGCTTTCTCTTCCACTTCCTTCCTTGTACATGGCATGCATTTGTTCAGCTCCAGGTAGTATCCTTGCCTCACATAAACGTGCACGGCTGCTACTCATGTCACCGATTCCCATTCGTGCCCTTCTGGCATCCTCTTACTCATTGGACACCATTGCTGCCTTGTGCATCTGGGCCTTCTCTGATGACCATCCTTTTTTGGTGAACTCACACACCAGCATCCCACTAACCCCATGACTAGGCTGTGGCTGTGTAGCTGCTCATAGGGATGAGTCCTTGTTGTAATTATAATATGCAGGCCTTTTTAGTCCTTATTTTAATTATCACTTGTGAGTCTATTTCTCACAGACCCTCACCCATCACACAACCAGACACTGCATCGTATAACACAAACCTGCACCTAGGTGGTCATCACACACGCCATGCAAACACTTCCAATATAGCTCAAAGCAAAACATTCTTCTAACTACACACCATGCACATTGTAGTTTGCTATGCGTGTGAGTAAGTGTTTTAGCACCACACACAGGCGTAGTAAACTCTATACACATGCTACAACACAACATAGACACACCATTCGTCTACGAATAGTGGTAAGGAAGGTCCTCAGAATTACGCCTATCTGGCATTCTTAAACGGGCAGTCAATGAGAAACACAGTAGTCTTTGCCCATGGCCAATGGCCACCAGTTTTTCCAATATGGACCTTGGCTACTGCATTTCAAAGTCTTCATCATAGCTACTTTGTAATGAATCAACATAAAGAGGGCTGGTCATCCAAATATTAAACACCATATGAATTCCAGAAAATGGTCCCAGCCCCAAAAAAGAGGGTTCACTTATATTGAAGATCAATAATATACATTGACCAGTACCAATTATTTGACATACTGAGAGGAACACCAATTTAACAAGCTACAATTGGATACTACCAAAATGAATTTTGAACAATAGATATCTCTCTATCTTTAAAGTGTAAATTTGTTGGAAAAACCTGTCAACACATGAGAACTTGTATCATTTTAGTATTGTCAGCCCAACCTGAGCTCTAGTTTTGGTACAGTGCTCGAATTTTAAATGTATATTTTAACATGGACATTTTGTACCTTGTGAGCAGGGATAGTATATCATTGGATGCTCATCGGATGGACATGAATGAAAAGATAATTGCACGGCACTACGCCTCCTGGGTGTATTGGGGGGTGGTTTGTATGTATGCAGATTCTATATCTGTAAATGGCTTTTTATTAACTGTAATAACAGTTTACCTTACCTGCCACCACGCTGCCACTTGAGTGTCCTCCAAAAGAATGACAGTCGTTATGTCGGAGGACACCCTGCATAAGACCTCTGATAATATAGGATAGAATGCCTTACAAGCCACAGGTCGAGTAGGGATTTACTAGGCCAGATCCTGTGGTGCAGACAATACAGCTCCAGTCTTAATCGGAGAGCAAAGCTGAGGGGAACTCAGTTGCTTCTACGCGAGGCCAACGGTCAAGGCCTTTGTGAGATCCATAACAGTCACTGCCCGGCTCCCACTAATCAAGGGATGATGCAGCATTCAACATGGATACCTGTGGAAGAAATGTCACAGTCAATAAGGACCTGGGTCTCCAAATCGCACACCAGTCCGCTTTCTGATCCTGGCACGGTCTCAAAGCGCATTGTTCAACAAGACTAAAGTAAAATGTCCTCCGTTACAAGTAGTGCAGCATCTCCTTCTAGCTGCACGTCATTAGCATAAGACAATCCCTGATCAGGTGTACCAGAAGACGAATGAAAAACACCGCATGTGGCCCCCCCTTATTTACCAAGACAAGCTAAATATCAGCAAAAGTAATCACATGACTATGGGGGACCTTGTGCAAAGGCTATGAACCTTCCACGGTTAAGATCGCTTCTCCAGACAGCTGGGGTTTATCATACATTTATTGGAGATTACTTTGTTTTTTTCTTCTACAGAGACAGTCCTATGGGCACCGTTATGTGGTTCTCAAGGGAGGCACATGCATAGTGACAGAGAATACACCCTGCGGGCCTTCAACTCCAGCACTGCGCCCCCTTCTGTTGCAGAGAGCTTCTGTGTTCCTCCATCCACAAGGGATACCCTGGGTCCCCCTGGTCAGTTCTGTGCCATGTGTAGAGCTCACACACTGCTAATTAGGCTTGCCACCTAACTTCATCTCACAAACGTCACCATACTTAGTCCTGGGCTTCCGGTCGATAGGGTAATGTGTTGTAGGAGTTGTAGACAATTGGCTCATTCCATTAAACCATTTGGAGTGAAACACACAACAATAATTTATAACAAGGACTGGAAACATGGAGTCCTGAACTAGCTGACATCCTAACTCAGCATACCATGGCAGGTGATACCCAACCTTTACCCTACACTGCGTCCAAAGGACATCAGGATGTGAGAAGTTAGCCTGGTATATGATGTCCACTAGTTCTAGTGGGCACCTTGCACCAGTCTAATCGACCCTTATTGATGGGGGTTTTAAAGTCAACCTTATAGAAAGCTATCCTAGTGGTAGCTGTGGAGAGCAGCCTTCAGGCTAAGACTTGGGGACGAGTTAAGCAAGTTGTTTTACCAATTATAATCTCTTGAGTACCAAATGAAAGCACACCACACAAGGTATATATTAAATATATATGTATTTTTCTAAACACAACCCCTCTGGACTCTTTATGAGGTCAGAGGTAAAAGTACAATACAAGGAACTTAATTAGCATACAATAAGTTGCACAGTATACGTTTTGCCCTAGGGGCCTCACAAACCATATACTAAAATACTGGTATAAGAACCATGTGAGAAATAGAAAGCCGACCTGGGGCCTGTGGAATCGCTGGGGATACTCAGAACAACCAAAGGTTAGGATGTAGGAGGCCCACAGGAGACGCGTGCAATGTCTAAACACTGCAGCGGGGTACCATTGACTTTCTATGGGAAACGAACAAGTCACAATTTTACAATTTAAGGACACTTCTAAATGAACGACAATGGAGCCCTTTTAGACTTAGACACTAGGAGGGCCAATACCCTCGAGACTTCCAGAGTACTCGTGTTACCTTACCCACGGAAGCCGGGTGCATAGGTGTCTTTTGGTGTTGGGTTTCGTCGTCGATTTCAATGGAGATCTGCAAAGAAGTGCTGCAGGCGACCAAAGGAAAAGCGTCCGGATGGATCCAAGGGTAGATCGAAGATCTGAAGAACCTGAAAGCAGAGGAGACAGAGTCTGGGTCACTAGCCAGTAACCAGGACGCTGATAGAAAGATGCCACCAGATGTTGGGTGATTTCAGGTGAAAAGGTGATGTTTGTCTCTTCAGCCACGAGGACCAGGAGGCGCCAATGACAACCAGGAGCTGGATTCGAGCTGTCCCACAAAATATATAGTTGACTGCGGTGTCGATATCTGGATTGGACCCAGCAAGTCTTGGCAAACGCAACCCACGCAGAATGTCAAGATTGGCTTCGGTGCAGACTAGCAAGGTCTGTGGAACTTCTCCTTAGCAGGGAAGTTGGAGCAAGCCTGGAGCAACCAGGAAAGCAAGTTGAAACAAAGGATTGTCTTCTTGGGGGCTAGCTAGCCAATGAACTAGGAACCACAAAGATGCATTGAGCAGAAATGTACAAAGCAGGCCAATGGGCCACTCGTGGAGTGTGGGCTCTGAGCTTCAGTGCAAAAGGTGCTCGGTTTGGGGCTTCGAGCTCCCCAATGCACAACTTCGGAATACCTCGGGAAGATGATGCAGCTAGCAAAATGCAGGATGTCCAGGAGTTCCGGTCCCACGTCTCTCGTGTCCGCCACGGGTCTCAGCTTTGCTGTGAGCGAAGGTCAGGTTCAGAGATGTCGGGAAGTCCATATCCTGTGTCACAGAATCTTCAGGATCTGGCAGAAGCCTCGAAAATGCAGACTGGCAAAGATGCTGTTGGTGCCTGTTTGAACAGGGTGGTCCCTCCTTGACCACAAGGGAGATTTCTTCCGTCTTCCAGTCGATATGGAATGTCAAAGGTTCAGGATATATGTTGCAGAGTTTTATCCAGGGTAATCTAACGTCCTAGGGACTGGGGTTCTTTACTTATAGTAAGTTTAGGGGTTGGTCTAACTCTAAGGTCCCTCCTAAGGGTGGATCTTGGATGGGGGTGGTTACACCCCTTCCCCTTTGTCCAGTTTCGCGCCAGAGCGGGGGCTGAGTGCCCTAGCAATCGGTTTGAACTGGAAAATGCATGGAGCACCTAGTGTGCCCCAGGCAGTGTCTGAAAAGCATCTACTGAATGCAACCCTCCCTGCCCCAATACACAAAGAGCCTGTCTGGGGAGGTGCCAGCACCTCCCTGAGCAGGAAACCTATTGTTCAGACCTCCCCTGCCGGAGTGTTATTCAGCATCAGGAGGGCAGACTCGTGTATGTGGCAGCAGTATCCACTTTGTGATGCTGAGGCTCTGTATAACTTTAACCAGGTAAACCAGTAACTACATGTCTTCTCCCTCTAGAAGGGTGGACGCTAAACCAGAGAATCATAGCAAAAAAGTGGGGGTAACCATAGGAAGCAGACCCTACTCTCCTACACAGGACACCTATGAAGATTCACCTCTTGAATTTCCATGGGAAGAAAAGCAGAGATCCAGACTTTAATGCCCCAAAACTAAGGGCCAGATGTAGGTAAGTATATTTTACCGATTTATAAATACCGAATTTTAACGATTCGGTATTTATGAATCGGTAAAATAGAAGGGGGGAGATATAGATAGAATCGGTAATTGAATTACCGATTCTGTAAGAATCGGTATTTACCGAATCGGTAAATACCGATTCGGTAATGCCCATTGATTCCTATGGGCATTGAAGCCCATAGGAATCAATGGGCATTACGGAATCGGTATTTACCGATTCGGTAAATACCGAATGTTGCAAGGGTGCAGGGGGTGTCACTTTGACACCCTCTAGAACCCCGAATTTAGGCATGTGGGACATGTGGCACACAGACATGGCCTAAGGGCATGTCTGTCAGTCACATGCCATAGGTGTGCATGCACACATGGAATCGGTATTTTACCACCCAATTGGATTGGGTGGTAAAATACCGATTCGGTAAGGCCTGTGGGACTCTGAAGAGTCCCACCTACATCTCAAAATTACCGAATCGGTAATAATACCGATTCGGTATTTTACCGATTCGGTAAATTTACGGATTCGGTAAAATAGGCCACCTACATCTAGAATAGCCATTTACCGGTCGGTAACGGCCGAATCGGCCGTAACCGGTCGGTAAATGTCGACCTACATCTGGCCCTAAATTTCTAATCATTGTTTGTGTACATGTGGCACCCATCACTCAGTTCAGAATGTGCCATCACTTCCCCCGAGTCTGTAACATTACCGCAAATTATTACCCAATTGGAGCGCTTCACAACCCCCCCCCCCCACTGGGATATGATGCACAACGGTAATGACAGAATCACACCACCCCAAAAATGCTTTGGGTTTCACCAGGGATAGGAAAGCGCGAAACAAAAACAAACACAGTTGGCTGTGTGCTCCTGCCCACAGAAGGAGGATTGGTTTGATGCAGCGACCTGGCAGTTCACTTGATCTATATATACAGCTAGTGCATTAACCCTGTGAACTACATTTTCAGCGTGATTGCCAGGAACTTAGCCATCAAATCTCTGCACCTATGTGGTCGTGCTGCCAGTCCCAAAGAGGACGGCTTCCATCCAGGCCTCATTATGCAAAAGAGTGCAGAAAATGGGAGCAATTTGCCTGATATCTGCACAGCGAGAGATCTGGAAATTGCTAGCTTTCTCCAAGAGTCATCCCATCATAATGCTGCAGTGAAATCTAGACATTACACCGGAATACTATCATCTGCAGATGGGGTTATGTCTGAAAAAAATAAGAAACAGAAATTTCTCTTGTTCTTGCAGAGCTCATAACAGCCCCAGGCTTCAAATATCTGTATAATGTAATATTAACATTCAAGTCGTATTATTGAGCTGAAACAATCATGGTTGAACCTTTCTTTAACAAAAAAGCAGAGCTTTAATTTTGTTATTTTCATGCTTTCTTTTAGAACATAATTCTCTAGTCCTTGCTTGGATATCGGGCTGGAGTGACAGAAGCCATTTCAAAAAAGGGGGTATTCCCAAGGTTAGTCCTGGACCTGGGCACTGTACGATACAGAAAACAGTGGTCCTAGAACCTTATTTACAACAGCAATTTAGTCAGAGCATATCATTGATTCAATTCTATAGTACAAAAGGATGGAGCCTAGGGTCAAGATTCAAAGCAGGCTCCTGCCTAAGGCTGAGTACAAAATTACTCAAAACATCAGATTTTTAGAAAAAGAGCATACAACACAGACCAAAATTGTTATGTCCACCAAACCATTTAATGTACTTATTTTAGGTGGGGAAACTTATCATATTTCAATGAGTAACATTTAAAAAAGAGAGAGGTTCCTCCAAGGAGGAACGTGCTGGCAAAGAGAGGGGTGCTCATTGTAAAAAGAAAGAGAAAATCAGTGGCATAGAGGAGAAAGAAATGCGTATTGTTTGAAAGGGCAATATGCACGGTTATCAATTACTGTCATATGCGGCCTAGCTACACAAGATTATGTATACATTTCCTTTTACATGTATAACTGCTGAAATGAATACAACATTTGCACGACAAGGGGTGATGGAACAGTTAGTCTAGGCCTTAATCAAGGGCGTCGACGTTTCGATCTGACTTATGGCGCTAGGGGATTTCGCAACCTCAGCCGTGCGGATCTTCTTCAGGACTGGGATAATGGGGGCAACCTGGATGAAGGTGGCTGAGTCGCCTGGTGGGGATAAAAGAGCGGTTTCAGGTCTCTGGTGCTGCACAAGGATACGCTTAAAAATGCGTGGTGGCAGCGCACGATGTCCATCCCAACCCCAGGGGACCGCAGCACTATATACACCCCCTGGAGGCAGCGCTCGATGTGCATCCCTACTCTAGGGGACAGCCGCTCTATATGCCCCCTCTGACACACTCTGGAGGCAGTGTTCGATGTGCTCCCTGACCCCAGAAGAAAGCAGCACTATATGCAACCCCTGACAGTGTGAAGGCAGCGCTCAATGTGCATCCCGGCCCCAGGGGACAGCAGCACTATATGCACCCCCTGACACAGTGTGAAGGCAGCGCTCAATGTGCATCCCGGCCCCAGGGGACAGCAGCACTATATGCACCCCCTGACACAGTGTGAAGGCAGCGCTCAATGTGCATCCCGGCCCCAGGGGACAGCAGCACTATATGCACCCCCTGACCCAGTGTGAAGGCAGCGCTCAATGTGCATCCCGGCCCCAGGGGACAGCAGCACTATATGCACCCCCTGACACACTCTGGAGGGAGTGCTCGATGTGCATCTCGACCACATGGGTCAGAAGCCCTATATGCACCCCCTGCACACTCTGGAGGTAGTGCTCGATGTGCATCCCGACCCCAGGTGACAGCAGCACTATATGCACCCCCGACACACTCTGAAGACAGCCCTCAATGTGCATCCTGATCCCAGGGGACCGCAGCCCTATATGCACCCCCTGACACACACTGAAGGCAGCTCTCAATGTGCATCCCGACACCAAGGGGCAGCCTATTTACTAACAACAGTAGACAGGGTTTTGCACTTGAAAGCGCATTGAAAAGGAGAAATGTTTTTATTTCTCATAACTTTTTCCACTTTACATGTTTACTACACTGTACAGCACACAGTCAGTACACACCCTATGCTAAAACTCAGACAAACATCTGTGCACTGTGGTGCAAAGGTGTCTGTGTGGTGCTTGGCAGCCTTATTGTGTGCCAGTGATACTGAGAGGATTCAGAAAAGGGGGTGGTGATGAACAGAGTGTCTGAATTAAGCAGACCACTCTTACCCAGTCCAAAGATCAGGGCTTGATCCATCACCGTTATTTAGCTCACTGCACCATCCCAGCTCAGAACCTGGCTATATGCAAATTAGTCTGTCCCTGGCCCAGTGCATCATGGGAACAGGGCAGACCAAACTACCAAGTGTCGTCGGCCCGGCCTGCTTGAATCCTGATGGTGCAGTGAGCAAGGGACTCATGTCTGAGTATACCCTGCCACACCTATAGTGGCCAAAAACGATTCAGAAAAGGGGGTGGTGATGAAGAGAGGGCATTATAGTACCATATCTTTGTAGCTATGGCACTTTGTGGCTCTCTCTCTCTCACGCAGCACAGCAACTTGGGTGCTGTTCTGCGTTGTGTGAAAGTTTTGATAATTTGGGCCTAGTCTCTTGCCCACTAACTCAAACTCACATTCTCTCACTTATTCAGTCTCATTCATACTTATTCCCAGTCACTGTTACTCATACACAAACCTACTCATACTCACTGGTTCTCATTCTCGATTGTACACACTCACTCACTCTGAGCCCATTTGAAGGAACGTAGCAGGGTAATGGGCAATCACACTTATTCCCACATGCATGGGTCTACTCACAGGTGTCCTGGCTATCACAATACACTCCCGCAGAAGTGTGTTGTGTTGTCGATTCTCACCATAACAAGAATAATATTGATTTTTACATGGCTTCAGCTCCTTCACTAATATGGCCGCCAACCCTACCGTGATGAATTCTCTGTGTGTAGTGTGCATCTTTGTCCTTCTATCATTTGAAGAGAAATAAACAAGTTTGAATTGGGCATTAAGTGTGTAGTGTCACTTTTTATTAAGAAAACTAACCTAGAGCTAACAAAATGGGAACTGGCAGTATAGGTGTAATTTACGAGAACACCTTACTCCTCTCTCAGCTGTGCATAGCCATTTTAAGTTTATTGAGAAGTCATTGCATCTTTGAGTAAAAATGCATGTATTTCATGTTTTTGTACTTGTGTTGCACAAAAGGCAGTTGTATAAAACCTATGTAGTACAAGGAACCGTGAAATATGGGAACTATTTCACAGTTATGTGTAAAATGCAAATGTTGCTGTCATAATGGTAGTCAACAACCCACTGTGCAGAGGTTTTACATTGTTCAGGCTACTAAAACTATGCAGCTTGGAGGACCAAGATTATCGAAATTATGCAGCAAAAATGCAAATTATGTGGGGCTTTGGTGCTATTATTGTCATCTGTTTGAACTAGATAACATTTTTGTGAAAACTGCATGTTTTTGAAATTATGTGGCAAAATCAGTTAATCCATAACTATGCTATAAACTCTGCAGCTGCAGATTCACATAAATCCATTAATCTCACCACTGCCTATTATTTTATCAAGAATGTATTTATGACAGGAAAACAAAACCTCACCATTTTTTAATCCCAATCAAAGTCCATTGTTAGCTGCACTAAAACAGCTTGGAATATAACAATACAAAATGGTGTGCCTTGTCATTGCCATCTCTGACTACCGGTGACATTTACAAACTACAGAGCCAAAGAGATCACTAGAACCCTCAATGACAATATTGGACCAGATCTCACAGTTACCCATTATGTGCCGTCTGTATGTACTTAACTTTAAACCATTGTGTAGATGCAAATAGACAAAACTCAACCTTAAACAAGAGACAACTCATTTAGGTGCTACCCATATATAACCCAAATACCAAAATAATTTGCATTCATTTGACTTACTGGACAGTATGAGGAATTCAGCCTAATGGCTATGTTAAACAATCATAACTCAAACAACAAGAGAGTGTTAATACAGACAAACTCTACTAGCAAAGTTAGTACTGGATACCGCTAGTTTATTAAACAAGGCTGTTATTGTCAGTTAGAAAGGATAGAGTGCACGTGTTCAAAGTACTAGCTAAAAGGACCCTCAGGCCCCAGTGGAACACTGGTAGCCAGTTGTCTTCATTGGGTCCCTTTTGTCGCTAGGGAAGTGAAAGTGAATCTAAAAAGAGTACGCACTACTCCTCAAAATGATTTAATGAGAGGGTAGCTCCAACTCTATTAAAAACAGTGATCGAAAAACATTATTTTTCTGGACTACACCGGGTTGTGCAAGTTTGAACCACAAAGTCCCATTTGAAAAGTGTAAAGAAAATTAGTATAAAAACACGGTCAACATGTTTCTGCCAATTAAGCTAAGTTCGCTCGGCATTCGTCAGGACCAATAGGAAAAATCAGCTCACTGTTCTGGGCACCCTAAAGTGCACAGATACAGGGAGTAGTGTCATTTACTGATACGACCTGTGATTTGTCGGAGCATTTGGTAGGAAAGTCTTCCCCAAGTTGCTAGTGGCAGCGGATGTGGCTGTTTGTAGGTGACCAAGCAGGGAGCCGTTTGGTGTAAATGGCCCAAACGTGAAGATTCCTCCTGCCGCATTGCCCATGGGGCACACTTGCAGTAAACAATATATCGAATGGTACCTCCTCTAATGAGGGGGCCACTAGCAACTTGGGGAAGACTTTCCTACCAAATGCTCCGACAAATCACAGGTCGTATCAGTAAATGACACTACTCCCTGTATCTGTGCACTTTAGGGTGCCCAGAACAGTGAGCTGATTTTTCTTATTGGTCCTGACGAATGCCGAGCGAACTTAGCTTAATTGGCAGAAACATGTTGACCGTGTTTTTATACTAATTTTCTTTACACTTTTCAAATGGGACTTTGTGGTTCAAACTTGCACAACCCGGTGTAGTCCAGAAAAATAATGTTTTTCGATCACTGTTTTTAATAGAGTTGGAGCTACCCTCTCATTAAATAATTTTGAGGAGTAGTGCGTACTCTTTTTAGATTCACTTTCACTTCCCTAGCGACAAAAGGGACCCAATGAAGACAACTGGCTACCAGTGTTCCACTGGGGCCTGAGGGTCCTTTTAGCTAGTACTTTGAACACGTGCACTCTATCCTTTCTAACTGACAATAACAGCCTTGTTTAATAAACTAGCGGTATCCAGTACTAACTTTGCTAGTAGAGTTTGTCTGTATTAACACTCTCTTGTTGTTTGAGTTATGAATTTATAGGGGTATGAGAGTGTTTTCTTATGACCCTTACTCTCTTATTGATGTAATTATGTTAAACAATCAACAGAACATGAGCGTTCACAAGGAGTGGTAAAATCCAATGTTTGAAGCTTGTTTTGGAAGTTCTAATACATCAACAAAGGAAGGAGGTGTGGTCTAGTTTCTAAGATGTCAGTCTGAGGACCTTGGTTTGAATCCTGCTTGGCACTGACTGAAAATGGTGTGGTTGTGGGCAATCACTGAATCAAATTTTGCCTAAAATGTACATATGCAAAATACTACTGTAAATGTCTGTAAAAAAAGATTTAAGCTACTACTTGATGAACACAATCTTGAATGATTTTTCATCACCTCCAATAATGTGCAACACTCTGTTGCTCTCTGGCTAGGTCCATACTGTAGAAATACAAATATGTGTATGCTTTTACTTTGTGTGCAGGTATCCAGCTTATTATTCTCTCTGGCTACTCCTTCCTTATGAGTTGTTGGTGACCCCTTATCCTTTTGTGACAGACGGATAGAAGCTCCCCACAATCTTCTTTATTTCGGTTTATTCTTTACGCATCAAGTTTACTTCTCAATGCATGTGGAAGCACTTTCTTAGGCACATTAGTAGATCCCTCCCATACTCTTCTTCTTATTCCTTGGAAGCATTTTATCATCATGCAGTTCATGGTACTTTTTTGATTTATTATTATGTGTTTAAATCTTTTAATTAACAAGTGTTCAAGCAACAATACAGTATTGCAATGATAAGTCACCATAGCAAAGATACTGGAGTCATAAAGTACAATATCTATATGAAGAAACGGATAAAATAATTTGAGATATTCCGACAGGCAGCGGACAATTCCCCCAAAAGACATAACTGAGTCACTAGAAAGGTACACCTGTAGTAGTCTTCACTCTTTTGCAGGTCATAAGCCCCGATACCCCTGTCACCCCCCCCCCCCGAAACCTTTTCCTATTTACTTGGACATACTCTACTGAGATACACTGAGTGCTCTGCCCGCTGACACCAGTCAAGGTCCAACTCCCAATCAGTTACACTGGGGGACACCCCCCACCGTCGCACCTTATTTTGCGTAGTCACAGTCGAAGAGAGAGCAAGCCATATTTTGTGATATGGAGGCCAGACCATTTCGCCCAAAATGTTTAGAAGGTGCCACTTAGCCTCAAATGGGACCTGCAATCCATAACCTCAGCCATTGGTCATATAATTTCTACCAATTGATCCGGTACCCAGAGTGATCCCCGAATATGTGAAAGATTTGTATGATTCTGTCAATCGAGAACAGCAGTTTCATGACGTACTGCAGAATATTGTGTGTGTACAAGGAGATTCTTTCGGCCCATTACTGATTAACTGTAATAACCCATATGAGGGGGGCTTGGTGAACCCAGCCTGCCAGGAGCTCGAGTGCCATCATAAAACGCATAGGGAACAAAGGACAACCTTGTCTTGTGCCCTCCTGCAGGGCAAATACTCTGGACACTAAGTCATTTATGCAGTTGCCCACCAGAGGGCATAGGAGCCTGACCCAGTCAATAAATTTGCAGGTGGAACCAAGCCACTATTGTGCGGCGAATAGGTAATTCCATGACATGCTATTGAATGCCATCTTAGCGTCCAAAGACAGCAGCACCATCGGCTCAGCAAAGGAGGCCTGAGTCACATGCAGGACTCCATATAGCCGTCTCAGATTTAGACGCGTACCTCTATGTGGCATGAATCCGAATTGTTCTGGCTGAACCACAGATGTAATTACAGACCGCAATCGAAGTGCCAAGGCACTGGCCAAGGCCTTAGCCTCAAAGTTGAGCAGTGAAATGGGTCTGCTCTCTTTGGGAATAACAACTATGACAGCAGTTCTTTGGTGCTCTGGCAGAGATCCTTATTTATTTGCAGTGTGGAAATGTTCTCCAATTTTATCCATCATACATTTGTATAATTGCACAATGAGGCAATTCGGCCCAGTCGGCTTCCTTGACTGCAGAGTTCACATTGCAGTGTTCAATTCTTCTACTGTCTTTATAAATGAATAAATAAATAAATATCTTCTAACAATAGTCTATCTTCCTCTGATACCTCCGAAGGAGGGCCAAGTCTTTAAAAAAATCACTGTAGTCCTCACCGGACAAAGCTGTTGTTACCTTTTCACAGAGTTTCCTAAGGTCTGCCCGCATAAGATTTACATCGATTGGCACAGTGCCAACCTTCGGCTCCAGTGTGCCCTTCGAGTCCTGAATCTCCGCCATTATGTCCCTCAAGAAAGGCTCTACAGCTATTGATTGTTCCACTTCTCCCTCAGCCACCGTCAGCTTTGGGATTGCGTAATTGTCCATTTTATTAGCTTGGGGTATCCCGGGCCTCTTGGGCTTTACTATTGTGAAATCTCCTGGGACTGGAGAGAGCAAACGGACACCCGTCCAAAGGCCGACTGCGCCTAGCACCTCCAACCACCCCCCACTCCGATCCCAAGGTGGCTTAATAGGTCAGAAACCTGGGAATTAAATTTTATGAGACTTTATCCTTTAAACAACAGGCAAGAGAAGTAGCGGGGTCATGTTTCAATATAATAAAGGGCCTTAGGAAATTCTTTGACCTCCTCCCTCTGTCTGCCAGACGCACTGTAGCAGTGGCATTAATCACATCCAGGTTGGACTACTGCAACAGTCTGTATGCAGGGGCAAATAAAGCAGCTCTGCATAGGCTGCAGATGGTCCAACATGCTGCAGCAAGACTAGTTCTTAGATGGCCCAGAAAAACCTCAGCCTCTGCAGCACTGGATGTGCTTCATTGGCTCCCTATCCAAAAGCGTATCCTGTTTAAGGTCCTAATAATTACTTTTAGGGCCTTCCATAAACAAGGCCCACAATATCTGTTTAAAAATTTCAACCGCTATCACCCCACTCGAGAACTTAGATCCTCAACAGCCAATTTGATGGTCGTTCCAAAGTTTAGACTTGCTACAAGAGGAGGAAAAACTCTAGCAGTTAGAGGGGCTAAGTCTTGGAGTAAACTGCCTCATCAACTCCGTGCAATCACCTGTGAAATGAAATTTAGAAAATCCCTTAAAACATGGATTTATAGTTTGGCAGATACAACCTGTAAAACACTGGTCTAGGATCTTAACGGCAACGCGAGAATAACAAACTTTACCATCTCTGAGTACACAAGTCAAAGCGCCAAGATGCTTCCTGGAGTGATAGTGCGCTATATAAATCCCCTCTCACATCACATCACATCACATCACAGACACAGTTCTCGTTTGGACCCATAAATCAGACATGCGCAGACTTCAAGAATGCAGTGTGGCCAGGTTGGCATAATTGTCTACTGCCCCTTTGATGGTTCTCAGCTCCTGAGGGGACCCGCTCACTCCTGTGCCAGCTGTCACACTCCACAGCCTCCAGAGCTGAATCAGGCCTTACCCCCACCAGCCCCGTTGGGCCCCACAGCACAGGCCACAGTTGTTATAGGGAGGTGGGGAGGAAGGGAAGACTCTGCTGACCCTCTCTCCGGAGCCACAGTCCTGCTCAACAGGCTCCAGGCCAAAGACCAGGCCTGTCAAGCACTGATCCTGCTTCCACCATAGTCACCACTCTCCAGACGGCATTCCCTCAGGGCTCAGCCAACCCTTTGGCCACAATCTGCACCCACCTAAAATTCCAGGCAGCATCTCCCCACCTCTCCCGCTGGTCTCCCCAACACCGGTAGAGTACAGAGGGCTCACAGCGGGCACCCACCAATCTCCAGGCTATTGCCTCCTCCAGCTCATTGTCACGCGGTCTCCCAAAGGCAGAGACCACCTGTTTCGGACTGCCTCCGGTCAGATTCAGCACAGTCAAACAATAATTTCAAGGCCTGCTCCAACCTGATTCACTGTGCTGGCCTCAGATTGCCTAAGGATTGCGGAAAGCAGTTGGATGTAGGGGTTTTTCCCCAGGAATTGTCACGGAGCTCAGTTAGTGTGCAGCCATCTTGGCTGGTGCCAATTTGCGCCTAGTTAATGCTGCTTTTAATCAGAGAAGACACTTTTCATTTCAGTGCATCAGACCTGGTGAGTAGTTACCATTGAAGCAGTAGGTGCAGTGGCAACAGATGCCAGAGCCCTGAGGGGGCTGTTGATACTTGATAAATGCTGTATTTACTGCCACACCAGCATTCAAAGTGGTGATTTCCCCTGCTTGAACCAGGGATAATAACATCCTTGCTAAGCTTCTTCCTCAGACATGCATAAGACTCGCTTGGTACCAACCATCTTGCAGAAACCTGAGGCTCACAAGTCTGATGTAGACACTCTGAGCGCTAGCAGTAATCTGTGTTTCAGGGGAATTCACTGGCGAAGATAAAAGATCTGGCTTTAATGTGCTAAATCATGAAAGAACAGGCATTCACATATGCCTTTTCCATGCATTAGCACATTAATCCCAGACCTATTGGCCTTCCCTACATGTCTGGTTCCCTATGTGCAAAATTATAGTACCACTAGGGGCTGGATCACTCTTCCACTAAAGATTAAGATCTGCATTCCATGGACCCATAGCAGACAGGACTACAATTTAGGCGAGACATCTGTGCTTCAAAGGGAAAACTTCCTTAACCACCCAAACAGTGTCACTACAGGTGTCATCCTTCAGCAAAGGGTGAGATATGCTTGTGCGGACGTAGTACCGGACTACCCGCACTGCGTGGTGCACATTGTCTGAGGACTCTGTTCTGCACATGGAGTATAGCTGTCTGAATAGTTTCTGGCCTGGACCGAGGATCTGCTGAAGTGTAACACCATGAAGTGTGCTCTCCAAGGTCCCACCGCAGGCCTCCTGTTCTCCCAAAGATCTCAGGGACATCAAAGTTTACCTACACCATCTGCATGTGACATCTGAAGAGCATTGTCCTCTCAAGTGCCCAACTTGGCTACTGAATCCCAACTGGTAGTGTGGTGTGAGTGTGGACCTAAAACGTGTGTGTGCAGCTGGATTGTCCAGTGCAGAGCCACAGAAATCTTGCCCGCATCTAAGCTGTGTGGTTCCTGTGCTACGGGGACCTGAACATTCATAAACGTCTAGTTGGTGGTGAGCAGATTCACCTGTTACATGACCCCGAATGGCCAGTTTCTTCGATCGTGCCGCATCTCTCTCGTGCGACATGCCGACTGCATGCTCATTGTGGGCATGGTCTGATTCACATGGTGCGACCCTCGGAGGTGGAGGTGTACAGATAGTAGTGCCTCATTCTACCTCATGTGGCTCTGCTGATCTTGCGCCTCTGTGTGTGTGACCGGACTGGTCTGGTGCAACCTGGTCATCATGCCTCCTTTCCAGCGAATTGTGAAATTTGCAACTCATCTTGTTCGAACTCTGAAATGCCTGGTGCGTCTCACACCAACACGCAGCAGGTGCTGTGCCCCAATTACCAGGTCGTGACCTGGAGCATTTTTTTAAATTCATTAAAAAAAATGTTATGCTTCCTTTCTAGGGAGGTAAGGAATTGCCTCTCTTTGCTGTGTGTCACCAGAAATGCCTGGTGCAACCCATCTCATTGTGCGCTGGTCATCATGCCTCCTCTCCAGGGAGGTGCAGAGCTTGCAACTCATCGTGTTTGAAATCTGAAATGTCTGGTGCGACTCATACCAACGCGCACCAGGTGCTGTGCCCGGATTGCCTGGTCACGACACGGATCATTTTTATTTCTTCAATTTTTTTATTTTCTTATTGCTAGACTAAAAATAAAGCATATCATATACATGTTGACACTACCTGAAGGTCACAATTGTTTAGAAACATTTTATATAGTTACATCAAATTCAAATTCAAATTCAAAAGTAGCTTTATTCGGTATTTTGACACAAAAAACCATAAAAGCAGACATAAATACAAAGTGCAGACATGGACAGACTAGATAACTTTCTCATTAAAAACTTATTACAAAGATAGACATCATATAGACAAATCAGATGGAATTCTAAAATTGCATGAAATGGTTCTAAAGTTCGTTAAAAGGTTCATAAAATTCAGGCAATTTCCTGGGATGCATGTTTCAATTTCATAATTATGTATTATTTGATGTAATTAGGCACAATATAATACATTTTTGACCTTAAGGTCCTAATCATTACGCATGGTCCCTCTGCATCTTACGGTGAAGGTCAAAAATGTTATCGCTGACACAATGGTAAATTCATCTTGCAGCATATACAGTCTGATCAGTGCAGGTTTACAATTTCTCAAGCCCCATGACTTTAGCAGAGGTAACAGGTATCTTTTTCTCCCCCACTGATAATACTTACACAGAAAAATGCAGTGTATGTTTGACTGGTTAGATAAATCGTCGCACAGGCATTTTATCAGGTTGGCAGACCAGTCATTCGGGGCGGGAAATGTTATTAGCCTAAAAAAAGACTCAGTCCTCATTCGTGTCAAAAGCATTCTATGGTAGCATGAATAGGTTGGCGCCAGATAAGGATGAAGGCTCAAACCATGAAGGATGCTACGGTGGGCTACAATAGTAGACTTATTCCCATCTAAATACCATCTCCTTTCCTCCAATAGATCAAGGCATGCCACTTTTAAAGCTTTTTTTGATATTCGTGAGCATGATGTTGGATTTAGATAGAGATCTGGTTTACTAATAGAGTTCAAGAACTTTTTAACATAGGCTAACCATGGCTGCTTACTAGGAGCGGATTGATTTAGACAGTCTTGAATTACTTCCCTATTGAAGCCTGTATCTTCACATGTCCAGATCTTAAACCACAGCATAACTGGCGCTATCTTTATCAGATCGGTGATATGGACTCTATCAAGTTCATTGTGGCATATGGTGGTAGATGTAGAACGAGGGACTGATAAGAGATGCCTCAGGAACGCATTTTCCACTGTTTGTATTTGTGTGCAATCTGCCAGTCCCCAGATGCCAGCCCCATATACAGCAGTGGACACACATTTAGCTGCGTAGATCTTGAGTAATATATCTACAGGTTTCCCACCCAGTCTTTTAGCAAATTGTTTAACAGCACCTATCGTGCGAGAAAAGGCCAGGTTCCGGGAAGTTATTGCTGATGACCATGTGCCCCTGTTATTAAAGATGATGCCTAGATAAGAAAATGTTTTAGTCATGGCTATCTTTGTGTTATTGACAAAGGTTTTACAGTCTGGTATGTTTTTTCTCGTAGTACATGACATTGTGAATGTTTTTCCCTCATTTATTTTTAGACCTCTGGTGCTCATAAAAATTGAGAATCCCGTTAGGGCCTTCTGGAGACCCAGCTGTGTGCGAGCCATGATCACCGTATCATCAGCGTATAAAAGTAGTGGTACTGAGATGCCATTTATTTTAGGGTAATCCACTACAAGATCGTTTAAAAAGTCTGCTACCTCGTTGATGTATAAGTTAAAAAGGAATGGCGCAAGGATGCAGCCCTGTCGAACACCCTTTTCTATTGGGAATTTTCTAGTTCGCTCTCCATTTTTGCCGTATCTGACCGTGGCACCTGCATCTCTGTACAGTTCCTGTATAAAATGTAAAATGTTTTCATCCATCCCCAATTTAGCCAAGGCTTTCCATAGGAGACTATGGTCTAAACAATCAAAAGCCGAGGTTAAATCGACGAATGTTAGAAACGGATTCCCTTTTTTTACTCCAATATATTTGTTCACTATTAGGGCCAGGTTTAAACCCTGCTCCACGGTGCCCACACCCGTTTTGAAGCCATATTGGAATTTCGAGAGAATCCCTTTACTCTTGGACCAAGTTTGTAATTTGGTTAGCAACACTCTACCTGTGACTTTCATCAGGGTATCTATATCTAATCTATATAGTTACATAACAGCAAATATCATATATAATTCACAGATTATGAACAAATAAAAAATGTTTTATTACATATCTTCCCAATTCCCCATTTTACATTAACTAAATTAGTTCTTTCCCAGAACACCCCAAAGACAGCAGAACTTCCCATATGAACCTGATATTAAAGCATATCATTTTTCCCGTTCTTTGACTCTATTTAGTTTTAACCACCATTTTTAGAATGTTCGAATAATTTCCAATCTCCAATTTTGTAGAATAATTGATCTCGCAATCAAAACATGAATATATATTCTTTTTCTTTGTGAAAGGCCCATTTTTATATCAGATGAATACCCCAAAAGGGCTGTCTGAGTGTCTGTAGAGTGAGCCAATTCTAAAATGTTAAGGGAGTATGATCCTATCTCATTCCAGTACGACCTGACACGTGGGCAACTCCGGATTATTTGGGTCCATGTCCCCACCCCCTCCTTCTTACATCGAAAACAGTTAGATGAAATTTCGGGGTTCATTCCTTGTAAAAACACAGGAGTTCTGTAAAGCAGCCATTTGGCGAAAAATTGCATCCGCCTAAAATGTGCCCCTTTTATCAAAGTAAGCTTTAATTAATTAATTTTATTCCATTCATCTGGCAGAACATCAATATTGTCCTTAGTATGCCACTTATTTCATTCTTTCTCGTACACCATTACACTTTTGTTTTGCCTTAGAATCAAAATCCATCCACTGATAGATCTTTTCATTTTAGATTCGAGCAATTCCTCAGCTAGCTCCTTGCTTGCCTGTATCTGGGTAGGCCAAAATCCTTAAAAAACGCCAAATAAAAGAAAAGGCTCACAGGAGTGTGTTTTTATGAAACCCAATCCCAGGTTTAATATCTTACCAGACCTTCCATGCTTCTCAATTTAAGATATCTGATATTGAACTAAAACCATTACATTTCCACTTTGAGAGTGCAGTCTTTTCTAAAAGGGGTCTTTCCTCATATAAGCATCTGTTAAGTCAGTTATGCCATTAATCATTGGAATTTCATAGTGTTTAAATATCTGTGCCGTCTGTTTTATATGCAACTGTAAAGTCTTATATGTAACTTTTTGGGGGAATGTGGTAAAATGTAAAAAATCAATAATATCACATCTTTAAAAAAAAAATTCCCCAAAAATAGTTTGCACCGAAAAACATACCTGCACAGGTGATGGTTTTAGATACAGATTTGGTAAGCTGGGAGAGCCTTTTTCACTTTTCTTCAGACATTCGGATTCCTTATTAGACTGATTCAGCTAACATCTAGCTTATACAGGGGAGCAAAAGCCTAAATATTTATAAATGCCAGAAGCATCAGAACATGTGCAGGAGATAGGGGAACAAGACAGGGTTGATCCCTATCACCTATACTTTTTGCTCTTTTTATAGAACCATTAACTATCGCCATCTGTACAACACCAAATATCGATCCGCCCGTACGCGATTTGACTCCCTTTACAGATATAGTGTTGGTTTTACAGCCAGATGTAGAAAACCAGAAAAGGGTTTTTTAAGTGTTCCAGACATATCAGGACTTGGGAGGTTACAAGATTAATAAATCCAAAACGGAGATTTTATTATGTCATTGCACACAAGAAAACTTATTACATGAATTTTATCCATTAACCAATTCTAGACCCATGCGATATTTGGGGGTATATTTCACTCCTTGCTCTGCGAACCGAGGTGGAACCCCAAAAATGAGATTGTAGTCTCGTAGCTAATCTCCGGGGTTCCTAGTGTCTGTGCTTCAGCTTTACTCAATGGAAGGCGGATCGCTAATTTGCATATTAGTGACTTTCCATGTCGTCTGTTGTACTGTAAAATGCTGAGTTCATCTTTGTGATGGGTGATTATCGGGTAGCATGTTGTGGCTGCAGACAGAGATGTGCGATGTTGCGCATGTTGCTTCACAGTAGTTTAAACTTTGTACTTTTTGCGAATTTTACAACGTTTTTATCTTTAAAACATAGCACGGCAATAAAAATTCCACTGAATTTGGGCTGTTGAAAGATATTGGATCAAAACAAAACACAACATGTTTAGCGGTTTCCCTCACAAAAAAATGTTTTAAAAGAAAATTCTCACTTCTTTGCAGAAAGCTGATTTTAAAGGCGAAGCTGGGCAGATTGGTAATCTTCACAATCAGTGCTTAGTGCAATTTATGCCAACTCAGCCCAGGCCCAGCCCAGGCTGACCAGATCTCGTACTGGAAGAATTTGCTGCTTGGAGAAGCTACCTGTTGTCCCATTGCTGGAGGCACTATTAATTAATTAATTAATTAATTGTGGGTTTCTAACGTGCTAGAATCTACTCCCGAAGGAGTATCTCTGCGCAATAGACCGCTGGGGAACCCGTCCTGGCTTTCCCTGTGAGATGGTCCCTACTGGGTATCTCCAAGGTGAAACCAGGCATCCCCGGCGTATGTGGGGGGCCATTGTGGAGATGAGGCAAGCTAATGCCCAGAGTTGCCGAGTGTGATCCCTGGGTAGAGTAGGCACCGAGGCGAGAATTATTGAGTCTGCTGACCCTGGTCCACAATCCGGCCGCGTCAGGAATTGAACCCTGGTCCCGGGCCGGTCCTCTGCTCCCAGGTCTGCCGCCTCTTACCAGTGAGCCACACCACTCCAACACTATAGACTACCGACTGCACTTCTTGCTCTAGAATGGGCTGCTCAGGGCTCATTGTTCGTGCACTGAAAAATACCTGTTCTGCATCCTCTGTCCAACTCTGGTAGTACGTTAACACCACCCACCTTAAACAGATGACTGACAGCCCAACCAAAGGCCCACAAGAGTACACCACTTAGACCCAGGTTTACAGAGACTTTGTGTCGGGTTTGTGTTACTTTTCTAATGCAAACCCAATGCAAACTGCTAGGTAGGTATTTACCATCCAACGCAAATCTCGATTTGTGTTGGATGCTAACCAAAAATAGCGCACAGCTGTGTAGTGTGGTGCCTTGCGTTACTTTGCATCAGGATGGCATTCCATGGGTGGTGCATGGGCTTCGAGTTGAACCACTCACGTGCTTTGACACAAATCCCTACAAAGTATTTTATTAGGGATTTGCGCCAAAATCTTAGTCTTCCCTGAGGCAGGCGTAACGAGGACAAATGTTTGAATTTCTCCTCATCATCCCACATGCAGAAATGGAAATGGCTTAAGGCATAGTTTTGTACAGGAATGGACTCCTCCCTGTACAAAAACTATGCTTACCAAAATACAGACACTCTTGCACTAGTTGGCCCATGTCAGCTTAAAGTGCACACGTGCATTAAGAGGGCAACACAGCACCTCATTTTAGGAGATATGGCGCTGTTCTGCTCTCTCCTGTTCATGCGATGCAGCAGAGCAACTTTACTTGCTGCACTGCATTGCATGATTTCTTTGTAAATCTGGGCTTTAATCTCAAAATTGCCCTTGTAGTGAGTGGGAGGGCCCAAATGGCAATCTGTCATTTTCCTGGGACTCCAAAAATCCGGCTTTGGAACTACTTCTTCCTTGGAGAAACAGATGAGCTGCCACAATTCTCCAGAAATTGTACTTCTGATCTTAGGAATATAGTCGATGGTCTCAGCGATACTACAATCACTGACTGGTCTTGGAAATAGAAAAGGATGTGTTTCAGCTTTGAGAGATGACGTTTTTCTTGCCTAGAGGTGTGGAATTACATTAAAGGACCCCTACATTTTGATAAAATGACCTTTTATAAGTCGAGGTATCAAGTGAAGTTGCTCCAGCCTCGTCTTCAGGTCTGGAGGCAGAAAGAGAGCAATTCATCAGCGGATGGTACTGTTGTATCTCCTCGCTTTCTCAGGAGTAGTAATGCTTACAACCACCACCATTACCCCTTAGTTTCCTTTACTCTCCAGTGGTAGCTAGGGTTGAGCAGTCAAGGCTTACTCTATGAGGTGACCAGAGTGTTGGACTCCAATACAACATCATCCTTAATTATCATGGGTAATAAAGATGAGTCTACCCCAGAGGCTTTGCTAAGAATGCGTCATCGATACCCTTTTAAATAAAAGGAGTGGGGTGCGTGAATCGCAAAGCTGACATGCCTTAGCACTTAACAGCAGATGTGTAGAGCTACCACCCACAATACACCCAAGGCGTCTGTCTGGTGCCAAATTAAAGTCCAATGTCAAGTTACAGGAACTGATTTTGGTGCTCACTTGTCCAGTACCCACACTCAGTACTCTATGTTTATCAGTGGCAGTCAACGGGGGATGTAAAGAAGTAGAAGATACTTCATGGCTATAGATGTGCTGAGATGCCCATAACGAGGCTCTGTTGTTTAACTTATAGTCCTTCACCGCACTGAACAATGGTAATAAACATCACACTGAGCATCAGCAGCTATACTATAAATGTAAATGAGAGAAGGATGCGAGTTTGTGTCGATAGTGACTATGTACTTATGGTTAAACTCAATAGTCTTTACAAAAAAACTTTTTATTGTTATTATATTTACCTTTGTTTGATAAATGTCCACGAAGTTTTCCAAACCATAAATTAATTTTCTCTTAATTTTTTACTAGATTTCCCGTAGACTCGAGAGGGTTGAACGTGATAAAAGGGGTCAGTGCTTACCTGAAACTGAAATAGAAAAGTGCAGGCACTTTCTATTTCGGATTAATGTTTGCCACTGAGAAGTGCAAGCACTCTCCCTTTTCAATCAATGAAATGTAGGTACATGGGACTTGCAGGACCTGCCCATTCAAAGCACTAGAGGGAGTCGTACAGGTTACATTTGATGATTTGTTGTCAAAGCCACGTCAATATCTGTTCAATAGAAATACACTAAACACATTGGTAAGCATAGCTCGTTCAGGTCCAAAAACTGAATCTGATTGGGTGATGCGTTTTGCGGTAGAAGCGTCAGCATTGGCAGAAGAAGAACTTCAAATGCCTCTGAAGGGTAAAAGAGAAATTACATATATTTTTTACGGCGCTTCACATTATGTGGTTATTGATAGTTTAATCCTATTTCTTGACGCTCACTCTGCAAAAAATATTTTCAGAGGTTAAGTATAGGCCGGATGACCAGACAACATGAGTCTCGAGCCAATTTGCAAATCTAATAATAGAGGCAGCGATCGCTTCAGCCGTTTCAACTCTCCACCGTCATTTTTTGTTTCGAACTACTTTACCTATTACATCAAGGCACAGAAATTAAGTTGAGACAAGCTCTTCCAAAGAGCCAATTTTTGCCGTATGTTTGGGAAACTCACCATGTGCTTATAATGGGAAAATGCAACATAGAGGACCCTCGCCCCAATTAAGTTAGTATGTTCTCTGCAAAATCTAGTTCAAAATGTATCAAATGGGTCCAAAGCTATTGACGATGTGATAAAAATACTTCTCCTCTGGACTAACCAACTTAATCAGAACCACAGAGCCGCCATAGTTGACTCCACTGGGTTCTCTCTCCCATAGCCATCTTCCACATCCATAAGAAATGGAGGACCAGGGCTGCTGACAGCTTTGACGTTGACGCGTTCACAATTGAGAACATGGCACCAGGAGAGTTGTCAACCGCTCCAACCTTCCTCCTCCTACAGCCATACATGGAAGATGGCGGACTAGGGCAGCTGACACATTTCCCAGTGTCCCTTTCGGACTTGTCAACGGGACAGCTGACTGCTGCTCGGTATCGCAATCCTGATTTTCTCAGCAAGGCAAATCAAACTCCCCCATCTTATTCCATCAGAGAGGGCCTGGCACGCATGGAACTCTGGGAATTAGCAGTGGGCCACTAGAATGGGCTATAGGTACTGTTACATTTGCTTCGGGGAGGAACCAAATTCATCTCACGCCTGACCCCCAAGGGAGCTTGCGCTTGAAGCTATGCTTGCTTGGCTTAATATGGGAATATTATTGCAAGAATTTACATTGCAGGTGTTGGTCCCTGTCCAGGGTTGTAGACAATTCATCAGATTATCTTGACCTTAGCCATGCCCCTGGTGACCTGATGTAATCTAGATGACACCTTGTCCCACCACTTACTGTTTAAAAACCGCGGCAGCGATTCTGCCGCGGTGCGGGCGTTCTAAAGAGTGGGCGGGGTTGCGACGGCCATTGGCAGTTCGCAGCACCAGGGAGGGAGTGCTCCCGCGGCCGTTGGCCGACGGGAGCACGGAACGGGTTAACAGCTCTCTATTTGCTATTGTTGGGTTCTGGGAAGAGAAAGGGTTGGATTCTACACAAGAGCCATTTTACCTCCCTTTAGTGTATTTTGTGTTCTCTACCTCCATGAGCAGAGTAAGGGTACAAAAGGGCAACATGTGGGTAGCCATGGCTACCCCTAATTGACATCTATCGTTTTTCTTCATCTCTTCCATTCTTCCTGCATGCCATTTCTTCTGCAGGGAATGGAAAAAGCCCTTTGGGGTTAAGAAGAGGCAACTGTAACAGTGAGATGAAAGGGAACAATAGTGTGACCAGCACGCGGTATCCCTGCCGCAAGCAGCAGAGAATTCGAGTCAGATGTCTTTTGTGTTCATAGTGACCCGCCGGGGTCTGCAAGGTGATACGCTCCTGGTCCTGACACAGTATCCCCTGCAGACATCTCCTGAGGGAGGTGATACCCTCCTGGCTACGACACACTATCCTCCCGCAGACACCTTCCATGGCATTTGCAAGATGCTTCTGGGCCTTCCCAACCCTTTAGAAACGCATGTAAAAATGTATGGCTGCAAAGTAACAAGCAGTGCTTTGCTAGTTGTCATCTACATACTGCGTTTACCTGTCTCATTGTGAAGGACCTCTGTGGGCCATACCAAAAGCGTATGTGTGCTTAGAGCCCGCCCATTGCTTGTTATTGGTGCGCTTTCTCATCATACTCATTTGTTTTCATCGTATTCAATGACTTTCCTTCCTCCCCTTGTGCTTGTATTACCCCTGGAACATAGCTTCTTTACCATCATTTTGATTGGATGGCATGTATCCTTCCACTGCTTAAATTCAGGAATCTACTTTTTCATTTTCTTTAAGCACTCAATGACAGTATATATTTCTTGCTCTCTGCCTTATGTGCTGCTTCCCTCTTTAAGTCCCACCCACAATTACATTATTTTCCACTCTCACCCTGCATCAACCGCCTCTGTTACTCCCCAGGACACTCCCCGCTGCTTTTGCCATACCCCGTTTAATTCTCTCCCTAATACTTCTCTGTAATGTCGAATATGCATACATTCGTCAGGATGAGTTCATGTGTACTAGTCATTAGCACTTTTTTGCCAATATTATGAATCATTAGTAAAATCTGATACTGCACAGATTTGCTAAGGCGTGTTGTTTCTAGGCACTTAAAATAAATTAAGAATGTGTTTGTGGTGCTCATGGAAAGCGATGGATGGAAATCTCTGTTGTTTGAACTCCTTCATCCCGTTGAGTACTTCACATTAACAGTAAGTGATCATTACTGAAACTGTGCACCAGTGATAGCTTCTAACTGCCCACACTGCCATGGGGTCAAGCTTTTTGCACTGCTGCCCACCAAGGGCATTTCTCACCATGCCCACCAGTACCAAATCCACAGAGTGCCACATGGTGGCAGTTGCTCAGACTAACTTTAACATCTAGCTACACACACCGTGTCAGTGCCAACTCGAAATTGTTGTCTAAGGGTGATCTCCTCAAGCTGTTGATGAGTGACAGATGCCCCCTCCTGCATCCAGTACCCATTCACTTATTTGCCTCTCTGCTGGACTGCATTCGGGGTGTTTATTGCTAATGTTTCAATTATTAACCAGTAGTCTTCATTACTCTTAGTTCTGTTTGTGTAACCGTCCCATTCATTACCTCCCTCACTTCCGCCCTCTGTCCCTCCCTCCTTTCTGGAATGCAAGACCTTCAACAATTCTGGAGGAAGCTTGGTATTTCAGGTGGAATGCTGGGTAAAGTGTACCCTTATAGGATGTTTCATGTGAGGGATGAACACTTTTTCAAGCATTTCCTGTTCTCTTTTCTTCCTTTTGAGGTGGACCGCCTCATTAGTAATGAATGCGATTGGGACATTAAGGACATGGTGGTAATGTGGTTTAGTCAAGGATGTGTAAGAATTAAAAAGTGTCGCACAGTATGTGATAGAGGGAAGTGGGGCACTGCCTTTGCCTTACAGCATCCATTTTAGGACATAATCATCCCTCCTCTCATCCCTGTTTTTCAACCACCATCCCTACTTCTCATCTTTACTTCTCATCCCTACTTCTCATCCATCATCCCGGCTTCTCGACTTTGCTTCTCACTACTACTTCTCATCCAACACCCCTACTTCTCTTCCATCACCTCTACTTCTCATCCCTACTTCTCATCTATCATCCCTACTTCTCATCCCATCATCTCTGCTTCTCATGCATCATCCCTACTTCTCATCCCTATTTTTCAACCATTATCCCTACTTCCCATTCTTCATCCCTGCTTCTCATACCTACTTCTCACCCATCAGCCCTACTTCTCATCCATCATCCCTACTTCTCATCCATCATCCCTGCTTTTCATCCCTACTTCTCATCCATCAGCCCTACTTCTCATCCATCATCCCTACTTCTCATCCATCATCCCTGCTTCTCATCCCTACTTCTCATCCATCAACACAACGGCCCCTCGCGGTGGGATGCCTGGCTTTCACCTTGTGGATACCCTGCCAGGGTATCTCACAGGGGAATACCATGACGGGTTCCCTAAGCAAGCGCTGAGATGCCCCACGGTAAATCGTGCGCTATATAAGTCTCATTCATTTAATTTCATTTCATTACTTCTTGTCCATCCACCCCACTTCTCATTCATCAGCCCTACTTCTCATCCATCAGTACTGCTGCCCCATCCCTACTTCTTATCCATCATATCTATTTTTCTTTCATCATCCTTGTTTCTCATCCCTACTTCCAATTCATCAGCCCTTCTTTTCATCTATGATCCATACTTCTAATCCCTCCTTCTCATTCATAATCCCATCTTCTCACCCATCATCCTTACTTCTCATCCATCATCCCTACTTCTCATCCATTATCCCTACCACTCATCCCTACTTCTCATCCATCATCTTCACTGCTTGTCCGTCATCTCTACTTCCTATCCCTGCTTCTCCTCCATCACTCCCACTTCTCATCCATCATTCCTACTTCATCTCTACTCCTCATCTGTCATCTCTACTTCTCATTTCTCATCCCTCAGTCATACTAACATACTTTCAGTGTTGTGAAACACACCTTGGCACTGATCGGTTGGCATCAGCCAATCAGAATTAAGAAAGAGGGCTGTATTCTATTTGTCTAGCCACTGAGAAAAGCATTCTCATTGCACATTGCAGTTTGCTTCCAGTAAATCCAAGGCAACAGCATTTTTTTTATTTTTTATTTGTGTGTATGCAGGCTGATTTGGGAAAGACAAGTATTCTGGCTTGGGCCATAGATCATTACTTGGAGACAGTGGTATACATGTCATCAGAAATTGGATCTGGTGTCAGTGTAATATTGTAACAAAGACATGTTTCAAATCAACTCTTGGAAACAGGGTAATACAATTCATGAGAAACCTTTTCTGATTTCAGGTTTTTTTTGTAAAAAAAAATGTTTTAGTCTGAGACTTCAGTTGTGTAGGAAATTATGAAAGTCTGGGCAGCTGTTACATATGAAATAGATACCAGAAAGTGTTTCCATATTGCCCTCTCTCCAAGTACGGCCCAGGTGGAGTGGGAGGTGGGCTTGTCTTCCCCAAATCGTCAGCGCTTTCCAAAGAATTCTGTGTAAACAGAAACGCACTTACTTAAAGAAAGGAAATGCTGTACTGCCTTGCATTTACTGGAAATATACATCAGTTGTATTTCCTCTCCTCTGTAATCAACTATCATGTGCAATGACAAGGCTTTGTGTTTTTCAGGGGCTAGACCAATAGGATGCAGCCCTCTCTCTTAACTCTGATTGGCTGCTGCCACCCAATCAGTGTGAGGGGGTGTTTCACAACATTCAAAGTGTATCGTTATGACTGAGTGATGATGGATGAGGAGTAGGAATAATAGATGTGAAGTTGGGATGATGGATGAGAAGTAGGGGTGATGGATTAGAAGTAAGGATGATGGAAAAGAAGTAGGGATGATGAGTGGGAAGTAGGGATGATGAACGAAAAGTAGGTACCAGAAGCAGAAATGATGATTGAGAAGTAAGGATGATGGATGAGAAGCAGGAATGATTAATGAAAAGTTGGGATGAGAAGAAGGGATGATGGACGAGAAGAAGGGATGATGGATGAGAAATTGGGATGATGGAATAGAAGCAGGGATGAGGGATAAGAAGTAGGGATGATGTATGAGAAGCAGGGAGGATGGAAGAGAAGTAGGGATGATGTATGAGAGGCAAGGATCATGGATGAGAAGTAGGGTTGAGGAGTGAGGAATGAGGATGTCCTGGAATGGACACTGTACCTCCTACAGCAGGATATTCCACATTTGAAGAGATGAAGAGGTTGTCATTCTTTGCGGCTGGTATTGTTTCAGGCTGCTACTTTGCTTCACTTCTGTCAGCCCTGAACGCCTTGCAGTTCCCTTGATGCAGAGCTCAGGCTCAACTCATAATAGCAGAAATAGCAGAAATGGTGACATTCCTTTCCAGCTCTGTTTCCCTGAGCCTGCGATCCTCGTTCTCCTCGGTCATTTAAAGCTGAGGTCAGAGGGTCAGTTTTAAGCGGCTGCAAAACCCCACTTTCAGCATTTTATCAGCCAGCTGCACATTTCATAATTGGGTGAGCACTGTAAGTGTGAGATCTCGGGAAAGGGAAAGGCAGTGCCTGGTTCTGTGGCAGCTTTTCTTCCGAATGCAGTTCTGCTTAGTGAACCAGAAACCTGCCCTGCAGTAACCCCTTCGGTTCCAATAACAAAGCCCACACACTGCTCTGACTAAACACCTCTGTCCTGTCGTGCAGCTCCGCTTCATCAACCTTCCTCTTCTTGGTTGTTCCTTGAGCCTGAAATGAGGCCTGGTCAGACCCCCTTTGTCCAGCCATCCACCTCCTACTGTTGAGCTGTAAAATGGCACCTTCTCCAGGGCGCACGTTCTTTGTTTACACCGCAACACACCTTCAAGCCAGTGCGCCAGGTGCTAACAGGGAAAGTGCTCTTTATTATGAAGTATCCGCTGCTCACAGAGCAGCCATGACCCCAGGCTGCCCCCAGGGCAGTGCATTCAACAGAAATACAGGGCAGTGATTTAAAAGCTGCTCCATGTATCTCTGTGCAGGTGCCAACCCACCTGCACTTTCAAGAGGAAAGACTGATCCCTACATTCACTCAGTGAGTGAAAGAACCCAACTGCAAGGGGATGTCTGAGGGGTTCATGGGACCCCCTTTCTCCCCTCCAGAGGGCTCCCTTTAGGAGGAGCACTACCTGTGCGTGCCTGACTTTCAGTGCACCTCCTAAGGCATCTTTGCCTCTGCGCCCAAGTGGGTGATACTGCCCTGATTCAGAGACCAAGAGAGTCCTCATTTGCATTGGGCAATGCCCCCATGCAAATGAGGGAATTCCCTCTAATGATAGTGCGGGCGCTACATGTGTGCCAGCGCCTACCTGTATAACAGAAGGGACCACGCAACCTTCTGCGGCCCCTTCTCAAATATTAAAGTGCTCCGGGCGCACAAAGCGGGTGCACATGCCTGCTGTACCCCTGGGGCACTTTATGTAATAGGACCCAGTCTATTGACAACCTTTAATTGTGTTCTTCTATGGTTGCTAATACAGGAGAGTATTCTACTTTGCCACAAACCTTTAATTGATCACAAATACGTGGCATATGAAAGGTTAACCCTCCTCCTTAACCTCTGGTCCACAACGCCTATTCAGTGGGTCTGCAACATTTTATACATTAAATAATATTTACATAATAATTAAGGATATACACTTAAAAAAGCAACAACAAATAAATCAAAAATGGTAAACACTCTGCAAATGTAGAGGAATTTAAAATTGCAGTGCGAGGAAAGCGGTGTATTATATGATTTGGTTGTGCAACCTCATCCTCACCCTCACCGTGTAATAAACTCACACATCCATCTTGGGTACAGTCCGACTCGTTTGTAAAACCTTTGTTGAACCCTGGGTAGCTGTGCCTTAGAGCAGTTACGCTTTAACAAGGTAGCAAGTGCAAAGCATTTAGAAGTACCAAAACATTTAAATAAGAAAGAAATAAGACCCAAAGGAAATTTGACACCAATTTATGAAAATGGATCTTATTTTCATAAACTTTTAGACATAAAAATGAACAAAATCTACCAGAGGGTTAAAGAGATATAAACTATTAATTAAATCTTAAATCAGTATTTTTCTCTCAATACACAAACAAGCATTGGCATACTGTGGTTAGTAGTTACTTTGACAACTGTGGAAAACTTTGTAAAGTTGGGTACGATTACTCTAGCCCGCTTTGGGTGACCATCTCTGACAGGGAGCAAGTCATAGTGACCAATAAGGAGTGGCAAGACAGATACCTTTTTGTCAAAGCAGACTCCAATCCAGTTCCAGGCTTTATGGCCAAACCACCATAGACGTCAATGGAGTGGTCCTGATGTAAGGGTACGGAATGTTGAAAATGCTGAAGGATGCTGTGGATGCTGATGTGGTTTACAGTTGTCTTCCAAAGGCCACCCCTCGGCCAATGAACATGCTGGGGCGACTTTGGCCATAGAGATCGATGTCCTCCGAAGTCCGGGTGAAGTCCAACCAAAAATCAGTGCCACCGGTATACTAGTCTCCAGGTACAACAAAACCAGCACTTCCCTTTAACTGAAGCTAGTGTCTGACTTGGGCTACCAAACTTCACTATGGCACCTCTCCCAGGTTCAACAGATTTGGGTGCAACTTTGTAGTATTAGGCTCAGTCTCTCAGGTTGCTCTTGAGCAGTCAGTGATGATCAAGCGATTTTGGTCACCAACTCACCAAGGCAGGTTTTGTCAGCTTTTGTGGTTCTGGAGCTGTAAAAAGAAGTCAGTCAACTGATTCTTGAAGTTCACCTATTTGGTCTGGGGCTTGGGGATGACTTTACTCAAACAGGCATCACAGGCACAGTCTTATCTTTGCTAACCCACAATCAGCAGGTGAAGTCCTGAATTTGGTGCAACCTCTCTTGCCAGGTCTGGGGAACAGCAGGGCAGTCCTTCTTTGGTCCTCTCTCTCCCGCTGCAACCTGTGTACCAGAACAAAAGAGCAGCCCCTCTCGTACATGTCAACAATTTGCCCTTCAAAGGAGGCTTCCCCTGTGAAGTTTGCCTTTTGGCTCAGAACATGTTTGACTTGTAAAGCCTCTTCTAATGGCAGAACACTATTGTGCCCTTTTCTGGGAGTCTTTCACACATCTTCCGGAAGGGCAGGAGGATGTCTTATGGCCTGCCACTGTTAATGGCGACTGGGAACTTGGGAAACACAGAGGCAACTTTCTAATATTGCCTTTTACTGAAAGTTACATTAAATTTGAAATGGGTATCAAGTGGCGTTTATTTCATAGATTCTTTTGATACATTTAATTAAGTAGTCCCTTTCAAAAGTTAGCGCAGCTGATTTGCCAATGTGTAACCCTGTACTTGTCATGGGGCTAATAATCTTTCTACAATAAAAACAACAATATTAGGGTTTTACTGTTAGGGCACTAAATAAATCCTGTTTTTTAAATACCTGCCTACCCCTCTACGCCAGGACCGATCCGGAGGAACGGGGACATGGGAGCACGAACCTTAGCTACAGAGGCTTGACTCACCAATGTTCATCCCGCCAGGTTCTGCAGTTACATTTAAAAATTGACCTTTAGGCAAGGAACAATGTAAATACAGGTACTTCATTCCCAATTATGAATATAACACTGATACCTAGATAGATCCGCTAAATTGTAGACTGCGAGTACTTTTTGATAGGTCCTGATGAATCGCCGATCAATGTACCTTTAGCGAGAAACATGTCGACCACTATCTACACTTCTTAGTATAGTTTTGAGCGTGGAAACATTATTTTCCAGACCGCCCAGACTAACTACTGTTTTTAGTTGATGCATGGGACCACCCGGATAAAGTTGCTTCCGGTACCCTTGCATCATTTTAAATCACATTTCTGTCTACAACACTCTGGCCCCTCACCCGCACTTCACCCATAGGCATTTGGATAAAAAGATCTCTGCCAAAGAGCCCCTCTTTGAGGTGTTGCCCATTGGGAATTGCACCGCCTACCCAACAAGGAGCATTGCCTATGATGAAGCATGACACCTGCAAAGATGTGTGAGGCCATTATATCCAGCAAAATGGATACCCAGTGGTAGGTTACCATTTAACCACCATCCCATATCCACACTCCAGTGACCTGCACACAAACCCCAGGAACAGCCCAGTCCTTTTGTTGTAACAGATATTATCTTAGGGCGCATGCTGCGGCTGGACCTTCCACTCGTCCCGAGTGGTAATCTTGCCCTTTAGATAAAACAGATCCCTCCTCCCTTCTTTTGTATACACTGCCTTCTCTAGGGTCTCATGGCATATTTGTCAGTCTGGGGTGACCTTCTTCCCACATGATTCTGGGAATTCTCACAGTAACACTGCGTTTTGTGTGGGCAGCCAGGGGTCTGTTCAGCATAGTGTAAAGTGATGCTTCACGTCCAATGCGTATACCTACGCATTTCCTTTGTGAATTAGACTGTGCTTGATCACAAGCTATTTGAATGTCCGTGTAATGTTGCGAAATAGTAGTGCTCTTTGCGTTTTAGGTGCTGTGAGGTATTTGTATGTATGTGCATGTGAAGAATGTAGGGCGAGGACAGTGCTTTAAATGGGCCAGTACTCACAGGTACTGAGTACCGGCACTTCTTGGTTTTACCAACCTGAGTACCAGCACTTTTCCAGTGCCAAGGAGAGTACCTGTACTTGGATTGATCAGATGGGCACTGGGCCGATGCCTAAGGGCCAGCTGTGCCCCGTTTATTTGGCAGCATGTTTGCCGTTATGGGGCCTGCTGGAGGCCTGCCGCAGGGGTAAGTGGACCTCTGCTCCCGAAGCTCTCATTGTCCTCAACCGCCCGCTGCTGGGCCTCCATGCTGGGTCGTCTTGTTTATGGATTGGACATCGGCTGCCAGGGGCACAGTGATGTGTGCAGCCTGACTGGGTGGGAGGGAAGAGAGCCTGCATAAGTGACCGTGCCATTAAAAGCTTGGCCTCCCACTAAGACCTGACTCACTTGCTCCTGCAATTCCACCCCACCCCTGTCCACCTGCTGGGACATTGACAGGGATGAGGTGGTAGAAATGGCCTACGCAGCCTGCCTGGAGCCCTGGTGAGATGGGAGGCGGTGTACTGACCTGCCCATCGGAGGTCAGTATTATTCTTCCCCTGACCTCTGCCCTACTGGACTCTGCACATGCTCACGACCCTGCAGTGCTCACTGCCTGCCACTGCAAGCTCCCTGGCCGTGTGGCCTTCTGTCGATGGAAGAGGAAGGAGAATTGGGTAAAAGAATGTAAAGAGTGAGGGGGCAGAGATAGAAGGTGCAGTGGAGAGGGTAAAGGGGGAAAAATTGAGACAGAAGGGGTAAGTGCAGACAAAGATTGGGAAGAGATCAAGACGGCTATGGCAAGAGTAACAGAGGCACAGAGATGGCAGATTAGAAATAGAAAGAGTGATAGTAGAGGATTATAGGATACCTTAGGGATAAAGAGAGTGGGGCAGCAAGAGAAATGGATACAAATTGGAAAGAAGTGAGTGGGGGAGGGATCGAGAGATTAGAGATGTGAAGATTGATAGAGAGTATTTGTCTGCTTCTCTGTGTGCGTTTGCCTGGTTGTGTGTATGTTTGTGTGTGAGAGAAAGAAAGTAAATCAGAGAGGAAGAGAATCAGGACACCCAGGAGGAATTTGAAAAGAATTGCGTCTAATACTTCTTATTAATGATGCTATGCCAGTACCTCTCGTCCTGTGCACATTGACTCTTAGCCTGGAAGGGCTAATAGTACTGTTGATGGCTTGGCTGCATCAGGGTTTAGAAGCTCTTTACATTGCTGCCAGAAGTGCTTCACACCACCCTTTCCAAGCATATGTACCTGTTAATCTGCACATATGGAAAGTTTGACACAACTGTCAAGGGCAATGCATGGGCAAAATGAATACTCAATAGATTTGTTTCCATCATCGTGTCTCACCCCACCTCTAAACCCGCCCACTAGCCACAAACCTGCACTAATTTTTTTCTATTTAACGCTGGGTGAGGAAGGTTTCAGAGGGGGTATGTATGGACAGACCGGCAGGGCCGGCCTTAGGCATGTGCAAGCTGTGCACCTGCACAGGGCCGCCAAACCCCAGGGGCCACCACGCCAATATATATACTTAGTATAATAATCCTCTGAGGATGGATACATATTTGAGTGGCGGCCCCAGGCAGGGATTTGGTGGCCTCCGGCTCTGTTCCACTTCCAAACATCCGCCCCGCCCAGACCCCCTCTTCCAGGGCCCCCTACCTGCGCTCCCTGCCCAGGGCCACCATGAGCCTAGAGCCGCCCCTGAGACCGGACATATATTAAATTTCTTTCACGGGACACATCTGATTGCATGTGTGCGGCACGCGCTCTCCTGCGGAAAACTGTGAAAGCAGCGAACGAGCGGAAACGTTTAGATAACCCTGAGTCTGCCTGGAGCTCGCGCGGGAAGTAATCATAATGCCAAGTGATGCTTATCTGTACAAAACACATCTTAGTACTGCATTGAGTGTCGTAGCGCTGTTCCAACACCAGATACTCCGATGCCCTCCTGTGACCGGTTGGACGAGCTCCACAAGCATCATCTGTCCAAGGATGGGAAGCTCGCAGAGAAGGAGGGGCCACAGCAGAACAGGAGGGTTATAGCTGAGTCTGTCTGCATTTGACAGTGAGCTCTCCAACTGAATGGACTTAAGGCTAACACAGCCTGCCTATTACTTCAATGCGATGTTGGATGAAAGTAAAAACAGCCATTGGAGGTGATAGTTTTGTAGTTCAATGGAAATAAATGAACATATATTAAAGCAGCATACATTGCACATGCTTTGAACGTGACAAATGTGTGGAAGATGTTAAAATGGATAAAAAGTTCAGTAGCAGCTGGTTTTGCTGAAGAGTGGTGGGGGAAGCAGCTGGGAGGACAACGGACAACAAATAAATTACAAAAAATAACTTGCAGCCAGCCTCATCATTCGCTTCTTCTCCAGTCCACTCTAGGCACAGGCTCCCAGACTACCCTGTGGCCAATCTTGACGCTGCTCTCCTGCATGAAAGCAGCATCAGGATTGGCCGGAGCACCTTGAATTTACACTTCCAGTGAGACTAGGAGCCTGTGCCTGCTGTCTCCAACCCAGCAAAGCAGCTTGGGTTGCAGACTGCTTCAGTGCGCATGTTGGTTTGGCCATCCTGAGACGGCTGACCACACCCACCTGCACACTGATACCAGTGCATACCACTCCCCCTCCAGTGACTGTTATCCCCTGGCCCGGCCCCTAGACTAGGCCGGGAAAGGAAAAATTAAATGATAATAAACATGTTTATTATCATTTTATTTTTCCTTTCAGCCATTTTGAGGCAGCTCGGTGTGCTCCTTCGCCAAAGCTTTACGTGGGATCCCCGAGTATGTCACTTTTTACAAATAGTAGGGCTTACCTATTAGAAAGTTCCTCTGCGTATATATCTCCAAAACCTTTGTATACAATCACAAACATTTTCTAGCATTTAGCTGTTCCATCATTTGGTGCCTTCGCTTGGTTTGATTAATTTTCATTCAGTAATTTATTTCCTTATTCGATCTAGTTAAAAATGATCATAAAAGTGCAAATAAATACATCATAAAATTGTACAGATTTTGTTTGTAAAAGTTACATATACTTCAACATGATTCTAGGATACAAAACATGGATACATTAAAAAACTTTAAAACAACAGAAACTATTTCAAATGCACTCAAACCTCGTTCTCTTCCTCATACAGGCACATAAGAATGACGCTACTGAATAGCAAACCAAAGGGTCAGGTAATGATTTTAGAAAGAAGAGAGACACTTGACACTGCTTAAAATTCCCTTTCTTTAAAATTGGTTTTAAGTAGTCATTTTTTCATTCTTATATAGTCTGTAGAATAAAACTAAATGCAATTCAGTTTGGGATGACAAGTTATCGCAAGGGCATGGACTAAGCTCAGAGTGGTTATATTTTTTTTCGGATACCCTAGCATAAGAGGGATCAAAATAGTGCGGAATCTAAGTAGTATAAATCTGTGTTGGGTCCTACTTACATTCACTAAGTAAGAGAACCCCCCTTCTGATAATGGTGGATTGAGGCTGTATATGCAAACGGTATGTTTCTTTTTTTGTAGGTCTCTACGCTTGTACTCAGACATTAGCAGGAACATGTTGGCAACCTTCTGCTTGGAGACCTTCTTACAGGTCAATGGGTCTTTGAATAATTCATGGAGGCCAATCTCCCTTAGCACAGTCTCAACATAGCTAAGCCACCTAGATATTTTCTACTTATTCATGGTTAAGAAACTCCTTATTATCGATTGTGTAAGTGGCACTGTTTCTCTTCTCCAGATTGAGTGCCAAAGATGGAGTGGGGCTAGTTGGATGTAATCTGAGATATAGGGCACACCTAGTTCTGTGTGGAGGATGCTATTTGCAATGGATGAAGGGAGGCCCACTATGTTCTTAAAAAAATTATTTTTAATTGTTTGTAGTGGTGTTGGTGCTACCACGCCCCAAACGCCAGCTCCATAGGTCGCTGCTGACTTTAATCTTGCCTGGTAGATTTTGTATTGGTAATAAGGGTTTAGCACCCAATTTTCTAGCAAAAGATTTTACAGCATTCATACCCCTCTCCATCACCATCTTTCTTCCTTCCATCAGTTTCGCCCAAGTCAGATCTTTATCGAAAAGAATCCCCAAATATGGGAAACAATCCACTACCTTTATTTTTTCCGCTTCTGCATGGAATTGCGGGATTTTATCTCTTTTTGTTGTGCCAGCTACTATTATAAAGGACTTTGTTTGATTCACTTTCAAATAAAGGGATTCCATAAATGTGACATACGTGGTTATCAACTTTTGTAACCCAAGGCCTGTTCTGGCAATTAGCACTGCGTCGCCCTCATAGGCCAGTAACGGTAGCATATGATTTTCAAAAATAGGGGCATCCCTCATGGCTTTGGTAAGTGCTTCCTCCACTTCGTTTGTGTATATAGAGAAGAGAAATGGGGCCAATACGCATCCCTGCCTTACTCCTTTGGAGATTTTAAAAGAGCAAAAGTGGCCCAGATTGTTTCGGCAAACAGTGGCAACCCACTCATCAGGATGACGACATTGCCCAAGACGAGCAAAGGAACCAGACCAGGCGACACCTTTCCTGCCATCTCTGCTGAGTGCTCCTAAATCCCTCTGACGCACCTGTTCTCCTCTGCAGTCTCAATCCTGGTTTGATTAATTTTCATTGACTCATTTTAGAGCTATATAGAGCAGATATGTAGCCATAAACTACAGAAAAATATGGAGAATCTGTTGCAAAAAAGCGGAAACTACAAAAAATGCACATATAGCCTTTTAGTTACATCTAAATTGAACATATGTCCTAAGTTATTACATTTACACAAACATTTCAATATAATGTATTCAAAGGAGCCAGCAAAAGATCTACGAAAGAGGCAGTTAAATGCTGTTTTACATTGAAACTGACTGTTCTATAAAGCTTACATAATTATTGCATATAAGTTGCTAAAAAACCTTGCATATTCTCTCACAAACCTCCTGCGATTTTAAAGAAGAACTTTTATTGGATAATTGAACGCAGCAAATTAATTTTGTACAAAGACATTGGTGTTTATTTGAATCATTGTTTTATCGTTCTAGCAGCGCTATTTGTTGTAATTGATTTATTTAAATACAATAAAAATCTATTCATTCATTCATACACTGGGCATTGACAAACTTCCATCTCCTTAACGCTCTCAAACATTGGGAGTAAAAATGCAAAAAGGCACCGCAGTGAGGAAACCAATGATACACATGTGGGCCAGCCTAAGACCTGGTCACTTTTGCAGATCTCTCGCCAACCAGGCATGGGGACCAAGGAGAGGTCCTATTAGAACGTCTTTCACCCCCATAATGCTATGGCCTAGTCAGGACCAGAGGGAGTTATAAATACATCTTTGTCTATGGAGGCAAGGATTTTAGAACATAAAGCATTCAACGCCTTGCGGGGCACTGCAGAGTAATATATGGCCCTGCGCTCTTAATGAAAAGAAAAACACCTGCTTGTCCAATGGTAGGAAATGCCATTTTTGTATCTCCTTTGCCAAAGTCCAAAGGAGGGTAAAAGATGGTGCTCCATTCTCCTTTGCCCAAAGTCAGGTTGGGGTAAAGAGTTGGCACCTGGGTAACTTGCTACTCAGTGCTATGTCACTTGCATAATGTCTTGGCGTTCTTGTGCACACGGGCCATACAATCCATGAGAATCTACTGGTCAAAACATAAAGAACATGGCCACTGAAAACCCAATGAATAGAATCCACTAAAATATTCTTGCAATAAAAGAAAAGCTGACTCCGTATCAGTCTTGGCTAGGAGAATGAACAGCCCAAGATCAGAGTTAATGAACCGCTTGGCCAACAGAACAGCCTCTGAGATCACTTGCACCATCGATTGAAAGCCACTGTCTTGATATTAAACTCCCAATTCGCTGATCAATGCTCCCCACTCGCGTAGGATCCTGAAACAACCTCTGAAGGAATAGAACAAAAGATGTGCTGAGGAGACATCAAACTATCAAGAAAGGAAAGGAAAATGCCAGAAAGAACAGACTGCTTCCCTTTCAAACGAGATTTCCAAAATAGAAAGGCACACTAAATCCTCTTTTCATCCTTCTCGTTGCCTGTTTTTGTTACACTTTGGCTGGTGGCGTGACAGGATTGAGTTTTCAGGCATGTGTCACACAACAGAATGACTTATAAGGTCGGGGTATGTGCTCCATCTGATCGCAATGCATTATGGGGCTTCCACAGCACTTTCTCGTGATCTAACCATGCCTCGTCACCACAATACCAGTGTGTTTGAAATGTCTTCTTGATATGATGAAGTATACTAGCTGAGGCCCTGAAGCTGTCACTTTCTCCACGGGCACACCGTAATAGACCAGTTACCCAGCTGCTTTACAAAGTTATGTTTCTCTAGCCCCATACAACTACTATCTCTACCCCCTGTTTCCACCGACATTGAATGACTAAATGAATATGCGATACAAGATAACCTGGCTGATGAGGATTATGAATCCAAAACCGGTCCCAGGATGCTTGTTTCCGGTCCAGGGAAGACATGGCTTGGCAGTTCGGGCTGGACTGTACCCATGAGGCACAGGGTCAGACTGTTTTGCATATGGCAATGTCTGAACTGGGGTGGCGGAGTGAGCTAAAGAATGGTGATGGATTAAACCCAGATCAGTTGACTGGGGGTGAGTGTTTGATTTGCTCAAACGCTTCGTCCATCATCCCATTTTGCATCGCTAAATGAATATGCGTCAACAAAAACAGGCTTCCAAATCTAGCGCTTAGACTCCAGGGCTAAGTGACAGGCCGTCTTTTACAAGAGCTAGCATTAATGGTTGAACACTTCAGTGTTGTGGTGGCAGGCACCACTGCTGATATCCCACCAATGCCAAGTCACGTGCAATGCCGCAGGACACGTCCTCGACGCGGCACAGCCCATGACTGACACTGACTTATTTCACAGCCAGTGACTGTGTAGACTGGCACGACCGAGGCTGCAGGTCACAAGGCTTCTTTGAGGGTATAATCCAACGTCGAAAGTGAATGATCCCACTGACAGCCCTCGGTGCGATACACATTTTGTATGAAAATGGAAATGTGATGCATAGACTGGACTGTGTGCAAGAGGAAACTGACATGCTTGTGAAATGATTCCGTACAATAATGCATAACATTCCATGAAGGTGACAGGGCTTGCCCTCGAATAATACTGTAAACACGTGCTTGTTGATCTGATATATAAAGGGCAACAAAATAGGAAGCTGCATTCACTGCCATGGAAGTGTTCAGTCAGTATTCAGACTCTTGATGTCACCCCTCAGGTCCCTTGGTCACTCTGGTGGACTGATCCTCTCCTCCTCCGAAAAAGAGCACAATATATGTGCCGCCTGTTTTGTGTTGCAGCACACTGCAGTACCTCATACTGACCTTTGCACTGGAGGGTAGACACCCAGGAGTTAGATTAGATTATATTAAAAGCTTATAAAGCGCATGGTTACTCCAACGGAGTGTCCCCACGCTGAGACATCCCTGTCAGTTAATGCAGTGCTCGAGCGAAGGCACTGGAGGTGGGCCCAAAGAGCAGGGTGCGGGAGTGCCCTTTCTTCTGAGTGCCCTGGCTGGGGGCGCAATGGGTAGAGCTGGCAGTTGTTGGTCGCTGATGAGACGTGGTTTGTGTGACTTTGCCAGTAGTGTCAATCTGGGACCCCCATATCAGCCTGTCACGGCACTAGACGCAATACTCATATGCCGCCTCAGTGCCATCCGTGAGCCAGGCGTAGCTGGGTAATGCTACACCACGTCACCCACATTCTCCCAGCAGAGGATGTCATAGTCATGTGAGGCAATCATGCCAGTCACTCTCCCTTTTGTACAACGTCAACGTTCTGCCCAACGGATACCAGCCAAGCCCACGTTGTGATGTTATAGTGCACATTCTGAAGCCCCATGCTTGTGTGCGCGCCCAATTGTTCTGTATAAATATTTACAGTAAGACTACATTGTATGCCTTTCAAAGTCGGAACATGCACCCCATTAAAGTCAGCAGCTACACAGGGACATGCATACAGCTCCACTGGCAATAGAAATGGAAGCCGTGCATAGAAGCATACTGCCTAGTGCCAGGCATGATACAAACCCTGTACATCTGAATTTACGGAAGATATGTTGTCACTTTGCGGCATAGGGAACCCCCAAGTAGATTGTATAATGGAAGTACTATGCAGCTTAAGCCATCACTTCGCTCACTCATGTGCCATCCTGCTGCTGGGGGAGCATTCTCATCTGGAAACATATCGGTTTAGGCACCAAGAGGGAACCTAGCTTTATTTAATAGGAGGTGACCTTTGAGGCGAGAGGGGGCCTTTGGGAAAAAGCCCTAGTTCTACAGGGATATGCCCATTGGGCAAACTCTTACAATGTCCTTCACAAGCATCTTTGTCCTCTCATCCAAGGTCATCCATCCATCCATCCAAGCTCATGCATCCATCCATTCATCCACCCATCCAGCCAGCCAGCCATTCATTTATATGGGATCACTCCGAGGTTCTTTCAAGGTTCAAAAGGCTGCGCACATACGATAAACATGTAAAGCACATGCCTGTTATAAGGCCTCATAGAAGTTGCCACACAAATGAATTGTCATATAAGTGCCTTGGGGACAACCTGTCTTTCACATTCACGGTTGGGTTGAATGGCTGGTGGTAGGGTCTGTGACTACTTGCTGCTAATGCTAGGGCAGTGGGGATACGCCCAGTATTAACTCCTCAAAGTAAATGGACATACGTGTCTGCTAATCTGCTTCACATACCAGTCAGACACCTGTCCTGTGTCTTCGATGTGTGGATTCCGGGACACGTGTCAAAAGCAGTGTTCAGGCACAGGTTACCTTCAGACTGCAGCACGTGCCCCAATCCATGTGAAAATAATGATACGCCTACTCTGACGTTACACCATCCATGCCTAGATGGTCTGTACCCTGGAGTGGTAAGGTCAAGTGTTTCCCTTCCTGGAACATGTATCTCAGGGTGTGCCAAATCGCGAACTGCAGCAGCATGTATGTCCTTGGAACAGCACACACATGTTCTATGTCCCTGCAGGCACATAGGTTCAGAGGGAGTATATCACACTACCTACATGAACCGCGGAAGGTCAGCTGCAGCAGGAACGGAATGCACCCACCCTGCTGCCCACCTCCAGCCTCTTTGAGTCAGTATCTGCCTACGACCCTCGTGCAGAGGCTGCCAATGTCAGTGCAGTAGCACATGGGGGGATATCACCACGGATGCAACACACGCAAAGTCTGCAATAACTCACAAACCCACATATAGGGGCCAAGTACATTTTCCCAGGCGTCCTTGAGGGAAGCCACTGTGTACACGTCATGCAGGGCTCATAAGGGCGTGAATGATCGTGCAGTGGCGTAGAGTGCTGCTGCTGCAAACGCATACTCCCCGGAAGACTAGTTAGCTTGACCTTTGACTCTTTCTATCCCCCCGCCACCGAGAGCACCAGCAGGACTCTTCACTGGGACGTTCCAAGCAGAGCCGGACAGGCCGTAGTGGGCACCGGGCAATCCCCGGTGCGCCGCACTGATTGGGGGCCGGTTTGGGACCCTGGGGGCCGTTTTTGTTACAGGGCCATTTTTGCAGCAAAATCGGCCCGGGGAAGGGAGGCCGGCTGAGCACTTTGCCAGGGCCGGTTTTGGTTCCCAGTCTGGCCCTGGTTCCAAGGTGACCCCAGCCAGGCCACAATCCCAGACCCCACACCAGGGGCTGCAAACTCCCCTGAGGGGGAGGAGCCTTCCATGATTGTTCACCCAGGGGGATCCCACTCCCACCCATGAACAGGAGGAATCCATGAATGGCAATGAGAGAGACATGTGGACCTGGACGCCAGCAGGCGAGCCAGCCACGATCTGAGGAAAGAACGCGCAATGATGCCTTAATGTTCATGTCATTTGGTGATTGCACTTGGCTATATGCGATTTCACCCCAACATGTAGAATTTCCACAGCTTGCTTTCTCCTCCTTAAACTGAAATTCCAATTATTCTGACCCTGTTACTAATTTTCTGCATTCAGTCGCTGTGCCTATACATATTTAATGGCCGGTTTAATGTTCGCTCACAGTTTTGCATATAAAGTTCTAAGAAAGCAAGTTTTCAATAAAATTTGTTAAAAATATGAGCAAAAGTACCATTCATACTAGTAAAATAAACAAAAAGGGCTGCAAAGCCTAGGTTCTGACTGTATGTGTCCCTTCGAAACACAGCATAGTAGTAATAGAATTGTGTCAAAGACCCCCACCAATTAAATAAGCGCCTAAATGTGAAATTAGTGAAAGGTCTACAAGTGACCATATAGAAAGCCTTAAAATCCATATTTTATTATCTTTTATTAGTGCACCACTTGCTGACCTGTGTATTTAATATTATGGTTAAATGTATCAACAACTCAGGTTGTGCCGATCTTAGGCCTCCTTCCATTTTTTGGTAATTCTCACTAGTCACATATCTAAAGGGGAAACCTCTGTGCCTGGCCATCAAATCAGGGGCCTCCAGGGGCAGCTGGCGCAGGTAAGTGCGGTGGGGCGGGGCAGGGCACGGCAGGGGGGGAAGCCGACAGACAACGGAATAGGTATTATTTATTTGTTTACTTATACCTATACCGTCGTCTGTCGACTTCCCCCCGCCAACCCCGCCCACCGCGTTTACCTGTGCCAGCCACCGCTGGTGGCCTCTCTCAGAAAATTCAGTCTGACTCCTGAGTCTTACTCCTCACTTATATATGTTTGCATGTGGTATTTATGTAGCACAAACCTAGCCCTCAGGTACCAGAGCTCTGTACAGGGTGCGCAGCACATATAGTCAATGTGTGGGTGGAGAAATAGTGGGTTTCTGTGAGGAGAAATTGTGCTGGACTTAGGGTGAGCTAGTTTTATTTTCTGTCATGTGTATAATCCTATCTCTAATTATAACCCAAAATGTAACTCTACCTCTCCACTGGTACCAGAAGCTACTCCACCAACACCATGATCCTACATGACTTGTTGCCAGTTCAAGTTGGTACTGTTACATTCTTGACATAGGCAAGGTACCCTTTGGATTTCAATTTGGTAATGGGGTTGAAGTTATAGTGGGTTCCATTTGCATTGTTCTTTCACTGAAATTCCCTTAGAGAACTCTGAATTGGGGACAACGCACCTAAAGTAAATTCCTTGAAGTGATTATTTTAATTTGTGTAGGCCTGTCCTCTAAGCCACTATGTAATTCTCATTCAAGAAAATTCAGCTTGTATGGGTTCGGATTGCTTCAGCCAACTTTGTATGAGATGCCACTGACAAAAGATGTTTCAATTACTTCTCTTTTAGATGGTTTAAAGCCACAGAAAGATAAAACAACTCCAAAAATTGGACATACAGAATGAAAAACTTTGAATGCTAAGTGTTTTCAATATCACTTTCAATTCTGTATTCATAAAATATTCATATTCTGAGTGATTTTCCCTAAAGTCTTGTTAAGTCATTCTCTTCACTCCGTCTTCTCGGATAAGTACTCTTTCAGATCTGATTGGAGGTGATGTTTTTAGTTTTTTTTCTCAAATATTAAATAAGAAGACTGGAAATTTGTCCTTGCCACTTTTTAAATGATTCTATCAACAGACCATGAATTTTCTAATCTCTGTATTAAGTACCTACATTGGCTCAATAGTTGGTGCAATTTTAAATCATTATGTATTTCACAGTAATTTATTAGTTGATTAATTTCGCTGGGATTCGCTATTTAAATGTCCATATTTATCTAATTGCTTTTTCTTATATTAGCACGAATTACCATGGTCTCTGCTCACTAGCACGACTTACCTCAATTGCCCTAACCTTGCAGTTTGACTTACCGGGAATACAGGGGCGACCGTGGCCAACCGCGTTCCTGGGTTTTTGGGTTTTATTGCTGTCACGCAACCATGGTAACATATGAAGAAAAATGATTTGATAGAAAAAGCCTGACATCATCAATAACACGTGGACTTATTTTACCTAGGTGCATTTTTTGACAATGCTGTCTGTCTTAACATCATCACAGATATGGTAATCTTTGAACATGGGGTGAGATCATATTTGTATATTAAGTAACGCGAGCAATTAGCATATGTGGTTTCAAAAGTGACATATCGATTTGCAAGCTACTGATACCCTTCAAGTACAATGATTGGTAGTTTTGATGCCCAATCTGTCTGTAAATCAGCTGACATCATCAATATGCATATGGTACTGTCACTGATGCCCAATAAATAATGGCAGATGCGCTCGGTGTCTAATTATTATGAAGTCAGTAATATTAGTGATGTATGTAGGATGGTATAGGCTGATGCCATTGATACAAATGGCTGATGTACTTTGAGAGATTATCTGTTTACATGGTGTAAGGTGACTCCATGCTGATTAACTCAATTAATGCTGCTTAAAATATTGTCTTTTGCTTATTCCCTAAATTTATTTTATATCTTGTGTATTGTAGCAGTTTCCTGTTTCTGCCTTTTCAAAAAGTAGTACGACTTTTCACAATGCACTGTACGATGACTTTCAACCTGATACGAAAAACATTGTGACTTTAGTTAATACTCGGTATTACATGTTTCTGAAGTTATTTACCAAATTCTCAAGGTAGGTTTGACACGTGCGTCCCTGCTATGAACAGTTCTAAGATCAATAATTTTACAACAAATTTTGCTATGATATTGTTAATGATGTCATAGAAGATGCCATGAATGATGTAATAAGAGCAGTGCATGGTGAGGGCACAAGTTATAGTTGCCTAAGGGCACAAAGTATAGCTACTTGAGATAACTCTAACTATAACTGCTGCATTTCTATGGATTCACGTGTGTGAAATCAGAATCTAACTACAACCTCTCTGTAACCTTTGTTTTTTTAATTGAAATTTCAGTTTTTTTAACATAAAGTAATATTTAATTGTCATATGTTAATCCAACAGCTGCCGCGCACTGCCTTCACCCTTGCACGTAGGAGGACTGGCTGCAGTATAAATATATATATGCATCCTGTGCCAGTAGGTAGTTATAGTTAGAACCTTGTTTCTGTAGGAAAATATTTTTTTCTTTGCTAATAACTTTAGGGCAGTTTAATAATTCTTAACAAAATTCTCAAAACTAGTGTACCAGTCACTTTGACTGCCAATCTGGAAAGTTTCAAGGTGATACACAGAGCAGGGGCTGAGGAAAAGGGGGGTCCCAATATTCTTTTCTCCCATGCAAATTCCCATGGAGAGTTTAGACATGCCTACAGCCTGAACCACTGAACGGAATTACACCAACTTTGGTTGACAGCTAGGTAGTTTTGAATTTATTAAAAAAAAGTATATCTAAGGACTCAAATCCCCTGCAGATCCAACCTTAGAAATTCACAAAAAAGCAAAGGTTATAGAGACATTAGAGTTAGGTTAAAATATTACACGGCCAAAACCACGGAAATTGCGCAGTTGTAGGTAGAGTTATCTCAACTAATATAGTTCATGCCCTAAGGTGACTATAGCTCACATTTTCACCATCCACTGCTAATTATTCCACATATTACATCACTCATCATATCTTCTATGGCATCATTGACAATAATTGTGCAACATTTGCTGTCAAATTATTTATGAGAAAACTGTGCATGGCTGGGGTGCGAGTTATAGTTACCTTAGGGCATGAATTATAGTTACTTGAGATAATTCTAGCTATAGTTGCTGAATGTCTATGGTTTTGTGTGTGTAACCTTTGGATTTTTTGTGAAAACAGATAAATATAGCTATATAGATATAGATACATATCTCAAAACCACAACTTCCCTCGGCCAATGGAAAGAAGACACACACTCCAATATCACTTGCACCTAAGATTTATTGTCATTATCCACAAATAGTGTAGGATCGGCACACCACCACTCCCAACGCATTTCGGCAAATGAATAATCTTGATCAGAGACCAAAAAAACACTGAAGTTTGCCAGTTATAGGTCAGTGAGCTAACTGTAACATGCACCCATGCACTGCTTATGGCCTCAAACATTGCAATCTTTATGACATGGTAAATGACATCTCAAATGACATCACTGATGACATCATACAAGCAACTGCTCCTCAAATTACTCTGTACACCGTTAGATCCTTTATAAAAACCAAGTAGGTGTTAAAGTGTCCACAATCATTTACAGCACAGATTGGCTTTATCTACTAGTGTGCAAATACAAAATAGAAACAGTATAGTCCCGGAGACAAGTCTAATTCAATTTGGTAAAAGTTACACGAAACAACAAAGAAGTGCCAGAGGGTCTACCAAAGAAGTAAGGACTTACAGTGTATAAAGTGCAGACAAGGGACAAGGGACCCCTAAAGCTGACCTGTAAATTGTGGTGTATAATGACAACCTGAATAGATGGTCAGAATCACCCATCAGTCACCAACATCGAAACCGCCCTTCATCATTTGGGATATTTTCAGAACCATCCATGCAGGTATGTATTACTCAGTATTAAAGAGACCTAGATGTGAAAAGGTCTCCTTCACTGAGCAAACAATGGTATGGTCGGCCACTCTTCCGGGCTAGTGAATGGTCAAAATGTGGTGTGACTGGGGAAGTGCAGTGCTAAAAATGTGAAAAATAATAATAATGTGTGTAACTAAAATTGGATGAGGGAGCACAGAACAAACTTTATTCAGATGGTGCTCACTCCGCCAATGTTAAAAAATTGTTAAAGACAGTTAGAGAAAATATACTGTCTAGAGGTGGAACTGGGTCGACATGTTTCAGCAACCAAAGGACACAATTGTCCTTGCTTTCATCAGGACCTTAACAACAATTACATGCTACTGCATACATAAAAATAAATGATAAGTGACAACTAAAAATAGGTGTAACAGACAAGTACAGAGATCACCTGCGGTATCCAAGTGAAACGTCTTGTCTTTGACTCACAGCTTATGTCATTCACTGAAAGGTCAGAACACAAGAGGGTTACATGTCACATGTACTGGCTTCATACAAACAACCTCACATTTGAGCCAAGTCTAATAAGTATAGACCTTAGACTAAGTATAGCTGAGGACACTGACTTTAAACACTCAAAACAGTAGTGTGATAGGTATAACATATTTGGATATATAATTTATATGCCACAACGGACAGGATCACATCTTACCATAGCTTGTAAGTAGTGAAGGCCTCACCCCACCTGGCAGTGGCTCAGGGATTAGAGTGAAGCACCACTCTATAAAACATAAAGGAAAAAACGTATTTCTAAAGTGCACAGAAAACGCCATATCCAAGTACCCTTCAACAAGTTTAAAAACCAAAATGTGCGAAGTTGTGCTAATTCGCATCAGATTGCAAGAATCTCTCACGGTATGGGAATAATTTCGGCATGTTATATAATATCCCCGGGAAAAGACTCTTATCACAGCTTACGCTCGATATACCAAGCGTATATATAGAGACCTCTATCACAAGGAGAATTACAGTAGGCTGCAGCGTGAACAAACAGTATGCGTCTGCTCGTATGGTAATGATTCATATCAGTTTTACAAGGTTCTCAAAGTTAGTTAGCAGTCTACCGTAAAACAGAGACTCGCGTATCAAGAAACATGCAAGCAGTAGGACTGAAGGCTCGCGCTCGATTAACCTAATCATGGACGCAAGAGAGAAAGGGTAACAGTCATACCTTTCCGTCGGTACTTCCTTGTTGGCGTCTGGACCAACTGGGGAGGCGCCGAACCTTCGACGGAGAACTCAATAAAAGCTTGTTCCTGATTGGCCGTCATAACCACGTGACTTACTCCACGCGCCACATGATTAGCTATTCGGCGTGATGGGTGTAAGTGTAATCGGCATTGGATATTAGGCCGTTACCATGGGTACCCTTCGTGTGTTGAACAACGAAAGTTAAAGAATCAAAGCGGCAGAAAGTAGACCCTCTGGCACTTCTTTGTTGTTTCGTATCCGTGGGGGGCGTGTCCAGAGCTAGGTCTCTAAATATTCCCCTGGGTCCTACCTCACCGTAGCGTTTTTTGGTGTAAAAGTTACACGCTCAGAGAGCAGTCTGTGCATGGAGACAACTTCCTTAAGAAACACAAGCTCCATTAGGTGGGCAAGCCTGTCCTACATGCTACCAGTGATTGGTATGCAGAATCTGAATAGAGCCTACTCCCTCTAGAGACCCAAGCCCCATTAGGTGGCAAGAGCCTTCTGTACACAATCTGTGCATTGCCCTTCATAGAGAACCACCTATCTCCAGATAGACAAGCCCAATTAGACGTATGAGCCACTACTACATAGGAGCTGGACTCTCTGTGCTGTCCTTCACAGGGAGCTCCCTCCCTCTACATACTTAAGCATGGGGGTGAATGTGTATGTGTGCGTGTGCAGCCCCCCACCCTGATAAAACTACTGGCCTCAGCTGTGTGTTTCATTTTTAAAATGTGATGTTATGAGTTACATTTAGATAGATAGATAGATAGATAGATAGATAGATAGATAGATAGATAGATAGATATATAGATAGATAGATAGATAGATAGATAGATAGATAGATAGATAGATAGATAGATAGATAGATAGATGTCCTTCCGTTTGACTATGCTCTTTCTTTGTGTGTGCTGTGTTTTCAATAATGACTTTCTTTTGGCCTCTGATGACTCATTCCTCAGAGGTAAAATGAGTCACCAATGACTGTTTAACAGTTACCACAGCTACCAATGCTTCCCTAACTGCTAAATACTGTTTCTAGATAACTATTAGTAGTAGATAGATAGATAGATAGATAGATAGATAGATAGATAGATAGATAGATGTCCTTCCGTTTGACTATGCTCTTTCTTTGTGTGTGCTGTGTTTTCAATAATGACTTTCTTTTGGCCTCTGATGACTCATTCCTCAGAGGTAAAATGAGTCACCAATGACTGTTTAACAGTTACCACAGCTACCAATGCTTCCCTAACTGCTAAATACTGTTTCTAGATAACTATTTAGTTTTAAGTATAATGCTAACAAATATAAAGCATTGGAAATGGAATTTTGGTTACATGTCCAAAATCCATTTTGTTGCATTCGTAAAAAAGGTAGTAAAACACGTCTTTTTAAAAAAACAGTCTTTTCTCTGTTTTGATTAGGTCATCTTGCATATATCAAATCACAAGATAAAATGTTTTATTGTGATCTCAGTTTGTGGCAGTGGGATTTTTTCCTCCCTTTATGTGCCACTGTCATTACAATACGTCTTTAAGAGTTTGTTTGCTGAGAGTGTACCAGGGAGATGACTTACTTTTACCTACTTTTTTTTACAAGGGTTTCCATATGGTCTAGAATGCTCTTTAGAGTTTGGTTTTAATTTTGTACAAGGATAGTAAACTCATCATGCTAGAGGTGTTACATGAGATCACCGTTTTCTTGAAGTGTACTGGGCCAATGATATTTAAATGAACAGTGGTTATATTGGTTTTATGAACGTTATAGCCAGTGGAGGAGGACTGAGGTTGAGTGGAGAAGTCGGTGATTTGACCAGTCTACTGGGCATGGGTCCCGGATATGGACTAAATCTTGTCTGCTGACAACGGCATCAAAGAGAAATCTTTTCGGGTGTGTGCTGTATGTGGAATGTGGGTGAGTGGGTTAGCTTCTAAAAAGGCTAGTATTTGATTAGTAAATGTATTAAGCTCATCTTTTCATGGAATATTAAATCCATAAAGTAATGAGTGGTTGGGTGGAGGGAGCAGGTGATGGTTCATACATTCTATACTATAAGGCCATTGATCGAGATATTCCAGTGTTCTAGAGGATTATAGATCATATTTATTTTACATGGTTTCTCTTTCTTAGAGATTACGTTAAAAGTGAGCTATTTAAAGGAGTTGATATATTTTTTTTAAAGTTCTTACACCTCAAAATTATTTTTTGAAGATGACAACTACTCCATGTGTATTTGCGGGTCTCTCTCTCTTTTGCAGAATGCTACATCTAATAAGGAGTAGTGTATCCAGGAGTATTTGAATCATGTCTCAGTGACTACAATAAAGTCCAAATCTCTTTCATGGAGGATGATTGAAATATCAACATTATCAGAGTTAGCTGAACTATAATTTGTGAAAGCACAATTCAGATATGAACTGCAAATGTCATAGTTCTACCACAGTGGTGATGGATCTGGGACTGGCTGATCCAGTGTTTGCAATGCATTGTCTAGGTTTATGTGTAGGTTGAATCTGCTGATTGTGACGATTTGGGATCAGCTGGCTGAGTGGATTTGCTGTGTAAGGCTGTGTTACCTGTGTGCTTTCCTAGAGATGACTGTTCTCCAACATCTCATCACTCAAAGTGTTCCCAGGTGTTGAGCGTAGTTTCTGTAGACCCAGCTGGCTGAAATAATGTCAAGTATTTCTTAAGAGTACCTAATGCTGACACCAGAAGGGGGATCTTTTTTTTTAGCAATGTGGCATAAGTTTGTTGATCTGTGGAATCAAATGTTATATATATTGTGTAATTGTGGGACTTTCGCATTACTCTAGTTTTATGCAAAATTCCTCAAAATGTGCCATTTCACTCAATTAGCTCAATTTGCAGTAATTTGCTGTAAAAATATACTGCGGATGCAAAGGAACACAAAGTGCGAGAGGCTGCTGTTTGCAATGCTCTTGTTAAAAAATCGACATTTGGATGCATTTTGCTCTAAAATATAGAGCAACATGACTGGTTTGCACATCATATAATTGCATGTAATTTTGCCATAATATGGCGTAATTAGGCGAAACCTAATTATATATACGTTCAGACACCAATTCTCAGCAGGAATAATCTGATGTCATCATCATCAAAGCTTTATTTCGATATGCAAGATATCATAAAAGCACATACAAAATATGAAAACCACAATTCATAAAATGTACATTTTACAAAGTAGGTTACATAAAATAAAATAATCTGATGTGCTAATAATGTTCTTGGTGTACCAGATGCCTGGCACTGGCTCAGTTCGAGTCCATTTGGCCCCTCAAATCCAAAATAAGATGAGATTTCATATAGCTGCCGCCTACCACCCCATGCGCCAAGAATTAAAGACAAAGTGGTGACAGCTGAGGTAAAATGAGTGAAGGTTAGTACAAAATGGCGCAGCCTTGACCATTTTAGGTTTGAAAAGAAGTGCGCCAATTTCCAATCATCTGCGGCAACTGCACTATCTACCCATAATTCAGAGAAGTCTTTTTAAAGCGTTCTGCCTCTGCCACCAAACGTTGCACTGTTCAATAATACATTATTTCTGCTTCTTTTCAGTGTCTGTCTTTTAGAAGACTGGTTTAACAGGTGCCTGTGAACCTCTTTTTGAGGTATTTGTGCGTGGAATAAATGCAGCATTCTTTCATTCAAAGATAGGATATTCATCTAGTGGCTGAATTGTGCAATGTGAAACCAGAAAAAAAATAGGTATTAATCCGGGCTTCCCCACGTGACCAGATTGCGCGAACCCAGACCATTACTTTATGTGAGCGAGCCTCCTTTTTTCCTCATTATCACACAGGAGAGCACCTTCAAATATGTGAGTTCAGGATGTGCGCTGTACAATAAACGCTCTTGTGTTGGATTTAATAACCTATAATGTGGCTCCCGCTATAATAAGAATCTAGGCCACATGTAAAGTGCACATGACAGCTGACTGTTCGCTAGCGGCATTGTCACAGGGCTGGGGTTATGAATAATTCCACGTTCTCGTTTAAAAGCTCTCACTTTTAATATTGAGATTATGTTATTTACTAAGATGAAAAACTTGCTGATGTGAAAGGATTACACTTTTGAATGTTGAAGAAGCTTTACCATATTTTTAAGTGCTGTTTGTTGCGTCAATAAATACCAAATATTTTCATGGCTTGGCTCGTGCACTGTTTTTTAGAGCCATAACAGAGCATTGATTGGCTCGGCTGTGGCTCAGCCCTCCCTGTTAATTTGTTGGCTCGCCCACCTATAAGCCCACAAGGCTTTCTCTGCGCCCTTCCTCTCTCCTGTCGGTCTTTTGACGCCCTTGCGGCTCAGATAAATGGAGAAGCCGGCGAGCTGCTATAGGCCACGGTGATTAAAGCTCGTCCTCGCCGTCCTGGGCTTTAAATAGCTGGTCGCTGTGCACAGCAGTGAAGGACCCGGCACACTCAGCGGCACTCCGCTTGTGGCGGCACAAGGAGCGGGCCGGAGGGGGGGGTACGGCTGGGGGATGGTATATTTAGCAGAGAGTGGTGAGCCATTAATGGCAGGAAATGATCCTGTAACTCCTTCCGGGGTCCAGTGGCGTAAACACAGACCCCCTCCTCAGCACAGTACTATGGCCGGAGAGCTCCCGATTGAGTCTGGAGGGGGCCCCTCCATGTACCTTGCAGGGGGGTCTACTCAAGTTTCGTTACACCAGTGGTGTATGGTGGTGAACTTCACATGATCATAATAAGAAGGGAATATGTTAGTACACACTATGTGCTTTAGGAAGGACACAGATACATGGGGGGGGGGGTCCAGGAGAGGGTTACCAAGGTGGGGCAAGGGCTCCCCCCAGTGACATCACAGCTGCAATCTCCCCTGGCCGCCCACCGACCCTCCTCTGCTTCCGACGCACCACTAAAAACACTTGGCGCCATAGGTTTGCATCACAATCCCGCCTCCCCTTGACACAAACTGTCAAAAAACGGGACTGGGCTGCATAACTTTTACTGGGCTGCATAACTTTTATTAATCTGTGTCTTTTAATTTAGACACTTTGTGCATCAACCAAAATCGTTCATTTGTTGACAAAAAATCGACTTCTAATTTATTCAACACCTTTGTACCTTCTGTCTATTGCACCTGGGTGGGGACCTCTGCTTCCTGCACCTCCTGCCTGTAAGCCTCCGGCACCAGTAGAGTAACACCCTCCTGCATCCCTTGTAGGCAAGGAGAGCCCCACCGCCCCAGAGGACCCACTCCAATAGCTGGAAATGTGGACAAACATCAATGAAAGTGTCAGCCTCCTATCATTCTTTCGTGGTGTTTGAGAAGTCTGCCGACTCCAATGCTCCCATGATAAGCTTGCACGGAGAGATTTTGCTTATCAGTGGTTTGCGTGTGAGATGAGACGAGGGGAGATAGGCGCGTTGGACCGAGAGGGTGGCATGAAGCCCGGATTGGCTTAAGAACAGACTGCCACCTCACAGGGTTGAAAGGGAATGTGTGTCAGCAAGATAAAAAGGGAAAAGCTTGAAGAAGGACATATTTGACTTGGCAGGGGTTTCCCCAGGGCATGAATTACTCAGATCTGGAGCGAACAGTGTCCGGATGATTCACGATCCAGTTGTTGGTAAGTGGAACAGACTGACTACAAATTTGCAGATCCCTTGGCAACATGTGACACTGTACCCCACCCATGTTCCACCAGCACCCTAAACACCTACAAATACATTGTAAATGTAAATTGATACTTGTATAGCGCACTTCTCACCCGCAAGGGTCTCAAGGCGCTTGTACGAATACTGCTGTGGAACCCATCCTGGCTTTCCCTGTGAGGTGTCCACTCCTGGGCACCCCCAAGGTGGAGGCCAGGAATCCTTAGCGTTGTGGGGGCCGTTGTGGAGATTAAGCAAGCTATTGGCCAGAGTTGCAGAGTGGGACTCCATGATTGGAATAGGCACTGAGGCGAGAATTATCAGGTCAGTGGAATGTTTGAGCCCAAGAACCGCCGAGGCGGACATTTGAACCCTGGTCCTGGCTAGACCTCTGCATCAGGGTCTGCCGCTCTAACCATTGAGCCACACTTCTTGATAGAAGAGAGCTTAGATGGTTCTCCATATGGCAGAACTGAATTCCAAAGCAGGTGTTCTATGTCCACCCTCAATTGCAGTGTGGCAATGCAACCCTAAAAGCTCCTGAAAGTCCCATGAGGCTCTCTAGAATACGACCAGAAACGTGGTGCTCTCTGTATGCAACTGCATCTGGAAACCTCTGTATTGCCTATCTCCCCAATTTAATATTGACCATCCAGGATTCGTAGCCCCACCACCTTGTGAAACTGAAACTCTAAAAACGTAATAAACCTCCTAAACATAGCCCTCCTCGCCTTCACTTTTTTAAACTATATTTCACCCCCACACCAGTAGGGACATCCCAAATGATTGTCACAATACAAAAACTATATATTTTGCAGAGAATGATCTTGGTATTAAAAACAAAGCAAAATGTCCAGTGGCAGCACCTCCGCTAAGGTGGAGGAGCGCCGCCCCACTTCTATTTCAGGAGTGCCTAAAAGAGAAATAAAATAATAATATCAGGACGTTATTATCATTTAATTTTTCTATGCGGCACTCGGAGTCAGGGCGGGGCTGGGCTCTGTGACGCCAGGGCAGAGTGAGGAGTGGTTTGCACACCTCTAAGTGTGCATGACGGTTTGGCCGGCCCTTTCGGGCCTTCCATACCGTCATGCGCACTTAGATTGTTCTCCACTGGGCTGTGTTGCACAGCCCTGTGGAGAACATGCTCAGCCGCCCAGGCACTGCCTGAGCGACAAGACAGGCAGCTCAGACCAGTCATGATGTTACTCATGCAGCGTTGCAATTGGCTGGGAGAGTCCGGAAGCCTGGGTGCTTCTGGTGCTTGGAGCCGATCTGTAGAGGACAGAGGAGAGGCGTGCGCCAATGCGGAGAAGGTAAGCTTATTTATTTATTTATTTACCCCCCCCCCCCCCACCCCCCCCGTTCCAGCATCCCTGTTTCGAGGCAGCCCCCACTAAAAATGTCTGCTATACTACGTCTGCTGAAGCACATTACAAAAATCCTGCAGACTTTGGTGCACCCTCCAGTTATGTCTCGGATGGCCTATGGCAATATCCACTAACTGGCAATCCTGAATGCAGAATTGCCCACCTGACATCGGTATATAACTCTGCCAATTGGATGCGTGGTTCTTCTGCATCACTCGCATCACTGGCTTCCTGTGGAATGCCTGACACACAAAGCACCCAACCCAAACATACCACATTACCTTTTCACCATCATGGTCCTCTCTTGTCGGCTCACGCACGCTTTACAATTGCCTACGCCGGAAGACACTGAAGTCCTAGAAGGCACAGACTTCTATAAATGTGCTCCCTCTAGGGTGTCCAAGTCACTCCATGGCATTACAGACACTGTTGAATGTATCTGTTAACCTATCATTGATTCAGGTGTGCTACTCCAATTAGTTCAGTAGAACACCCATAATCTAGTCGTTTTTCACATGTAAGTCCAGAACTGAAAGCAGTGTCCATGGCTACCTGGAGGGAGGAGGCTGCCCTAGCTCTATGTGGCTACCTTTCCACTCACATTCTGGAGATATTAATAGCAAACCTCCCTTTTTGACAGTTTACTCACTTGTAAGCAATGGCCATTCTATTGGTCCATCTCAGCAGCCAGTAGAACTCTCTACCTGAATCACTTCGGCCTTTGCTTTGTCAAGGGACATGCCTAATAGGTGTGATCCTTTAAAGTCCCCCTGATGCCACTGTATCCGATTTCTTTCCCTAGCCATATGTTACTCAGCATGGGTATGACCCTATCCCAGAACATTCTGATCCCCTGCTAGCTTTCTTGCATGCAGCCTCCACTTGAGGCTAATATCATGCATAACACCACTACTCCCCAACCAATCATTGCTTTGGGGGGCTCCAGCATGACACCCCTGGTCAGTGAGCTCCATCTTTGTCTCCCCTGAACTCCACAGGAACAGCCTCCATGGTTTGGCTTCTTTTGCCTTCACCTACCTCCAGTATATACTTTCTAGATCAGGGACTCCATCAGCATTTGCTATTCTGCTGCCCGCCCCACTGTTTAAGTAATTATTTTGACAGCTCATGCACAGAAGGACCCACACAACTCTTCTTTCCTGAAAAATCATCCCACAAAAATGTTTATCTGATTTACTAATAAAAAAAAATGGTGAAATGCCTGTTTTACTTCTTTTGCTGAAAAGTAATTCAGCAAAATTAATAATTTGCTGGGGTTTGTTCTCCGTAAATGCCATAATCGCTGATCATTTCTGACAGTTTGCCTTGAATTTTTCAAAGTTTCTCACACAACTTCATGCAGAGTATACAGGCAAAGCATTGGCATTTCTTTCAGCTCATTACATAATATAATTTCTCATCTTTTAATTTCAAAGTATTTTTATTGAAAATATAATTTGCATATACAATATAATGCAGTTTGACAACCGGCACGCGCTCCACTCGCTTTGTGCATTTTTGGCTGCTTGATGCAGTGTCCCCATCATTTTGGGAGGTGCCCTTATGCCCCACACTCTAATAACATCCACTGCTCTGGCGTTTGATAAGACCGAGGTAGGAGCTTTATGAAATCATAAACATAGAATACAGAAAAAATAAAATAGACACACATTTATTGGGCTGCAGGCTCTCAACCTCTTTTCTGTCATAGATAGAGACGAACTGTGATCTCACTAGTGAGCACTGCAGCTTATTTCATTCCTTGCTTCAAAAGTTGCCCTGTCCAAGATTTTAAATTAATTAAAACAAGGTGATTCACTGCACATATATTATTTTCTATTATGATCTGCTATGTTTAAGGAATGACACATTGTATAAGCTTTTCCACCATATGAATCCCACGTTGTGCAAAGAGACTTTGTGATGGTGAAAGACACGAGATCAAAGAATCAAGGTAGCATTGTGAAATGCAAACATCTTTGCAACGTGCACAGCCACTGGTGACATTTTCTGCAAATTGCACAACAAATTCACATGGAAATGTAATTCACGAGGAAATGTGTCATTGAACTGCTATCGTTGAACCGCCCAGTGTGTGAACGACAACTGAGGACTTTATGTGGACTAGCTCGTGGTTCCATTGACCTCGGCATACTTCCCATGCCCTATTTTACAGGGCGCCATTTTGGGGCGTTGCACCCAGTGCCGGTCCTAGGCCTTCTGAGGCCCCGGGCGAAAGGGAAGATGCGAGGCCCCTCTAATTGCATATTGCGTCACAAGAAGGGACATGACAGAAAGTGACTTCGCAGCACTATTGATCTTATTTGGCATCACTGAAGCAAACTAATGTGGATATCAGTAACCTGGACAAAAAGTAGAGGGGATGGAAAACAGGTGAGCAAATATCCATGAGTGTAACACTTGCCTGCTTCTTTAATGATTAGTTGGACTTGCAGCAATGTTTGTAGTAATATCAGATAAATTAAGAATAAAAACCAGCTCACCAGCCAATAAAATCAGTCCGCAAATAGCCACAAAACCACAGACAAGTATTGGCACAGCCCACCAGCAAATAAAATCGGCCTACAAACAGCCCAAAAAAAACCAACCTATGCACTGACCTGTCGGGCCAGCCTTTAGGGCCTGGTTCGCCTGTCACCATTCCCACCCCACTGGCCTCTCGAGTGCGGTCCTATTAAAAGGCATCACTCCCACCAAGTATATATGGTTTAATAGTCCAAAATATCATAAGGTTCCACATTTAGCAATTGTATTTCTAGCCATATACAAGTGTGCATTACAAACAGACATACTTAGCTTGCTCATGGCAGTGTTGTTAGTTAGATGGAATGGAAAGTTAGTTGTGGTAAGGGGCTTATCGTGGAAAACAGTAGTTGCCCATATGAACATACGTCCACCATTTATAAACTTGTTCAAGAAATTAGCCGCTTGCTAACACAAATGGACCAGAGTTGAACAGTGGCTTTTTTCCCCCTCCTTTTAGCTCTTGCAAAGCCCAACCTTTATTGGACAGTGTGAAACTACAACTCCCAGTATGCATATTTGCCACATAATACATCATCTGCTGCATAATCTGATGATTTTTACTAATAAATTGTTTATAGCTCAAACGGATCAAAAGTTACTAAAAATGTTTCAGTTATGAAATAGTAAGGCTGGGAAAGAACTATAACGAGTCTCTGTGAAGTTACATCAAAGGCAATAATGGGTGGTACTGCTGCAGAGGTAAGATGTATTTTTTTCATGGTGAGTGCAAAAAGGGAGACCCGTCTTGGCACCTGCATATAAGAACTGCCATTGCTATGCACTGGCAAGACCTGGCCCACTGAAAGCCCTGCATATAAGTCCCCATTATGTTCTGTTTGTAAGCCAAGGAACATGGTCTCCTTCTCAGTTAAATTACTCTACCAAATAGGTGTCCTGTTCAAGAATAGGAACAGAAACACGTTTGGCCCAGAGGGCTGCTCTTCGGGCAAAGATAAAGTAAAGTTTGTCTGGGATGCCTGCACGCCAGATTGCAACCGACTCTCTGCTTCGGAACAGAGATGCAAGGAACATAGGCATGTCTATCCTTTAAGCGTTACAGCACAACTATAAGGCAGAGGGGCATAGCTGCCGAAAACTGCGCAGTTACACACTGTTCAACATGCGTGAGTGTGAGTAGCTGAGAGCAGTCACTGATGAATGGCTTCATCAGTGTTAGGTCATGTGCCTTCTTTCAGGCACAACAGGGAATAGAGGGGCATGGGGTGGATATACATACAGACATGTGGGGCACAAGGAGATGCTTTTTGATTGAATGATGGGGAGGGCTTAGCAAATAATATGGCCTGTGTCCTTCATCACTGGGTTTTACGTATGGCTAACTGGAGTATTGGTTATAATATGCAGGCATCTCTTCTTGGTTCGGGTATAAAGGTACATACAAGTGATATTGTGCCTGGATCAAGCTACAGTCTTGGTACTTAGGATTGAATGTACTTTCGGCCATTTGAACCTGAAACTAAAATATAGAGTTATATAATTGCATGTTACCTTTTTCAGCTCCCTATCTATCGGAGCCACCATAGCGAAACTTGTGCCTTTTCAACTCAAAGAACAATAGCACCCATCGAACACACAACTGCCTACTGCGTACCTCTTCTGTTACATGCACGCAGAGTGATGTCTTACGCATAGTTGCCAAGATTTAAAATTGCTATGTGTGACATTTTCATAATTTCAGTGTAATTATGAGTGACATTTCAATGACTATGAGTGACAGTTTCTCGCGAGCAAAATGAAGACAGGGAAACAAAAATATCTGAAATTATACAGATTTGAGCAACAAGAAACTCCAACAAAAAGTTAAAACTACAGCAAAGCACCAGAAATCATTGCCAGCCTATGGCCCCCTATCTGCCAGCAATCAATCAGGAGAACATCAGGTCTCCAGGGCCTCTCTTTGCCCATGTAACGTGGGACCCCCGGCCTAACAGGAAGGATGTGTGAGGCTTCAACATGAAGAAGACAAGTTACACAGGGATCCAGGTATCTCAGCTGCCTGTCACACAGTGTCAGTCAGCTGATTCGCAGGCAGACAGGCTGAGCACCATTTTCCATTATCCTCACAGGCTGAGGCCGGCTCAATAATCACCCATACAACATAGCCAAAATTGTCAGAACCTGTTAAAATTACCCTCATGTAGTTTTGAGACAGAAACTTAAGGTGGCCAGAATGTAAACACACACGCTTGTCACAGCCTAGGTCTCTACCAGGAGCCACGCCTGCAGCCATGCCAATGCAGAACTTCTGAGTCATGATCGGACTGGCAACCCACTGGCTGCAGGCAGCTGCCGATCACGGGCCTGCCATATGGAGAGTAAATTAACATATAATGTGCCCGAGCCATGAAAAAAATGGCAGAAATGCAAATGGACTACGCTTCAGCATTATCTTAATAACAAAGTGTAGTGGCTCTGCAAACCCTATTTTTCAAAGTCAAATGTTAGCACCCATTTGTCAGAATTATTCTCTGCACTGTGACTGCAGACAAGCTGTCTTAGTTTGTTTTCTATAGCCAGATGTGGGGTTGGGCGCAGAGAATCTAATTGCCAGGCTGAACAGCTGACTCTGTCCCAGTCTTTTAGTATTGGTCTTTCAGAGGCACAACACAAGGCCGAAGTGTTACATAGGGTCTTCACAACACGTGATTTCACTCCACTGACTCGGTCTCTGTTACTTGAAAAAATAGCAGAAATGCAAACAGGCGACGCTTCTGCAGGCAAGCAGTTACATGCACAGTAGTCTCTCCACACTAGTGACTGATTTAATGTAATAGTTGTTTACCACCTGCATGCAGGTGGTGAGAAATGTGTAAAATAAACTGCCCCCTTTCTTAAGTCATTGAGAACAACTGCATTTGTTTTCACATTCATGTCCCAATTAATTCCAACAAACTACGTTTTAAACAGATCTGCAAACAAACATATGGCGATTGCTTTTCAGGAATATGTATTTCTATATATTTACCAAGGCGTTAGACCGCACGACATACACAGGGGCACAGTTGCAGTGCTGAGAGGTGCTTACAACCTGGGTCGTCCTCGAACAGCCTCTTCCATGCGTGCGCACCATTTCATTTATGAAGTGCCTCTGAGGTCCAGCCGGAGCCCAGGCGTGCGTGCGTGCGCACCATTTAATTTATTGTAAGGGGCAGAGTGGCGGGCGTGCACACAATTGAATTCATAATGAATAGTAAAAGAGGCTTGTTGAGTGAGGGGGCCCTGGAGCGCGGGGGCCCCTCTCCTGCCTCGGACAGACTCACTCACCTGACCTGAGGGCTGGCCAGCAGCTTCAGTCTGAGAGGCAGGTGCGAGCGGGCAGCACAAAAGGCAGGGCAAAGAAGCTAGCAGGGCAGCAGGGCTAGTAAGAATTTAAATTAATTCCCGGGCCGGTGATGGTCCTTTTCAGTCTCTGGTGGTAGGCGTGGCGTGGCTGGGTCCTGGATGCCTCCCTCACCTCAGGCTCACAAATCTAAGCGCCATTTAATTGTAATGCGCATGTCTGACAAATTCAAATGACATCGGTCATCAGCCCCTGCCCCACCCTGAAGACTGAGCAGACAAATGGGCGCCGCCCCCACCCACCACAGTGTAAAATTAATTAATAAAGAGCCTCAGTCAGCGGCCTGGCCGGGGCCCGTGTACCATTTCGTGTATGTGTGGACCTTGCTTGAGCAAATCACTTCATTGCCCGCCCGCCCCCACCAGTTCACTATTTACACATCACGCAGGATAACGCGTGAAGAGTTGGCGTGTAACACAAACACGTTTTTCAATATAAATAATATTATTAAAACAAAGGCACAGATATATTGCAGGTTGTCTTGTTGCCACCCTTAGTCACTGGATAAGTCATTATGGCCCTAAAGATTCAGAGGCCGCACCGACCCCCCCCCCTTCCCTCCCACTGCTTGCGTGTGCAACTGCGACCATTTAATTAATTAAGAGCTGGAGCCCTCTGTGGCTTGCGGAGTAGTGTGAGGGGGGCCCCTTGAGCGAGGGAGACCTGGAGCGGGGCCCCCGAGGAGTGCATGCGCACCATTATATTAAGAGGCCATTTAATTCATGAGGCTTGCCGAGTGTGAAGGGGCCCCTGGCGCCCCGCCCCTCGAGGAGTGGGTGCGCACCATTATGTTAAGAGGCCGCCAGTCGGCCATTTAATTCGTGAAGAGGCTTGCCAGGGGAGCGTGAGGGGCCCCCAGGAGAGCTAGGCCCCCCGCACTGAGGGGACTGCGGGGGCCTTTGTTACGCCCCTGTTCATGTGGGCGGCCGGCGGCCCTGTGACTTTTCACTGCGGTCTGCAGGGGCCCCCCTGAGCGCGAGGCCCTGGGCAGCTGCCCATACCGCCCATGCCTGGGACCGGCCCTGGTTGCACCCCTTGCCACTTACAGGGGCTGTGGTGGCATTACCAGTACTTTGTGAACGACAGTGCAGAGACACTGGTCTGCTGTGCAAGTTGGGCCTCTAACTCCGCATTCAAAGCTCCTCACAAAGATTCGCTTAAGGAATCCTCCCTCGTGAATATTGATGAGGCGGGATTTCTGTGAATCTCTCTGATTGGCCCATGTGTGCCGCGTGAACACCTGGCACAACAACTGGTCTCATTGCAGATGCTGGGCAAACATATTACTGTGTTGCGACTCTGTCAATGATATATGTGGTCTATTATTTCATGCTATTTTTGAATTACACTTATAATCCTTTAGCACCCTTCTAAGAAACTCCAGGATCTCTGACTAATTTTAGGCTTAGGATACTGAGTTATATATGAAAATCGACACCCTGAAAGATATATTTATACTTCTCAGGATTCTTGGGGGTTTTCATCGTGGAGGACTTATTATCTTCTTAAGCCTAAACCACTTAAAATAGAGTTCCTGTTGGTCTGTTCATCTCCCTGCTCCTAGCTGGAATATTCACGGCTAAATTCATTTAAAAGTCGAAATCCCCCACTGTTCCACTGTATGAACATGAGAGCCAACATGAATACATTCATCCTTAGCTAAAAGGGGGCAATTCCAACTTTGATTTCTGAGACGGATACAATCTTATATCCCTGAAAGTGATTTGAAAACAGTGGTGCAAAGTTAGTCTATGGCAAATCTTTACTCATAGCCAGCTTTTAATTTGAGCCGGTGGTTGAAGGTGGGGCCCACCAGCACTCATTTTTGGGCACAGGTTTTTAGTTTTCAGAATCAGTCACTGACCCAGAACAGCAGAGAGAAAAAGGCAGAAAAAATTGGAAGAGAAAGACTGGAAAATATTGAAAAGAGAGAGAACAACCATTTGCAATGCAACAGGTCACACATTTGCGAGAGTTTGAGCTATTGGCGTTGTAAATAGCAATGCCTTTTATTCATGTTTTCTTTAACCCCTCCCCTGCTGGTGACGGAACCACTCCGTCATCAGCCGCAGTCGCGCTGCGCTGATGACGGAGTGGTTCAGTCACGGCCCGCTCGGCACGCCTTCGCGGCGCGGATTCCGCACCTGCGCTGAGCGTTCCATTGAGCGGGCGGGGCCATCACGGAACGGCTCCGTCATGAGCACAACGCAACCGCGGCTGGTAAAGGAGTGGTTCCGTCACCAGCATGCGCCCCGCCGCGCGGCAGCCCCGCCCCCTTAGCACTGCGGCAGAATAGCCGCCGCAGTAAAGGGGTTAAAACTTGCAAGCGGGGCGTAATCACCCACTATGTATATATGCATTTATAATGCCAATAGCTCAAACTGTCGCAAATGTGAGACCCATTGCCTTGCAAGTGGTTTTTTTTAGTTGTTAAGGGTGTCCCTGTTCTCTTCAGTTGCTGCAATTGAACTCCTGTTTGAAAACAACAATGATTAAAAGTAAAGCATCGCGTCCTTGGTAACACGGAGTCCTATTGGAAGCGTACCTGGGGATTTATTAGACTGTGCATGGCGGCATAAACACGTGTTGTTTGTTAATTTAATAGATGCCAGTCACACCAACATAAAAACGAGTCTTCTTGCTATTTTGTGATTGGATTGCATAGGATTTATCTACTATCTGGACAGACGTCTTCTGTAGTATCGGGTTGGTTAACATGTAGTTCCTATATTCGACATGCATGTTTTATTGACCACACTTCATTAATACATGAAGCAATGTCTTTTTTCTGCAAAAGTAGAGACGGTGCAGACACCTTGTGTGGCTGAATAATGCCAAGTGGAAACCTAGGCTCAAATCACAGATTCCCACTTAGCCAAATTGTGTGATCCTGGGCAAACCGCGCTACAGTGCCTCGTGTTTCTTCGCTGCCAAATTTGGGAACAACCAGAAGTGATTCTCTTCAGGTTATGCACTGTCGAAACTCCATTCATATATGTTTAAAGATACTAAAATGTTTATCATATTTTTTAAGATACTAAAATGTTTCTCAGTATCTAATGAGGCCAGACTGTAGGCAGGGCTGGGCCAGGTACTAGGGTGTGCATATGATTTTTCTTGGTTGCCCCACTGTATGTCCACTGTTGTTGTATTTGAAGCACTGTGGAAATGTGTTTCTGCCCCTCTCTCATTTCTGTGCTTCATCTCATCCATGACGCATCTCATGTACATCATAATACGGTCCACAAAGACACCCAATAAAACACTGATTCTACCAACCAAGCACAAAAAAAGAATAACTGTTTACTCAATTGCCTAAAAAGCGCTCTGAAGCCTCGCTTGTCATAGAAAGCGCTATTCAAAATAAAATACAAACATAAAATGATAATACCGCACTCACCTCTGCCCCTACATGCCATGCCCAGCACCAGCACATAGCAGGAGAACCCTCATCAGTAACCGGGTGGCGAGCCCCACGTCCGCCCACCCTTCAGCTTCTGTGAACACCGTGTGAGCTGTGACGCTGGCCCAATCGGCCCAAGTTTGGCCAGTAGGAGGCAGTCCTGATTACACCCAACACACAGTCCTAAAGTCACCGTCCAGAAACAGGAGCAGGAATCGAGGCAAAGACAGGTGAGGCACAGACAAGAGTAAGGAGCCTCTCCTGTGGCCCAGCAGCAGGGGCAGGGGTTGAGTCCCAAATGCAGGGAGTGTGTCCTAGGCCCAAGAGCAGGAAGAGGACTGTCTGTCCGGGTAGCAGTAACACCAGCCTGCACACCAGGAGCAGGACACTGACAGTGCTTCGGGAGGACTAGCTTTGATGTGTGTTAGCTGTGAATCCTGAAGCACCTCGCCAGCACTAGCTTTGCTGCGTGGTGGCTGTGCAGCACCTTGGCAGAACTAGCGTAGTTGTGTAGAGCTTCGGCACGACTAGCTAAGCTTTGGGGTGGCTGTGCAGGACCTCTGCTGGACTAGGTTAGTTTGTGGCACTTGAGGGAGGCCCGAGGTCCCTGCAGGGGACCCCATAGGAGGGCAAACCCCGTAGTAGGGCGCAGGGAACCGAGGCCAGCCCAGGGGAGGGAGGGGGGGGGGGGGGCGGGGTCATGCAAGGATAGGCCAACCCCTTTCCCGGGACGGTTATAGGGGAGCTCCTCCCTCCTGGCGCCCTCTTTGCTGCTGCCCCCTCCATCGCTCGGTCGTGCAGGCTGCTCCTCGCCAGCCTCAGGCCCCTTTAGCCCCCTTAGGCCCCCTCCCTCACTCCCCCACAACACCGGACGCGAGGCCCGCAATTTCTGCTAAACAAAAGGTAAGGGATCGACAGGCCTCCCCCCGGGCCCCGTCCTCGGGATTACCCGAGTCGACAGGGCTCCGTGGTTCCACCACGGGGGAGCCCAGTGATCCTATCTTGTAGCGTGCGGGGTCTGTTTTTTGTGTTGTACGGGCGGATGGAGCGGTAGCGTTAAGTGGCGCCGACGGGGTCAAGGGGTTTTATTAAAGTAGTGTAGCGGTAGGACGGGGTAAGCCATGTGGTCCGCGCCACGAGGGAGAGGCAGTGTTTTAATGGCGCCATTGACCTCGGGGAGCGTCAGTGAAGGTATCGTTGTGGTGTAGGCAACAGAATTAAGTAACGGGGAGCGATACGTGGCTCCACCGGAACTGCGAGCGGGAGAAGCGCCGGGTTGCATTTAGAGCCCGCCCTTTTGTGGGGTGCGTGGTCTGTGGGCAGGCGGGGGACGGGGCTTTCAAGATGGCGCCGAAGGGGTTGAGTTGCGCTGCACCTTGGCGGCGATAGGTGTATTGTGGCCGGAGGGCAGGTATCGGCGTGAAAGTGTAACTTGTTCAAAAAACCCCGATGCATATTCAGGCACTCTGTGTACAAGTGGGGGAGCGGGCTGGTCGAGTCATGGTGGATTGCACACCCTCCCGCTTCCCCAGGCGTCCGATCCCCGCCCTCTTCCCCCCTTTTGAGGGCTTTAAAATGCCCGTTGTAACTGAGCAAAGGGCTCGTTGGCGAGTCACAACGCCGTAATCTAGGGCCTCAGGGGTCGGAGTGTGCTCCTAATGCGGTGCATATCCCCGGCCTGCCGCCCCACATTTATGAGCATGGCCCCCCCCCCCTCCGGTTGCCTGGGTGGGCCCTACACCGCGAGGCTGGTACATCGGGAGTCTTGGCAGGGGGGAGTGATGCTCATAGCAGCGAGTTAACCATCGCCGAGCTAAATAAGCTGCCGTTAATAGATCTGTTAAGTCGAACCTCCTCACTCGTTTAAACCCCCCCCCACTGGGGACGCTAAGCAAAGGGGGGGGGGGGGCGGTGGAGTTCCTCTCGGGGAACTCGTGGCCCAACAATGCCTCAGGGCGTAACACAAAATGCGTGAACAGAATGCAGCATGTGCCTCTAGGGCCCGCTCTGCGCACAAAGCAGAACGGTCCCGCACTCGGGGAGAGAGCACTGGGGGGGGCGGGCACCGGCAATGGGCCCCGACGCCCCCCCCTTCCCTGGCAACACTGCGTCATTCACCCGGTCTCTGGCGGGCGGAGGGCTCCTCATCGGCGCGGCTCCTCTGCTGTTTCTTCCCCGGACACTCCTAGGCTTCCTCAGACAGGGGGAAGCAGAAGGGAGACTGCCCTCGTCCAGGCGTCTTGTGCCGGTCCACGTCCGGGCGTCTTGTGCCTGTTTCCAGGGCCGCGCTGCTTGCAAAGAGAGCATTAGAATAAGCTAAATGACACAGGCCTTGATGTATAGCTAGTAATTGACATTTTAAACTCAGTTATTAGTCACGCGGCGGAACAAGTCAAGAATTCATAGTTTCTTTTCAACAATAGGGAGGAAATGTGTATGATTCAAGGTGCATCTCCTGCTGGAATTCATAATTGCGTGTTCCCCCAATTCTAGGCATTTAAGGATTGCAACATAACGGGACGGGAGTACAGTACCACCCCCTCAAGTGGAAGGTAAGAACTAAGATGGGGGGTTGGCCATTGAAGGGTTATGGGCAACGCAGCCGGGGGGGGGCCAGTGTTCATGGTCTGGTCCCCCTGGGTCGACGGTAGGGGGAGACTGCTGGTGACAGTGGGTGGGGCCGGGGACGTGGGATGGGTGCGTGCCCTCCAGGTCTCCGGTTGGCCAAGGAAAAGGGCTGGGGCTAATCCACAATGATGTTTATATCAATTCATACAGGACCCCGGCACTTGACAGGCGTCGCCGCAACGCATTCGCGGAATAGGGTGGTCTCAGCCCCCTCTCCCCCCCCTTTTCGTCCTAACAGTTCGGGGTTGCGCAGTAAGTATTACAAGGATCAAGAGAATGCAATCGTAGATTAAGGATATGGATGCATGAGGGAATTAGATCAGCAGTCACAACGTTTTTTCTTGCAGGAAGTGAGACCTAACACGATGTCAGAATTGAGACAAGGTGGTACAGGAACAAGGACGGCGGTTTCGGAAGCTCAAGCAGCACATGCGGCGATCTTCCTACAGCTAGTTGAGACGAACGGTGTAGCTTGGGCTACTAATCTACTTAAGGGCAACACGGCGAACCCTTGTGTGAACAATGACATTATTGCAGTCGATGAGGAGGACACAAATAGTGCAGGACACGTTAGAGCGTCCAAAAGGGTTAAGGTGCCTACGAACAAAGACTTTCCGCCCCCCCCCAAAAAAAAGTGCAGTGTTAACGCCACAGTCGCAGTAGTTCATGATGTCCCGAACACTTCAAACGTGTCGACTAGGGTCCAGGAGTTGCCTGGCCCATCAAACTTGCATGCTAGCAGGCATCCAGCAATGGAGTACGCTACTAGAAGCGATCTGGGTAAGATGATGTCCACATTGGAAGTATTCATGAGGGAGATGAGAGAGAATGTGATGCCTGGGCCCAATGGTGGGGTACGACCATCCAATGTGTGGGAAAGCGGAGCTGCTGCTCCTGGCGCATCGGGTGCTGCTGGGGGATGGCAAGAGGGGACCGACCTATCCAACATCGCACCTGCACCTCTGGGGCCTGGTCCAGCACTACCTGCTGCCCTCCCGGTGCCGCACATTGTACCATCTGCTACTCCGGCATTGCCCACTCCTCCGGCGCCGCAGCCTACGAGCCCGGTGTCCCCATCCCATGCTGTGCCAGAGCCCCTCCCCTCCAACTTAGCAGTGCCTGCTCCAACGTTGCCAGCCCCTTCTCCAGTGCTGCCAGGCGAGGAGGAGGTGCAATTCGACGCCCCTTTGTTGTCAGGTCGCTCCTGCCTGTCCTGGGAGGTCCCGCAGGCAGCGAAAGAATTAATATGGAAGAGAGAATTTATAGACATTTTCTCTTTACTCATGCTGGGTCAGCAAGGGGCAGATGTACGCAAGGCAGGGTTCAAAGAAGATGAAAAGAAAGTGAAATTTCAGGCCTGGCCGGAGAAAAGCATTGACAACTGGTTGGAAGCCTTTGCTATACTGTCCTCTGTAATTATGGAGAAGTTCAGCGACCAAGGACCAGCGTTAGTGCAGTATGGGAGGCTCATCCATAAGGAAGCAAAGAAGTGGGGAGGCGTAGGTTGGTTAGAGTACAACAGGGAGTTCAGGAAGAAAATGTCTAGATCTCCCAAGATGCGGTGGGATCATAAAGAGGTGGATGGACCATATGGGGTCCAGGGCGCTTCAAGGGGTAACTACAAACAGCAAGGTGCAAGAAACACAGGTGGGGTCTAATGACAAAAACAACACTGTGGCCCTGACAGAACGGAGGATGCCGTCCTTTCGAGGGGGAAAATTACAAAAAACAATTTGATGGACAGAGGGGGAGAGGTCAAAAGAAGGGAAGCGGGAAGTCACCTCCAGGGTCCTGCAGATTATTCAACGGTGGACATTGCCATTGGGGGAGATCCTGCAAATTCACTCATAAGTGTAGCAATTGTGGAGGGCAACACCAAGTGGGGACGTGTAGGTCAAATAAAGGACAAAAGCAAGGTAGTTACCAGGGAGGGAGAGGTGGGTCCTGGCAGAACAAGTAATTCACCCTCACCCTTAACCCGATCAAGTCCCCCACCACTTGCTCCTGCCCCCTCCCACCTGCACCCCGAGCCTTAACAAGACAAGCCCTGCCCGTAATACCCAAGAGTTGATTTCAGATCCGCTGGAGGGAGGCGCAGTGAAAGGGCCCTCGCCTATAGACCTAGAGCGAATGGTGCCACTGCTGAACAAATACCCTAACAGAGTTGACGGGAGATTGCTCCTGGGAGGTTTTGCTGAAGGTTTTGTCATACCGTATGTAGGGGTTCCTGTCGCCAGGGATGCAGATAATTTGAAATCCGCAAGGGACAATCCAGAGGTGGTGAGAGACAAAGTTGGCAAGGAACTCGAGCTGGGGAGGGTTGCTGGTCCATTTCCGCAACCACCACTAGACAACTTTGTGGTATCCCCACTGGGGATCGTACCGAAGAAAGAGCCGGGGACTTTTAGGCTGATTCACCATCTATCCTACCCCAACGGAGAGTCAGTAAATCACAATCTAGAGGAAGGGGTATGCTCTGTCTCGTATTGTTCATTTGATGTGGCCATGGACCTCGTGCGGAGAGCTGGGAAAGGGGCCTGGCTGGCAAAAGCGGATATCGAGTCTGCCTTTCGCCTCCTGCCAGTGCACCCGCTCAGCCAGAACTTACTGGGCTTCAGGCTGGGCAATGAATATTACTACGATAGATGCATGCCCATGGGTTGCTCCATCTCCTGCGCATTCTTCGAAGGCTTCAGCACCTTCTTGCAATGGGTACTTTAGGACGTTGAGGGAGTACAGGGCATAACACATTATCTGGATGACTTCCTGTTTGTGGGCAGAGCAGAGACAGCTGAATGTGCAGAGGCGCTGGCGAAATTTCAAAGAATGACTAAGTATCTTGGAGTGCCACTGGCCCCTGGGAAGACTGTGGGTCCTGCGCAGGCGTTAGTTTTCTTAGGTATCGAAATTGACACGTTAACAGGTGAGGCCGGGCTCCCGGCAGACAAGGTCTCTGAGCTAGCAGCACAGATAGAACAGGTGCTGGGGCGGGACAAGGTGACATAAGATGACATTCAAAGCTTGCATGGGAGATTAAGCTTCGCCACGAAAGTTATTCCAGCGGGTAGGGCATTTGCGCGCAGGTTGGCCAGGACAGCGGCAAAGATTAAGAGCAAACACCACCAAGTGAGGTTGAGTTTTGGGGTCAAGGAGGACCTTAAGGTGTGGGGGGACTTCCTTGAGCACTTCAATGGATCAGTGATATGGAGGGAACCCTGGACCAGCAGCTAGGAGCTGACGTTGTTTACTGACGCGTCAGGCAGGGATGGATTTGGGGCAATTCTTGACAAAGAATGGTGCGCGGCGGGGTGGCCCAATGCTTGGAGGAAGAAAAAGATCACCTTCAACATAACAGTTTTAGAACTGTTCTCAATCGTTGTTGCTTTCCACCTTTGGCCTGCCTTGCTGTCTGCAAAAAGAGTGGTTCTATGGTCAGATAATATGGCTGTAGTCCAAGCCATCAATACCCAGTCGGCCTCTTGCGCACTTGTGTTATGTCTACTCAGGGAGCTGGCCAAAGTCTGTCTTTACAATAATGTGGAATGCAAAGCTAAGCACATCCCGGGGGCTCAAAACACGGCTGCTGACGCACTTTCACGTTTCCATTGCAGCGGTTCCGAGTGGCGTGGCCACGGGCGAGGGAAGAGATGACGCCTTTCCCGGCTTGGCTTTGGCATCTGCTGCGCTGGCGCTGCGCATCAGAGAATTAGGCGAGATGTCATTGGCACCTAGAACGATGAGGAGATACCAGACTTGTGTAAAGACATTCTGCGGAATCATGGGCCCATGGGAGCGGGAGGCTTCGAGACAAGTGGAAAAAGTGCAGGCATTCATGGTTTGGGCGAAGGATGAGGGGAAGAGCCACTCATGGATGGCGGGGCATTTGTCTGCTATCGGGCACCATGCTCGCCTGTTAGGCCAGAAGGACCCTACGACGTTATTTTCAACTAGGGCGGCACTCAAAGGGTGGGCGAGAGTTATGCCCAAAGTGGCAGATCAGAGGACCCCCATAGATTATGACACTTTATAGAACTTGATAGACGCCTTGCCTACAGTTACAGATTCCGCTTATGAGGCAGCCCTCTTTGCAGTGACGTTTAGCCTTGCATTCTTCGGAGCATTTCGGATAGGTGAGCTAGTGTCTCGGTCTAAAAAAGAGGTCATCTCGGTAAGGGACGTACGTTCAACAGCGGAGTCAGCCGAGATCTTTCTACAAGCCTCCAAGACAGACCAGTCAGGCAAGGGTAGGAACATTACATTACAGCGCTTGGGTAACGACAATTACTGCTTGGTGGCCCTGTTGGCCATGTTCCTGTCCCGCCGCCCCCATGCAGACGGGCTACTGCTCATCCACGCCGACTGTTCCCCGGTAACAAAGTATCAGGTGGACCATGTGATGCAAGGGTGCTTATTGTTGGCAGGGGACACTACAAACGGGGCCAAGTTTAGTTCACATTCCTTCAGGATAGGAGCTGCTACCACGGCCTTTAGGGTGGGCCTCCCAGCCAAAGCAATTAAAAAAGTGGGTCGTTGGGAATCCAACTGCTACAGGAGGTATGTTAGACTATTGAGCGTGATACGCTCGGTGAGCAGACATGTGGCTAATGACGTTTAAATAATGTATATAACCCGTAAACCAGGACAAGAGTAAGACATTATGGTTCATAATTAGCAGCCAAGTGGTGTGTGTTTGACATTGCAGTGCTTTAAGTGTGTCAATAAACAACAATTTTCAACATACTGTGTTTTATTGCAGGGACAGAGGTATGGGTGTTGGGGCACTCTTATGTCACGAGACTGGCGAGATGGGTGAAGGCCAACACATGGAAGCATGGTTTTAACAACACAAACATATCATGGTTCGGCTTCCCTGGGATGCACTGGGCAGCACTGATAGGGACGCTGCGTAGATTATTGAAGGAACACAGGCAAAAGCCAAACATCCTGGTGGTGCACCTTGGGGGGAACGACCTGGTGGCATTAGGCAAGAGGCGTTTATTGGACACAATGAGGAAGGATTTGAGCATCTTGAGCGGCGAATTAGGACAGTGCAACATATACTGGTCAGAAATTTCCCCTAGACCTATCTGGCATGGAGCAATATCACAGGAGGCATTAGAAGTCACTCGCAGGTTGGTCAACGCAGCAATGCGCAAATTCAGCGAACAAAGAGGGGTAGGTTTCATCAGGCATGGCTTGCTGCACGCCAAATCCATTGGCTGCTGGGAATCTGATGGGGTACATTTGTCCAAAGTAGGCATGGTGATTTTCTTATTAGACTTGGGGGAGGCGCTAGAAACAGCCGGATGTAGATAAGGGAGGACTAAGGCTAGGTAGTGGGGGCTCTGGGCGCAGCGGGTGTCACGCCCAGGGCTGTGGATAAGGTACAAGGCGACCCCCTCATGCAGGACAGGTGCAGGAACAGGACCTAAAGCCCCAGTGCAAAATGCACAGCGCTGAGTCATTTATAAGCCGAGGGGCCCTTCTTGGGGACTTGGTTCAACGGCACCCCGTTAGTCCTTAGGGCGGTTGTAAGCCTGAGCAACCGGGGGTTTGCTAATAACGCCCCGCCTGGCTGGGCAAGGTGTGAGTTGACTCTCCCTTGTCTGGAGGGTGGGGCAGGTGGACGATAGGTCCACCGGTGGGAGGCTGGTGCCTCCCAGGTTCGACACCTGGCTAGGGCCATTGGTGTCCGCTTCATTGGCTCAACTTCAGGCGCCCTGCAACAAGGGGTTGCGGGGTATAGGGGGGTCGCCTGTCAGTTAACCCGCTCTGTTATTTGTATCACAAATAAACCTGCAACTTCTTATTCCCAACATGCTTGTCTGTGCATCATTTGGGTGGTGAGGGTTGTGGGACGAGGTGTACCGATACAACTACTATGGGCAGGACTAGCTTTGCTGTAGAGTTGCTGTGCAGTGCCTCGGCAGGGCTAACTTTGCTGTGGGGTGGCTGTGCACCCCTTTGCAGAGCTAGCTTTGCTGTGGGGTGACTGTACAGCACTTTGCCGGGCTAGCTTTGCTGTGGGGTGCCTGAGCAGCGCCCCAGCTGGACTCGCTTTGCTGTGGGATCACACCTAAAAACAAGACCTCACAGAACGCCCAACTGCGGGTGCAAAGCAGAACTCCCAGAACGGCAGCTAGCTCCTGCTTCAGCCTCTCGGCGCCGCGCCCGCAAACTGCCCCTAAGTTGCCTTAAAAGGGAGCGATTCTGAGCTGGAAGCGCTCACACACCCAGGAAAGAGCAGAGGCGGGCCGGCGCACTGCTTGCAGGAGTGAGACACTCTGACTGAGGCCAGCTCGCCCTTCTCACAGAGACCCTGCCCGGTGGAGCCAAAAACACTCAAGACTCCACGAGTGGACGGAATACAGAGAAAGAGTTCTGAGTGCTGTGTACTGTACAGAGAGAAGTACTGCAGGCCCAAGTGTGTCCTGGTCCTGTCCGGGCATGAGTGGAGGCATCAGGCAACAACAAAGTAGTCCCTACATTGAAAGATACTGCCCTGCAGCGTCAGGGAATTGTAGTTGGTTGATGCTGCTTCCTCCGAAAACGGAAGGAAACAGAAGTGACACATCGGCCCACCAGCCAATAATGAGCGAGTTAAAAAGAGCAATGCCAGATTTAAACCAATGGCAAGGGACAAAACAAAAAAAAACGCAATGGGTGGAGTTTCACCCTTAAAACAAATTACTTGATGCCTCGTAGACTCAGTGCCTGCGCTGCCTATGCCAGACCTAAAAAGCAAAGTGGTACAAAAGGGGGTGGTGATAGACGGAGCATCTGAACCAATCAAACACTCAGACCCAGTCAACAGATCTGGGTTTAATCCATCACCGTTCTTTAGCCCACTCTGCCACCCCAGTTCAGACATGGCCATATGCAAATCAGTCTGACCCTGTGCCTCATGGGAACAGTCCAGCCTGAACTGCCAAGCCATGCCTTCCCTGGACCGGAAACAAGCTTCCGAGGATCGGTTTCTGGCATTTCAGCCGTCTTCAGCCCGGCTTGCTTGAATCCAGTGGCAAAGTGAGTAAGGGACTCACGTCTGAGCATTCCCTGCCAACTTATGGCGAACAAAGTGGCACAAAAGGGGGTGTTGATGGACGGAGCATCCGAACCAATCAAACACTCACACCCAGTCAACAGATCTGGGTTTAATTCATCACCGTTCTTTAGCCCACTCTGCCACCCCAGTTCAGACATGGCCATAGGCAAATCAGTCGGACCCTGTGCCTCATGGGAACAGTCCAGCCCGAACTGCCAAGCCATGCTTTCCCTGGACTGGAAACAAGCTTCAGAGGACCGGTTTCTGGCATTTCAGCCGTCTTCAGCCCGGCTTGCTTGAATACAGTGGCAAAGTGAGCAAGGGACTCACGTCTGAGCATACCCTGCCAACTTATGGCAAACAAAGTGGTACAAAAGGGGATGGTTATGGACGGAGCATCTGAACCAAAAACTCACACCCAGTCAACAGATCTGGGTGTGATCCATCACCGTTCTTTAGCCCACTCTACCACCCCAGTTCAGACATGGCCATATGCAAATCAGTCTGACCCTGTGCCTCATGGGAACAGTCCAGCCCGAACTGCCAAGCCATGCCTTCCTGGACCGGAAACAAGCTTCAGAGGACCGGTTTCTGACATTTCAGCCTTCTTCAGCCTGGCTTGCTTGAATCCAGTGGCAAAGTGAGTAAGGGACTCACGTCTGAGCATACCCTGCCAACTTATGGCAAACAAAGTGGTACAAAAGGGGGTGGTGATGGACGGAGCATCTGAACCAATCAAACACTCACACCCAGTCAACAGATCTGGGTTTGACTCATCACCGTTCTTTAGCCCACTCTGCCACCCCAGTTCAGACATGGCCATATGCAAAGCAGTCTGACCCTGTGCCTCATGGGAACAGTCCTGCCTGAACTGCCAAGTCATGCCTTCCCTGAACCGGAAACAAGCTTCTGAGGACCGGTTTCTGGCATTTCAGCCGTCTTCAGCCCGGCTTGCTTGAATCCAGTGGCAAAGTGAGCAAGGGACTCACGTCTGGGCATACCCTGCCAACTTATGGCGAACAAAGTGGTACAAAAGGGGGTGGTGATAGATGGAGCATCTGAACCAATCAAACATTCACACCCAGTCAACAGATCTGGGTTTAATCCATCACCGTTCTTTAGCCCACTCTGCCACCCCAGTTCAGACATGGCCATATGCAAATCAGCCTGACCCTGTTCCTCATGGGAACAGTCCAGCCCGAACTGCCAAGCGATGCCTTCCCTGGACTGGAAACAAGCTTCTGAGGACCGGTTTCTGGCATTTCAGCCGTCTTCAGCCCGGCTTGCCTGAATCCAGTGGCAAAGTGAGAAAGGGACTCATGTCTGAGCATACCCTGCCAACTTATGGCGAACAACGTGGTACAAAAGGGGTGGTGATGGACAGAGCATCTGAACCAATCAAACACTCACACCCAGTCAACAGATCTGGGTTTAATCCATCACCGTTCTTTAGCCCACTCTGCCACCCCAGTTCAGACATGGCACATGAATACACTTTTATTTATTAGAACAACTGACCACGTTATAAGCACAGCACCAACACTTTCATGATTCATTCTTTCCTAATATATGGAGAATGCAGTGCATCAAACGGATTTTAGCGCAACTCCCATACAATCTTGTCCTATAGGTGAATTTTGTCAACGATCCAGCTGTTCTTACTGGGAAAACAGTTAATAAACATACTCATGTAGAACGCTCCATTACCCTACTATCTATACTACTGTACTACATATACTGATTATAATTGGACAATAGCGGGAGTGCACACCACAAGTGGGTAAATGTTCTCATAGCAATCAATGCACATCCTAAATGACCCATTTACTAGAACTCCTTCAATGTGATATATGTAAACCCCCAAATACCTAATACGTGCCGGATTGCCAGGGAAAAGGAGTAGTACGTAGGCCGCAGTGGAGAAGTGTGGCTCAATGGTTAGAGCCGCAGACCCTGATGCAGAGGTCTAGCCCGGGATCAGGGTTCAATTCCCCGCCTCGGCGGGTCTTGGGCTCAAAAATTCCACTGACCTGATAATTCTCGCCTCAGTGCCTATTCCAATCATGGAGTCCCACTCTGAAACTCTGGGAAATAGCTTGCTTAATCTCCACAACGGCCCCCACAACGCTAAGGATGCCTGGCCTCCACCTTGGGGATGACCAGGAGTGGACGCCTCACAGGGAAAGCCAAGATGGGTTCCACAGCGGTATTCGTACAAGCGCCTTGAGACCCTTGCGGGTGAGTAGTGCGCTATACAAGTATCAATTTACATTTTTTTTACATTTTAGGCCACACATTGTTCGTCAGGCAATTTTGTTAGAAGAAACATGCAGGATTTATGCCAGTTTATTTTGATGTCAGACACTCTGGCAAACTCTTCTAATAGGACAATCAAGTGACATATATTGTCTCCTTCCTCATGGAGATGAATTAAAGCATCATCCGGATATAGGCTCACAATGCACACAATCGCGGGCATTCCTCATAATAATTAGGGCTTGGCGGATCTCAATGAAGCAGGAGTAATCAGAGCAACTTTGGTAATTCTGTGTTGCTCTATGACTCAGCTTCACAGATAATTCATTATGCGATTACTCCTGCTTGCGTATTTTGGGGGAAAAATCATATCGCAAGTGCATATTTGGTGGGAATAAGTGGACACTCGCTAATTATGCTCTGCTATATTTAGTGTTATTTTCAAGTGCAAAAATGCATACATTTTGGAGACAATGGAGCACTTAGTGCTAATAAAATAGTGCTAAATGCCGGTTGTACGTTGGGGAATTTCCTACCCCAAACTGCACATTTAGTGAGTGCGATCGGTCCCTTGCTCGATCAGCTGCCCCCGCTCGCTAATCATGTTCTGTTGCATTTGGCACTATTTCTTAGCATATAAATGCATTCTTGTGTCCATTTTTGATGCAAGGTTCATATTAGTTCTAAGAAATAGCGTTAAACACAGAATTACTCGTCTCTCATAATTCTGCGTGATATTGGGGAATTCCTAGGTAATTCAGCATGATTACGCTACACAGAATTATCCACCCCTAATAATAATTGTAATGCGAAATGGAAGAATTTATGCAAGAGTATGCTGGCTTTAGCGGAATTTCATTCAGATATGGCTATGACAGTGCAGGTCCCAGTCAGACTCCACACTGTGGAGGTTTGAATGGTGAAGCTTTACTGCATGAACAGCACCAAGTTTAATTTGTCCTTGAATCTGGGATGAAAGCCTGGGACGCCTGAATGCAAGGTCCTCTGTGGTGTGCAGGGTCTGTGTTTCTGCACATTACACTCAAGGTTAACCATTTATTTCACTTGCCATAACAATAATCTTAGTGGAAGTTAGCTTCCATAAATCCATCATTCATTTCAAAGTATCTCAAATTGATGACTTGAGAGGGGGCAGGGCATGCCCGTCCTTTGTTGGTCATCCTTGAGAGAGAACTTTTGTGGACTGGCAATGAAAACATTTTGGGCCATCGAATTTCGGCGTTTCAGAATGCAATTTTGCCAAATGGTATGTATTAAGGCAAAATAAGGAATCACAAAATTTGCGATTCCTTATTTTGCAATTGCATTTAAGGAATCGCAAATTTTGCGATTCCTTAAATGCAATGTAAGAAACACCAAAAAAGTGAAATTTGGACTTAAGGAATCGCAAATTACTACCAACTTCAAGTTGGTGGTAATTTGCGATTTCTTTGAAAAATGCACTTTTTTGCATTTTTCAAAGTGCAATGTGAAGCACATACATGCCCTTAGGGCATGTATGTGCGCCACATGTGCGCCCATGCTTATTTCAGGGGTGCATCAGGGTGTCCTTTTGACACCCCTGCACCCTTGAAATTATTCTCAATTTGCGATTCTCAAATTGCGAATCGCAAATGGAGAATAACTTCCCATTCATTCCTATGGGCCTTCTGGCCCATAGAAATGAATGGGAAAATATTCCTTAATTGCGATTTGCAATTTGCGAATCGCAATTAAGGAATATTAAGAAATCGCTAAAAAATTGCAATTTTCACATACATCCCTATTTGCAATTCTGAAAATAGCGATTTCTAAAAAAATCGCTATTTGAGAATCGCAAATCAGGATGTGGATACATATGTCCCATTATTCTGGCATTTAGTTCAAAACAATTCACACTGAAATGTAGCAATGCCTTGGTGAAGCTGTGTGTGTACTCACAGTTTCTGTTTGCAATGCGGCTACAGTGTGAAAAAGATGATTTTAAGAATGGTTAGGGGCATTGATAAATATGTGCAAGACAGGTCATCAATAGCACAACACAGTGAAGGTGGAATTCCCATTTGTTGTTCTCGCCATAACAGTTACATGAGCAAGAATTGCTTCATGGCTTCAAATGACATCTAGACCCTGGGGGGGCAGGCAGCAGCTAAGAAGCAGCGACACGGGGGAGGGCCCAGCAGAGACATTCGTTAACGGACCTACCAATCCGTCGACCCACCATTGGTGAGAGACACAGGGCGCAGCTAGCAGACAGGTGCAGCGCCAGGGGAGGGGGCTGCAGCTCTAAAGAGGTAAGGCGGAAGCAGGTGTATGCAGTGAGATGCTCGAGCCGATGGAGGCCCAACTGGGAACAGGTGACAGGTAGCATCATTCTTTATCCTATGGCTAAAAATAACCTCTGCAATAAATGCCGCAAAACATCAATATACGACTCATATCGCATTTTCATGAAAGGACAATTTCACCTTATGGAACATAAACCGGGTGTATTTTTAAAACACAGGAAGCATATTTAAATTGTAACCAAATCCTAAGACACAAAAGGTCCTCTAGAAAATGTAAATTAGAATAAACATAATTTATCATGTCTAAATGGTGTGCAAGGCATCAGAGGTGTGATAGGTAGTGGCTAGGGGAGGAGCCAAAGTGTGTGATACATATCACAGTAGGGGTGGGTGGAGGTGACACAGCACTTCAGATACAAAGACAGAGGGGCAGACAACTCTTTGAGATGGTAAACATCCTTTACCCTGCAGTCTTTACAACAACCAGACTTTACAGCGAGGTTGGTACACCGCATGTGGCGCGATTCCACATTATTTTAGCACGCAAGTCATTATGATGACTTGTTATAGGGGGCACATTGTTGGACAAGTGTTGGATTTTTAAGTCCAACACCTTCCAAACTTGCGTAGACTGGAGTTTAAATTGTGATTTATAATATTCCAAAGTCCAGCGCCCCTGAAGCAAGTCGTTGTAATGACTTGTGTGATAAAGTAATACATGGTAACATTGCACACGGGGAACTGGCTTTGTTGTAAAGGTGTGTGGGGAAAATGCCTGCGGGTTCTATCATACAATCATTTAAGATATTGGGAGCATGCAGAAAACGGTTACAATTTCTCACCTGAAAGAGCGTTTTGGTTTACTGAGAGGCAAAAGGGAGTCAACATTCAAATAAACAATTTAAAGTTTGTGTAACCCATTTGGTCACATAATAAGAACCAGGAACCAATAGCTAAAGTTGAGTGAACTTATTACAAGTTCCAGTATTGCAGTAAATTAAAAAATCAAGAGCATGTTTTAAACATAGAGAAGTACGATTAGCAAATTAAGGTGTCAAAGCAAATTCACACTCAATAGCATGAAGCATAAGATAAAGACAGAACAATACAGATGCCAAGAATTTGGAATTGTTGTTCTTTTAAGAAACTATTTTCCTTCTCCTTCCTAACCTTGAACAGATTCTAAAGTCTTCTAATCTGGCTCTAATTCTAAAATGAGGGAGGATAAAAGGTCTCAGGAAAATTTGAACTGCATAAAGGATGTCAGCATAGCAAAGATTTTAGTCGAAATCTTCTAAAAAGGGAAATCAGTGTTTAGCATGAAGCTACATACTCTCAAGGACAGAAGGAAGCAGAGAGTTCTGTACCACTCTATGACAAAAATGGATCTGCTCTAGTGTCTAACAGTGTGAACACTAATACAAAAAACACACTGATACCTCATCAGCCATATCCGCAACACCCCTTCAAGGACAATGATGTTCAACTCCACAGGTACAGTTGCAACAGCTTCAGATTTTCCCATCCCAAAGAACTTGGATAGATTTGGCAACCTTGAGTTTCCCTATGTTCCTGATACTCAGTGAATAGGAAGCCAGTTCTGCTCCTTACATCGTCCCATTCTTGGCAAGATTTCTCTTCTCAGGCATCACTATCTCTAATGCATAATGCTAATTTCTCTAACTACAAAATCACGAAAACACACCTGCAATGGAAACAAACATACAGAGCAAATGTTCAGAAATACAGGCCCAGTCATTCTAGCTTTAATTGAGCATTTTCAATGTGCACTTAGAATACATGGCTATATGTGCACATTTAACTTAGAAATAAATGCATTCATGATTGTAATAAGACTTTAGACATGATTAATCTAAACATTAATGCACATATTCATGAGTCTCAGCATGGTAAGAAGGAGATGTCACTGTTCCAGAGCAGCCAATAGGCAATAACAATGGGGCAAGAAACAGGCTCAAGGGCACCGACCTGAGAGACCGATCCCTGGGGAGCCCTGCACTTGAGATACTGTAACAAAGTCGTTAATTATCACTGATGATAGACAGATTTTTGGGGGCCCTGCACTTGAGTTACAGTGACACACCGGTCAATCATTAGTTGCGAGAAACAGATCTCTAAGGGGACCCGCACTTGAGAAAACACAGCGGTCAGTTATCGATGGTGTGATATAAACACTGGAAGGATGCCAGTAGCTCACTTGCATGAATACAGAATAGTAATCCAGACATGTGAAGAGATTATAGGTAAAGTCTTCTAAGTTCAACCCTTCTACTTTTGAGCTGGGAAACCTATGACTACCCGCTCTGATTCTGCAGCCTCCTAGGGCCATGCTTCTCCTCCTCTTTGTCATTCCTTCATCATTTCTCCCACTCTAACACATTATCTTGCCATCTCTTTTCTCTCTCTCTATCTCTCACATATAATGTAGCTTTCACGTTTCTTTCCTTACCACTGGATTAAAGTAGCTCTACCCTTTAAATGGATGCTAATGTTATGTCCTCTGACTAATGTGTAGCCCTGTTGAAGAAGACTATTATAGTTGTTTACCTAACTTTGTGCAATGCCAGTCTGCAGCAGGTTCCTTGGCTGCTTTTTTTCTCTGGATGCTAGTGCCCCTACTGAGGATTGTGTAAGTGGTTGTTTCCTCCTGTCACAGCAGTGGCCTCCTTCAGGATATTGCCAGTGTGTCACATTTACTTTATCAGTTGTGATGTCTGCATTGAGGTCACTGCCTTCTGAAGAGGTTGTCTTTTGCTTATCTCAGGGGATTGCAGCTTGTGTGGTTGCCTCTTTGGTTGTTGTGGTGGATCCCTGCAAGTGAATTCTGTAGGCAATGTATCCTCTATTAGTTTTGTACGGTTTGCCAGTGCAATTGTCAAGCAGATCCATTGTTTACAATATACTTAAAGTGGCCTATTGGTCCGCCATCTTTAACTATTGTTTTTTTTACCCTCCCCTTTCTACCATTTTATTGAGACTTTGTAACTGCCAGCTTGGCTCAGCACAGATGTATATTTCTCTCTCACCTCCTACTACTGGCTGTTAGTGTGATCTTTCCAGCCTTAATGCAGTAGCTGCATTGAGCTGCATGAAGAACTGCTTTACAAATATATCCCTTCCTCTCAATATAGATCTCTTTGTGCACCTTGTCACCTCCCACCTACTACCTCTTCTTATTCCTTCTTCTTGCCCCTCAATCTTTCCTAGTGTGCGTCCTCTCCCCCACCTACCACACAGTCTTGTTCCTGTTGCTCACCCCACCCTCCCTCCTCTGTGACCTCCTTGCTTTCCCCCCACCTGCCACCCTCTTGTAGGTCTGCCCCACCTTCCATCTCCTATGCACCCCGTCTTTCCCTAGTCCACAGCCCTTCACATTGCCCCCACCAGCCGTCACTACAGTCCAGCTTTTCTTTTCTCTGTGTTTACGCGCCATGCATCAGAATATTGCATTCAGACTTAGTGGGGTATCTCACCCAATGGGCTTGCTACAAGGAAGGGATGTCCACTCAGGGGTACATGGACTTCTCTGTTTCTATCTGCAGCTGCCTTCTAAGTGCTACATGCATGTTAGCATGTGCTCAGAGGACGCCCGCGCTTTAGCTAGGAGTACAGCGTGCCATCAGAGGACACACACTGTGGTGTGCCCATTGGCGCTGTTGTCTTGTCTGCTGAAAAAACAGCCCTGCCAACAGCCTCCTGTTCTCCTCTGGACCACGTCTGCCTGGATGCTGAACTCAGGCCAAGAGACTTCAGGTAAAGGTGTGCTGGGCAGCCATGTTCCAACTGTGACTAATAAGTGACGCGCTCTTTAGGACATCTGAGCCCATACAAACTCTCTCTCTTTAAATAAAAAAACGACGACCACCCCATTTCTGTGAACTTTATGTGCCTCGCCTTTCACCAAGAGTTGGATTTGTGCATGTTATGGGTAACGACATTACTTTTTGGGACTGGTGGATATTTTTCATAATCAGCCTTTTGGCCCAAGGCAAACAAATCAGAATAGGGAGAAAGGAGGAAGAACAGAAATATAGGAAAACAGTGACAAAGTGAGAAAGCAGGGGCGAGAAAGAAAGAACCCACAGGAGGAAGATAAAGAGACAAGATGTGTGGCAAAAGGGGATGAGGCCGGTTTCACATCTGGTTGCCGTGGTAATCAGCAACCCCGTCATTTAGCAGCATCAGCAGCAGTCTTCTAAGAAAAACTTGGGCCCCTGCACTTATCAACCTACAAATTAAACACTTGGGCTAGGGCCAAGCAGTCCTTGGACAAGCAGCTGAACCTTCGTGTATCCCAGGATCCTCACAAGAGCACAGTGCTGCAGCCCTAATCACTTGTGCTGATGCTTGTATGTGTGTCCTTTTGTAGGCCTGCTCGGGACCATACCTGTATTTTGGGCATATTGGCATTTTCTATGTGGGCTGCAGCAACGGAGCAGTTTTAGGGATGAATTGACTGCCATGTTCCTGCTCTAAAATGCTTGGCCATATATTCGAAAATGTGTGCTGCAATTCGTTCTGTTTTAGGCCTAATGTTTGTAAATTTCTTTTTGGAAGAAAAAGCGCGGCACAAAGCCACGGGAGATGATCCGGCCAGGGCACATTGCCACTTGCATGGACGGATTGTGGTAAATAGAGGACGGAAAGCAAGATATGATAAAAGACATTTAAGAACGGTAGAAGTCTAAATGGAGTGGAGTGGTGAGTGGGGGTGCACGTGGACAGACATTATGTTCAAGAGAATTTTGGCTGGGACATTAAGTTATTTTCAGAGATTTAAATCGAGTGAGCAAGGAGAAATTTGCAGCCAGATATTTCGAAACAAATAGGGTCTCTTCACAAAAGCAATAATTCGTATGACAAATTTTCCTTTCCCACCTGTCACCCGTTCAGAAAGGTATTCCTGGAAGACGTAAATTGATTAATGAACGATTAGTTTGATTTATGATCGATTTATTTGATTTATGATCTCCGCACATGTGGAGATCTTAGTAGCCATACATCACACTAAGGGGCTATTTACACGCCCGCTGCGCCACCGGTGCATCACTTTTATTGACAAACTGGCAGCCCAATCGGCTTCTCCATATTTACAAGTCCATGTAAAGTCACCCTGTGTGACTTTTCTTGACCTTGTAAATATGTTTCCCTTTCACACATAATTCAGCGTGATAAGAGCGTTCCATGGGTGTTGGTTTGGGGTTCCCACACAACATTCCCAGAGTTACAAAATTTAGTAAACCTGGAAATGCGTCAGAATCCTACGGCTCCCCAGGGGAGGCCTAAGGAGGCACGACGTTGAGAAATACTTTTATTTCTCCTCATTTTCCCTCAGAATGCAGCACACATAGAGAGAAGAAAAGGCCCCTAATGATTGTTTTTGTGCATGAAGGTGTCCATTCCGGCACAAAAAGAATCATCCCCTCAGCGCAGGTATCCTGGAAAAATGACACTGCTGTTTCAGCAGATCCTGCGTTTGGCATACACTGAGCGCAACGGAACGAGCAGGTCCGTGTGGAAGGAAATTTAAATGGACAGCTGTGGCAGGGTCTTTACCCCTTTCAGCCCACTGGGGTAGGATGATGGATTATTTGAAAAGGCACAGCAGCACTCACTTGAGTGAAAACCAAAGGGAACCACAAGTACCAGCATGCTTCTGCACACGCCCACTGCGGTGGGACTTGGGTCCTTTAACAGAAGTTCCCCAGGCTGCTTCTGTTTGAACTCCTCCATGCCCGTGAACAAGGACACATCGGTGTCCTAAACGCGTAGGGCGGCTTGATCAATTGGAGGGGTACTGGGTGCTGCCTCACTGAAGTCCTCCATTAAGGGGTGCAAACTTCCCCGTGAGTTGGAGTCTTCATTTGGGGCAACCTTGTGTTCGGATATGTATGTATATATATATATATATATATATATATATATATATATATATATATATATATATATATATATATATATATATATATATATATATATATATATATATATATATCACAACAACGATTCCTCCGACTGGAGGAAAACTTGGAGTCGCAGTAAATCAATCGTAATCCACACAAGAATAAGTTTGTGTTAATTTATTCTTAAATCCATTGGGGTGTCAAAACAAAGCAATAACCAACGCATTTCGACAGCCTCCGCTGTCTTGGTCATGGTTAGTTTGTAAAGTGCATTGCCACAACTTATAAAGAAACAAGGTTGCCAAACAAAATCACTCCCCCAAAGGGGTGTTACCAACACCACAGAACATTTCAGTTGAGCCACGCCCCTGAGAGGATTATGGGCCTTGTAGTCCATGATTAAACACAGTTGTAATTTTCACTGGTAAACACCCACAACGTCACACAACCTCCCCCAGGAATCGGAGATTACAGCCAACACCAACCCATCACCCCAACATATAGAGGGCCAAACACCTGACATCCCTTGGATCATGACAACACTACTTTGCCCACTGGAGGGCAGTAAAACGAGTCCCAAAGATGATGTAACCACGTACACAATTCGTAACACAAAAACACACATTGTTTGTTAATCGCCTAGCTGTAAAGATACAAGCTTAACACATTATATTTTCTTTAAAAATGACTATGTAAATGTATGAATTAACTCTGTGTTAACCAGTGAAAATTACAACTGTGTTTCACACAGTGCCATGTGGTCTGCACGTTTCTTCATTTTACATTTTACATCTTTCTTCATTTAGCAGCTACATACATGGAACCTGATTAACACGTCTAATGTTTCTAAACATTCTCACACATTTCTACATTAACCCACACTCTATACGGACTTTTCTAACTCTAATAAACACTCTAGGGTAAATACGGATACATTTTCTCACTTCTTAAGTTACATTAGCTAACTTTACGCCACAGGCTTGTAAATATGACGTACATATATTTTTCATTCAAATTGCGCTCTCTCAGTTCCCCCCTTTGATGACCTCTAGGGGTCATCACTAGTACATCAATTTGAATGTATCACACAGAACTTGTTGCAAGGCTCCCTCTTTTTATCGTTTCTAGAGCTCTCAGACTTCTATATTGGTGATCTTGCATAGCAGCTAATCTCCGCTCCTGTTCTCTCATGGACCTTTGCAACCTGTTTGATTTATACCATTTGTACAGTCTCACTAAACCCCACAATATGATTATGCAAATTAAAATTATGAAGATAGGCTTCAGAATATACCAGACAAAGCTCTTCCCGAGATTGGCAAACCAACCTCCAACTTTACCCATTCCATGACCTACTTTTTCCCAAACATTTACCCTTGTTAGGTCTTCAATTTCTTGATGTATCTTAGTAATATTCTGTATAGCCCTCTCAAGAGGTTTTGAATTGTCTGGAATGTAAGTGCAGCATTCCTGGACCTTCAAAGCCTTACAGACTCCGCCCTCTTTTGCTAGCAGAACGTCTAAAGCAAGACGGTCCTGAAGGACCATTGCCCTAATCGATTGCATCTCTCCTTCCACCAGCATCAATGACCTTGCAGTACTGGCAGACAACCTATCTACAACTGTAGCCAATCTCCTGATCTTGACATCATTAAGTATCAAACCTAAAAGCGGAAACATGGTGCCAAATACGTCTCCAACTACTTCAGCATCTCCTACATCCCTTTTCCCTCTTGCCGAAGCCTTTCCCTCTATGATCTCTAAATCCTTTGCATGGTATATTTTGGGGAAGACAATTGCCAAATAACATGAACCATACCAATTGTCAGGCAATTTTACATAGGCATTTCTTCCACATACAAAATATACATTAGGAATCACTTGCATCCCTTTCAAGAAATCTTTCGTATAGTATTCTAACCGAAAAGCATGTTCACAACTAACTTCACCTACAAATACACTCTCATAATACGTTTTGCTTCGGGTCAGACATAACTTTCCTTTCTGTGTTCGATCTAAAGCTATTGGACCATTACTACCCTTCTTTTTGTGTGCCTTTTCCTCTTCGGTCCAATCTGTTTTCCATTGTCCTGACAATTTTAAAATCTTCTGCCTCCTGTAACGGTCATCAACTTGTCCAATAAACTTTTTCTCAATCTCTGACACTTTGCAAGTCAGATTATTTCGGCGTGCATATGAAGTATCTAATGTATCCCAAGGAAGGAAGAATTTAGCCAATCTATCTTCCTTCTTGTAATAGTCCCACTTATTCATTTGTTTATAATTCGGGATTTCGGGCAATACCGAATCATAATTTGAGAAGTAGTACTCAAACCCCTCTCGACCATAAAATATTCTGAGCAATAAACTACATGTTATCCCATATGTCAATGGAAGATGATGATATCGAATGCCTTCATCTACTGAAGCCGGCAATTGCTTGCAGACATAACAATCCTTGGCCTCCATGGCGTCAATATACTCATACAATAGTTTGGCATATGCGTTTGTTCTAAAATTTCCCTGCGACTCATCTATGTGTAACCTACGGGCCTCAGCTGCCAATAACGCCTTTTCCTGTATTACCTTGTTCTCCTCCTTCTTTCCAACAAGAGCAGGTTTCAAAGTCGTTACAGGCTTTACATCTGTTGTCTCAGTTACACTTGCATGTCCCACTATATATGATACAGTAACTACTATGATTATAAGAGAAATTACTACTGCTATAAGTGTGCCTACTATGCATTTTGCTTTGCGATTCGAACTGCCGGTCTCCATGTTATCAGACAGCGTAGCTTTTCTTTGAAAAAGTCTCTTTTGATTTCTTCACTCGGTTTACATTTTATTTCTCAGTCTGTGAACCACACTTAAAAACGACAAAGTCTCTTTTCAACAAAGTATCTTTATATTCAGCAACAGACAACCCTATCCCTTCTCCATCCACTAAATGAAATCCCTAAATTTCTTCTTCTTTCCGCTAGGCACTAGGTTATCTTCTTTCTCGCTGGTTTATTTACAAAGTCTTTAGGTATCTACAATAATTCTGGTGCCAGCAGCTCTAATGGCGTATTCCAACAGTTCTAAACGAAGGATGGTTTCCTCATGTGCTGGTACTGGATGACCCAAGGTTGGAAACTCTAATCTATTTAATACCAAGTCCTTTATCCGGCTTAGATACAGAGGGACGGGGAGTGGGAACGTTAGCAACCCTTCAGTTTCGATTCCAGGTGTCAACAGCCGTACTTCCACCGTTACAATTGGATCGAGGTTGGTCACCTGCACTTCCCTCACCCTCCCGGATCTCTGTCCCCAAGACATCTGCCGCCAGGTAGGTCCACTCAGGAGTGGCGTATCTTCTGCAGGGCACACGTACCCTCCTTGATCTTCTTGGACTCTCAGAGTCTGAGTCCACTGCACCTTCGTCTAGGTCTGAGTCTTCAGAAATCGGGACAAGAGTTCTTTCTGGATTAGCTCTCGGGCTTGGCCTTCTCCTTCTTTCCGGCCAGCTAGCTTCTCCACTCCTTGTCCTTCTGCTCCTTGTTCTTGCACTCGACTCTTGACCACTTGCAGCTTGATCAGTGTCTGATTCGTACTCCCAGCTACTTTCACCTTCTGTGGCAACTTCAGTTTCGCTGGTGTATTGACCGTCCTCAGCCTGGTCAGACACACTCTCAGTCTCCTCTGTCACCTCTGCAGCTTGGCTGATCCCCTCTGTGGCTTCTCCGCTTTCAGCTGGATTTTCATCCGAGAGAGGAGCTGCTTCTTCCGGAGGTGCTGGAACTCTTCGAGTGTGTGAGGCGTGGATCCAGTTGGGCAAGCCTCCACACTTCACTGCAGTGTTCGTGATCAATATGACTTGGAAAGGTCCACGCCAGCGCACGTCTAGACAATTCTTCCTGACGTGTTTCTTCACCAGGACCCAGTCCCCCGGACACAGATCGTGGCACAGGTCATGAGACGATGGAACTTCAGCAGCCTGCACCTGAAGAGACACAGAATGAATGGCGTCAGAGAGTCCCTTACAATAGTCCAGGATCAAATCATCTGTGATGTTCAACAATGCTGCAGTTGGAACGGATGGCAGTCTCATAGCCCTCCCCATTAGCACCTCATGTGGGGAGAGACCTGTCCTTCTGTCTGGTGTGCTACGTATGCTCATAAGGACCAGTGGAAGTGCATCAGGCCAGCTCAAAGATGTTGACGAACAAACTTTTGCAAGTCGGGACTTAATAGTGCTGTTGATTTGCTCCACGGTCCCTGAAGCTTCTGGTCGATAGCTACAGTGCAGCTTCTGGTCTATACTTAAGGCTGAACACAGCATCTTCACAATTTCGCTGTTGAAATGCGTTCCTCTATCTGATTCCAAAGAGGCCGGCACCCCGAAGCGCGGTATCAGTTCTCTAAGCAATAGCTTTGCTACTGTAAGTGTGTCACACCTACCTGTGGGGTAAGCCTCAACCCATCTGGAAAATATACAGACAATCACTAGAACGTATCTGAGGCGATTGCACTTTGGCATTTCAATAAAATCTAATTGCATTCTATTGAATGGCCCCCCAGACCTCCCTATGTGGCTCAATGTGACTGGTGTTCTCTTCCCTACATTCAGTTGTTGACAGATCACACAACGTTGACATACTGCTTCTGCCGCTACTCTAAACTTTGGGTTGTACCAGGTTTGCCTAAATACCCTTACCATGGCATCTCTACCTATGTGTGCTGGTCCATGCAATCTCCTTGCTATTGGACTGACGAGTTCGTTTGGTAACACTGCCCTCCCATCTGCAGAGATCCAAAAGTCCATCTCACTCTTGGTACAACCAGCTGCTTCCCATGCCTTTTTCTCGAAATCGGGTGCATTCTCTTGTATACATTTCAACTCATCCCAAGTGTCTACAGTTTCCAACAGCATAGTTAACTCGGTCCTTTCCTGTATTCCCCCCACTTCTACCTCTGTAAAGGAATACCCTTGTTCCGCACAGTAGCGTGCGACTTCATCCGCATACCTATTGCCTTGTGACACAAAATCCGTATTCCTTGTATGTGCTGTACATTTAACCACTGCAATAGCTGCTGGACCTTGTAGTGCTTCTAACAATAATCGAACAAACTCTCCATTCCTAATAGGAGAACCTGAGGAGGTCATGTAACCTCTTTGAGACCATAACTGCCCATAGTCATGAACTACCCCGAAACCATACTGGCTATCGGTGTAAATGGTGACTCGAATTTTATTACCTGCCAAACAGGCACGGGTCAAAGCAATGATTTCAGCTACCTGAGCGGAGTGTACTCCTTCCAGGCAAGCGGCTTCCACAACTCCGGTAATGGTACAAACGGCATATGCTGCTCTCAGCTGACCAATATCGTCTCTTACGCATGAGCCATCAACAAAGAATATTTCATCGGGGTCGGTCAATGGCTCATCTACGATATCTGGTCTCGGTTTGGTGCATAGTTCAGTCACATCAAGGCAGTCATGATCTGTACAAACATCATCATCAATGTCATTTGGAAGTGGCATCAAAGTGGCAGGATTCAAAACAGAGCACCTCTTTAGGGTCACGTTCTCGGCAGCCAAAATGACTTGCTCATAGCGCGTGAGCCTGCTGTTTGTCAGATGCTGTGTCTTGGTCCTGGTCATCAACAGTTCAACGGAATGCGGTACATACACCACTAACTGGTGTCCCATCACTATGTTCTCACACCTTTCAATGCTGACACCCGTTGCAGCAACGGATTTGAGACATCCGGGCAACGCTGCGGCTACTGGATCTAAGGTAGCCGAGAAGTATGCAACTGGTCTACGGGCATTCCCGTGTATCTGGGCCAAAACTGACAAAGCACAGCGTTCCCTTTCACAGCAGTAAAGTAAGAATGGTTTTTCGTAATCAGGCATTCCTAAAGCCGGGGCACGACACAAGTCCTCCCTCAGCTGCAGAAACGCCATCAAACAATCTTTGTCCCATGGTACCGGATCACTCACCCCCTTGTGCGTCAGTTTTTGTAAAGGTTTTGCCTTCAGTGAAAAGTTAGCTATCCACTGCCGGCAATAACCAACCATTCCTAGGAACATCCTGACTTCTCTTTGTGTTGTGGGCGAATTCATTTTCATGATCGCCTCTATTCTGTCTGGTGACACCTTCCGTTTTCCCTTTTCAATCCTGTGACCCAAGTACTGCACTTCTGTCAAACAATACTGCAATTTGCTTGGAGACACCTTGTGTCCGTTCTCTGCCAAGTGATTTAGTAAGGTGATGGTGTCTATTTTGCAAGCTTCCTCAGTTTCTGACGCCACAAGTAGGTCGTCTATGTACTGAACCAGAACCGAGTTCATGGGCAGTACTAGACTTTCAAGATTTTTCTTCAGCAGCTGGTTAAAAATCGATGGGCTTTCTGTATACCCCTGTGGGATACGACACCATGTTAAAACACGATTTTCCAGCTTAAAAGCGAAAAGATATTGGCTTTCCTCATCTAAGGGGATTGAAAAGAAGGCCTGGCACAGGTCTATCACCGCAGCATGAAAGATCGGACCCCCTCAAGGAATAAATTGTGACCAAGGAACAGAGGGGAAAGGAAGAAGTCGTTCTAGAGAGTTGTTCCTTCAATGGTCATAAATATCACTAAACAATATACATCAAATTATTTAAGAAAGGTGACAGAATTATATAACAATGTTTACTTTATCATAGTTTTTATTTTCATTTAATGCAGTTTTTCATTTCAATTTTTTATATAAAAAGAGACATAATTCATTATAAATACATTTTTTAAACAAATATTTTTTGCTTTTAAGAACAAACACAATTATTAACGCACCAGTGATTGAAAAATTATACAAAGTTATAGTACACAATTAATTTTTAAGAAAACCACCTGATATTAAATACTCAACTCAATTCACTGACATACACACATACATACCACAAACAACCCATACTACCAAAAGGGGAAAAAGGGAGAAACTAAGTATTAATTGACAAGTTCACAAGTTGTCAACTACTAAGGTCTCAGAAGAAATTCGAGACCCCCGCACATGATCGGTCGACGCGCGTTTCGGTGGGTGAACCACCTTCCTCAGGACCTTTTTTCTCTTGTGGATCAAAGATATCAGGGGACGGTAAAAAGCAAGCAGGTTTATGTTTCTTTGGTACTTATTTCCTATCAGTTGATAGATTTTAGGACAGGGTATATGTTAAGAGGCACCGGTTTGCGTAGCAAGACAGAGTGCAATTCCTCCAGTCTATTCAAAGGTAGTTGTCTATTCTCCAGGAAGTCGATTTGGCTTTTATTAGTTGATAATGCCCTCGACGGTGCAACATAGGTAGATAAAAGAAGGTCTCAACAACTGCGGTATCTTATTCCTGGAGAGGAAATGGGAAGTAATCCTTTCTATAGTCGTGCTTAAAACGGAAATGGAGAGAATTACTTTCTTTAATCAGGTTTGTAACGCCGTTCTTTATACTGCATCCATCTCAACATATAGAGTCACGGAGTCTGCTATCAACTTCCTTCGTAATCGGCGATAAGCGGTCTATCACCGTGAACCACTCAGCCTGGAATGGTATCTGAAACAGTATCACTGATGGATTCGGTACCACTGGACAACATGAAACAACTATATTATTAATCTTTCAAAGATCCTGCACTATTCTGTATTTCCCACTAGGCTTCTGCAAACCCATAATCGGGGAGTTACATGGGCTTCCCACGATTTCCTTCAGTATTCCCTGCTTAATCATGGATTCGATCACAGGCTTTATTCCTGCAATTGTCTCCGGAGTCAACTTGTATTGGGGTGTTCTTGGATACTCAGCATTTGGTTTTACCATGATCTTTACTGGCTCTACCCCTTTGATCAGTCCTATTTCTTCCCCAGTGAAATCCCACACTTCAGATGACACCGCACCTCTCAAGTCCCATGGAAGCTCCTCCACCGTCAAGGTAGGATATAGCTCCACGCATACCTGTGAGTTTGCAACCTTAAAATCGGCATCATCATCGTTAGTCTGCACTTCTACTCCTTGAGGTGTGCAATATATCGTACAATTCAGTTTGCATAACAGGTCCCTTCCTAACAGACACACAGGACTGGAATCGCAAACCACAAACTGGTGCTCATCACTGTATTTCCCTATTTTCACCGACACTGGTTCTGTCAGAGGATTCGTCATTCTCCTATTTGCGACTCCTACTACCTGGATCGTTTCTCCTGACATTGGCAGACCTGGGACCACCGCTGATCTCAGAGTGGATCGAGTGGCCCCCGTGTCCACCAAAAAGGTCGTAGGACACCCTGCCACTTCAGCCTCCACGTATGGTCCCCTCTGGTCTACCTCTAAGGCTGCCCCTAGGGTACAATCTTCCTCTCTATTCACTCGCTGTCCCGTAAGGGGATCAACGTAGTAGCATTCCTCTCCTCCTACGAAAAGTGGCAGTTGTCTATAGGTTTTTCCCCCGTTCGCAATACGAGGTGGTTGAGGGAACTGGGCTCGAGGAGTCGGAGTACCCCCTTTGATATACTTTCCCTTCGGTATCGTTGTTCCCTTCACCAGACTGTTCTGGACATCGTCTTCCTCAGGTTCTAATTCTCCAGTCTCGAAGTTATAGGGGCACTCGCGTTTCCAATGTCCCACCTCGTTACACTGGTGGCACCTAGTCGTCTTTTTCAATGTCGCAATATCTATCCTAGGTCTCTGTTTTTCCTCATCGTCTTTACTTTGATTATTCTGCTTTTTCCCTAGGGTTCCAGTTCCCTGTTGCCGCTGTCCACCCTTTCCAGCTGACTGCATCTGTACCAACATCAGTTTTTCCTTAAGTTTCTTTGCTTCCGAGTCTATTTCATCGCTGCAGTACCTTGCATATCTCAGAATTTCATCTAATGGTTTGTTTTGCCAACAAATTAAATGCTGCTGAATCATCAAACTGATGTCAGGTCTCAGACCCAGGACGAACTTTGACACAAACTGTCCTATGTCTTTAGGATCCATCACATCCAACCCACTGTACTGTTTGAACGCTTTCAGCAATCTCTCATAATACTCATGGACAGTCTCTTTAGGTTCCTGAGTGGTTCGATCTATCTTAACCCAGTCTATGTCCTGCAACGGCACCTTCTCTTTCAACCATGCCATTACCCTCTCGTACTTTTCCATGACTTTCTCTGATGGCCCGTTGGTCTGGGCGTCCCTATCCGGTTCAGAAATGGGCCATTCAACACTAAGCTTGCATGCCGTCCACAAATCCCCTGGTACTACAATGTCAAACAGGGTGTTCAAATCGACCCACAGTACTTTGGAGATCTTTACAAACCTCTCTACCTGTTTATACCACTCCACGGGGTTCTCCCTCAGCTTAGGAAAATAATTGGTAAATGCCGCTAAGTCCCCCCTACTCCAGGGCACATGCACGTAGCTTCCATTCGCGATTTCTCGCAAAGGGAAAGCTTCCATTTGCGGTGGCCCTCCCTCTGGAGACATCCCAATTGTACTCCTTCTGACGGTCCCCCTCTTGGACCATCTTTCCTCCCATTTATCCAAATCCCTCCACGTTCTTATACCCAAGATCAGTTCCTTTATGTGTATTTTCAACCCAATCGTCCTCCGTTCGTCTAGGTCCGTGCAATTCAGCCTATGGTTACCCTGTAATGCTTTAGTTCTTGATAAGTCTATCATGTACCTGGTTGCCAACTCAGATAATCTTTCATGTACTGACCTCGCCTTCCGAGTAACATCCTTTGCCATAAACAGTACCTCATCTTGTTCATACAGGTCAATTCTCTCCATTGGCAATGTGCCGTCTATTATTTCATCTAGATCTGATTTTAGACTGGTTACATTGAGTCTTTTTGCCTTTACCTCAGCTCTCAGTACCTCACTCCTAGATGGTCCGTTTACATCCCTCTCGTCCCAACTCCGAGTCCTACGTCTAGGCACAGGTGAGCTAGGAGGAGTCCTCCTTTGTTCCCATCTTTCTAAATCCCATGCTCTTCCATCTTCCCTAGGTGTATGGTGGAACAATGTTCTATTTACCACCACCCCATTCTGTCTCTTCGGCTCTGTCTCTCTAGACACATGATAGGATCCCCCGTTATTTTCTAAGTCTCCGCAATTCCCTTGTTGTCTGGTGTCACTCAGTAAACGATAAGGTCCCTCACAGCTCTCCATGTTCCCGCGATCTCGTCCGTGATCACTGGATACATGGTGAGACCCTTCGCGACTCTCCATACTCCCGCGACTCCAATGTTGCAGATTTTCGCCCGGTGTATGGTGAGTGCACCTGTAACTATTCCTGTACTCCTGTGTCCTTCGATCTCCCTCACTGAGGATAGAGCGAGGCACCCCCCCACATCCTGTACTCTTGTCTTGACACGTTTGTCTATTGCCACCGGTGGTATGGCAGGTATCTCCTTTACTTTCTTGACTCTTTCCGTCCCACTCTGGACTGCTTTCGCCAGCTCCGCAGTGAGAGAGGATCCTGTTATCTTGGCCTTTCCATTCGGCTTCCGTTTCTATTCTTTTATTCTGAGTCTCTTCGGCAGCGTCCCATTCTTTCAAGTACTCCCTTAACTCCTTAAAGGATTTCGGTCGTGGTCCCCTCAGATCCATCAGTCCTCTCTGACCCCCCTGCTCTATCATGGGATCTGTTACTGAATCGAATGGGGTACTCCGACCTCTTGGTCCTAGCAACTGCCTTTGTGAATTAATAGTATTGTTCCTGCTTTCCATCTCTGCTCTTTCCCTGTCCCAACGTGCCTGTTCCTCCTCCTGTGCTCTCTCTGGGTTGTAGATTGACACTACAGGACCTATGGTAACAGGTACTTGTAGAGCATCCGGCAGCTGATACGACCTTGCACACTCTGTTTCCGGCACTTTTTGTACCACAAACCTTCCAACTACTCTCCGTACTGGACTAGGTTGAGGTATTTCCTCGCCTTTTTTTGGTTCCCAATCTGATATGGGGAGCGGTCTATATTCCCCCCTTCCGGCCCCATCCCCCTGCTGGAGCTCGGGACGTTCGGCCTCTCTATTGTACGGAGGTGGTCTGTCTAATAGTAACCTATTTATCAGACTATCATCCGTCTCGCTCTCATCATCCTCCTCTGGAGGCTTCTTTTCTCCTGTAACTTCTATCACTGGGTACAGTTTATCTGCTTCTATTCTCTGCACTCTCCACTTTTTAGCTTCATCATCCCATTTGGCGTCCTGTACTGCTCTTACCGATCGTTTCACTCTTTCTTGGCGTCTGTTCAGGCTCCGGTCGTACGCCGCCCTGAACCATGCATTGAGGGCTTCGAACTGTGTTGGCCTGGGTAGAGGTCTCGTTGCGAGCATTACTGCTTTCAGCTGGTTCAATGCTTCTAACCTAAACGTCCCGTATCTCGGGAACGTCAGTTCCTCATTTCCCTCTGTTATCTTGCTCCACTCGGAGATCCACAGTATAGTATGTAACCCAACATTCACAGCCATATAATGAGCTGGTGTACCCTCCGGCGGGGCTTCTTCCCCAGCATATGAGTTCCCTCTGTCTCTCTTAAAGATCGCCCTCAGACATTTGAAACACTTCATTTTCAAAATCTACGATTTTCCTTAATTCACTTCCTTGTTTACTTCCCGATGGCGAACCACCAATCCCTACGCGGCTCTCGCTGACCAGCCTATCCCAGCGCGGCTCTACACCAACCAGCCTATCCCAGCGCGGCTCGCTCTGACGTCACTCGTCCCCTTTGCAGCAGTTCCCCTCCTTTCTCAGCTCGTCTCCCGGTCCCGCATGCGTCTCATTCATACACCGAAAAATGACTACTTCCGACCAAGCAATCACTTTTCTTTGACTGTACGTCCACAGTCTAACTGTAATTGTCACCTCAACTGACGAAGCGTCTTTCACAACGGTCAGATGATCGCCTTACTGATAGGTTACTTACACACAGTAAACGTCCGACCAGCGTCCATTTACTCATACACTCACTCTTACGTTTCCCCTATCACGGTCCTACGGGCGATCAATGGTACCTCATGACCCCCTTCACAATGGTAGACAATTACTCTGGATGTCCGATACACCCGAACCACTTAAGCCCTTCCCTGGACTTAAGATTTTCACCGGTTGCGCGCGCTCACAACCGTCTCTCAATCACACTACAGGCATTCAACTCCGCTTGACATTACAACACAGGTACAACACAAAACACCGCAATCTGGCAACGCATGACCCTTATACTCACTCTTGACCGACTCTGCTACTTTTTCTCTCTCGCACCGTCAGCACCTTCTTCGGCAGGTAGCGTCTTCTTCTGGTCGTCGATGACTAGGGGCCTTGGGGTAAACTTGACCTAACCTAGGTCGCCTTCCTCAAGAAGCCAACCATCTTTCTCTGCTACCAACTGCGGGCGTGAGATTTTGATCGATTATCTGATTACCCTGATCCTTATCTCACTTGAGTCCCTTTTTGGATCGGTTATTGACTGTCATTGAGTAAAAGGCAAACCCACATAGGTTAAATCAACCCCATAGACTGACGCAACTCTAAAGAACCACTTACGACTGAAAAGTTTAAAGATTTATTATAAAGCCAAAATCAGTTGCAAGTACAAACACCTCAATATAAGATTCAATAGGTATACAGGAAATAGAATGAACATGAACTCTCTAAGAGATCTCAATCGACAGAAGAAAACTACCAAGACCAATTCAAAAATCAATACGTTGAATATCATGGACACAAGGTGAATCTGAAGCGTCATTTACAGAAAGAAAATGAAACAGGTTAAACTGTCCCTACACTATGCTAGATGACATCCCTACTTAACAAGTTCTTTTACCTAAAAAGGTGTCAGCCGTTGGACTTCCGAAGAAGCTCAATCTCTCTTAGTCTCAGATGGAAACCTATGTCGTGTAGCAGTACCCTTTCTGCCTACCCATCCGCTCTCTAAGGGTCCTCAGGCCATCTGCTCTACCTCCTCCCCGGGGTGCTGTCCCTAATACAAAATCACAGTATGGGTGGAACGCCCCTTTGGGACGCCCACCATGTATACACTTCACGTGGTCTCGCTTCTGTTTTTTTTTCCATAGTTTCATTTCTTTGGATCGTCTGTTAAGTTGACCTTGCTTCCCAGGCGCCGTCTCCATCGTGCCGGTACCCCCATGACATTCCGGTCGACTCCTCCGGACCCGAGCCTATCTCCTCAAACAGAGCTCTATTCATCAAGCTTTTGATTGGTACCCCCCTCGCACCTGCAAACAGACACTTCGAAACAGGGCCCCAAATTCCAGGCTCCCCTTATCTTACTAGGCCGTAAAACTTCGACCAGCATTGGCAATTTATTTTAACGAGGCTTTTGACTTTTAGCTCACACGTGCAGATCAAAGACAACCTACTATCTCTCCTGGCCCACTAAATTATGTGCAGTAGTCTGCACTCTATGAACTCTAATTTCTTCAGCTTAAAATAATATGCTAACATACTACACTAAAGTTATACAAAACACTTCTATAAAACATTGCCTTTAACATATATATATGTAAGCAAAATCATTGATTATAATGAATCCATGTCGTGTAAAAGATGCAATGGTACATTTCGTTCTCACACAGTGCCATGTGGTCTGCACGTTTCTTCATTTTACATTTTACATCTTTCTTCATTTAGCAGCTACACATACATGGAACCTGATTAACACGTCTAATGTTTCTAAACATTCTCACACATTTCTACATTAACCCACACTCTATACGGACTTTTCTAACTCTAATAAACACTCTAGGGTAATTACGGATACATTTTCTCACTTCTTAAGTTACATTAGCTAACTTTACGCCACAGGCTTGTAAATATGACGTACATATATTTTTCATTCAAATTGCGCTCTCTCAGTTCCCCCCTTTGATGACCTCTAGGGGTCATCACTAGTACATCAATTTGAATGTATCACACAGAACTTGTTGCAAGGCTCCCTCTTTTTATCGTTTCTAGAGCTCTCAGACTTCTATATTGGTGATCTTGCATAGCAGCTAATCTCCGCTCCTGTTCTCTCATGGACCTTTGCAACCTGTTTGATTTATACCATTTGTACAGTCTCACTAAACCCCACAATATGATTATGCAAATTAAAATTATGAAGATAGGCTTCAGAATATACCAGACAAAGCTCTTCCCGAGATTGGCAAACCAACCTCCAACTTTACCCATTCCATGACCTACTTTTTCCCAAACATTTACCCTTGTTAGGTCTTCAATTTCTTGATGTATCTTAGTAATATTCTGTATAGCCCTCTCAAGAGGTTTTGAATTGTCTGGAATGTAAGTGCAGCATTCCTGGACCTTCAAAGCCTTACAGACTCCGCCCTCTTTTGCTAGCAGAACGTCTAAAGCAAGACGGTCCTGAAGGACCATTGCCCTAATCGATTGCATCTCTCCTTCCACCAGCATCAATGACCTTGCAGTACTGGCAGACAACCTATCTACAACTGTAGCCAATCTCCTGATCTTGACATCATTAAGTATCAAACCTAAAAGCGGAAACATGGTGCCAAATACGTCTCCAACTACTTCAGCATCTCCTACATCCCTTTTCCCTCTTGCCGAAGCCTTTCCCTCTATGATCTCTAAATCCTTTGCATGGTATATTTTGGGGAAGACAATTGCCAAATAACATGAACCATACCAATTGTCAGGCAATTTTACATAGGCATTTCTTCCACATACAAAATATACATTAGGAATCACTTGCATCCCTTTCAAGAAATCTTTCGTATAGTATTCTAACCGAAAAGCATGTTCACAACTAACTTCACCTACAAATACACTCTCATAATACGTTTTGCTTCGGGTCAGACATAACTTTCCTTTCTGTGTTCGATCTAAAGCTATTGGACCATTACTACCCTTCTTTTTGTGTGCCTTTTCCTCTTCGGTCCAATCTGTTTTCCATTGTCCTGACAATTTTAAAATCTTCTGCCTCCTGTAACGGTCATCAACTTGTCCAATAAACTTTTTCTCAATCTCTGACACTTTGCAAGTCAGATTATTTCGGCGTGCATATGAAGTATCTAATGTATCCCAAGGAAGGAAGAATTTAGCCAATCTATCTTCCTTCTTGTAATAGTCCCACTTATTCATTTGTTTATAATTCGGGATTTCGGGCAATACCGAATCATAATTTGAGAAGTAGTACTCAAACCCCTCTCGACCATAAAATATTCTGAGCAATAAACTACATGTTATCCCATATGTCAATGGAAGATGATGATATCGAATGCCTTCATCTACTGAAGCCGGCAATTGCTTGCAGACATAACAATCCTTGGCCTCCATGGCGTCAATATACTCATACAATAGTTTGGCATATGCGTTTGTTCTAAAATTTCCCTGCGACTCATCTATGTGTAACCTACGGGCCTCAGCTGCCAATAACGCCTTTTCCTGTATTACCTTGTTCTCCTCCTTCTTTCCAACAAGAGCAGGTTTCAAAGTCGTTACAGGCTTTACATCTGTTGTCTCAGTTACACTTGCATGTCCCACTATATATGATACAGTAACTACTATGATTATAAGAGAAATTACTACTGCTATAAGTGTGCCTACTATGCATTTTGCTTTGCGATTCGAACTGCCGGTCTCCATGTTATCAGACAGCGTAGCTTTTCTTTGAAAAAGTCTCTTTTGATTTCTTCACTCGGTTTACATTTTATTTCTCAGTCTGTGAACCACACTTAAAAACGACAAAGTCTCTTTTCAACAAAGTATCTTTATATTCAGCAACAGACAACCCTATCCCTTCTCCATCCACTAAATGAAATCCCTAATTTTCTTCTTCTTTCCGCTAGGCACTAGGTTATCTTCTTTCTCGCTGGTTTATTTACAAAGTCTTTAGGTATCTACAATAATTCTGGTGCCAGCAGCTCTAATGGCGTATTCCAACAGTTCTAAACAAAGGATGGTTTCCTCATGTGCTGGTACTGGATGACCCAAGGTTGGAAACTCTAATCTATTTAATACCAAGTCCTTTATCCGGCTTAGATACAGAGGGACGGGGAGTGGGAACGTTAGCAACCCTTCAGTTTCGATTCCAGGTGTCAACAGCCGTACTTCCACCGTTACAATTGGATCGAGGTTGGTCACCTGCACTTCCCTCACCCTCCCGGATCTCTGTCCCCAAGACATCTGCCGCCAGGTAGGTCCACTCAGGAGTGGCGTATCTTCTGCAGGGCACACGTACCCTCCTTGATCTTCTTGGACTCTCAGAGTCTGAGTCCACTGCACCTTCGTCTAGGTCTGAGTCTTCAGAAATCGGGACAAGAGTTCTTTCTGGATTAGCTCTCGGGCTTGGCCTTCTCCTTCTTTCCGGCCAGCTAGCTTCTCCACTCCTTGTCCTTCTGCTCCTTGTTCTTGCACTCGACTCTTGACCACTTGCAGCTTGATCAGTGTCTGATTCGTACTCCCAGCTACTTTCACCTTCTGTGGCAACTTCAGTTTCGCTGGTGTATTGACCGTCCTCAGCCTGGTCAGACACACTCTCAGTCTCCTCTGTCACCTCTGCAGCTTGGCTGATCCCCTCTGTGGCTTCTCCGCTTTCAGCTGGATTTTCATCCGAGAGAGGAGCTGCTTCTTCCGGAGGTGCTGGAACTCTTCGAGTGTGTGAGGCGTGGATCCAGTTGGGCAAGCCTCCACACTTCACTGCAGTGTTCGTGATCAATATGACTTGGAAAGGTCCACGCCAGCGCACGTCTAGACAATTCTTCCTGACGTGTTTCTTCACCAGGACCCAGTCCCCCGGACACAGATCGTGGCACAGGTCATGAGACGATGGAACTTCAGCAGCCTGCACCTGAAGAGACACAGAATGAATGGCGTCAGAGAGTCCCTTACAATAGTCCAGGATCAAATCATCTGTGATGTTCAACAATGCTGCAGTTGGAACGGATGGCAGTCTCATAGCCCTCCCCATTAGCACCTCATGTGGGGAGAGACCTGTCCTTCTGTCTGGTGTGCTACGTATGCTCATAAGGACCAGTGGAAGTGCATCAGGCCAGCTCAAAGATGTTGACGAACAAACTTTTGCAAGTCGGGACTTAATAGTGCTGTTGATTTGCTCCACGGTCCCTGAAGCTTCTGGTCGATAGCTACAGTGCAGCTTCTGGTCTATACTTAAGGCTGAACACAGCATCTTCACAATTTCGCTGTTGAAATGCGTTCCTCTATCTGATTCCAAAGAGGCCGGCACCCCGAAGCGCGGTATCAGTTCTCTAAGCAATAGCTTTGCTACTGTAAGTGTGTCACACCTACCTGTGGGGTAAGCCTCAACCCATCTGGAAAATATACAGACAATCACTAGAACGTATCTGAGGCGATTGCACTTTGGCATTTCAATAAAATCTAATTGCATTCTATTGAATGGCCCCCCAGACCTCCCTATGTGGCTCAATGTGACTGGTGTTCTCTTCCCTACATTCAGTTGTTGACAGATCACACAACGTTGACATACTGCTTCTGCCGCTACTCTAAACTTTGGGTTGTACCAGGTTTGCCTAAATACCCTTACCATGGCATCTCTACCTATGTGTGCTGGTCCATGCAATCTCCTTGCTATTGGACTGATGAGTTCGTTTGGTAACACTGCCCTCCCATCTGCAGAGATCCAAAAGTCCATCTCACTCTTGGTACAACCAGCTGCTTCCCATGCCTTTTTCTCGAAATCGGGTGCATTCTCTTGTATACATTTCAACTCATCCCAAGTGTCTACAGTTTCCAACAGCATAGTTAACTCGGTCCTTTCCTGTATTCCCCCCACTTCTACCTCTGTAAAGGAATACCCTTGTTCCGCACAGTAGCGTGCGACTTCATCCGCATACCTATTGCCTTGTGACACAAAATCCGTATTCCTTGTATGTGCTGTACATTTAACCACTGCAATAGCTGCTGGACCTTGTAGTGCTTCTAACAATAATCAAACAAACTCTCCATTCCTAATAGGAGAACCTGAGGAGGTCATGTAACCTCTTTGAGACCATAACTGCCCATAGTCATGAACTACCCCGAAACCATACTGGCTATCGGTGTAAATGGTGACTCGAATTTTATTACCTGCCAAACAGGCACGGGTCAAAGCAATGATTTCAGCTACCTGAGCGGAGTGTACTCCTTCCAGGCAAGCGGCTTCCACAACTCCGGTAATGGTACAAACGGCATATGCTGCTCTCAGCTGACCAATATCGTCTCTTACGCATGAGCCATCAACAAAGAATATTTCATCGGGGTCGGTCAATGGCTCATCTACGATATCTGGTCTCGGTTTGGTGCATAGTTCAGTCACATCAAGGCAGTCATGATCTGTACAAACATCATCATCAATGTCATTTGGAAGTGGCATCAAAGTGGCAGGATTCAAAACAGAGCACCTCTTTAGGGTCACGTTCTCGGCAGCCAAAATGACTTGCTCATAGCGCGTGAGCCTGCTGTTTGTCAGATGCTGTGTCTTGGTCCTGGTCATCAACAGTTCAACGGAATGCGGTACATACACCACTAACTGGTGTCCCATCACTATGTTCTCACACCTTTCAATGCTGACACCCGTTGCAGCAACGGATTTGAGACATCCGGGCAACGCTGCGGCTACTGGATCTAAGGTAGCCGAGAAGTATGCAACTGGTCTACGGGCATTCCCGTGTATCTGGGCCAAAACTGACAAAGCACAGCGTTCCCTTTCACAGCAGTAAAGTAAGAATGGTTTTTCGTAATCAGGCATTCCTAAAGCCGGGGCACGACACAAGTCCTCCCTCAGCTGCAGAAACGCCATCAAACAATATTTGTCCCATGGTACCGGATCACTCACCCCCTTGTGCGTCAGTTTTTGTAAAGGTTTTGCCTTCAGTGAAAAGTTAGCTATCCACTGCCGGCAATAACCAACCATTCCTAGGAACATCCTGACTTCTCTTTGTGTTGTGGGCGAATTCATTTTCATGATCGCCTCTATTCTGTCTGGTGACACCTTCCGTTTTCCCTTTTCAATCCTGTGACCCAAGTACTGCACTTCTGTCAAACAATACTGCAATTTGCTTGGAGACACCTTGTGTCCGTTCTCTGCCAAGTGATTTAGTAAGGTGATGGTGTCTATTTTGCAAGCTTCCTCAGTTTCTGACGCCACAAGTAGGTCGTCTATGTACTGAACCAGAACCGAGTTCATGGGCAGTACTAGACTTTCAAGATTTTTCTTCAGCAGCTGGTTAAAAATCGATGGGCTTTCTGTATACCCCTGTGGGATACGACACCATGTTAAAACACGATTTTCCAGCTTAAAAGCGAAAAGATATTGGCTTTCCTCATCTAAGGGGATTGAAAAGAAGGCCTGGCACAGGTCTATCACCGCAGCATGAAAGATCGGACCCCCTCAAGGAATAAATTGTGACCAAGGAACAGAGGGGAAAGGAAGAAGTCGTTCTAGAGAGTTGTTCCTTCAATGGTCATAAATATCACTAAACAATATACATCAAATTATTTAAGAAAGGTGACAGAATTATATAACAATGTTTACTTTATCATAGTTTTTATTTTCATTTAATGCAGTTTTTCATTTCAATTTTTTATATAAAAAGAGACATAATTCATTATAAATACATTTTTTAAACAAATATTTTTTGCTTTTAAGAACAAACACAATTATTAACGCACCAGTGATTGAAAAATTATACAAAGTTATAGTACACAATTAATTTTTAAGAAAACCACCTGATATTAAATACTCAACTCAATTCACTGACATACACACATACATACCACAAACAACCCATACTACCAAAAGGGGAAAAAGGGAGAAACTAAGTATTAATTGACAAGTTCACAAGTTGTCAACTACTAAGGTCTCAGAAGAAATTCGAGACCCCCGCACATGATCGGTCGACGCGCGTTTCGGTGGGTGAACCACCTTCCTCAGGACCTTTTTTCTCTTGTGGATCAAAGATATCAGGGGACGGTAAAAAGCAAGCAGGTTTATGTTTCTTTGGTACTTATTTCCTATCAGTTGATAGATTTTAGGACAGGGTATATGTTAAGAGGCACCGGTTTGCGTAGCAAGACAGAGTGCAATTCCTCCAGTCTATTCAAAGGTAGTTGTCTATTCTCCAGGAAGTCGATTTGGCTTTTATTAGTTGATAATGCCCTCGACGGTGCAACATAGGTAGATAAAAGAAGGTCTCAACAACTGCGGTATCTTATTCCTGGAGAGGAAATGGGAAGTAATCCTTTCTATAGTCGTGCTTAAAACGGAAATGGAGAGAATTCCTTTCTTTAATCAGGTTTGTAACGCCGTTCTTTATACTGCATCCATCTCAACATATAGAGTCACGGAGTCTGCTATCAACTTCCTTCGTAATCGGCGATAAGCGGTCTATCACCGTGAACCACTCAGCCTGGAATGGTATCTGAAACAGTATCACTGATGGATTCGGTACCACTGGACAACATGAAACAACTATATTATTAATCTTTCAAAGATCCTGCACTATTCTGTATTTCCCACTAGGCTTCTGCAAACCCATAATCGGGGAGTTACATGGGCTTCCCACGATTTCCTTCAGTATTCCCTGCTTAATCATGGATTCGATCACAGGCTTTATTCCTGCAATTGTCTCCGGAGTCAACTTGTATTGGGGTGTTCTTGGATACTCAGCATTTGGTTTTACCATGATCTTTACTGGCTCTACCCCTTTGATCAGTCCTATTTCTTCCCCAGTGAAATCCCACACTTCAGATGACACCGCACCTCTCAAGTCCCATGGAAGCTCCTCCACCGTCAAGGTAGGATATAGCTCCACGCATACCTGTGAGTTTGCAACCTTAAAATCGGCATCATCATCGTTAGTCTGCACTTCTACTCCTTGAGGTGTGCAATATATCGTACAATTCAGTTTGCATAACAGGTCCCTTCCTAACAGACACACAGGACTGGAATCGCAAACCACAAACTGGTGCTCATCACTGTATTTCCCTATTTTCACCGACACTGGTTCTGTCAGAGGATTCGTCATTCTCCTATTTGCGACTCCTACTACCTGGATCGTTTCTCCTGACATTGGCAGACCTGGGACCACCGCTGATCTCAGAGTGGATCGAGTGGCCCCCGTGTCCACCAAAAAGGTCGTAGGACACCCTGCCACTTCAGCCTCCACGTATGGTCCCCTCTGGTCTACCTCTAAGGCTGCCCCTAGGGTACAATCTTCCTCTCTATTCACTCGCTGTCCCGTAAGGGGATCAACGTAGTAGCATTCCTCTCCTCCTACGAAAAGTGGCAGTTGTCTATAGGTTTTTCCCCCGTTCGCAATACGAGGTGGTTGAGGGAACTGGGCTCGAGGAGTCGGAGTACCCCCTTTGATATACTTTCCCTTCGGTATCGTTGTTCCCTTCACCAGACTGTTCTGGACATCGTCTTCCTCAGGTTCTAATTCTCCAGTCTCGAAGTTATAGGGGCACTCGCGTTTCCAATGTCCCACCTCGTTACACTGGTGGCACCTAGTCGTCTTTTTCAATGTCGCAATATCTATCCTAGGTCTCTGTTTTTCCTCATCGTCTTTACTTTGATTATTCTGCTTTTTCCCTAGGGTTCCAGTTCCCTGTTGCCGCTGTCCACCCTTTCCAGCTGACTGCATCTGTACCAACATCAGTTTTTCCTTAAGTTTCTTTGCTTCCGAGTCTATTTCATCGCTGCAGTACCTTGCATATCTCAGAATTTCATCTAATGGTTTGTTTTGCCAACAAATTAAATGCTGCTGAATCATCAAACTGATGTCAGGTCTCAGACCCAGGACGAACTTTGACACAAACTGTCCTATGTCTTTAGGATCCATCACATCCAACCCACTGTACTGTTTGAACGCTTTCAGCAATCTCTCATAATACTCATGGACAGTCTCTTTAGGTTCCTGAGTGGTTCGATCTATCTTAACCCAGTCTATGTCCTGCAACGGCACCTTCTCTTTCAACCATGCCATTACCCTCTCGTACTTTTCCATGACTTTCTCTGATGGCCCGTTGGTCTGGGCGTCCCTATCCGGTTCAGAAATGGGCCATTCAACACTAAGCTTGCATGCCGTCCACAAATCCCCTGGTACTACAATGTCAAACAGGGTGTTCAAATCGACCCACAGTACTTTGGAGATCTTTACAAACCTCTCTACCTGTTTATACCACTCCACGGGGTTCTCCCTCAGCTTAGGAAAATAATTGGTAAATGCCGCTAAGTCCCCCCTACTCCAGGGCACATGCACGTAGCTTCCATTCGCGATTTCTCGCAAAGGGAAAGCTTCCATTCGCGGTGGCCCTCCCTCTGGGGACATCCCAATTGTACTCCTTCTGACGGTCCCCCTCTTGGACCATCTTTCCTCCCATTTATCCAAATCCCTCCACGTTCTTATACCCAAGATCAGTTCCTTTATGTGTATTTTCAACCCAATCGTCCTCCGTTCGTCTAGGTCCGTGCAATTCAGCCTATGGTTACCCTGTAATGCTTTAGTTCTTGATAAGTCTATCATGTACCTGGTTGCCAACTCAGATAATCTTTCATGTACTGACCTCGCCTTCCGAGTAACATCCTTTGCCATAAACAGTACCTCATCTTGTTCATACAGGTCAATTCTCTCCATTGGCAATGTGCCGTCTATTATTTCATCTAGATCTGATTTTAACTGGTTACATTGAGTCTTTTTGCCTTTACCTCAGCTCTCAGTACCTCACTCCTAGATGGTCCGTTTACATCCCTCTCGTCCCAACTCCGAGTCCTACGTCTAGGCACAGGTGAGCTAGGAGGAGTCCTCCTTTGTTCCCATCTTTCTAAATCCCATGCTCTTCCATCTTCCCTAGGTGTATGGTGGAACAATGTTCTATTTACCACCACCCCATTCTGTCTCTTCGGCTCTGTCTCTCTAGACACATGATAGGATCCCCCGTTATTTTCTAAGTCTCCGCAATTCCCTTGTTGTCTGGTGTCACTCAGTAAACGATAAGGTCCCTCACAGCTCTCCATGTTCCCGCGATCTCGTCCGTGATCACTGGATACATGGTGAGACCCTTCGCGACTCTCCATACTCCCGCGACTCCAATGTTGCAGATTTTCGCCCGGTGTATGGTGAGTGCACCTGTAACTATTCCTGTACTCCTGTGTCCTTCGATCTCCCTCACTGAGGATAGAGCGAGGCACCCCCCCACATCCTGTACTCTTGTCTTGACACGTTTGTCTATTGCCACCGGTGGTATGGCAGGTATCTCCTTTACTTTCTTGACTCTTTCCGTCCCACTCTGGACTGCTTTCGCCAGCTCCGCAGTGAGAGAGGATCCTGTTATCTTGGCCTCTCCATTCGGCTTCCGTTTCTATTCTTTTATTCTGAGTCTCTTCGGCAGCGTCCCATTCTTTCAAGTACTCCCTTAACTCCTTAAAGGATTTCGGTCGTGGTCCCCTCAGATCCATCAGTCCTCTCTGACCCCCCTGCTCTATCATGGGATCTGTTACTGAATCGAATGGGGTACTCCGACCTCTTGGTCCTAGCAACTGCCTTTGTGAATTAATAGTATTGTTCCTGCTTTCCATCTCTGCTCTTTCCCTGTCCCAACGTGCCTGTTCCTCCTCCTGTGCTCTCTCTGGGTTGTAGATTGACACTACAGGACCTATGGTAACAGGTACTTGTAGAGCATCCGGCAGCTGATACGACCTTGCACACTCTGTTTCCGGCACTTTTTGTACCACAAACCTTCCAACTACTCTCTGTACTGGACTAGGTTGAGGTATTTCCTCGCCTTTTTTTGGTTCCCAATCTGATATGGGGAGCGGTCTATATTCCCCCCTTCCGGCCCCATCCCCCTGCTGGAGCTCGGGACGTTCGGCCTCTCTATTGTACGGAGGTGGTCTGTCTAATAGTAACCTATTTATCAGACTATCATCCGTCTCGCTCTCATCATCCTCCTCTGGAGGCTTCTTTTCTCCTGTAACTTCTATCACTGGGTACAGTTTATCTGCTTCTATTCTCTGCACTCTCCACTTTTTAGCTTCATCATCCCATTTGGCGTCCTGTACTGCTCTTACCGATCGTTTCACTCTTTCTTGGCGTCTGTTCAGGCTCCGGTCGTACGCCGCCCTGAACCATGCATTGAGGGCTTCGAACTGTGTTGGCCTGGGTAGAGGTCTCGTTGCGAGCATTACTGCTTTCAGCTGGTTCAATGCTTCTAACCTAAACGTCCCGTATCTCGGGAACGTCAGTTCCTCATTTCCCTCTGTTATCTTGCTCCACTCGGAGATCCACAGTATAGTATGTAACCCAACATTCACAGCCATATAATGAGCTGGTGTACCCTCCGGCGGGGCTTCTTCCCCAGCATATGAGTTCCCTCTGTCTCTCTTAAAGATCGCCCTCAGACATTTGAAACACTTCATTTTCAAAATCTACGATTTTCCTTAATTCACTTCCTTGTTTACTTCCCGATGGCGAACCACCAATCCCTACGCGGCTCTCGCTGACCAGCCTATCCCAGCGCGGCTCTACACCAACCAGCCTATCCCAGCGCGGCTCGCTCTGACGTCACTCGTCCCCTTTGCAGCAGTTCCCCTCCTTTCTCAGCTCGTCTCCCGGTCCCGCATGCGTCTCATTCATACACCGAAAAATGACTACTTCCGACCAAGCAATCACTTTTCTTTGACTGTACGTCCACAGTCTAACTGTAATTGTCACCTCAACTGACGAAGCGTCTTTCACAACGGTCAGATGATCGCCTTACTGATAGGTTACTTACACACAGTAAACGTCCGACCAGCGTCCATTTACTCATACACTCACTCTTACGTTTCCCCTATCACGGTCCTACGGGCGATCAATGGTACCTCATGACCCCCTTCACAATGGTAGACAATTACTCTGGATGTCCGATACACCCGAACCACTTAAGCCCTTCCCTGGACTTAAGATTTTCACCGGTTGCGCGCGCTCACAACCGTCTCTCAATCACACTACAGGCATTCAACTCCGCTTGACATTACAACACAGGTACAACACAAAACACCGCAATCTGGCAACGCATGACCCTTATACTCACTCTTGACCGACTCTGCTACTTTTTCTCTCTCGCACCGTCAGCACCTTCTTCGGCAGGTAGCGTCTTCTTCTGGTCGTCGATGACTAGGGGCCTTGGGGTAAACTTGACCTAACCTAGGTCGCCTTCCTCAAGAAGCCAACCATCTTTCTCTGCTACCAACTGCGGGCGTGAGATTTTGATCGATTATCTGATTACCCTGATCCTTATCTCACTTGAGTCCCTTTTTGGATCGGTTATTGACTGTCATTGAGTAAAAGGCAAACCCACATAGGTTAAATCAACCCCATAGACTGACGCAACTCTAAAGAACCACTTACGACTGAAAAGTTTAAAGATTTATTATAAAGCCAAAATCAGTTGCAAGTACAAACACCTCAATATAAGATTCAATAGGTATACAGGAAATAGAATGAACATGAACTCTCTAAGAGATCTCAATCGACAGAAGAAAACTACCAAGACCAATTCAAAAATCAATACGTTGAATATCATGGACACAAGGTGAATCTGAAGCGTCATTTACAGAAAGAAAATGAAACAGGTTAAACTGTCCCTACACTATGCTAGATGACATCCCTACTTAACAAGTTCTTTTACCTAAAAAGGTGTCAGCCGTTGGACTTCCGAAGAAGCTCAATCTCTCTTAGTCTCAGATGGAAACCTATGTCGTGTAGCAGTACCCTTTCTGCCTACCCATCCGCTCTCTAAGGGTCCTCAGGCCATCTGCTCTACCTCCTCCCCGGGGTGCTGTCCCTAATACAAAATCACAGTATGGGTGGAACGCCCCTTTGGGACGCCCACCACGTATACACTTCACGTGGTCTCGCTTCTGTTTTTTTTTCCATAGTTTCATTTCTTTGGATCGTCTGTTAAGTTGACCTTGCTTCCCAGGCGCCGTCTCCATCGTGCCGGTACCCCCATGACATTCCGGTCGACTCCTCCGGACCCGAGCCTATCTCCTCAAACAGAGCTCTATTCATCAAGCTTTTGATTGGTACCCCCCTCGCACCTGCAAACAGACACTTCGAAACAGGGCCCCAAATTCCAGGCTCCCCTTATCTTACTAGGCCGTAAAACTTCGACCAGCATTGGCAATTTATTTTAACGAGGCTTTTGACTTTTAGCTCACACGTGCAGATCAAAGACAACCTACTATCTCTCCTGGCCCACTAAATTATGTGCAGTAGTCTGCACTCTATGAACTCTAATTTCTTCAGCTTAAAATAATATGCTAACATACTACACTAAAGTTATACAAAACACTTCTATAAAACATTGCCTTTAACATATATATATGTAAGCAAAATCATTGATTATAATGAATCCATGTCGTGTAAAAGATGCAATGGTACATTTCGTTCTCACACAGTGCCATGTGGTCTGCACGTTTCTTCATTTTACATTTTACATCTTTCTTCATTTAGCAGCTACATACATGGAACCTGATTAACACGTCTAATGTTTCTAAACATTCTCACACATTTCTACATTAACCCACACTCTATACGGACTTTTCTAACTCTAATAAACACTCTAGGGTAAATACGGATACATTTTCTCACTTCTTAAATTACATTAGCTAACTTTACGCCACAGGCTTGTAAATATGACGTACATATATTTTTCATTCAAATTGCGCTCTCTCACTTCTTACGTGTTAGATCGATATCATTCTTGTTACATACGGAAATGTTGGTTGAAATGGTGTGATACTGCTTGACAAACAATTTTTTCTTCTTCGACCAGACAATATATAAGCAAATACAGGGAACAGAAATTGGCACCAGCTTCGCCCCCAGCTATGCGAATCTCTTCATGGGCTGGTGGAAGGAACAGGTGTCCAGTTGCTGTGGAATATATGGTGAACAAATTGTAATGTGGACTAGATTCATTGACAACATCTTTTTAATATGGGAGGGGGATGGAGAATCAACAACAGCTTTTATATCGTTATTGAATGAGAATAACATGAATCTAAAGCTCACATCGCATGTGAGTAGCACTAGGATGATATTCTTGGACGTGGAAGTCACTGTACAGGGTAATCAACTGGTGACTAAATACATAGAAAGGAGACTGCGGGTAACAGTCTTCTTAATGCCACAGGTGCGCACCCATACAGCCTAATTCAAAACATCCCTTATGGGGAGCTAATTAGGGCAAAAGAAACTGCAGCTCAGAAAGGGAGTTCCTGGTAGAAAAAGCAGTGATGTGTAAAAGATTTGAAGAATGAGGGTACAGCAAGAAGACAGTGAGGTTAGCTATAGAAAAGGCGGACGTCTTACAAAGATCTAATCTCTTACACCCGAAACCAACGAAGTATGTGAGAACTGAAAATGAGGTGAGATTTTTAACCACATTCTCCAATCAGGCATACAAAATCAGAAAGATGCTTAGTCACAAATAGCACATCCTAAAAACTGATGTTGTTCGTGAGAAGTATGTGCACAAATCCCCCGTATAACATTTAGAAGAGGAAGATCTCTAAAGGATGAGCTGAGTTGCAATCTAGTAACATCTCAGTCGGTGGGGAGTCAAGCTGGAAGAATAGGTGGATTTACATGCTGTATGCACTGTAAAGCATGTGTAAACAGTAAGAGTTGTAACAAAGAGAAGGTACCCACAGTAGAAGAGAATTTATAATCAAAGGGAGCTTTGGTTGTAATACTGAGTTTTGTGTATAATATTTAATCTGTCCTTGTAGAAAGTACTACATAGGCAGTACTATACACATGGCCAGAAAGAGGGTATTAGAGCACAAGCGACCTATAAGACACAATGATGAACATTACCCAGTAGCTCACCATTTTAAGGAAATGCATGACCAAAATTATAAATTACTGACCTATGTAAGTAACTAAGTATTTTTATTAGCACAGTTAATTAAAACCAATGCAATGCAAAAGTAGAATATATAAAAACAAGAATAAAATGACATGTATTTTAAAACCGACATAACATAGTCATTGCTGTTCTGTTCGTGCTGGTAGTAAGGTTCACGCAAAAAGTAATTTGGGAGTGGAATTAGTTTTTGTTTTAAAAGCGGTTTAAAAATCGGTTCTAGGTATTTTTTTTTCCACTGCCTTTATAAATTTTACCAGGCTGCAACTCAGCTGGGGGTCCCGAGATGAAAAACAGGTGAGAACTGCACTCCTTCGTGTGCAAGTCCCGTATCGAATGAAATGGCGCTTCAACAGGAATTTCCGCTCATCTAGCAGTTTCTCGCAGGAGCATAGCAGGTGTAGCATGTCCTCTTGCATAGCGCCGCATAGCCGTCACTGCGTGCCTGCTTTCTCCTTTAACTAGTTTGGAAAATGCTGAATGCAGGGTAGCAAACCTAACCGGTACCTTAGGAAGCACATTTTAGTCGTTTTGGCATAGTCCAGGCCGAGATAGTTCTGAGGAGCTTTTGCCGAGTACGAGTTTAGAATCATCCAGGCATGCATTCTTTTTGAGAAGTCAGCTTTGTCTTGAACCCATGACAGTTGTTTGATTGACTTCTTGACCAAGTTTTTAAGAGTTGTATGATTTGTGGAGGTGGCCCAGAGCTGTTCCAACCCAGTATTTACAAGACTGTTTGCCAAATACTTGGCTGCTGGTGAGGTTGGATGCTGCTCTAAGTCCTTCCATAGATAGTTATTCAGTGATCCTTGTGCGGATTTCCTCACTTTATCCCAGGCGCAAATGTAGGCCCCCTGTCTTGCCAGGAGCTGACGTTGGATGCCAAACTTCAGCCTAATCTGCGATGGAGAAGTTCGCTTGGGAAGACTGAAGATGATTCTATATGCAGCTGTGATTGTGCTGTCAAGTGTTGTTGCGTCTCTGCCTCGCTGCACCTCGCTCCCGTAGGTAATTGTTGGCAGCAATTTGGCGCGGATAACTTGTATCAGAGGAGTTAGAGAAGGGCCAGAAAGTTTGTTGTTCAGTGCTTTTAGAGAGATTGCCAATTCGAGGCCTTTTCCTCTGATGCTTGATCTTTGCACACTGAATCGACCGCCGTCGTGAATCTTCACGCCTAAGTATTTGTAAATCGACGTGTCTTTGATACGAAAGTTGTTCCAGAACCACGAAAGGGATTTCTTTTTGCTTTTGCTAATCATCATTGTTTGGGTTTTCTCAAGGTTTATTGTTAGATCGTTTGACTTGGAGTAGCTCTGCGTCGCGTTCACAAGGTTTTAAAGCCCTACCTTGGTGTGACTTATTAGGACTATATTGTCTGCGTATAAGGGACATGGTAGGTGCAGCCCTCCTAGTTTGGGAGCATGAGAGTTGCAGTTGTTCAAGATTGGTACCAGGTCACCTAGGTACAAGTTGAATAAAGTGAGGGCCAGGACGCAGCCCTGCTTGAGACCCTTGTTGGTCTGTATGCGCCTCGACAGCAGTGAGCCGTCCCCCACCTTTATCTGAACCCAAGTCTCCGTATGCAGATTTATCAACAAGTCCAACAGTGGTTTTGAGATCCCCCAGCCGTTTAGTTTTGACCATAAGAGATTCCTGTTGATGTGGTCAAAAGCGGCTTTGTAATCTATGTAACAGAAGTGTAGGGGCATTTTTTTTGTTTCTGCCTTGTCTATTAGCATGCCCATAGTTAGGATGTTGGTCATTGTGCCCACTGATTTAACAAAGCCTATCTGATTGACCGGTATTAAAGACTTCTTTACGGCCCATGCCTGTAGCTCCTCCAGCAATATGCCTGCAAAGTACTTCGCCTCATTGTCAATTAGGGCCACCAGTTGGTAGTTTTGTGGGTGGGCCCTGTCGCCTGCCTTGTATATTGGGGCGATGACGGAGCCCTTCCAGGTGTCAGGCTCCGACACACATCTCCTCAGGGCTGTGTTGAAAGTCCTATACCCGCTCTTACGCAACCAACCCGTGACCTGGCATAAATCACAGACCAGTAGGAGGGTTCCGCAATCGCGGGACAGGAAGGGGACAGCGGGGAGGGAGATCTGCAACGACAAAGACAAGGGATTTAGTTTCACACCCCTCCCTATCTACCCTAAAATACAGAATCACCCTATCGGTGAATGGGACTCTTTTCACCCTAGTAGTCATGCATACCTGAAAAGGAAAATTCAGTTTCTTTAAATGCAGGAGAGGGAGGGAAGGTCCTATCAGTGGTAACAATCTAGTAAGGAAAGAACAAAGGGATGCACATGAAATATACAGCAGTTTCACCAGGAAATAAAGGTTTCTTAATACACCTCACATACCAATTCTTGATAATGTTCAGCCTTGTTCCACTCTTCTGTTATAACTAGGTACCCCCCTGTTTCCTCTCTCCTGTAGTGTAAAATAAAACACAAACAAGTTGCCAAAAGAAATAGAGAACAAACGATAGGCGGAAGGTTAATTGCACCTTGGAAATGTTTCTTCCCGCAAACCAATTAGAAACTGTATTATCAGTATTGAAACTTGCACTTGTCCGTAAATCAATAGTCCAGTAACCCTCACTTCACTGTGAGCGTTGTTAATAGTCCCCCAATGTACAACGTTAAATAGCGTGTCCCGACTTGTTCTCTCCGATGTGTATTAGGATTATCCAGAGGATTTCCCCCCTGCGAGAAAACGCAGCCGCGCTTCTCTTTCCAAGAAAATCCACACAAGTACCTCAAAGGGGGACAAAAACGGGTAACTGACGAACACAGCCATGTCCGTCCACTCCTGCAATACACACCACACAAGTTCGAATGGTTTCTGCCTCCGTGTGTTCCCAGCCGGGAAACACACCGTAACTCCTACTCACGATTACACCAGGAATACACAACCTCTCTCCTCTCCGGTTCACCTCAATTATCGGCTCCGATTCCTCTGTAAGTTTGGTTTATGTTTCCTGGTCTGCGCGGCTAACGTCTCGCGCGGTTTCACCCTTGGCCCCCTGGGATTTGTGGTTGAGGACATTGAGGTCTTCAAACCCCACGCATTGCGCGGACAGAGGCCTTCAAACCCCACGCATTGCGCGGACAGCGGCCCATAGAGACCGATTCTGACACCAGGAGCCTGGCAAGATGTTAAAATTCCTGATCTCCAGGAAAAGGGGTTCGAGTGCTGCTGCCCAGCTATCCACGTCTTGTTTATAAAGGATTGGCGGGATCCCGTTTGGTCCCGGGGCTCCTTCCCTTCTGCATTTTTTGATTTGGCGTTTGATAATATGTTGCAGTTTTGGGGGATTGATTAGATCATGACTATCCATTAATTTTGCATTGTCGGCTTTGTTGTCTGACCTATGTAATTTTAGATGCGGTAAGACCCCAGGAAAGGGGTTGCGACAGAGAACGCCAACGAAAAATCATAGAGTCAAAATATATAATTGACTTTGAAACAATAACACCTGTGGGTCTTAATTCTAGTGAAGAATTAGCTATTCATTTAGGTTGAAAGGATTTGGAGGGCTATACCTTAGTTGATGTGATGATTGTGCACTATCAATGTCCAATTCATTATGTAATGATCTGTAAATATAACCATCTTGGTTCAACTTAAGAGGTATTCATCTATGGTCTGCATCATGATAATGTTGAATGGTGTAAACTGGAAAAGGCATTCTATCTCTTTTATAAAAGAATTTCTCTAACAATATTTTTAAATGTAAATAGTCTTTTTTTAACATACATACATATTTTTTCTCTTTTTTTATTCCGTGTTTATACACATGAGAAAGGGCAAACTGGATTAACCCCTTGAGTGCTTGTGACGGAACCACTCCGTCACGAGCCACTGACGCGCTGTGCTGGTGACGGAGTGGTTCCGTCACGGCACGCCTGCCCCGCCCACGCTGCCACGATTCCGGGCCTGCACAGTGGTTTTATTGAGCAGGCGGGCTGTGACCAAACCACTCCGTCACAAGCACAGCGTGCCCAGTGCCTCGTGACGGAGTGCTTCCGTCACAAGCATGGCGGCGCCGCACGGCCCTCCCTTCCACCAGCACTGTGGCGGAATTACCGCCGCGGTCAAGGGGTTAAACTAGAAAGTGGATTGTTATTACTAAATCGAGAACAGGATGAGGTCTACCATGAAATAATGTAGCAAGATTCGTTCATGTATTATTATCAAGAGTTGGAGTATGGACCTAAACATGTAGAACCCAATTGGGCAGGACTGATAATCCTTTTTGTCTATTTAAGAATAGATTGTAATTAGAAGAATTAGGTTCTTAACCATTGGTGCTCTGAGCTATTATGAATAGTACAAATTCTTGGCCCACTTGGGCGGGACTTTGTGCAAGTAGTATGAATACAATTTGGCAGTCCCGATTAGGACAGGACTGGTAATATATGCATGTATGTTTATCATGACTTTGTATTCATAATATTTTTGTACTTTTTTATATTGGGTATAATTATCGTGCAACATAAAAACTCATTGCCCACTGGGGCATGATTGTGTATGTGAGATATTTGCTCTGTTAATTTTGATCTTGTTGAAATTTTGTTCTTGATCATATTATGGGCATAAATGTAACATATTCTATGTTGGATCAGAATGAAATGGAACAAACATGTAAATATGCATTTTATTCACATATTAGAGGAGCAATACGCATTTTACCTGCCATTCTGAAAACATTACAAAATGGCACTCATGTTTTTCACTTGCAATAGATTTAATGAATGCGCTTGTCTGTTCTCACTGTTAATTGATTTGTGTATGTAATGTGGAAGTGAAGAGACTCCTGCTATACCGTGACCAAGCCGAAAGGTGAAATGCGTTGGTAGAGAGCAGTTCCTGCAATAAATTAAATTAAGCATCCTGGAGTGTCCTGGATTTTTCTTGACAGAGAAAAGTTGGTTGTGTATTACGGATTGCCGGAATCCATCCAGGACCGTCAAAAGGTTCAGCTCCGAACTACTGGCAATGGCAAAAGACTTTGTCCATTTCTATCTCGGCGTGGATAGCACTGTGCTAATCCTATGCTTAAAAACTTTGATAGAAAAACAGATAATTGAGGTGAGCAGATCTAGAGTGTCGCTGGTGTTGAGAGTGCTCTAACAGGAGCTGCTTTCCACCTAAACTTAAGAACTACTCAGAGTTCTCTCCTTCTTTTTTGTATATATATATATATATATATATATATATTACAAGCAAATGTCCCAAAATGAGAGGAACGTCAGTAGCTGGTGCCGGCGTCAAGGTTCAGGACACCCTCGCGGTAATTACTTTCAGCAAAAACGTCTCAAAAGAGAAACACGCCGCACACTACTCCGTTTGTTGAATTATTGGTTTATTTTCTGTAGGTTCCCCACCTACGTGTTTCGGACATGAAGCTGTCCCTGATCACGGTACAAACAATAGTCCATCATTGTTGTTTACATTAAATACCTGTAGACACCACCTGGCGATTATGATGCATTGTGGGCTCAGTAGTTCTATGGATCAGTATAATTCCAAACTGTGAGTTACCGGATCCAGGCATTAATGCGACACAACTTAAACTCTTTAAGTATTGTTGAAGGTGAATACCAATGCGCAAATTATTTGTCCAAAGGACTGTTAATAATGATGTGGCTGGTTTGGCTCACATTGTGTGGCGCAAATTATCACCAATGAGAGAGAGTGTGACGGACTAAGTGTCCATATTCATAGTGATGGCTGAGTGCCTCACTATGAATATGGACACTTAGTCCGTCACACTCTGCCTGGATCCGGTAACTCACAGTAACTGATAGCACCTTAAAGCAACAGATGAATGCTTTGGAGAAACTATACAGAAAGGAAAATAACAAAACCTTCAGCAAAGAAAGCGGAAATATGGCCCACATAATGAGAAAATACTGGCATCTCCTGTTAGGGGATCCTGACATTGGAGCAACACTCAGTGAAGTACCATCAATAACGTACAAGAAAAATACATCTTTGAAAGATCTACTGGTCAAAAGTTACTTTCAGGCAGAACTTAAATCGAACTGGCTGCGAAATCAACGGAAAGGCTTTCAACCATGTAATACATGCAAAGCTTGCAAGATTGGTAAAAGTATGAAAGTGATTCAAGAACCAGATGGTAAACAAATGAAAATTGACCAACAGATTACTTGTACATCAAAAAATGTAGTATACATTGTGGAATGCAAGTGTGGAATGAAGTATGTTGGTTGCACCACGTGTATGTTAAGAAAGAGGATTTTGGAACATATCCGGGCGGTAAAAAATTCTAACTTGCAATACGCCACCGCCAAACATTTGAGTACTTGCCAAAATGGAGATTGGAGACAAATGCATTTCTATGGGGCGAAAATGCTGGACAAAATGGAAAGAGGTGGTGACAGAGTGCGCAAACTCCGCCAAATGGAGTCCCGGATGATAATCAGACTCAGAACGAAACACCCCAGAGGAATGAACTTTGGGGAAGACTTACATATTCATCTGGAATAAATGTTCTAAATATTGATCATAACTAGGGTAATACACTCAGCAAATGACAATGATAGACAATATTCTACATGTGAAAGTCAACAATGATTAGGGTACTATACCCAATAATTGACAATGACAAGAAAAATGCCACAGTGAACTACAAGTCACGTTACACAAATGAAAAAGCACACACGATGTCTTTCTTTTCTTTTTATTATTTTGTAACGTTTGTAACTACAATTCCCAGAATGCTTCTTAATTGGCTAACATGGGATAGTACAAAAAGCAACACTGTGGAAGGACTAACCGACCGTGAGCAAGGCCAGTTGTGGCTGAAACGCGTTGGTGGGGTGAAGTGGAATAAATAAGGCTTGAAAAGTATCCTGGTTGTGCCGCCTCCTTTGTATACCAATATTTTCCTTGGGTCAGGATCCGACCCCTGGGCAGAGCACACACTGCGGAGCGCTCTCGATTGGCTTAAAGGGTCACTTTGTGCAGCGATATGTATATATATATCGTCGTATTCTCAGTTATGAATACAAAAGGGCTTTGGAAGAAGACCTCTGTGGTCGAAACACGTTACAGTTTAAACCAATTGAACTAACTTTATAAACATTATCAAGGACTTGCACTTCAGGATCGTATTCATAAAGTTAGTTCAAGTGTTTTAAACAGGAATGTGTTTTGCCCACAGAGGTCTTCTTCCAAAGCCTCTTTGTATTCATAACTGAGAATACGACAGTTTCCTGTAAAAAAAAAATATATATATATATATATATATATATATATGTGTATATATATATATGTATATATGTATATATATATATATATATATATATATATATATATATATATATATATATATATATATATAGTATTGTGTTGTAATTGCATTTTTATAACACTTACTACCCCTGACGAGGCGTCACAGCGCTTTTTCGGCAAGTAGCATGCTACTCCAGAACCCATAAAGGATTAGTGTTGAATTAGTATAGTGAAATATGAAAGTAAATTGAGTAGTGGATAAGTTAGTCAGTTATTTGTATAGCACAAAACACAACACTGAGACAAGTAATAACTCATGACACTGTGCTTCTTGTGATAATTTATTTTATTCATCATGTAGGCATTTTCCTATAAATCTTTATTTGCATATACAGCCAACAGGTGTTTCACGCCCACCGCCATGCTTCAGGGCTTATGTAAGCAGTGGATCTAATCTGAAATCCGTAATGCTTTTCATCTGATAGTTCCCTTTATATGCGGTTATAATCTTTCTATTTATGAAGACATGATCCGTAACAATTTCATGTACAAAGTACTTACCTTATTGGTGGTGGTTTTTTTCAGATGTCTCACAATTCTTTGGTAATAAAATGTCCCTTGACTATTCTTTTCTCATTCCCCTTGATATGGGACTCGCATGTCTCAACCCACCCCTTCTTTCCTGAAGGCATTCAAGAGAGAGGAGGGGTGTGTTGAGAGGTGTTCTGGCAACTGGGTGCAGAAGTGCTGCCCTGAGACTTTCGTGCCTGTGGACACTAAGTTTGCTGACTGGCAACTGATGGAGCTCAAGAACTGTTCCACAAACAGGAGCTTAAGCGACTTCTCCTCTTCTCTTTCTGTTCTACCACTCTGCTCCTACACCGTCCCTCCCCGCCATGTTGCCTCCACTCTCCGTGTTCAGTCTTGCTTTTGCCCTCTCCTTCCTGAACACCTTTCTCCCTTTGACAGTTCGACTGAGACTCCAGCCCAGGACACCTCTCTTGACAGCATGTCTGTCCCATCACAGGGTTCTTTTTTCCCAGTTTTATAAGGTGGAAAAGTTGCCCAGGGGCATTTGAGTGCTTTACTTAAGACCATATTATGTTGCACATTTTCAGGCACAAAGCAATGAAGTGATTTATCCGAAGTCACAAGATGCTGAGCGGAGGCTAAAGTCAGCAGGTCTCGCTTTTAGGCCACATCTCCCCTCTCTTTACAGCACATCGGTCCCAGTCCATGATTCCTTTCTTGACATCATGGCTGCTTTATGCCCACAGCATAAGTAGGGTGTACAGGTGGGTAGACGGTGTCCACCCACTACTTTCTCAGGATAGACAGCATCCACCCTGCCAAGAAGAAGTTGGTCCCCACTGAAATATATGGAACTTTGTCACAGGGTAATTTTCAGACACAAGGCACATTCAGCAGTGCCTGTACCTTGTCTGCTTTCCATTCCCAGCAGCAACGTGCAGGTGACAAGGGTGTTTTTTATTTTCACCTCCAGCTGGGTCAAAGAAAAAAGGCCGAAGTTAAAGGGCCATCAGGACTCCTTTTATACCAATATGATCTTAACTGGGTGAGCAGTCTGGAGACTCACACTTGAAGCAAATGCAATAGTGGAGAAATATAGGCACACAGCCTACTTCACTAGTGCTTAAGAGGGGCATGCTTTTGAATTTGCTCAGCCTCAGTATATAAGAGATATTTATGCACTGTAAAAATGTCAGATGTATTGATCTGTCCCAGTGTATACAGAGATAATGTAAATACCACTATTTTATATCTTTTTCATAGCACTACTCATCCCAATGCAGAGTGTCAGATAGCTTTATGTAACATATACATATATACTTTGACAATAAATCATGTAAGTGTGTAAACCAATGTACAGGATGTGTTGCATAAGCCAGTGAGGGTGCAAGGTGTGGGACTCATGTGTCCTTCATAGCTCACTGTGCTATGTTGGAAGGTTTACCAGTTTATGAACTGCAAGTAACAAAATGATCTCTGTGTCAAAAGCAGTAACCCACTTGTCAAATACAAATCTGTCATCTGCATGTTACATGATGTGCTTTGCAGGAGACACATCGACTTTCTATACTACTTTGATTCAAATCTGGGACTAGACAAAACACAGATCTCTCCAGCAAAAGCTTTAACCTCCAGTTTTATTTTAGCATTATTATTATTCCCTGTGATTTAGTGGGCACACAAAGATCTCTGCAGCAGGTGCCTTAAACCCATAAGATATTTTAAAATGTAGACTTTGCAACAAATTAAGTAGAACATATCTATTGCCATGTTTCTCCCTGTTGCCAATGGCTTTGTGACAGAGTTTTAAGAAAAAGGCAAGCATTAGTTGAGGCCCAGATTTTGCGTTGGGGTTGCACCACTTTTTTGGTTCAAACCCAACGTAAAATTGTATTTGTTAAATCTTGTAATTCGCCTAAATGTACTGAAGATAGACCTGCTAAACATATGTGTGAGGTCTTAATATCTGATGTCACTTCCTGTGAGGGCACTTCTTCTGATGCCATGTGTGATGTCATGTGCTGTGACTTCATGCTGTGATGTTATGCGACATGATCAAGGCTGGAAGTGGGCCGGGTCTCACCGGTGTTGAGCGCCGGCAGTTTTATAAAGGGGGCCTCGAAACGGGTCTCTGTTGTGCTCTGTTTTGTGCCCTGGCACAGGGGGGCTGTTTTTTCCAGACTGCAGTGACAGCAGGCCCATCGATGTGTGCGTGCTCACTCTGCTTACTTCTCACTAGTGGAGAACTTACGGCATGACCTCATGCCAGGTGAGCGTTGTAGGGGAAGGGAAATCCTTCAAAGAGAATCATTTTCTCTCTGGATTTCCCTTTTCTTTTTGAAACTCAGGAGCAGCAACATTGTGGTGGTGTCACCAGGGCTTTAAGTGGAAGCTTTTGAAATATCATATAGAAGCCATAGTTGCTGCTTATTTATCTTTTGCAACTAACAACCATTGACAAAGCCAATAGTCCTGACTTCTTGTAGGTATGATGTTACTTGTTAAATTATATCTGGATACAATGACAGAAACAGTAAAGTACAAGTCGGGCGGCACACTATGCTAAGCACAGATTTTTAGCTTAGGTGTTTCAAGCCACGCCCTTAAATGCATTGACTACACCCCCTTTATGAGACCCTGCAGTTTTTTCATCCCACTCAGGGCTCGAGTCGGGGTAGCACGCGGGTGGACGGCGTCCCCCCACTTATTTTACCGGGTGGAGGCCATCCCCCCTGCCCAAAATCTGGACTTTCAATGATGGCGTTACTTGCCCTTACGGCCGCCCAGTCGATCTCCCAAGTAAGGACTGGCTGTCAATCATGTGAGCTGTGGTGGCGGTGCCTGGCAGTTGGAGAACGGTTCTGTTTATATTGAAGCTCGCTGGCGCGTGATTCCATGGAATTGTTTACCAGCGTTTCCGTGTACTAAGATGCGTGGTGCGTAAGTAGCGAGTTGGCAACGTGCATTTAGTAAGTGATGTCAGGCCCCTGGTAGCCTGTGAGAAATCCGGCCTGGATGGTGTTGTATCGAAGGAAGAGATGTTCTGCAAACTGCTGATCTGCGCAGGTTGTATGTTATTACAACGAATTCCGTTGCAACGCATGCCTTTACCACGCATGCGTTACAACGGAATGCTATTTCAACGTAGAACCTTTTCCTCTCTTTGTTCGTGGTGACGTCGTACGTCGTTAAGAGGAAGCGAAAGTTTCTTTCCGTTTCCTCTTAAACGACGCTGAGTGACTTTAGGTGAGTTTCTTTTTTTGGGGGGGGGGACCCCCCAAGCCCCCTTTTTAATGTTAGCCTTTACTACACATGCCTTTACTACGTACCTCGTAGTAAAGGTATGCTTGGTAAAGTCTTTCGTGGTAACCACGCATGCGTTGTAATGCATGCGTGGTTAAGGTTTTCGTGGAAACGGCTTCGTTGTAGAGGCTGTTTCCCGTCTGCGCACCGAGACTGTCAGAGAATGACGCTACATTCCACAGTGGGTTAACGTGGCCTCCCAACTAAAGTGGGTCTCCCTGTAATAAGAGGGGACTACCTTTCGTGACGACACTTCCTGTCATGAGGTCACTTCCTGTGACACCACCTAACTTGGAGCGTCCCCCCACTTCTTTTTTAAGGACTTGTGCCCTGTTAAAGCCCTGGCCATGATGATACTTGCACACTGCCTAACTTGGCTCATCCCCCTCTTCTGGTTTTTAGGACTTATGCCCACCTACGCCCGTCCGGTAGTTCCACCTGCACTCCGCAGTGGCTGCTGCCCTGGCTTCACCTGGCCTCTGCTAGGCTTCTGGCACGAGGACGCGCTGCTCGTCAATCTCGATTGGAACGTATGCTAATGAGATGTCTGACAGCCCCGTGGCTCGTCTGCTCGCATAGCGAGGGCAGCGGGAGAGACAACCGGGCCAGGCTCCGAGTACATGCAGCGCGGCTCATTATAGGCCACACAGGCCTAGCAGATGTTATGGCAACATCTGCCAGGCCTTGGATAACTGCAGGGTGACGACAGCCTGCCACTGCGAGGAGTCAGGCTTGGGGGATGCAGCGAGGCGGGCGTGAAGAGGTACAGATGCCACGGATCAGCATTAGGACTCGTGCAGCGCTTAATTTATTATAAACAGCGCTCCACCCCTGCTGTCTCTTTATAGCATCGCCACCCTTGCCTTCTCCCCGCGCCAATATTTTCCTATCTTCCTCTACCTCCTTTCTCCCTTTCATTCCCTTCTCTCTCTTGCTAATGGTCAAATTCTGATCGAGCTGGTCTTCAAATATGAGCGACGGTGCCCAACACCTGCAACCGCTGACGTGGGCGTCTGAACTCTGATGCCTGGCAATGTTAAGCTGGAAGGCACAGGTGGACAGGGGCGGATTGGCAAGGCGGGCATTCGGGAATGGGCCGAAGGGCCGGTGCCTCAGTGCCCTCAGTGGGCCGTTTTTTTTCTCCCCTGTCCCAGTCCACAGAGAGTGGACTAGGAAAGGGGAGAAAAAAAATGGCCCACAGAGTGCACAGAGACAGAGACAGAAAATGAAAGCAGCCTCGCTGTGCGGCCAGACAGCGATTGTCGGCTGTGGGCTCTCCTTCACCCCTACCCTGCCAAGCAATCAAGCTGAGGCTGGGCTGGGGAGGGGTGATTGTTTGCAATAATCGGCCTCCCTGGGGGCCAGGTGTTTCTCAGGCCTTTGAGCCATTTGCACCTCGGCCCCCCTGGGGCCCATGCAGCCCAGAAACGGTGTTAGTCTTAGCACCTCGCCCACAGCCCTTCACATTCAGGGCATAGTGGACGAGGAAGAATGGGTCTTGCTGTGGGGGCCAGGTGATGTTTGGAATTTTTTTGTTTTATTTATTTATTTATGCGATTTTATGTAGCGCGGACTTTACCCGAAGGTGTCAGAGTGCTTCACACTAGGAACAGCAATAATACATGAGGAGAAAATTATAAGTGGACAAATTACAAAAGCAAACGTTAAGTTACATGAATCAAAAGTGACAATAGTGAGCAACCAAAATACAAGAGGAGCAAACGATACATTACAGGAGGAAAAAGAGATATGTGTGCAGGTTACAAAAGTGTACACAATACAAGTAGAGGTATAATACTGCAATTAATGGCAGACACTCCAGCACAAGAACAAACGTTACGTAGGCAATGGTGGCACTTGTGCAAGTATCTAAAGCAAACAAAAGTGAGAGGTAGCAAACAGTGTGTTACAAGAGAAAAGTGACGTGCAAGTTACAAAAGGGTACCATACACAGGTACAAGGGTAATACTACAGTAAATGGTAAACACTCAAACTGCCAGAACACACTGGGAAGGCACTTCCCATGCACCAGCTTCACCTCAGCCCCCCCCCTGGCTACCTGGCTACCTTGGATGACCCAGAAAGCTGTGTTTTGTGCTCCTCTGCCAGGACATTTTCCCAAGGCCTGGAGGGTTGATTAATTTACTAATTGCAGGGGCCTTACCTCGGTTCATGTGCTCCTGAGCTGAAGGTCTGGGGAGGGCTGAGTAGGTTAGTAATAGCAGGGGCTTTGCTGCTTTTCAGGTGCTCCTGTGCAGGAGGGCTGGAATAATTTTGTGACAGAAAGGGGCCTTGCTATTCTTTTTAGTTGCTCAGCATGTAGGCCATTATCACCTTGGCCCTGTGTCATGTGCAAGAACAGTATCCTCCCACTTTCATTCCTTGTCTGTGCAAATGGTGTTTCATGAAAGGGCACGCCCCTTGAATGTGGGCCACGTCCCTTAAATATGGGCCACGCCTCTTGAATGTGGGCCACGCCCCTTAAATATGGGCCACGCCCCTTGAATGTGGGACACGCCCCTTAAATATGGGCCACGCCTCTTGAATGTGGGCCACTTTTTTCGTCAGTGCCCGGGCCGAATTGTGATCCCAATCCGACCCTGCAGGTGGATCCCTACCCTACCCCCACTCTTGCCACCGTTTGCCCATGCTGGGGCAATAGAGTAGAGGTCACGTGGTGGGGTCACCCTTTTTCTGCCAGAGGGTGTCTTCTGGCTCCACTGGTGCAGGTAGGTAAGAAACTCAGTCCGAGAGTGGTGCCATCGCGGCCCGGCTGGTATCATGGCCAGTTCATCTTAACCTGGGCATTTTATTTTCTTAGAACCATTAGCCCACACCTGACCTTCTCAAATTCCCAGGCCTGTATATGCCTGCAGTGCTTTTCTCGGGCCCCCACATATGTACAGTGCAGTCCAGAGGTGGAAATACTTGCATTGAATTTGCCCGGGTAGCTTGGGAGGGCCTTGATTTCTGCTTTGCAGGCTCAGCATACACCACCACTGTCCCCAGCGACCACCCCTTCCCCCACCCAGGTGGCACAAGTGGAAACTGCTGAGAGGCGCAGCAGTTGTTTCACGTGATAACTCATTGGTGTCATTGTTCATGGAGGTGCCATCAGAGCACCTGCCCCGGCAGAATCCAGACCCCATTGGCTGCCAGGAGCTCTCTTCGCTTCCCCGTGTGCCTATATTATCTCTCCTCGAAGATGGGTGTAGGACCCGGGCCGGTGCATGCGTCCTCCAGGTACCGGAGGGAGTTGTGCTCTCTGGGGCGGAGGACCCATCTCAGAATCACGGCTGCTGCCTTCGCGTTCACTTTCTTTGTGGATTTATCCCCACTGGGCTTCCGTAGGTGGACCTCGTTCTACGACAGGACATGAACGACAGCCTCGCTTTGGACCCGACCGACGTGTAGCTGGATTGAGGTGAGGAACGCGGTCTCTGTGAGTTGTAGGATACCCTCAAGTTTGGGGTTTTGGGTGGTCCGGTGTTGTTATTGTCGCGTCCGTTTTCCGGAAGATGGTGGCAGTTGTGAGGCTATGAAGTGTCACCTTGCCAGCAGAGCAGCAAGGATCAGCACATTAACAAAATGTGCTACTGCAATGTTTTAGTTAATAATAACCAATCGCCCTTTCAGAAATAAACAATGTCCCTGTTATAGAGGCAGCGTTTCTGGAGTTCAAAGGTCATTACATCATGATATGAAAATCTGATATGTATATATTTTTTTGTGGACATGAAGAAACCTATGGAAGGTATAGAGAGCTAAAAAATCAGACTGCAACTGCGTTGGCCCAGACAGTTTGAATCCTGGCAGGTCAAACTCGAGTTTTCATCCTTCCAGGATTTATAATATGGGAACCGTAGATATTGGTGAAAACAATGCACTGTATCAAGCTGCAGGAAGAAAACCACTTCGTGATATGATTGTGAGCCACTTGTTTTGTCACTATTCCATTAGAATGAGATGGTTTGGAGCTGAAAGGAGGCTGCATTGAAGTGGAGATGTGTACTGCATTATCCAATGTAACTGACACTCCCCCAATCACGCACGTAACTTATGAAGGGATCGCTTGCAGTTCTGCGAGCAGTTTGATGCCCACTGTGGCCACAGATCCACCATTATTCCAGGAAGAAGCAGTTCATGGACGCCATTTAGGAGTCACCAGTATTTGCAGCTGCGACCCTTGGCTCGACCCTTGCCACCTCTCGCACTGCTTTTGCGACCCCTGGCCTCAGAGGTTGCAAAATCAGTGGCAGGCACACAAGGACAGCCCCACTTTCCTTGTTTTCTGCCAATTCTTCATTAAACTCTTAGTGAATAATATTTTATTACTGACAATTAGTGTAAGAAAGAAGGAAATCCAATTTGCTGGAAAATCACCCTCCCTGGCAGCGGGTTTAAGTAAACAGTTATTTTAAATGTATGTTGTGTGAGCGCTTGCGGCAGAGAGTTTATGTGAAAACGAGTGTGAGTGTAAACGTGTGTGTATGTGAAAGGAAAGGTTAAATGGCGTGTGATGTCACCTCCTACCTCAGGCATTTTGGTGAATTGACGCTCATGAAGCCTTTCTGCTCTCAAAATATACTGGAAAAACATAAGTGCTATAAACAACACGCTCTCACTTTCTGGCGGTTTGCGTTTGTCCTCTGCGCTTGTTGCCAAAACTTTTCCACATGCTGTAATTTCTGGAATTTAGCATGACACACAATTCGCAAAATAATGTGAGATTACTACACGGCCTCATGCAAAGTGTGCATTTTTTGTGCTCAGAATATTGTACACTGCCAACAATTCTCAGCCCTGATCGCTGCTACTGTTCTCAGATCTGCACCTGATGTCTCATGAAAGGAGAAGACTTCATTCAATGTAAATGCTCCGGAAGAGGCGAGGAGCAGTAAATAGGGTGCAGGCATGATTCTTCAGATGGAGGAGTACAGGGGAGATGGCCAAATATAGGGCAGGCTGTCTAATACTTCAAGTGCTGTGCACAAAGCACGGGAGCAAGACGCAATGCCACCGGCACTTTTAATGTTGGCACGCCATCTCAGAACAGTGTCTTCTTTTCAGTCTAGAACTTCATCAGATAAAACTATCAAAGAATAGCATCATGAATAGAAACGGATTTTTGTAATTGTGGATTAAGACACAGTGGAAATATATAATGTATAGGAAAAAGCCTTGAGAAAGCCCCAGGCTATCAAGCCGCGAGGGGTCGAAACACGTGTCGGTTGCTTACAGACTAGCGCAAAAAAATAAAAAGTGTATGGCTAACTAAAGATTATCACTAAAAAGTGAAAAAAATTGTTGGAACACTCTAGGTTTAAAAGAATTTTGTATTTGTAACTACACATAAACTGGATAGTTCAACAAGAACTATAAAGGCTTCCGGGCATCTTTTAAAATCTTGCGTAGGAACACTAAAAACCCCTTCAGCTATGCGAAACCGTAGAGATTCAGGAGTAACAGGAGGAAATGTATTAAACACAAGAAAGTGCCTTTCAGATTGAGTGCTATGAGGAACATATTAGAGACGCAATTCTAAAAATATCAAGATAGGCTTCTGTATACGTATGTTTGTCAGGACTTTGGTAGAGTATGTACAGATCAGAACTAAAGAAAGCTGCCCTTCCTTCCCCGTCCTCCTCTGGCGGTCATAGCGGATCGATCCCAGTCTCGTGTTCGGAGTAACCACAGCAAATATTGCACTACATTGCAATATCAAGATAGCCCTTCCTACCAGTATGAGGGGCACTGAAGCACTTGCCTACACGGGCAGCATGCTATGCCATGTAGGAGGTGTGGTTGAAGGGTGTTGTCCTTGTTTTTGATCCTCTGTGGAAAGTGTTTTTTTTTTTTAATGTTTTTGTTAAAAAAAAATATATATATTACAACGTTTTTTCCCTTAACTCCTCCCCCCCCGCACAGGACATGAAAAATAGCGAAAGAATACAATCAAGTTTCGTTTTTTTCCATGACATTACTATATCTCAAGTTACAATTTACAATAACTCAGACCGGCAAATTATACTGGGTAAGCTAGAGCATTATTAAAAACAACTGGTAGAAACCCCTTGAAGGGCGAATAACCAAACATAACCCCATGTATACAGCTAGAATAATATTCCTGATTGCATTATACACCCGCCCTGAGGCCCTATGGAAGTTCTATGTTTCCTGCCACCCTATTCTTCCAATCTGTTATTGGTTTCCAGATCTGCAGATCTAGGGATCTAGCATTCTTCCCTTTTCTGGCGTATAGCGCTTTTTCCATGTTGTATATATACAAAAGCCTGGCCAACCATTGCTGCATAAGGGGGGGAGCTTGTCTCGCCATGCTGAAACTATGCATAGACGAAATACTGCCATAGCTACGAACAGAAAGTTCTCCAACTGTGGTTGTTCTCCAGTCCCGTCCAATCCCATTAATACTACTTCGGGTGTCATTGTTAACTTACAATTCAGTGATCTATCTAAAAACCCTTCGATTTCTTTTATCAGAGGAACTAGGTTGGGGCATTCGCCAAACATGTGAGCTATGTCTGCCTCCTGGCTGTCGCATCTTGGGCATGTTATGCCTTGTGTGCCCCCCCACTGTGCAATTCTGGCTAGGGTGTAGTATAGCTTGTACAAAGTCTTATAGGGCTGGGTTTGCAATGAAGAAGAGCGGAGAACCTCCTGTCCCATCCGCAATGACTTCTCAAAGATCCCCTCCCGAATCCCTAGCGCATCCATCCATTTTGCTTCAAATTTACCCAAGTCATCTCCCCTGTGTGCTATAAGTTCGGCATAGAACCTTTTTATCGTGCAGCTGTGTCCCCCTTCTATTATTTGTAATATTGTATTGTCTCCAAATCCTAGAGGTCCTCCTCTCTTTCCAGCTATTAAGCTTCTTGTCTGCAAATACTTAAAAAACGTCCTTGTACTGACCCCAAATTTTCTCTGTATCTCTGAGAATTGGCGCACTCCTAGCGGGCCTATCAAATTCCCCATTCTTTTCACTCCTAACCGTCCCCATTCCTTGAAAACAGTATCAGCAAAGATCTCTGGGGGTAATGTGGGATCATTCCCTAACCTAGTGTATGTATGGTATCTACCCAGTCCAAAGCTCCTTTTAAATGCCTTCCACACCTTATAGGCTGCCTCCAGGGTCTTGAATCTGGTTCTCTTGAAGTAACTCGGTTCAGTATATCTCAGGAACACATTCTGTGCCTCCTCACCTAAAATCAAACCGAAGATCTCTAACGAGCCGGTATAGAATTCCTCTCCCATCTCGGCCCCGCCAATAAGGCCCGTTATTTGCTGCAACACTGCTGCCCAGTAATAGAGTCTCAGATCGGGTAGTGCCCACCCCCCCTCTCTCTTGGTAATGCCATATATTTTAGTGCCCTTCTTGTTTTGCCCTGTGACCAAATAAACCGGTTTATTATGAGCTTTATTCTACCAAACAAAAGTGGGCTAAAAAATAGAGGTATAGTTCTAAATATATATAAAAATTTTGGGAGGAGATTCATTTTAATATAATTTACCCTGCCAACTATAGACATGTGCAGATTATGTACCCTATCCAAATCCTTCTTCGCGATGATAGGAGAAGTGTTTAAGTCCACTAGATTACCCAGGTCAGCCGTGATTGTTATTCCTAGATAAAGCCCCTCAGCCACCACCCGTGAATCCATGCATGTTGCATATTTGTTCTTTATGATTTGTGTCTTAGTTTTATTTAGTGCGTACCCCGCGACCCGCCCAAACTGCTCCGCCTCCTGTTCTATTTTACTGATTGCCTCTGATGGTGAGGGTGTGATAATCGCAATATCATCTGCGTATGCTAGTACCTTAATCAGCCCCATCTTAGTGTCTAGCAGCCTAATTCCATCATTTAGCTCCAATTTCTTAATTAATGGGTCTATGTAAAGTGCAAAGAGCAGGGGTGAGCACGGGCACCCCTGTCGTGTGCCCCGTGTAATTCTAAATGGGGTAGTGCAGCTTGCATTCACCCTTACACACGCCGTTGGTCCTACATACAATGATTGTATCGATTTTATGAATCCTTCTCCGATTCTCCCTTTCCTTAACACTGCCCACAGGAATTCCCACGCCACACGATCGAAGGCCTTTTCGGCATCTAGTAACATAGCTGCCATAGGTTTCTCCTCCGCCCCTTTTACATCAAATAGCATGATCATTTTTCTAACATGGAGTGTAGTTCCTCTGTGTGGAATAAAGCCATGCTGATTAATGCTTACTAGTTGCTCTATTACCCTAGCAAGTCTGTTCGCTAATGTTTTAGAGAAGATTTTTAGGTCAGCATTAATCAGTGTAATCGGGCGGTATGATCCGGGCTCTGCGGGGGGTTTCCCTTTTTTAAGGATTATAATAATATCTGCCCCTGCCCAGCTGGCTGGTATAGAATGCCCCGCCTGTGCCTCCCTTAGTGTCCTGACTAGCTCTGGGATAACACTTTGTGAAATTCCCCGGGTATCAAATCTGGCCCAGCAGCCTTACCGGAGGGTAGGCTGAGCATAGCCTCCTTAATCTCTTCTGCCTCTAAGCAGTTCTCGAGAGAGTCCCTATCTATCTCCTGTAGGGTTTTAATTGGTAGGTCTTGCAGGTACCTCTGAATATCGGCAGGATCCCTGTCCTGCTCCTCCTCATAAAGCTTGCTATAGAACTCCCTAAAGACCTCGAGGATGCCTTCCCTATCTGAAACCATATTGCCCCGCTGTCTCTTATCTCTTTAATTTCACCTTTTGCCATCCTCTGTCTCGTGCGTGTTGCAAGTGTTCGCCCTACCCTTTCGCTGTATTCATAGCATTGCTCTCTCTTAGCATTGTAAATCTTAGCTGATTTTATTGCTATAGTCTCTTCTGCTTCCGCTTTAGCCATCATGGTCTCCATTAAATATTGTTCCAGCTCCCACCCCTCAGTAATAGCCTGTTCCAGTCTCTGCTCTGCTTTCAACAGATCGCTGTTTACTTGATCTACCTTGGCTTTCTCCTTTTTCTGTTTGCTTTAAAGGTATCCCAATCATTTCCTGGATTAGTACTCCCTCTGTTGATATCCCAGAAGCCCTTTATCCAAGCGTGCATGTGTGTAATATAATCTATATCCGTCAGGAGTTCCCTTTCAAATGTCCATGATTTAGCCTGTCTTTTAAGCCCGTTACCCGTTATTGTCAATAATAGGGGGTTATGATCAGACAGAATACGGGGTAGCCTCGCTATCCTGAGGGTGTTTGAAGGTAATCCGGAGGTGAAGAAGTAATCCAGACGGACGCACTTCCTATGGGGGGCCGAGTAGTAAGTAAAGCCGTCCTCGCCCACTTTAAGCTCTTCCCAGACATCCATAAAGGCATTGTTACTGGCCATACTTCGGATTGCTCTGCACACCCTCTTTTTCCTTCCTTGGTATAGGCCCCTATTATTCAGTCCCAACCTGACGCCCCGTCAATGTTGAAATCTCCTGCTAGGATAATTCTTGGTGCCCAGGTAGCCAGTTCTATATCTAGGAACTCGAATACTTCAGGGTCATCCTCCGTTGACCCATAGACGGACCCCAAAGTGATCCAGGCTTCTCCGATCAGACACTCAATCAGGGCCCACCTGCCCCACGGATCTTCTAGTTTCTTCCTAGTGTTAATATTAGGTAATTTAGTTAAAATGGCCACTCCCCTGACCTTTGCCCCATGTTTTGAATATGCCAACACGTGCAGCCCCAATTGTTCCAACAAGAAAGACTTGTTACCTTCTATGTGTGTCTCTTGTAAACATATAAATTCTGCCTGGGTGTTTTCTGATTAATAAAGCTACCTTTTGTCTTTTCAGCCTATCGTTCAGCCCACATACATTCATTGTTAACACCTTAACTTTTGAGCTCATCTTTACTCTTTATTATTCCTGAGCCTTTTAGACGGAAGAGATAACATTTCTTTTCTACCCTCATTACCACCCTTGCTACTAGTACCATTATCGTTGCCTTTAAGTTTTTGTCTAGTTTTGGCCAGATCCAGCTGTTTAGTATAACCAAGATTAATGCTTTAAACGTGAATACAGCCCTTGTTTCCCTTCCATGTAACTTGAGTTCCTTTTGTGTAATTTCCTTGTTTTGATATGTCCCAGTCCTTTTCCCTGTATTCTGTCCTGTGCCCCTTCCCCCCCCCCCCCCTTGAGGCATCCTGGGTCCAGCCGGATCCAGGTGTGGGCGTCCGTTGAGCAGTACGCCTCAGTGCACTCCCCCCCCCTTAGCCCCACGTGATTATTATAATTAAATTGGGAGAAAGTCTATGACAAACAAAAGTTCTACACCTAATATTGATATAAAGAATTGAAACTTATTATTCAATCCACATCTTAAGAGAAAATATAGTTCTTATTCATTTTCTGGTATTGTCTTTTGCAGTCTCTGAGATCTCTTTAAGGTAATTTTCAGCCTGTATTTCGCTGATGAAACTGCGAGTTGCTCCCCTAAAAATTACTTTCAGTCGATCAAAGGTTCAAAGGTTCAAAATAAGCTTTATTCGATATTCAAACAAATATCATATAAGCATACATTGTTATACAGATTTGTAAAACATTAAAAATACGAGAGATAAAAAATCATCCAATGGTCGAAAAGAAATTAAAAAGCATTAGTATAAAGACTATTAAAAATGAGTAAAAGACGACAGTTAAAAACAAGACTGATTGTTTTCTCCGATATTAGTCTAAAGTATTCCTAAATTTTATCAATAATTTTAAAAACTGTTCCATTTTTGTTATCACCTCCCTGTCTTCGAGTTCCTGTAACCGCTCATAGGCAAGTTTACATGACCTGAGATTCCATCTTTTGAGCAGGGGTAATAATAAAGCTTTTCTCAATAACCCATAATATTTACAAAAAAGAATGGTATGGATATTAGTTTGTTGAGATATGTTATCACAGGGGCAGGAGCAAAGAGTCCGAGACCAATCATTACTTAATGGAAATGTTACATAACAAAAAAAAGAACCCAGTCTGAATCTGGTAAGCAGCATCCTTGAATAACACGAGAAGTCTGTTGAAAGGTAAAGCTGGAGGCCCTTGTGTGGTGTCACCCTTTGATATGCCAGAATAGTATCACAGTGCTTCTGTTTATTCCATCTGGCTGTTTCCAGGTGGGCCATTAGCGTCTTTCTTAGGCCTTTCCGTGAGATATTTTCTAAAGAAGAAGGATCTGTAAACCATTCTTGGCGCCCAATTTCCAGACAGAACTTTTTCACGTAGGCCAACCATTTTGGTAGAGAATGTTTAGCCCCTTCCAATTTCAAGATGTCTTGTATCACTTCTCTATTAAAATCAGTCTCATGTGTAGTCCAAATTTTGTGCCAAAGAAGGGGAGGTTCAGATTTTATAAGATCTGATATATAGGGTAGATCCAATTCGATGTGCATCTGATACACCGAAGTTGCCTTTGAGGAGGCCAGGAGATACCTAAGAAAATTATTTTCCACAATTTGTATTGGCGAGAGGTTTTTGTCAATTCCCCAAAGGCCTGCCCCATATGTAGCAGTGCTAACACATTTTGCTTTATATACTGTTAATAATTGTTTCACCGGTCTTCCCCCTATTTTACTTGCGAAATCACGGAGCCCGCCAATTGCACTCACAAAAGCAAGTTTCCTCTTGACTATTGCCGCCTTCCAGGATAACTTTCTATGAAGGCAGATACCCAAGTAGGTGAATACCTCCACTGTTTCCAATTTTTGGCCCTCGATGTAGATAGGGCAGGGGTTTTTTTTATGTCCTTTATTGCTTAGCATGGAGTAAGATTTGCCTATATTTACCTTAAGACCCTTGTTCTTCATGAATACCGTAAACTCTGAGACTGCCTTTTGTAGGCCCATTCTAGTCTGGGATAGGATTGCGGCATCGTCTGCATAGAGCAGGATTGGAATCGGTTGTCCACCTATTTTTGGGAAATCACACTCGATGTTTTTGAGATGCTCGCCAATCGCATTTATATAGAGGGAGAAGAGCAGAGGTGCCAAAATGCACCCCTGTCTGACCCCTCTATTGATGTTAAAACATGGCGAGCACTCTCCCCTCAGACCAAATCTAACTCTAGCTCCGGCTTCTCTGTACAGCGCCTTAATGAATAGTAGGATTGATGGATCTATCCCAAATTGTTGTAATGTGTCCCATAGTAGGTCATGCTGGACGCAGTCAAATGCTGACGTGAGGTCTATGTACGTTATGTACAGGCTGCATTTTTTAATATCGATGTATTTGGATTTAATTAGATGCAGATTGAGGACCTGTTCAATCGTCCCCTTACCTGTCCGAAAGCCATATTGTAATTGCGACAATACGTTTTTTTCCTCCAGCCAGATGGTAAGTCTTTTCAGAATTATTCGACCGACGATTTTCATCAGGGTATCGAGGAGGGATATAGGCCGATAACATGATGGCGAGTGTCTGTCTCCTTTTTTAAAAATTGGAATTACAATTGCCTCTCCCCATGTTGGAAGGAGGTCGACCATATTTATCGAGTTTAGTACAGAGGTCAGAAGAGGTACCCAAAATTCCATTTCCGCCTTGTATACGTCTGCAGGAATTGCATCCGGGCCAGGTGCCTTCCCTGCAGGGCTTTCTGCGATCGCCAGTTCCACCTCCTCAAGTGAAAAAGGGGTTATCCGGGGACTTTCTTGGTGTGGGTTTGACTTTAATAAAGAGAGGCATTCTAATTCCAGAGTATTCGAACATGTGGGATTCGAATATAACTTCTGGAAATGTTCCACCCACGTCTCTCCACTTATTGCCATATCCAAGTTCCTTTCAGGTATTTTCACCCATGGTAAGGGGGAATTAATAAGTCTCCAGAAGGCTGACATATCACCCATTTCTGATGTTATGACCAAGTTCTGCCATGCTTCCTGTTTTAGTGTCCTTTTCCTATTTTTTATGGCTAAACGGTATTGAGTCCTTGCCAGACGTATTTCTGTTTGGGGTTTGGGTATGACATGCAGTAGGTTTTTTAGATATTTCAAAGCCTTCGAACAATTTGCATCAAACCATCCTTTATGTTCAATGGGACCTGGTTTAAACTGTCTTGTTAGAAGTTCTTTCAGAGTATCCTGAATTTTGATGAAAGCTTTACAGATGTCATCGGGGTTGTTATTAATAGTAAGACAGGTATAGATCTCCTCCTTCCTGTTTTCGACTAAGTTTTTAAGAAGGTTATTCGGATTGATTTTGGACCATTTAACACAATATCCATTTGTAGCTCCCATTATAATAGGTTGTTGATAATTAACCTTGTGTGGGCTTTGATTTTTCATAGAACACGGTAGCTCGATTGACATGGACAAAGGATAGTGGTCACTATATAGGTGGTCAAGGGTGTTCCAGTTTTGTATTAACGTTGCGTGTGTTTTTGAGAATAGAATAAAATCTATGGTGGTATTTAAACCTCTGCCATGAAAGGTTGATTTGTGAGGTCGCGGGGTGTGAAGAAGCTCATTTACAAAACGTAGATTAAATGAGGTCACAAAATTATTGAAAAGATCCCCAGGTATTGTGTGCAAAAAATGGTTAAACGTAGCGTTGACAGAGTCTGAATCATATGCCACGAAGATGTCACAATCGTCTCTAACCATGTGTGGGCAAATATGGCAATTGAGATCGCCCAAGAAGGCTATTGCACACTCTCCGCCAGATGATTCTTTAATATTTAGCAACGCTTGATGAAGATTTTCCAAGTCAGCCCCCAATTTTTCTACCGGGAGATTGTTGTAGAAGTTGACAATTAACAATGACAGTGACGGGGCAATGTCCATTACAATTACCTGAAAAGAGTCTCTCAGTATTGTTTTCCTAATCCTATGAGCAACTTCTACGCTAATATAAGAGCATAGCCCCCCTTTATGTCTGCCCTGTTTACTCATGGCAGCCGGGGAGTGAAATGTCTGAAAACCTTGGAGATGGATGGGAGAAATGGCCCAGGTTTCCTGAAAACACAAGATGGAATATTGGTTAACAACCTGTAGCCAGTCCGGTATTGTAGTTTTTGAAGAGAGTCCTGCCAGATTCCATGAAAGGAATTGGAGGATGAGCGTATTGTCTCGGTCTGCCTTTTGGATGGAGATTAGGTTGTCAGATGTATTTAAGGAAAGACAGGATAGATTTATGGGATTACCCCTTTCTAAAATTGTTACTCTGTTTCTAGACTTGTTTACTGTAAGGTTTTTAATGGACCCATCTAGTGGATCGTTCTGTATGGCATCAGTATAAGTAATTATATGATCCCGACTCCCCCTATCATGATTTAGTTCCTTGTGTTGATTGAGTCATTCTACGTCGTCCAGCCCGTACAGTGTCTCATAGTAGTTGTGGCAAGGTAAATTCCATGTTGGATTAACGAACGGGGGGGGTTGAAGGAACCCCTCTGGGTAATGCCGTGGAGTCGGCAGATGAGTGTAATCAATCAGAGGAAAAAATGGCTGTTCTCTTATTCCGTTCCTTCGGTTGTAATTCCTGTAATGCACAGGCGTGGGATTATCATAGTAAGGTTTTGATTGATGTAATTTAGGGTGCATTAATGCCTCAGGATAAAAATAGGCTAGGGGTTTTGGTGAAATTGGACCCCTGTTAAGACCCGAAAACCAGTCTATAATGTGCGTAATGACCCTTGGGTCTTTAAAAGTAACAATTACTACGTCCCCTTCAATATCTTTGGGGCGGATCCCAATCCAATGGGTTCTTTTGACCATTATTATGTCACCATTTATGTGAGGGGGTAGGGGCCTATTTTCTCTGAGCCAAAAAATCACCTTATTTTTTAGGCTGTGATGGTTTTCATAGCCTCCTGTAGGAGGTAATGGTAACACTCCCGTCAGAACGATAACGTTCTGTGCTGCAGCAGGGGGTAAGTCAACATATCTTTTGGGTGGACGTTTTTCCTGTGGGGCTGCGGGCTGCATTTTTTCAGAAGTGGTTTGTGCCTTGCCCATTTTTGCTGAAGCTATGAGGGAATTAATTTGTGTTGAATGAGTATCAGAAGACACTTTTGGAGGGGGAACATGATTATGAGTGGTTACTGTCTTTTTTGTTTGTGTTGGGGGATGGGTTTTTTGCTGATTTGAAGCCATAGATTGCTTGTTTGATTTCTGTGTTTTGGAGATTTTTTCTGTTTTTGAATTTGTTTCCCCCTCAGCCGATGTAGTGAGTTTTGTATTTGAAGTTTTAAGTTCTAGATCATGACTAGGTTTGTTACCAACTGTGAAATTTGAGACTGCGTTTGCGGCCCCCTTAGTTGGTTGTTTTTGGGTCAGTGATTCTGAGAGAGTGTCAAGTTGGGTAGCTATTCTTTTGACTCTCTCGTGTATGGGTATTAGCAATGCCTTAACAAGGTGTTCCATGGCGTCTACAAAATCTTTAATCGTAGGGGGCACGCAGGAAGTAAAGCTTTCCCTAGATGGTCTGGATATTCCTTCCACAATTTGTAGTAGTTCTTTGGTCAATAGATCTTTAGCCGAAGTTTGGATTTTAGGAATAGTTTTCATAGCGGCTTTTTTACGTCTTTTTTTGGGTGGAGATCTAATAGTAACCTGTTTCTTATTGGGTTGATTTTTAGAAAGTTGAGGTTTGTCTAACTTTAAAACAAGTGGCAAAGGTTGAAACATGGTTACTTTTTGGGTGGGTAAAGAGGAAGGGATTTCAATTATTTCGGGAGGGACAAACTCTGCAATCTTTGGCAAATTTGGAGTAACCAAATCGATGAGATCGGGGGATGCAGAGGTAGTATTGTGAGTGGATTTTAATGGGGATGGGAGAGAAGATCCATTTTTTGGTGAAAAATAGGATCGGAACACTGAGGGAACATTGTCCGTGTTCATTAGATCTTCATCAATGTTTTTTAGGGTCGAGTTAAGAGGAAGGGGCTCAGGAGTAGGAGTCGGATCTGGTAATAGAGTGATGTTTTTTAATAACTCTATGGATTGGCGCCGCGCAATACGGCGCTCTGCCAGGGCCAGGTCTCTGTCAATTTCACCTGTTGCCTTGAAGAAGAATTTATCAAGGGGTCCGAGAATAGGGGTCTCTGCTGCAGGTATTAAAACGGCAGATCCTGATGTAGGCATGATCCTAGCTGCAAAGGAATATGGCCCAGCCTGGCCTTATCTGGCCGTAGAGGGCCGTAGAGGGCCCGCCCTTTACCCGGGCTTCGCCCCGGGCGTCCCGCTCGCGTCCCACGACGCTGAGGGCTTACAGATTAGTAATGCCCCTCCCGGTGCTTTTGCCGCGTCGGGGAACGCGCCGCCGCTGAGCCTGATGGGAAACGTAGTCCCGAGGCGGCGGCGCGACTGGTAGCGGGAATCCGGTGTTGGTTGCTGGTCCGCAAAGTGTTGCTCTCCGAGCGCTCCCTCGTCAAGGCGCTGTCAGGTAGGGCTCTGGTCGTGAATACTGTGATTGTACCTCCCCCCCGCTCCACCGAGGGCTTACAGATTAGTAGTGCCCCTCCCGGCGCTTTTGCCGCGTCGGGGAACGCGCCGCCGCTGAGCCTGATGGGAAACGTAGTCCCGAGGCGGCGGCGCGACTGGTGGCGGGAATCCGGTGTTGGTTGCTGGTCCGCAAAGTGTTGCTCTCCGAGCGCTCCCTCGTCGAGGCGCTGTCAGGTAGGGCTCTGGTCGTGAATACTGTAATTGTACCTCCCCCCCGCTCCACCGAGGGCTTACAGATCAGTAGTGCCCCTCCCGGCGCTTTTGCCGCGTCGGGGAACGCGCCGCCGCTGAGCCTGATGGGAAACGTAGTCCCGAGGCGGCGGCGCGACTGGTGGCGGGAATCCGGTGTTGGTTGCTGGTCCGCAAAGTGTTGCTCTCCGAGCGCTCCCTCGTCGAGGCGCTGTCAGGTAGGGCTCTGGTCGTGAATACTGTATTTGTACCTCACTCGGTGTCAGAAGGAGCTTTTGGTCTCTCTTTGTCACTGCTTCCAGTCCTTATCACTGCTTAAAATAAGCTCAACAAGTTCACCCAAGGGTACTTAAAAGACTGCAGCGCTGCACTTCACTAGAGATTGCTCAAATTGTTGAGGCGGAAATTGCAATAAAAGTTCCTCCTTACTGAGGCAGTGTCTCTGGTATCTGTAGGCATTGGGGGTCAAGCTGTAGCGGAATTTTAGTCTGCTTTGAGCCTCTTGCTGCTCTCCCACTCTCCCCCCTCGCGCCCACTCCCAGCTGCACTATCCTGCGGTTCAGCTGAGGTAGCTCACCGTTGCGCGTGGGCCGTGGACACAGCGCTGGCTTCACTCCGTGGGGCTCCTTGCGGAGAGGTGGGCTCAAAGCAGGGCTCCACCAGCGGTGGCAGGCACAGGTGCTGGCTCCCAGCAGGAACACCTCCAGCACCCTCCAGCAACCGTAGCCGTAGCGGTGGCACCCCCTGTGTGGCCCAACCGCCAGCAAGACAACAGGGCACGGCAAGGCAAGCAGGCGGGTTTTGGGCGGCTCTCTGCAGTGTTTGCTCTCGTTCTCCGTGCTCCGTTCGTTCCGCTCGTTCCGCTAGTTTCTCTGGTCAGCTGAGCCTGTTTTTGCTGTTGATTGTCATGATATTTCAGTCGATCAGGGTTCTATAAAAACACTTTAGCGCCAATTTGCTCAAAAGGAGAAAATAGCTGTCTCAGCCTCCACCTCCTTTCAACGGTGGCGTGGGCAAAATCTGGTCTCACAAAAAATGTGGAGCCGTTGTATTCTCTCTTGCTTGTGGGACGCGCTAAGTCGTAGATAGTATCACGAAGTAGAAAGTTTCCAAAAAACACTCCAAAAAAGCAATGCCGCCGGCACTTTTAATGTTGGCACGCCATCTCAGAACAGTGTCTTCTTTTCAGTCTAGAACTTCATCAGATAAAACTATCAAAGAATAGCAACATGAATAGAAAAGGATTTTTGTAATTGTGGATTAAGATACAGTGGAAATATATAATGTATAGGAAAAAGCCACGAGAAAGCCCCAGGCTATCAAGCCGCCAGGGGTCAAAACACGTGTCGGTTGATTACAGACTAGCGTAAAAAAATAAAAAGTGCATGGCTAACTAAAGATCATCACTAAAAAGTGAAAAAAATTGTTGGAACACTCTAGGTTTAAAAGAATTTTGTATTTGTAACTACACATAAACTGGATAGTTCAACAAGAACCATAAAGGCTTCCGGGCATCTTTTAAAATCTTGCGTAGGAACACTAAAAACCCCTTCAGCTATGCGAGACCGTAGAGATTCAGGAGTAACAGGAGGAAATGTATTAAACACAAGAAAGTGCCTTTCAGATTGAGTGCTATGAGGAACATATTAGAGACGCAATTCTAAAAATATCAAGATAGGCTTCTGTATACGTATGTTTGTCAGGACTTTGGTAGAGTATGTACAGATCAGAACTAAAGAAAGCTGCCCTTCCTTCCCCGTCCTCCTCTGGCGGTCATAGCGGATCGATCCCAGTCTCGTGTTCGGAGTAACCACAGCAAATATTGCACTACATTGCAATATTAAGATAGCCCTTCCTACCAGTATGAGGGGCACTGAAGCACTTGCCTACACGGGCAGCAAGCTATGCCATGTAGGAGGTGTGGTTGAAGGGTGTTGTCCTTGTTTTTGATCCTCTGTGGAAAGTGTTTCAATGTCATGGGAGATGAGCATTGACGCAGAGCTTAGCAGCGTGAGTGATAGCTAAGGAATTTATGGCTTTAGTTAGGCTGGCAGCTCTTTGCTGCTCTGCATGTCTCTTTATGGTTTTTCTTATGATCATAGTTCACTTAGTTGGTTTCTGCACTGGGTTGACCAAGGTGGGATATTTTGTTGAAAATGTTAAGGTCCTGAGATATAATGAAATACAACGGATCTGAATGGGCGGTAATTTACACACTCGGCCTCTGCACTAAAAATCTGATTTGCTGCAGCCCCCAAAGAATATAATTGAGTACCTGCACTTAATGTCTCCCGGTGCAGACTGCCCAGTGGGGCTGGGCGATTTAGATCAAGGCCGCTCCACATCAGCATTGGTACGAAGGGGCTAAAGAGTGGCGGAGCGCCCTCAAGGTATCCCTAGTACTATATGTGAGGATTCACCGCACTTCCCACTTGATCCACCATCTGCTCCGTGATTTGAAGATTTCAGTAAAAGATTTTTGTAGCTCAAATGCATCAGTCTGCTTCGCAATGGACGTCCATTTGTAAAATTTGACTGGTCCCCTTTGGCTACTGACGCTGTTTCTGGTGTCAAACCGGTGGGAATGAGGCGACGTCCTTGCCCAGAAAGTGTTATTGTGTGTTAAAAATCCAAAACCGTGAAATAACACTAGCGCAGAGGAGGCAGCTTCGTGCCACATAATGGATCCTTTCTTCCTGCATCATTTAGCCAAATCTGCACCACAATATGGCCTTTTATTGACACCTAAACCCAGTCAGAAAGAGCGTTTACTAACCGGCACAGCATTGGCAGAAGTGCCTGTCATGCTATTAAAATATTCTCGCTTTTGAGGGTAGAATGTTGTATATGAAACAGAATCAGAACATCCACATAATGCCACAGACGGCCTCAACAATGATAAATAAATGCTCCTTAATCAAAATATTCTCCTCGCCATGACTTGCACGGCCAGAGCCCCTGTGCTAGCCTCAAGGCTAGCTGACCTTGCTTACCACTGGCTTGGGGCTGAAACTGAAAGTCGCTGTACAGAGACTTCCTGAATAATTGACAAGCAGCTCCAGGGGTCACCACAAGTCCGCCAGTGGCCAAGCTGGATACAATGATGGTTCAGCGCAGCGGTGTCACTGACCCGGGTCCGGTTCCACACGCGCTTAGTCAGATCTCATGTCAGACATCAGAAACCCATGTCGGACCAGCAATACAGACTGGGGCATTCTGGGCTTTACCTTTTACTGCTGCTGCTGGGAGGTTTCTTGTCTAGCTACCAAAGGCTCTGGTAGCTGGATTGAATTATTAATGAAAATAAATGTGTGTGTGTATGTATATAGATAGATAGATAGATAGATAGATAGATAGATAGATAGATAGATAGATAGATAGATAGATAGATAGATAGATAGATAGATAGATAGATAGATAGATAGATTGATAGATCGTTAGATAGATAGATAATGCTACTAAACTATCTTTATGTACTTAAATACACATTACTTTTATTTAATCCAAAACAACTAATATTATCACCATTAGAAAGATGAAAGCCGCGGTCAACCCTGCTAGAAATTGAGTCTTTGATAAGCATAATGCACACGGATTTTTGCAGCGCCCTATATTTTCTGAAAGTAATTTATGAAAATCTTGGCGCTTTTGAAGAAAGAAAGTGGGCCAGGGTTGGTCGTGTGCAGCATCTAATCGTGATGTTTTGTGCTGGTGTTTTCATGCAATTGACATTAAATAGCGTGGCCCACAGAGCTCAGATCACACAAGGGTCCATGTAAATTATTCTTTGAAAAATCTCTTTAAGACAGGCAAAGACTCTGCCAATTCACATAAAATATGAAAGGCGGCCACTACTAGAAGGTGTCCTTTTTAGGTCTCGCCTACATGCGCTGCCTCTTCAAGAAATTATGTTCCCTATCAGTGAAGTTAGTGCCCACTCATTAGTTACTATTGGTTCGCTTCATTCTCACTCTCATTTGCTACCTTTTTATTGGTCAGATGCTGTAGGCTCCCCTCCTTTTTGTGGGTTTAGCCCTTGCCTTTAGCATGGATGCATTACTTGTGTCCTTCCACTGCTTTTTTCATTTATGCGCTTCTTTTTACTTTCTGATTCAGCACTCTTTCAGAGTGTGTCTTATTCGGCTGGCTCTGTCGTGTTGCGTGCTTCTACCCACTCTGTGCCCATTTCTCGCTAATCCCTCCCTTGTCAGTGCTGCTTGCCCCACTGGCCCTTAGTTGGTGTCCTGTTCTTCTTTTTCTGCACCCACTCACCTCCGTCCCCATTCCCTTGATTCCCGCCCCCACCTTCCCTCTTTCTGTTGTAGCCTGCATTCATCCTTTTGTTGTTGCTGCCCATTGCAGCTCTCACAACTAACGCAATGAAAGTTCCGCATGAGGAGATTTATGCTGCCACATATTGTAAAGACTTTAGTAAAGAACCCTGATGTCCTATTAACAGGATGTTTCAGTGCGCTTCCTGGCCGTTTTTTAATGCGCTTTGTCCACACTAAAGGGTGTGGCATAACACCCAGAGCTGCCGGCTTTCCAGCTGGGGAACGAGGTTCGAGTTTCAGCAGTTGCCTCAACATCCTGTGTTTGTCAACAAATCATGTAATCTCCTCGTGCCTACAAAAAAAATGAATGTGTGCCTGTGTAGTGTAACTGGCATTCACGTAAAGCAATCCAATACCATTCGTTCAAGTTCGGGTTATATAACCCTGCAAAAAAAAAAATATATATATATTAATTTAAAAAAACTTGTGGGATCTGGATTCAAGGAGGGTCTTCAACCAATCTGTGTGCCCATACACTTTCCAGTTGTATTCTGAAGGCATGGTTTTGCAACTTGCGCTCGTTATGGGCACATCTTTTGTTGTTTGTGCTCAGCTAAATCATTGGTCGCTGGGTAGCAGACCGTTTTGTTTTCAGCACTGCGAGTATGGATTGAAAAATCCAATTTTTGTGGCGTACAAAAACTGAGGGCTGGCCAGAGGTGTCGCTCATAACCTAAGGCCCTTAGGCAGCTGTGCACCAGTAACCAACCACTATTTGTTTCTGCTGCCATCTCTGTGCCCGGGGCGTTATGTGGGATGAAAAAACTGGGGGGTCTCTTAAAGGGGCGTGGTCAGTGTAATTAAGGGCTTGGATTAAAAACACATAAACTAAAAATCTGTGTTTAGCACAGTGTGCCGCCAGACTTGTATTTTGCTGTTCCTATCATTGCGTCCAGATATATGACACAAGTCACATCATACCTACAAGTCAGGACTATTGGCTTTGTCAATGGTTGCTAGTTGCATAATATAAATAAGCAGCAACTATGGCTTGTATATAATATTAAAAACACTTCCACTTAAAGCCCTGGTGGTGACACCATGACAATGTTGCTGCTCCTGAGATTCAAAAAGAGTAGGGGAATCCGGAGAGAAAATGACTCTCTTTAAAGGATTTCCCATCCCCTACAAAGTTCACCACCTGTACATCGATGTGTCTGCTGTCACTGCAGTCTGGAAAAAAAACTGGACCGCCTGTGCCAGGGCACAAAACAGAGCCCGATAGAGACCCTTTTCGAGGCCTTCTTAAAAAAACTGCCGGTGCTCAGACCCAGTGAGACCCGGCCTACTCAAAGCCCTGTTTCTGCCCCCGTTGCCCCTCCCTCACAGCAGGGAAGCCTTTTCCTGTTACACACTCAGCTCTTGGGAGCGTTGGGGGATGGGAGGTGGAACAACATCATGTCAGTATCTGTTATGTGGCTTGTTCCTGAGCCTTGCTGATTTATAAAAACCTCCTGACAGCTGTCTCAACCAGTCTCTTTCTATTGCTTTCAGACAGATGACAGGCTAATGTAGCGAGGAACAGAGCTACGTCATTGCACACAGATCTCCGCAGCAGAGGCATGGACCAGCTAAGCTGTCTAGTCAGCTAGAATAATTTAGAAACTCTTTCCCTTTTCTTTTGAATGGGAACGGATGGGTAACGATCAACTGAGATGCGGGTTGGGCGAGGGGGTGACTGGTAATGCATTTCACAGAGCTCTGTTGATGTGCGACCTCGGAAGCTTACTTCCCTCTTTTCTCCCCTCCCACCTCTTCCATCAACGGATCAGCATCAAATGCTCCCCTGGGCTGATCGTGCGATGTGAGCACCCAGGAGTGCCTGCTTGTAAACAAAACTGACTTGTGCTTTCCAACAATAATAACATCAGGGTTGTCTCAGCGCTGGCATAACATGTGTAACAATGACCAAACTCAAGTGCACATTTCATCGCCCTCTGAAGGATGAAAGGCAAAGTCTGCTTTGCAACATTCAGGTTACAAGTAACTATGGTGGGTGCAGTGCTCTTAAGCCGTGTTACTGATAGTTGGTAATTTAGGGGCTGGGCATCTAGTCTTAGCTCCGATCCGCCAGCCTCGCCCTCGCCTCCGTCCCACGAATCCGCAAATCCACCGTCGGAGGAAGATCCTTCTCCTACCTGGCAGCCAAGACATGGAACTCCCTCCCCACTCACCTACGGCTGCCCCTGGACCATCTCTCCTTCAGGAAACAACTCAAGACCTGGCTGTTCGAGCAGTAGCCCCCCCCCCCCCCTGCGCCTTGAGACCCTTACGGGTGAGTAGCGCGCTATACAAATTTTGCTGATTAATTGATTGATTAGTGTGTCTCGTTTTCTTGAGAAACAGCTCTGCTGTTCACTGCCTCTGTCACAACTTCTTGTGACACTCACTAAAGTGGGGCACGGAGGGTGAGCATGTTCTTTCAATGTTTCTATTCCCCTCCCACCTTTGTCTCTGTTTCTTCTCTCCCTTCCCAACAGAGAAACGGGAAAAAAGTGCCATGACGTGACACACATTGGCTGTTTCATAGTGCTTTTTAGGTCGAGCATTCGAGACCTCTTGCATATACTTTAGTATGTACTTATATGTGTATGTATTTTGTGGGCTCTGGAGATCATCGCTAGGACTTGTCTGCTTTCGCTTAGGGACTTTTTCTGTTCAACTGCCTCTATTTAACTGTCTTGATAGAAAATGACCAGCAGAGGTCAGTAAAATACCAGAATTGTTTTCTGCTGAGGAACTTTTTATTTTTCTGGCAACTGCCTTTATTTAACTTTCTTGATAGAAAACGAAGAGTAGAGGTCAGTACTATACCACAATCACTTTAGCCTCCTCTAGATTCCAGTCCATTGACATTGTCCTCAATGAACACCCGTAGACAATAATATTTTTTTCAAATCTTGTATTTACAGTGATGTGACCACCGAAAGGCCCTGCTTTTATATTAAAAACAGAACTTTGGACTATACCATTTCCCGCTGAAAGGCAATATTTCTCTCAATGTGTTCCCATACCTGGCGTGTCACGCAGTTTGGTGCTTACTTTCCCTCCATGTTAAAGAACCGTAGATGCTTCAGCACCCAGGCTAATGTGCTGCATAGCTAAATACATATAAGGTCCCAAAGGCGAGACCGATTGCATTGCAAAGGCTTGTTATACCTTCCTGTTTTCCATCCCCACCTGCCCTTCTGTTATCCACCCACCTTCCAGTTTTCCACTCCACCCGGTTGCCAAAGCCACTAGTTCGCCCATAGTTGAGAGCAATTGGTTTTGCCAATGCTTGTTTGTAGTGGAAATGCTTTCACAAATTGGACCAAAGCTCTACAAAGCTACCAGTTTGCCACACTACAAACCATTGAGGGGTTTTGGGGATATTCTAACTTGCTCATCCGAGATTAGCCTCATAGTAGCCATGACCCAAATCAAGTTGGGTTTTGCATCATTATAATCTTTGTCACTACATAAGTTTGTAAAAAAAGAACACTTTACTATCCAAAATTCTTTCGTTGTCGTCATATTTTTTTAATTAAAGCCGTTGTTTTCACGAAACTAGGCATCTTTTTTTTTAACATAAATCCATTATTTGTGTAGCATAATGGGCTAGATCACAGACCCACCAACTTTACCCAAAAACGGTCTGTTTCAATTTTTGGGTTAAATAAACTTCCCGCCACCTGTGGGTGGTTTGCCTTGGTTTCCAGTGACAGCGCTTCTCAATGCTCACTGTAAACTCCATTGTCTGGATTACAGCTGGGAGAACCAATGGAGACTTGGATGTGGCTCGTGGACCTGTGTGGCTTTGTCTCGCCACACCACAGGACTACGGAGCCATTTAAAAGCCAAGCCAAGTAGCATCCTAGGAACTTCTATTCTAACCCCTCACTAATGTAGCTTTGAAATGAAAACAATGCAATACCGTGTAAAACATAGGATAGCCTGCAGTATTGAGTCAAGGGCATACAAGCATCACGTTTGAAATGTGTCATTTTACTGTAAGTATTCCCATCATTGCAGTTTCACATGTCAGTGTTATGTACAGCGTGGAGCTGCATTTAAACTTCCGTTCTGTATTGAACTCTTGTAACTGAGGGCAGGTTCAATGGAACCATTGATCTCACTGCTTTACTGGTGTAGTCACTTCTCTCCATTAAGGAACCGAACTTCTCTTGCAATATTTTGCTTCTTAAATCAGTGGAAACTATGGCCTAGATATAGGTAATAGCAAATTACTGAATGGTAAATACCAAATTTTACCGATTCGGTATTCACTATTCGGTAATTGCTATTAAGGTAAAATATTCGGTAAAAATACCGAATCTGTAAGATTCGGTAATTACCGATTCCGTAACTACAGAATCGGTATTTGCCATTGATTCCTATGAGCCTTGAAGCCCATAGGAATCAATGGCAGGGTGACAGGGTGTCACTTTGACACCCTGTTGCACCCCTGTTTCTGGCTTGTGTGCCATGTGACACACAGACATGCCCTTAGGGCATGTCTGTGTGCCACATGGCACAGGTGTACATGCACAGATGTGCATGTACACTGGAATTCGTTATTTACCATGGAATAGTATTCCATGGTAAATAACGATTCGGTAAGGGCCTGTGGCAATGATTACAGTGCCACCTACATCTTGATTTACAGAATCGGTAAATTTACCGATTCGGTAAATATACCGATTCTGTAAATAAAATGCCCCCTACATGCCAAATCCCAAATACCGGTCGGTAACGGCCGAAATCAGCCGTTACCGGCCGGTAATTGGCGACCTACATCTGGCCCCTTGTGCCTTACATATACATAGAGTATTCTGTTTTAGAGTTTTAGACTTAGTTTTTTGTGTGGAAAACAACCTGTATGCATTTTTAGCCATGTTGAGGTAGATGTAAAATGTAGATGTAAAAAAAATGAGTTCAATGCAACCACAGTTGCTGCATTGTGCTGGGCAAAATTTGCTCTGTGTTGCGTTACTTCATATTTTTGAGCCATTCATAGCTTCATAGCTACATAAAGTGGTTTTGAGAGGCTTCAGACATATGACATAAGGTTTGCGTCGCCCTTGCATTATTATGTTGCGTGGTGGAAAAGCGATGCAAACTGGGTCATAAACACGGCCCTCAGTTCAGAGCATAAATGCGCAAAAACAAACTCACTGACATACGGTTTAAAACACCATAATGATCATGTATAAATAATATAGGACAGTTATGCCCTGCACGTCACACTCTGGGATGTCTCTTGTTGACTCATGGCTGCCTCTCGAGGGAGCTATACGGTGAGGGTATTATTTCAGCATTTTTTACAGTTTGTAATTAGAAATTAAATTAAAAACCATGCAGAGATAATATCTATGGTACTACATTGGAAGAGGTGCAAAAGAAAGGTGCCTTACGTGAAGATTAAAGAGACCTAAACATCCTCCAATATCTAAAGGACACTCTAAATATATACTAATTACGATCAGCTGAAATGTAACCATACAAATATTCCTGTGATGGTGGAAATTCAGCTGGTGGTCGACTCTATATTTATTAGAGGTCCCTCAGAAAGCAGTTGATTTTCTTTTTACCTCCGAACGCGTAAGGTGCCCCTAGACTCCCTAGACCTAGGGCCACATGTATCAAATTTGGAAATTGTGATTACCTGGTTGCAATTTTCTGAGAATCGCAATTAGGTCATCGCTATTTGAAATGTATGAAACTCCATGAATTTTATATACCGATTCCTAGTGGGTCGCAAATTGATCTACCTCATTAATATTAATGAGGTAGATCGCTATTTGCGCCCCCCCTAGGAATCGCTAAAATCACGGGGACGGTGGTCTGCTGGGGTCAGCAGACCACCATGGCAGTGATTGCTTTTAAATATAGTAACCTTTTTTTTAAAAAAGGCAGCTTGTCTTCATTAAAGGAAAAAGGGTGTGTTTAAAAAAAAAAGCAAAGTTTTCTTTCTGTTTTTTTAGAGCTCGAAGAAAACATTTTTACAACCATTCCCAGAGGGGAAGGGGTCCAAAGGGACCCCTTCCCAGTTCCCAATTGGAAATGTTTTGCGACCGCATTCACAGTCACAAAACATTCATATATACTGTTACAATTCGGTATTTGGAAGGGATATCCTAAACATGCCCCTTCCAAATACCAATCTCAAACCCATTTTGTGGTTCGATAACAGGTTAGTCATAAAATAGGGTTTGATACCAGTACAAACCCTGTTTTGAATCGGGAAATAGTTGATTCTGCTGGTTCGAGCCCTGCCCGTACACTCGCAGTGTCAGACTCTCAGTATCCACCTCAAGGTAGGCCGGCTCGAGCCCAGCCTGTATGCTCTCAGTGTCATGCTCTTGGTATCTGCCTCTAGGTAGGTCTGCTGCTGGCTCAAGCCACCCTGTACGCTCTCTTTGTCATGCTCTCTATATCCTCCTCTAGGTAGGCCTGCTGCCGGCTCGAGCCCAGACCCTACACTCTCAGTGTCAAACTCTCGGTATCTGCCTCTAGGTAGGTTTGCTGTGGGCTCGAGCCCTGCCCGTACACTGTCTGTGTCATGCTCTTGGTATCTGCCTTTAGGTAGACCTGCTGCCAGTTCGAGCCCCACCTGTACGCTCTCTTTGTCACGTTCTCATTATCTGCCTTGAGGTAGACCTGCTGCCGGCTCAAAACCCCCGTACGCTCTCAGTGTCTCTCTCTCTCTCTCTCTGTCTCTCTCTGTATCTGCCTCCAGAGAGTTCTGCTGCCGGCTCGAGCCAGGCTCGATTCTGTCAGTGTCATGCTTTTGGTATCTGCTGCAGGCTCGAGCCCACCTGTACGCTCTCAGTGTCATGCTCTCGTATCTGCTTCTAGGTAGGTCTGCTGCCGGCACGAGCCCCACCTGTACACTGTCAGTGTCACTCTCTTGGTATCTGCCTTTAGGCAGACCTGCTGCCGGCTCAAGCCCTGCATGTACGCTCTCAGTGTCACGCTCTCATTATCAGCCTCTAGGTAAGTCTGCTGCTGGCTCGAGCCCAGCTTGTACTCTCTCAGTGTAACCCTCTCGATATCTACCTCTAGGTAGGTCTGCTGCTTGCTCGAGCCCCACCCGTACACTGTCAGTGTCTCTCTCTCTCTGTATCTGCCTCCAGGTAGGTCAAGTCAAGTCAAGTCATAAAATTTATATAGCGCACTACATACCCAGAGGGTTTCAAGGCGCTTAGGGAGGGGGGGAGGATTATTTGTCAAATATCCACGTTTTAAGCTGCTTTCTGAACGCTAGGTGATTCTGGGTGAGGCGAAGGTAAGCGGGGAGTGAGTTCCATGTTTTGGCAGCCAGGTATGAGAAGGATCTGCCTCCCATGGTGGTCTTGTTGATGCGAGGTACAGTGGCTAAGGCTTGGCTGGAAGAGCGAAGTTGGCGGGAGGGGGTGTAGAAGGACATTCGAGAGTTGAGGCAATCTGGTCCGATGTCGTAGAGTGATTTGTGTGCGTGGGTAAGCAGTCGGAAAGTAATCCTCTTATTGACGGGTAGCCAGTGGAGGTCTTTAAGGTGACCAGAGATGTGTTCGTTGCGTGGGATGTCTAATATGAGCCTGGCTGAGGCGTTTTGGATTCGTTGTAGTTTCTTCTGGAGTTTAGCGGTGGTACCTGCGTAGAGGGTGTTTCCGTAGTCCAGTCGGCTCGTGACTAGAGCGTGGGTGACTGTTTTCCTTTGCTGCCGGCTCGGCCCCCCCTACACTCTGAGTGTCACGCTCTCTGTATTTGCCTCTAGGTAGATCTACTGCTGGCTCGAGCCCCGCCTGTACACTCTCAGTGTCTAGGTAGACCTGCTTTCGGCTCGAGACCCGCCTGTATGCTTTTAGTGTCACGCTCTCAGTATATGCCTTGAGGTAGGACTGCTGCCGGCTCAAGACCCCCATCCGCTCTCTCTCTCTCTGTCTCTCTCTGTATCTGCCTCCAGAGAGGTCTGCTGCCGGCTAGAGCCCTGCTCGATTCTGTCAGTGTCATGCTTTTGGTATCTGCCTTTAGGTGGACCTGCTGCCAGCTCGAGCCCCGCCTGTCCCCTCTCAGTGTCACGCTCTCATTATCTGCCTCTAGGTTGGTCTGATGCCGGCTCGAGCCAGCCCATACACTCTCAATGTAACCCTCTCGGTATCTGCTTCTAGGTAGGTCTGCTGCTGGCTCGAGCCCCACCCGTACACTGTCAGTCTCTCTCTCTCTCTCTCTCTCTCTGTATCTGCCTCCAGATAGGTCTGCTCCAGCTCGGGCCCCACCTGCACTCTGTCAGTGTCACTCTTTTGGTATCTGCCTTTATGCAGACCTGCTGCCAGCTCAAGCCCTGCATGTACGCTCTCAGTATCACGCTCTCATTATCTGCCTCTAGGTTGGTCTGCTGCTGGCTCGAGCCCCGCCTGTACGCTCTCAGTGTCACGCTCTCGGTATCTACCTCTAGGTAGACCTGCTTCTGGCTCAAGCCCCCCCCCCCGTACACAGTCAGTGTCACGCTCTTGATATCTGCCTTTAGGTAGACCTGCTTCCGGCTCGAGCCCTGCCTGTATGCTCTCAGTGTCACGCTCTCATTATCTGCCTTGAGGTAGGCCTGCTGCCGTCTCAAGCCCTGCATGTACGCTCTCAGTGTCACGCTCTCATTATCTGCCTCTGGGTAAGTCTGCTGCCGGCTCGAGCCCAGCCCGTACGCTCTCAGTGTCACGCTCTCATTATCTGCCTCTAGGTAGGTCTGTTGCTGGATCGAGCCCCACCCGTACACTGTCAGTGTCTCTCTCTCTCTCTGTATCTGCCTCCAGGTAGGTCTTCTGCCGGCTCGGCCCCCCCCCCCTACACTCTTAGTATCATGCTCTCTGTATCTGCCTCTAGGTAGATCTGCTGCTGGCTCGAGCCCCGCCCGTACACTGTCAGTGTCACGCTCTTGATATCTGCCTTTAGGTTGACCTGCTTCCGGCTCGAGCCCAGCCCGTACGCTCTCAGTGTCATGCTCTCATTATCTGCCTCTAGGTAGGTCTGTTGCTGGCTCGAGCCCCACCCGTACACTGTCAGTGTCTCTCTCTCTCTGTATCTGCCTCCAGGTAGGTCTTCTGCCGGCTCGGCCCCCCCTACACTCTTAGTATCATGCTCTCTGTATCTGCCTCTAGGTAGATCTGCTGCTGGCTCGAGCCCCGCCCGTACACTGTCAGTGTCACTCTTTTGGTATCTGCCTTTAGGCAGACCTGCTTCCGGCTCGAGCCCTGCCTGTATGCTCTCCGTGTCACGCTCTCATTATCTGCCTTGAGGTAGGTCTGTTGCTGGCTCGAGCCCCACCCGTACACTGTCAGTGTCTCTCTCTCTCTGTATCTGCCTCCAGGTAGGTCTTCTGCCGGCTCGCCCCCCCCTACACTCTTAGTATCATGCTCTCTGTATCTGCCTCTAGGTAGATCTGCTGCTGGCTCGAGCCCCGCCCGTACACTGTCAGTGTCACGCTCTTGATATCTGCCTTTAGGTTGACCTGCTTCCGGCTCGAGCCCTGCCTGTATGCTCTCCGTGTCACGCTCTCATTATCTGCCTTGAGGTAGGCCTGCTGCTGGCTCAAGACCCCCCCCCCCTCCCCCCCCCCCCCCCCACGCTACGCTCTCAGTGTCTCTCTCTCTCTGTCTCTGTATCTGCCTCGAGGTAGGCCTGCTGCCGGCTCAAGACCCCCCACCCTACGCTTTCAGTGTCTCTCTCTCTCTCTCTCTCTCTGTCTCTCTCTGTCTCTGTATCTGCCTCGAGGTAGGCCTGCTGCCGGCTCAAGACCCCCCACCCTACGCTCTCTCTGTCTCTGTATCTGCCTCGAGGTAGGCCTGCTGCCGGCTCAAGACCCCCCACCCTACGCTCTCAGTGTCTCTCTCTCTCTCTCTCTCTCTGTCTCTCTCTGTCTCTGTATCTGCCTCGAGGTAGGCCTGCTGCCGGCTCAAGACCCCCCACCCTACGCTCTCAGTGTCTCTCTCTCTCTGTCTCTCTCTGTCTCTGTATCTGCCTCGAGGTAGGTCTGCTGCCGGCTCAAGACCAGCAGGCTCCCCCTCTCAGTGTCAGTTGTTCAGTATCCACAGGGCGACTGTGGCTAACTGAGCCGCACTGAACAGAGCGCTCTGGTGACACCACGCAGCTGCTCTGAAACATAAACAGCTAATTGTGCCCATTTCCATTTTTATCTGTACTGAAAACCTACTTATTATGCAGTGCGTGGGCTGCAGAAACTCCCGGCATCCCTCAGCCCCCGCATTGTGAACAGCCCCATGGTACCTTTCAAAGCACAGCAATATCATTTTGTTAAACCATCAATTTGTTGAAAATTACGTTCTCTTTACTTATCGTTTCCTGGCTGAAACCGACGTTTTTCTTTTGTTTATGTGCTTTCATAAAGTTCTAGATGACTGTGCAATGCTTGGCGAGGAAACCCCCATTCACTGCGCTCTGCTCTTGTTGTTTGGACAAACGACAGCTATGCATGCATACTCACCCACAGTCCAGGGTGGCACAGGCAGCCCCGATGAGGGTCTCTCACCTCACAACCTTCACCGATGTGCCCAGTGTCCCCATCCTGGAGTTTCCCCTCTGATATCGGAGGAAATTTAGTGTGAATATGTTTGAAAAACGTGCCACGCTTTCCTAATGTTGCGTTTTGCCTCGTATTTGATTGTAATTCCTTGTTTTGTGGGGGGCTGGGTATCCACGTATGCAAATAAGTAGACCTCCACCTGAATTACCGATGGCATAGCCAGTGCTCGAAATGGGAAAATAGAAGTGCAGGTACTCTGTACTAGAGTACCTGCTTGTTTCTGTGAAGTGCCATACTCTCCAATTAAAGGTATTAGGTCTGTCTTGAGAAGTGCCAGTACTCTCCCTCTAAAAAAAAAAAAGCGCCAGTCCTCCGTCCCGGACAGTACCGGCCCATTTAAAGCAATACCCAGGCCAGGGCTTTAATTGGCCGGGTCTCACTGGTGCTGAGCACCGGCAGTTTTTTAAAGGAAGGCTCGAAACGGGTCTCTATCGGGCTCTGTTTTGTGCCCTGGCATAGGCGGTCGTTTTTTTCCGTACTGCAGTGACTGCAGGCCCATCGATGTGTGTGCCTACACTGCTCACTTCTCACTAGAAGTTACACATGACAGGTGAGTGTTGCAGTGGAAGGGAAATCCTTTAAAAAAGATTCATTTTCTCTCTTGATATCCCTTCTCTTTTTGAAACTCAGGAGCAGCAACATTGTCGTGGTGTCACCAGGGCTTTAAGAGGAAGCTTTTTCAATGTTATATACAAGCCATAGTTGCTGCTTATTTATCTTATCCAACTAACAGCCACTGACAACGCAAGTATTCCTGACTTGCTGTAGGTATGATGCTACTTGCTGTATCATATATTTAGATGCAATGATAGAAACACCAAAAAAACAAGTCCGGCGGCACACTATGCTAAGCACAGATTTTTAGCTTATGTGTTTTTAAGCCACACCCTTAGATACATTGGCCACACCCCATTGAGAGACCCCCCAGTTTTTCCATCCCACTTAAAGCCCTGCCAATACCCAAACCCATTGCTGTCACTTGCAGCCCAGCTAGACTGCTGCTGGGCTTGTAGCAAGGGAGCCACAGGCCACACATGCAATAATGCAAAACTGGGCCTGTTTGCATCCGTATGCAGTAGACTCTCAACTGCCCCTGCTGCACAGTGCTAGCAATTCAAGTCGGTAGCGCCCTGGGTGAAAAAAGACATTGTCCACTCTCACTACTGCTGGAGAATAAAATGAGGCAGCCGCCCCTTTCCACAGGCCAGTCCCTAGCTAGCCTCATCAGAGCTGTGAATTGCCTCTGAACACACATCTTTACACCTCCCCCTTCGCACATAAATACACTCACAACGTAGCTCTATCAGGCGCTTGAGGCGAGAGGCCCTCCAGCACTGAACTCACAGGGCTGTCACCCCCCTGCCCTCGTGTTGTTGCCCTGAAGAATGCCAGTCTGAGCTTGCCAGGCTCCAGGTGGAACCTTCAACCCTGACGTGTTCTTCAGCGCGTGCTTTAACCTACCACTAAATGATACGGCGGAAGTTGTACACAGTAATAACAAACCCTCTACATTTGTTGGCATTCTTGATTTTTTAAGTAATTATGTCACATGTGCTCTAGCAGAGAGCACTGCACACTCCAGGCACAGGCAGAGGGCATGCTCTAGACTTTCCAGAGGGCACAGGATACTCCTGGAAGAAGTCACATGGTTCACTCTTGAAATGGGCAGAGGGAATGTGCCATTCATGCCAGGCAATGATGATGTACGCTTGGCAGCGGCCAGGAGGTACAGTGTACTCCGTGGTTGGTTTAGGGGGCACTGTTCCCCCTGACATGGACAGGTAGGTTGTTATACCCACATGATTATTTCTGCCCACGAGAGCAGTGGGGGACAGAGTGCAAGTTTCACAGGGACATTTTTGAAAGGTGGAAGACACATGGTTTGATAATTTACTCCTGACAGAGGAGAAGGAGCAAATGTCAGACTATGGTTCACACATTGTTTAAACAAAATAGAATCCACTCAGAAGGTGGTAGTGATCCCTAAAGTGATGGGGAGCACACAGTGTTGTTTGAATACCCCTCACACACCAACAGGCCCCTTGGTGTCATGCTTCATCATCGGGGCCTTCGCATCCCTCTACGGGACGCGGCGTGCTGCGACTCACGAATACGTAGGAGCACAGGGACATTTTTGAAAGGTGGAAGACACATGGTTTGATAATTTACTCCTGACAGAGGAGAAGGAGCAAATGTCAGACTATGGTTCACACATGGCAGCAGAAAGTGACCTGTCTCAACTGATTGCAGGATTCAACAAGGCGAGATCATGACCCCTCCCCACCCCTCGATGGAAGATGATGAGACTATTTATATAATTATGACAAGGAGTCCGAGGCACAAATCATGGCTTGCAGGTGACGGGATAGAGTCCAGTGCCCACAATTTTCTCATCACCCATCAGCACAGAAAGTGATATCACTGGATCTCCAATCATTCACCTGCACAGGAAGTGACATCACTGGATCTCCCAACATCAACCTGCACAGAAAGTGACATCACTGGATTTCCAATCATCCATCTGGATAGGAAGTGAAATTACTGGTCTACCCACCCAAACCATCTTTCAAAAAAGAAACCAAGCAGAAGGACTTAATTTTCCATCACCCATCAGCACAGGAAGTGGCATCATTGGATCTCTCATCATCCATCTGCACAGGAAGTGCCATCACTTAATTTCCCATCATCCATCGGGACAGGAAGATTACTGGTTTTCACACCAAAACCTTTTTCAAAAGAAGTAGCCCAGCAAGAAGACTTAATTTCCCATTACCTATTAGCACAGGAAATTACATCACAGAACCCTGCACTTCTCCTCTCTCCCATGACCTATTAATGATAACGGCAACATGGATGTGCAACTCATGTGCTGCTGCTCGCCAAAGGCTAGCCCATCTGCGCCCATCTGCACCTGGATGGCACCCAGCAACAAGAACCCTTGTCCGATCATTGCCCAGCAATACTTCACAGCACTTCTTAGGTCGTTAGCCCGCAGATGCTGTTCTCTCAACTGGTGCCGCGCCATGCCCCACATCATGGTAGGAGCTTTCACCTGCACCTACTGGCGATTCTCCAACAGCCACCTGCCCACTCCTCCAAGTAAATGCTAACAACGCCTTCAACAGCCCATCCCAACACAAACACTACCCAAGCACCAACCTATGCCTACACACCCACCCTAACCAACATGCCAAAGTAAGCAAACACATCAACACCCACATGCATGCATGCTTCTCTACCGACGATCATGCTTCAATCCCACAACCAAAATATGGTACCTGCTGAGCAGCAAATCAGCCAACATCCTCTTTGTCACTGAGACCTGGTTCAACCCTCATCAGCTCCTGACATTGCCCCGGCAATCCCAGCAGGCTGCACGATTTGCTCAACAGGACCGCCTTCACAAGGCAAGAGGACTCTCTATGATATACAAGGATTCCATAAAACGCACAACATTCACAGAGAACTCCACCCCATTTATGGAACAACTGCACTTCAAGTTGCAAAAATCCGAAAACTTCACCCTGAACGGAACCTCACCTACCGACCACCCGAACCCCAAGCCACCTTTACCAACCTCATCAATGACTTGGGCACTCCGCCTACCATCGACTCCAGAGTCTTCATTTTTCTCTGTGACCTCAACTTTCACCTAGAAGACTGAAACAACCCGTGCTCCACAGTGTGAGAAGTTGGTCTGGTATATGCTGTCCACTAATTGAAGTGGGCACCTTGCACCAGTCCAAACGACCCTTATGATGTATGAGGTCAAAGATAGCCGTTAGAAGGCTATCCTAGTGGTAGCTGTGGAGAGCAGCCTTCAGGCTGAATCTTTATGGAATGTAAACAAGCTTGTTTTACCAGAATATCACCTCCTGAATGATCAACTGAAGGGGAACCACACAGTAGTTATATAAAAATATGTATTTATTAAAATACCACTCTCAACTATCCCCTACATGAGGATAGAACACTAAGAATACAATACGAGATCAATAGAACAGATGTAAGTAACACAATACACAGTGGGCTCCAGGGGGAGACAAAACCATATACTTAAATAGTGGTATAATAATCACGACTTGACTAGAGACAGTACCTAGGCACGTAGAATCGCTAGGACTCCAAGGAACCACTCAAGGTGATGACACGGGGAGCCCATGGAGGACGGTTGCAGTGAGGAAATACGACTGTGTGCTCCATAGAACTCTATGGGAAAGTGGCTGTTAGAAAGATAACGTTTAAAGACCTTTCTAGGAGGACTTTGAGAAAACCCTTTGGAACTTAAGAGGTTGGAGAGCCACCCCACTCATGGATACCGTAGTACCAGAGTTACTTATCCCAGGGGAGCCAGGTGCATAGGTCTGACCTCTGTCGTTCTCTATGGAAGGATGTGAAGAAGTACTGCTGCCGTGAAGGTGAAAAGGGTCCGGTGGAAAACAAGTCTGGATTCTGGAAGGAAGGAACCTGAAAGCAGAGGGGACAGAGTCTGGGTCACTTCAGAGTGACCAGGGGCTCGGGAGATGAATGCCCCCCGATGTTGGTGCTTCAGGTGCAAAGAAGGGATGCTTGACTCTGCATCCACGAGGACCAGGAGATGTTGAGGATGACCAGGAAATGGATGTGAGCTGTTTAATAAAGGATGTTGAGTGCTGAGGGATCGGTGTCCAGCTGGAGCACCAACGAGCCCTGGCAAAAGCAACCCATACAGGAAGGCCCAACAGGTTACTGTGTAGACCAGCAAGGTCCAGGGGATTCACCAAGTAATGGGGGATCAGGGCACATCTGGAGCAACTAGGAAAGCCCAAGAGAAATCAAGATGACCCTCAGCAGGACCCATAGGCCGATTGACCAGGAGTCACCAGGGGACCTCAAGCTAGATTGCAAAGCACCAGCCCACAGAGCACTCGATGTGAGGAGGCCTGAGTACTTTGGTGCAAATACTGCTCAGGGTCAGGGCTACACGGAGTCCAATGCACAAGCATGGGAATTGCCAACAAGCAAATACAACTGCAAATGGACGTGGTGCACAGGGGTTTGGGTTATGCAGTCCCCACAAGAGATACTGGCCTCAAACTTGGTGAGAGGGCATATCAACCTTGGGGACCCTCAGAAACTCACCTCCTGTGTTGCTGACATCTTTGGAGTCTGCAGGAGATCAGGAGCAGCAGACTGGTCAGTTGCAGTTAGGTGCCAGGGAGTGACTCCTTCACTCCAAGGGAGATTCTACAGTTGTCTTAAGTGCACCACAGGCCCTGCATGGAGCAGGTATGGAGCAAAGGCACAAACTAAACTTCAGATGGAAAGGGGGATGAGGTCAAACCCAGTCGATGTCCAGCGAAGTCCAGAGTGTCCAGACGGTCGACGGTCAGTGGTTTCTTTTTGAAGAATCTTGTCCATGTAAAATCTAAAGTCTTACAGCCAGGTAAGCCCTTTTGTACTCAAGGGAGAGGGTTGGACAGATTCGGGGGACCCTCCAAGGGGAGGGCCAGGACAGAGGGGTGGTTACACCCATGTCATTTGCCCAGTTTCACGCCAGAGCAAGAGCCAATGGCTCCCAGAACTGTATTGAGCTGGACTATGGACAGGAATACCAAATGTGCCCCAGGTGCAGACTTTCAGGGATTCTCAGAGTGCACCCACCGAGCCCCAATACACTGAACCCTATCTGGGAGGTGGTCACACAGAAGGGCATAAATGCTTCTCTGGTCAGCAGCATCCATTTTGCGCTGTCTGGGTCGAGAAGGCTGGCACTGGTTAGACCAGTGACCCCACGAAGCTCGCTTCTGAAGGGTGGAATCATACCTTCCACACCAGTTACTGGTGTGGAGGTATGATTCCAAGGTGTTTGATACCAAACACGATATGTTTCTATGCAGCCATTTTCGAGATGACATGTACCGCAAAGTTATAATGCACCTCTACCTATATGTCTGGCTGAGTCACAGACAACCCGGGAGAATGGTCTCCGAAGGCTGCAGAGGGGCTCTGCTCATGCAGAGGCACCCTCTCACATAAAACCCAGCACCCTCGGGATTGTTAAGGCCTGCTATAGGGGTGATGTATACATTTTAAGTGTAGTGACCAATAGATATAGTGAACCTATATCTAAAGTAAGTAGTGCAAGCACCATCTTACACAGGCTGCAGTAGGAGACCTAGAATTCCATTTTGCATGGCCTCTTTTGGGAGGCATAATACATGCTTCAGCCCATGGGAGGCCTCTGGGGTACCTAGGCTCTGGGTACATGGGTAACATATACTAGGGACTGGTAGGGGTACCCCAGTATCCAATCTGGAGTGTAGCAAAGTACATGTTTGTCAATTTAAGGGAGAAAGCAGACAGACTGGGGTCCTGATTAGCAGGATCCCAGTTAAACTAGTCAAACACAGTGAGACATCAAGTAAAAACGTGGGGGTAACTATAAGAAGCAGATCCTACATTCCTACACACAGCACTCCTCAAAAGCTTAAGCCACATCAGGTTCACCCAGAACCAACAGACACCACAGGGCACATACTGGACCCATCTTCACCACAAGAGACAGCATCAAATACAAATCCACCACACCCACACATGTTATGTTAAATGTTATGTTAAAAAGTTTATACCGCGCACGTACACAGAGACGGTTTCTTGGCGCTCATAACAGACATAACGAGCCAGGGCAAAGATTATTATTCTGAGGCCGCTTTGAAAAGGAAAGTTTTTAAAGTTTTCCTGAATGAATCATAGGAGGGGCAGTGGTGAAAAGAAGAAGGGAGGGAATTCCAGAAGGAAGGGCCTAAAAAAGAAAAACGTATTCCGCTGTGTTTTTTGCGGCGGTTAGATGGGATGCAGAGAAGGTTATCAGCAGAAGATCTGAGATTACGGGTAGGAAGGTATCTCTTTAACTTGGAGGAGATGAATTCAGGGGCGCGGTTATGGAGAGATTTGAATATGGTGCATCCGAGTTTGAAGGAGCACCGTTTGGCCACTGGGAGCCAATGGAGGCTCCTCAGAAGGGGGAGACATGCTGGTGTTTAGGTTGGTGGAACACCAAGCGGGCGGCCTGGTTCTGAATTAGCTGGAGTTTTTGAAGCTGATAGGCAGGTATCCCCACATACAAGATGTTAGCAAAGTCAATCCTGGAGATGACCAAAGCCAGTATGACTAGTATGAGTGCCTCTCTGGTAAGAAATCGGCAGATCGTACGGATCCTACGCAGTTGAAAAAAGCAGGATGATGTAACAGCCGAGATCTGGGATTTCATAGATAAGTCCTCAGAGATGACCACTCCAAGGCTTTTCAAAGAGCTGACCGGGCAAGGGGGAGGGCCAAGAGAAGGGGGCCAGTAATTGTCATCCCATGGATTGGTAGGACCACCCACCAGAACAAGTTCCGTCTTAGACAGGTTCAGCTTGAGCTGGCTGTGAGCCATCCAGTCAGAGATGAACAACATTGTTGTTTGAAAATTAGAACAGGAGGATGGTGAAGTGTCCAAAGGGAAGACCAACTGCAGGTCGTCTGCATAATTATATATAGTGGCAGGGGAGTGACGAAGGGCGACCATAAGTGGTTGCATATATAAATTAAAAAGAAGCGGGGAAAGAGCTGAACCCTGGGGGACACCACAGGTGAGGGGGGAGAAAGGAGCAGAGAAGGTAGAAAGGTGGACTGCCTGGGAGCGGCCTTGCAGGAAGGATCGAACCCAGTCAAGGGCAAAGCCCTGGATGCTGGCGTTTCTGACACGGTCGATCAGGATAGTATGATCGACCGTGTCAAAAGCCGCCGAGAGATCCAACAGTACAAGGGCTTGGGAGATGTTATTGTCAGCTCCGGCTCTAAGAGTGTCCATGACAGCCGGGATCACCATCTCTGTGGAATGGAGGGGGCGAAAACCAGCCTGTAGGGGATCCAGGAAAAGGGAAGTCTCAACAAACGTGCTCAGACACCTAGTAACAAAAGTTTCTAGGATCTTTCCAAGAAAAGGGAGAAGGGAGATGGGTCTGTAATTGCTCAGCACAAGTGGGTCTGCGTTGGGTTTTTTCAGAATGGGTAATACCACCGCCTGCTTGAAAGCTTCTGGAACAACTCCTGATGTTAAGGAGGAGTTGAGAAGAGCCAAGGCAGGCTCAGGACAGGCCATGAAGATTTCTTTAAGAATATGTGGGGGGCAGCAGTCCTTAGGAGAACCGGAACAGACTTTATGAAGAAGACTGTGGAAGTCGGTAATGGTAATGGGAGGAAAAGTGTGAAATTTCTGAGAGTTTTCGGAGGGGAGGGGAAATGATTTGGAAGGGGAAGGTGGAAGGATGTTGTTTTTAATAGAGGAGATTTTATCTTTTATCATGGACCGACCACTCACTCATCCACTTCCAAACCATACACCGCAAGTCAACAACCCTACCAGGTTCAGCATTCTAAGATAGAGCTTGAGCATAATCACTGAAGCAGACTGTCTAGGGCCCTCAGCACAGATCAACCTAACCCCACAGTTAACTTCATATCCTATATCAACAACTTCTATAACTGGATCAAGAATGCACTGACTCTCGCATCCATCAAAACCCACAAACATAATCAATCAATCAAGCAGGCCAGCTGGAACATAGAAGACCTCTGAGACACGAAATAAACTGTAACCAGCTAGAAAGGAAATGGAGAGCCAGCCATATCACCACTGACAGAACTACCAACAATACTGCACTCAAACGCTATCACTAGCAAGTAAGAGACACCAAGAAAAAAGCACTAGTGGACTGCATCAAAGGAAACTCCAATAGCTGCAAAGAGTTCTTCTTGATCATCGAGGAGTTCACCACACCCTCAGCCACTGACAACAACATTGCTGCCTCTCAACAACTCTGCGACAACCTATTCAACTTCTTCCACAACAAAATCACAAACATCTACTGCAGCTTCGCACACCAATCTCAGGAAACTCGTCGTTAACTTACCCACCACCAGCCAGGATGGCCACCTGACCAAATAAACCACCCTCACCAGAAACAACACAGCGGCAATCATGTGGGGCATGCAGTCAGGGGCCGCATTCTACCCATGCTCCCACTACATCTACACCCTGAAAAACATCACTTATCAGCATCATCCTGACCAACATCATCAACTCCTCAATCACGTACGTCAGTTTCTTGGATGAATTGAAACTTTCAGAAATCAGCACCTTCCTCAAGAAGCCCACAGCAAACCTGAAATCAACTGAGCAACTTCTTAATCTATCTCCCTGCTCCCCTATCCAACTGAAGAAGACCATCAAAAAGAAACTCACAGCACATCTCAAACATCACCATATTCTAGACAACACTCAATCATGATTCAGAAAGTACCACAGCACCAAAACAGCACTCATTGTGGCCACTGCCGACATTCTAATTTTCTTGGACCAAAGACTAACAAAGGCCCTCACCATGCTTGACCTCTACATGGCCTTTGACACTGGCTTCCACAACATCCTCATCAGAAGACCCCACACGATTCCCATTCAAGGATATTATCTCAAATGGATCTGTTCCTTCCTCACAGGAAGAACCCAAATAGTCAGGCTGCCACTCTTCAAATCAGAGACCAAAAAACTGATGTGCGGAATCCCACAGGGATCGTCCTTCAGCCCCACCTGTTTCAACATATACATGAGAATGCTCCAACATTATCCAACCACAAGACATCACCGTCATCTCCTATGCCAATGACACCCAACTCATCCTCTTCCTGACTGACAAAACAACCAGAACCAACTCAATCAACTGTATGACCATGGTAATTGACTCAATGCGAACCAGCTGCTTGAAGCTCAACTCAGACTAGATGGAAGTACTGGTCTTCTGCAACAAAACTGTCCTATGGGGCTCCATCTGGTGTCTGAGCGAGAACCAACACCCACAGCTACAGATCATGAAAGAAATCTTGGGATCATCCTAGATGACAAGCTCAACATGACGGCTCAAGTCAAAGCAGGGTGCACCTCCTGCTTCAACATCATTCACATGCCCCAAAAGATCTTCACATGGCTTCCTCAGAACAACATACGGCCGTCACTTAAGCACTCATCTACCTGCAGGCTTGACTATAGAAACACTCTCTATGCCGGGATCTCCAAACAACCCCTACACAGACTCCAGAGCATACAGAACACTGTTGCACGACTCCTACTCGACGTCCCCCTTCATAAATGTTAAATAATAAATGTTGTATACTTGTAAAGCGCACATCTGCCCCAGCAAAGGGGCATCCCGGCGCTGTATACCGCTGGGGAACCCATCCTGGCTTTCCCTGTGAGATGGTCCCTCCTGGGCATCTCCAAGGTGAAGATAAGCATCCCCGGCGCTGATGGGGCCGTTAGTAGAGATTAAGCAAGCTATTACACAGAGTTGCTGAGTGGGACCCATGGTTGGAGTAGGCACCGAGGCGAGAATTATCGAGTCCGCTGACCATGGCCCAAGACCCTGCCGCGTCGGGAATCGAACCCTGGTCCCGGGCCGACCTCTGCTTCCGGGTCTGCCGCCTCTAACCAGTGAGCCACACCACTCCTCCTAACCACATCACATCACACCTCAGGAAGCTTCACTGGCTCCCTATTCAAAAGGGCAGCAAATTCAAACTACTCCCACATGCACCCAAAGCCCCACACAACACAGGACCTGAATAACTTGAACAGCTGCATACACTTTCACCAACTCCCCCGACACTTTTGTCCTGCCTCACTCTCACTGGCACACACTCCCCGCATCTTCGAAAGAAAAACCTGGAGATCCCTCATTCTACTACATTGCACCGAAGACATGGAACTGCCTCATTAACACATCACATCACATGAGTTTTGCAAAATGCTGAAGACCTGGCTCTTTGTCTAAGCACCTCGGGGACTACACACCAATACACTTACCCAGACACCTGGATACTCTCTCGGGTGATTAGTGCACTATACAAATCAACATAACATAACATAACACAAGAACTGAGGGGCGAACCAACCGTAGAGAACCAAGACAGATTTGGGGCAGGTGCTTGACGTTTGTCAGAGTGCGTAGTATTCTCATAACCTGCTTCCATGACAAAGCCCTTCATTCTCTCTGTGGTTCAGTTTTGTTTTTAATATGCAACATGAATGAATCTCAGATTCATCAGAGGCTATGGAATTGCGAAATTAACCTTTCTAGCCTGCCTGTGCTTTTTCTATTCCCTGGCTGCTGGCAGTCCAGAGCATAGCCTGACTCAGCATCACTGGCTTCAGCAGCTCCTTTGTGTGAAAGGTTCCTTTTTAATGATGCTCCTAACCGTTAGCAGTGGAGGCAGGGCTTCGCTGCTCTATGGTTACTGCTGACACACCATCCCTCGAGCACTGGGTTTTGGGGTGTGTGTGTGCGTGTGTGCGTACACATATCTATGTCCATGTCTGTGCACAATTGTGTGGTGCAATGCATCTGCATTCATCTGAGTATCTGTGTGCACCAGTGCTTAATTTGTAAATGAATGAGTGCCGGTGCTTAAAGCTCAGCTCAGACACCGCTGGGCAGTTGCCAATATATGTTGGCGCAACGAATATCAAAGCTGTGTAGTCTTCAATTCGCCTCATGCCTCTTTAGTTCACTAGCAGGCACTCCCTTTATCTCACTCTTGCATGTTCCTGCTTACTCTCTTGGTGACGGGTTTCCCATATTCCTCTTCCTCCCTTTTTCCGTTTAGAAAAAATATTTCTTCCTTATTTTTTAATGTAACAGAACAAACTTAACAGCCTAATCTAATATGTCCGGGCATACATTTGGCAGTTTCGAAAATATAAATCATGTTATGTCTTATCACAGTATTAAAGAATAAAGCAATACATTAACAAATATATTAACACATCAACAGATAGGAGTGGTATCACGAAAGTTCACCTTGGAAAATACTACTCAATCCTGTCCCCTCCAACCCACTTGCCAGTAATCAATATCTCCCAGTATCCAAGAGGCCTCCTCATCCAGCAATACAGACCAACTTCAAATACACACATCGTTATCAGGGCCTACGGTATCATACCAGAGGCGGCCTTAGGCATGTGCAAGCTGTGCACCTGCACAGGGCCGCCAAACCCCAGGGGCCGCCACGCCAATATATATCCTTAATATAATAATCCTCTGAGGATGGATACATATTTGCGTGGTGGCCCCTGGCAGGGATTTGGCGGCCCCCGGCTCTCTTCCACTTCCAAACACCCTGACCCCACCCCTCTTCACTGGCCTCCGCGCCTGCGTTCCTCCAGGGTCCCCCTACCTACGCTTCCTGCCAAGGGCCACCATGAGCCTAGAGCCACCCCTGATCATACCTGCTTGATACAGTGCCCAACGACACCTGGTAAATCAATCCTTACTAACAGGAAGACCTTTCAGGTCAAATTTCATGGCCCATATCTGCATGTATAAAGTGCAACCCCTTTGATTGGTTTTCAGTAAAACAGGAGGTACTCACCAATTTAGTCTTATAAGTCGGGGTCTACATTAACACAGTAGCACCTAGGAGCATTGTCACAAAAGTTAACTTCAAGAAATACTCTCCCATCTCTGTCCTCCCCTCCCACCTGCCAGTGATCTATATCTCCCAGTGTCCAAAAGCTTTTCCCTTCACCCAGTATCGATCCACTTGCTGTTCGGGCTGGACTGTTCCCATGAGGCACAGGGTCAAGACTGATTTGCATATAGCTGGTCCTGAACTGGGGTGGCGCAGTGAGATAAAGAATGATGATGGATTCACCCCAGATCTGTGACTGGGGGTGAGTGTCTGAAAAGTTTCAGCACTCCGTCCATCATCTCGTTGTGTTTACTTCAGTCATCGTCCCTGGACAACCCCGGCCTGGGAGTGAGTGCCACGACCAGAGTGTATCCCCCGGGTCCCCGTCATACTTGTCGGATCTCCCGAGTTCAAAGAGCCTTGGTAATTTGCTACTTATATGAAGTTGTGCAATAATGCAGAGAGATCGAAGCCCATCATTACGAGGGAGACTCTAAGTGGTGCAATAATATCACACGCAGTAAATAATGATACAGCGGTGTGTGGAGTAAATAATGATACAGTGCAGTAAAAGTGGATTACCACAACATTTCTCATTCCGTTACTTGAATTGGGGTGGCTACGGTAATACTGCATGTTTTTACCTGTTCCGAGCTGCAAAACTCAGAAAAGCTTCAAGTTCAGTGTTTCCCCAGCACAAATTCCATTGGGTTTACCTCTATAAATTTTTGAGAGGGGATGGAGTGTGGTATTACTGCAAATCTTGTAGCCCACGATTAGAATGATGGCCAAAATCTTGTTAGCGTTCACACTATCATCTCTCTCTTGTGACAAACATGACTGCATCACTGCCCGAAGGTATTACGAGTAACACATTTCCTGGCCAGGGCTTAGCGACTGTTCCAGGACATGGTCTTGAAATCCCCCTCTCCATCCCCTACATTTCTGGTATCAAAGTATCAGTGGGCAGGACTCAAGTGCTTTTGGGAGCTGTAGGGCTCCTTGGACAAATGATGGCCTGACAAACTACAACACCACACTGCTGGTCCCTTGGGGAAGTCAGGGTCGCAGACCAGTCGTCCCCTGGGGTACTTCGTGCATGCCGAAAGGACAAGGTGGTGGGGGTCGGTTTAGTTAGGGGAGGGGGCAGCAGTAGGCAGGCCTATAAAGGTGTCGGAGAGGAGAATCAGCTTTTTCCTGACACCAGTGCACCACTGGGAGGTAAGGGTTTATAAAAATGAGTCCGCCCACCCACCCTACAGTTGGTAGTGGGGTACAGGCATAGGTCTGTACAGCGTTGCTAAGAGGTTCCCCATCCCCACATCCTGATGAAGACCCTTTCCCATGCTTTCAAATAACTGTAAACTCTTGGGTCGAAACGTCAATGCTCTCTAAATCTCTGTATTAAGCCGTGAATTTCCCCAATGCACATTTAACAAATCCTTCTAGTTGCCCTATGTTATTTGGATATTTTGGAATCCAATGCCATATGTTATTGCCTGGATTAGTATACATGCACAATATTGTTCACCATGCTCAGAATACCAAATACAGTGTGCAACTTGCATTTTAATTTATAAATGGTCAAAGTATTCATAATTGTCAGTGTATATAATGGTGGCATGTTAGGTAGATAAATAAAGTTTACCGTTTTGATAGTCACAATTGCAGTTTCTAGCATTTTTATCCCAATGCAATTTCCAATCACCTTATCTTTCACATTTCACTCTGCACAAGCACTTTTGTCACATTTCCACACACGTTGGAGCAACCTTGAATGACATGTACATAGATATTTTCATGTAGGTTTGTTACAATACATTCTTTGAGCAGTATTTTCTTCCTGGATTTGTGTTTTCTTTTGTCTTCCTTCTTTTATATGTTGCGTTATGCTTTTGACTTACCTTAAGAAATACTGGTTTTCCTGAATTGCTTCTGTCATCGACAGGACTATTTTGTTGAATGTATTAACTTAACTCTTGGCAAATGGTGTGGGAGCTTGAGTAGCAGGCCCAACCATTTGAAAGCTCTGCTTGCTGTGATGAAAGAGGGAGGGTAACTGAAAGGGAGGGAGGGTGTCTAGAGGTGGATGTGGAGTCAGGGTCAGACTGGGACAAATATAAAATTGGCCCCCATTATCCGACCAAATAGCCAAAAAGTGGTCCTCATTTGCAAGACAGATTAATTTTAAACTTGTAAAGATAATCTGTATGGATATTTTGCAAGGTCTAGGACAATGCATGCATTTGTGTTTGCTTTAGGCAATGTTTGTGTCAATATCAGGGAGTTAAACAGTAAAAACTGGCTCATCTGGTCATAAAGAATGCCAATAAACTGCTTATTATTAGCTTGCCAACAAACTGTTCCATCAGACCAGCCCATCGGGCACTGCCTGATTGCTCTATAGGCCAGTTCTACCCAACGTGGAGTGAATGGAGGAAGAAGAGAGGCGGAAAGAGGGGCAAGGATAAGCGAAATTAAGCATCATTTGCAGAAAAAATGTACAGTTAACATGCATCTATAGAAAAAAAATTCCATGAACTCATGGGAACAACAGAATGCGAGTGGCTGTTTTTTGCACTTTGACAAGGACACATTTCTCTCTAAAATATAACGCTATATGACAGATTTGTATTTTGCATAACTGCGCATAATTTTGTTGAATTTCACGTAATTGCACAAAAGCAAGTTACGAATTGCGCACGCCTTTAAGACTTACATGTACTGGATGGATTTGGAAAAAGTATAATAAATAAAAGTACAGAGTGACCGAATATAGGTATTTAACCTGAAATTACAGAACTAGTCCACCTGTCAATGGACATTTAACACCCTGAAAAGGCAGATTTCCTTCAAAATACATAGGTCTTCTGTGGGTACAGAGAGATGGTCCCCTCCCCCCCTCCCCCCCCTCCCCAAACGAGCACTGTTTTGCCATTTTTGTTTAATTATATTTACTTACAGGCAGAACAGAGAAATACACAGAGCATGTAAGAAAAAGGGGGAAGAAAAGATCCTAGTCAAAAATGTATTCTGTGTATTCAGTATATTTTCTGCACAATATATATATATATATATATATATATATATATATATATATATATATATATATATATATATATATATATATATATATATATATATTACCTACTGGCGGTCGCCAGTAGGTATATATAGTTAGGATTTTTTCCCTATGGGATTTTTGAAAATTCTATGTCTAATAACTTTGGCGTTTGTGGACGGAATCGGCTGAAATTTTCAGGAAAATGGCACATTTTGTTTCTGAGCAGCCCTTGAAAATTTGGGGGGGTTTTGTCGAGGGGGGGCCGAGAAAAAATGGGGGTCCCAAAACGCGTTTTTCCCATGTTAATTTCCATAGGGCGGTTGGACTCACTTTTAGCTCGAACGGCTGAATGGATTTGCACGAAACTTGGCAAAATTGTAGGGACTGTTAGCCCGATGTGCCTTTGCTAGGTCTCAATATATGTGCTCCAGTAGTTTTTGAGAAATTAACGTTCAAAACAAGATATATATCTGTAACAGCGCTCCGGGCAGCGATCCGGTCCGCTTACTTTTCGCGAAACGGAACTTTGCGCGCAGAAAGCTGATTGGCTCTCCGGTGTCTGTCAACATTCTAAACAGTCCGGAGCGGCCGCCATCTTATCTCTCGGTAGGATCGAGAGAGAAGAAGAGGTGAAAAACGAAGGGGGAATTTAATGAAAGGGGGCAAGGTATACCCCTCTTGACCCCCTAGGAATGTTGTTGGGGTTATTAAAGGGTCCCGTGGGGAAAATAAAAAAAAAATGATTTTTCACGGTAGAAGCGCTTCACGGGCCGCGAACTGGGCCGCAAACTGGTAGCGAAACGGGAATTCGCCATTTTGTGCTTCGTTTTAATTGTTTAGAGACAAAAATTATCGCCGCACATCGGCCACAATGCATGAATATCGCTGAAAAGTCAGCGATATTCATGCATTATCCAGCAAATGCTCTTAGCCATGTTATCCACCTTCCATTGGATAACATGCATGGCTAAAAACTGCTCTGTGAGTGAGCTTTTTTTTTTTTTTTTTGCTGCGTGACGTTTGTTAACGTTCGATTCGATGGAAATCAGGAAGTGTTGACCACCATTTTGTCACTGCGAGTAAATATTTTGTTATAAATGAATCCTTATTGATAAACATTGTCTGCGCCATCTTGCGTTTTTGTCCAATGCCACAATTTTGTCGTGCACGGCAGCCATTTTAGATGCCTTGACCAGGGCCACTCCCTGCACGCCGCCGATCCTCAGCATGGCTCCCCACCCTCGCAAGCATCTCCCCCACGCACTGGTCACCCCCGCTCTTTCTCTCATGCATGGGCCATATACTTCCCCCCATCTGCGCTGCTCTTCTCTGAGAATCACACCCTGTGCCCGCCCGACACCTCCCTTTCACCCTATTCACTACCGCACCCTCTGACACTCCTCTTCCTCTGTGTCCGATTTTCCAGGCCGGACCTAGGCTATCACCTAGCCCTGCGGATGTAGTTTATGGCCCCAGCTGTAGAGTATCCAGACATGCCAACCCTCCCGATTCAGGCGTGAGACTACTGATTTCAGTGCTAGTCTCCCGCCTCCCGATTCCTGCAAGCAAAAACCCGGGGGCATATTATCAACAACTAGCGATAATTTTTGTCTCTAACTTGTTTAGAGACAAAAATTATCGCCGCACATCGGCGAATTTTATCGCACATAAACCTTGCTATTAGCAAAGTTTATCGCAAATGCGATAAAAAACGGCCGCAATGCATGAATATCGTTGAAAAGTCAGCGATATTCATGCATTATCCAGCAAATGCTCTTAGCCATGTTATCCACTTCCCATTGGATAACATGGCTAAAACTGCTCAGGGCAGGTGTTAGGTTTTGGAGATATTTGCGCTTAGCGCGAATATCTCCAAAAGTTGGTAATAGGAGATAGCGATGGTTAGGGACTGTTTCCAGTCGCTAAAATCTTGGCACGCCCACTTTGCATGTCATTAGTGATAAATATCACTGATATGCAAAGCGGGGCCCAAGATGGTCGCTATCTCCTTTTAGATGTCACTAACTGGTGTTAGCGACAGCTTGGTAATAGGGAGATAATTTTATCTCTTTTTTTTTTGGCTTTTAAAGCCCAAAAAGCGGAAATAAACCCCCTTGATAATATGCCCCATGATTTCTCAGGGGTTTCAGCTGACAGGGCTTGGTATTGTGTTACGTGCTAATTCTTCCAGGAAACGTCAGAGGGTCGATGCAGGGGTTCTAGAAGGGGTGATAAACCATTTAAGCCTCATGAACAAGCGCATGGTCTTTTAAAGATTTGTGAAGTACTCGGGCGGCGGTGTGTGTGTGCCCTCTTTCAGGAGCGGGCGGGGGGGGCACTGCCAGCAACTTGCCAGGCCAGGCAGTGTTCAACACGTGCATCACCCTTTCTCTGCCTGCTATTGCGCTCCATGCTTCGGAAAGGTAAGAAAAAGAACGTGCATTTGAGTTTGAAATGTCCGATCTTGTAGCAGTACACTTGCAAAGCCCACACATGACAATAACCCGATTCAAGGGCCCATTCACCCGATTTTTTAAACATATATAGCACTCCAACAAAGTTAGATTTTAAAACTTTATTAACTTTTAACTATAATGAACGGAACAAAAACTGTAAAAACATTTAAACATTTTTCACCCAAAAAAGCAACAATTGTCAGAAGCTGTCTTTTGTGCGAATAGTCCCAAGGCAGCACAACGTGCTGAGTTCTGGACGGCACCCAGGTGATGTCGCCTGGGTGCCGCATTGGTTTTGGTATCCTACAATGCTGCTCCGAAAATTGGCGTGGGGCGTCCCGGGTGGGGCGGGGGGAGGCCTCGTCAGTAGCGGTCTGTTGTGCGAATAGTCCCAAGGCAGCAGAACGCGCTGAGATGTTGATGGCACCCAGGTGATGTCCAGTAAACTGCCGCACTGGTTTTGGTATCCTACAATGCTGCTCCGAAAATTGGCGTGGGGCGGCCCGGAGGGGGGGGGGCGTGGGGGAGGCGGCGTGAACGGGCCTCCCCAGGTGGCGGCCATCCAGCTGAGTTGCGCCCGCTCTTGCGGCTACAGCGTCTCGCTCACCATGTTGTTGAGTTGCTCCCACTCTTGCAGTGCAGCGATAGGCGGCTGCCACATGACTCTTAAAATGGCGGACGGCTCTTCGGTTTTGGGCCTGGTCCACTGAAATGGCCCTGGGACACCTTGGAACTCGGACGCTTGCCTGCTAGGGCTTGGGCTCCATTCTCGAAAAGCGTCCCCTCAGCCGTGAAGATTCTACAAAAGTCTTGGGGGCCCCCGACTCCCGCAGGCTTCCGGTGGGGAGCGGCTGCCATGATTGCTCGCGGAATGACCACGACGGAGCTACGAGATGGTGGTGCTCTCATGCTGACGCCAGCTTTAGTCTGAAACATCCAGAAACAAGGTGGGGCTTTCATCGTTTGGGAAAAAAAAATGTTCTAAACCAATGAAAAGTGTTATTTTTAGGTCATATGACCAAGCCTTCCATCTTTAGGAAACCAAAAGTAAAATGAACCAATGAAAAGTTTTATAAACAAGTCACATGACCTGTTATGCGGCATAGGGCTACAAAAAGCGTAGAAAATCCGTTGGCACGTGAGGCAGCGTCAGTAGCGGACCGATGTGCGAATAGGCCGAAGGCAGCACAACGCGCTGAGATCCGGATGGCACCGAGGTGGTGTCCAGCAAATTGCCGCACTGGTGTGGCCATCCTACAATGCTGCGCCGAAAGACGGCGTGTCCAGCTGAGTTCCGGTCACTCTTGCGGTACAGTGAGTCGAACGTGCCGAGATCCGGATGGCACCGAGGTTGTGTCCAGCAAGTTGCCGCACTGGTGTGTCCATCCTACAATGCTGTGCCGAAAGTCGGCGTGGGGGTGCCCCGTTGGCTTATGAGGTGATGTCAGTAGTGGACCGATGTGTGAATAGGTCGGAACCAGCACAAGGCGCCAAGATCCGAATGGCAAGTCCTGGATATTGAGTGCCATAGTTGAGAGTTCTGAGCAGTGCTTGTAAGACTATCTGAAGCTTATTTGCACCTGCTGCAGCTTCACTATTGCCCTGGTGTGGCCAAAGGTCGCACATGACATAGGCGGCCGGCTCCCGAGGTCCGGCGGAACTTTTTTCCTTTTCCTTTCTGCTTCTTTTCCTACAATCCGTTTCATCTGAAGACACGACCAGGTCCCTGAATGTGTGCAGGGGGACGCTATTGATTGAATGAAAATGGCGGCTTGACACAAAGCTGACTCAAGCGTTGCTGTTGATGCTATACAGACAAAAATTGGTTTTCAGTTTGTACATTCTTCAGGATTTTTTTTTCCATCCAAGTCTGATTGAGAGTTTGTAGAAAAATGGCTTCAGATTTTCCACATACTACTCTTCAACATTCTTCCTAAATGTAACAATGTGAAACTCACTAGGAGAACGGCTGTTTCTGTTTCCTTTCAAAATGCTGCCGACAATATTTTCTGAATGGAAGACACCATCTTGTAGCATAAAGGGCCGAAAGGGGTTCTGGTCTGGCCGATGGTTGGTGGAGACATTTTGACTATATCTTGGACCTGCCCGGCCTCGCCCAAAATGGCGCCGGTATAAATGGGACTCGTAACTCCTTGCCCGCAAATGTATATCTAGAAAATGTTATTGTAAGTGGCCCTGTCGTATTTTAATTACAAAATGTACGTCCACCGATTCCGCAACTGTTAGACATCTTTGTTCTTGCAACCTAATGGCCCGCTCGTTACGTTCCTCTACAGTGTAAATGTCTCCTCATCATATACGATTTCAGTTTGCTCCGTGGCCGGCCCACGTGGTTATAGGCCCGTATTTGTATACTGACATTTTCACAATAAAGGTTTTTAAAACAAAACACGGTAGTAGTATTTACATTGGTAAAGTTTTTACTTTTAGTCACTGTTTTCGAATCAGTAAAAGGCAAGTGAAATAAAGCAGTCCAATTACATGACGGATAAAAGGTATAATATGTAGGAACGTAGTAAAGATAAATGGTCAAGGGCAGTTGTGTTTTTCATTTCTGCAACATAAAGTGATCGATAAGAATCTGATAATCAGGCGTATCGGCGACTAAGACAGCAGGCCGAATCTCTTTTACTCAACGGCTCCGTCATGGAAGGAAGAAATGCCCTTTTTCTCGAAAAAGGAATATATTTTACTTGCAGGACAGTTGTAAATTTTCCGGGAAAGTACATTAGCCTGGAATATTATAACATATGTTTAAAAAAAAATAATGTTCGAAAACAATAAAAAGCGTAATTTTTAGGTCATATGACCAAGCTTTTCATCATTAAAATAACAAAAGTAAAATGAACCAATGAAAAGTTTTATTAACAAGTCACATGACCTGTTATGCTTACGTTACGCGCTGCGCGCCGCGCCTCGGATCACTTCCGGGTGCGCTAACGCGGCGTGTCATATAACGCATTACGCGACAACGTAGGTCAAGAATATAGTCAAAATGTCTCCACCAACCAGCGTTCGGAACACAACCCCTTTCAGCAGTCCAAAAAGTTCTGTTAAATGACAACAGAGGGGACAGGCAACAAGAACCATCAGTCAAAGAGGGGAGGGCAAGTTCTTCTCTTCCGGGTCATGTTGGGGCGCTACCGGAACTGATCGAATTGGTAGTCTACAGTGTTTCTGGATGTTTCAGACTAAAGCTGGCGTCAGCATGAGAGCACTACCATCTCGTAGCTCCGTCGTGGCCATTCCACGAGCAATCATGGCAGCCGCTCCCCACCAGAAGCCTGCGGGAGTCGGAGGCCCCCAAGACTTTTGTAGAATCTTCACGGCTGAGGGGACGCTTTTCGAGAATGGAGCCCAAGCCCTATCAGGCAAGCGTCCGAGTTCAAAGGTGTCCCAGGGCCATTTTAGTGGACCAGGCCCAAAACTGAAGAGCCGGCCGCCATTTTGAGAGTCCTGTGGCAGCCGCCTATCGCTGCACCGCAAGAGCGGGAGCAACTCAACTACATGATGAGCGAGACGCTGTAGTCGCAAGAGCGGGCGGTAAACAGCTGAATGGCGGAAGAGGCACAGTGTAGCAAAAGCGGGCGGAATGGCAACTGAAACGGTAAAGGGGCGCCCCACTACAGCGTGTCTTCAGGTCAAACGGATTGTGGGACAAGGTCCAGAATTGAAGAGTCATCAAAAGGCAAAAAGTTCCGCCGGACCCCGGGAGCCGGCCGCCTATGTCGGGGGCGATCTCAGGCTACACCAGTGCTATAAGACTTGGGGAGGGTGTCGGAGCCAAGCGTCTTCTCCGAGTCCATGGCCATCACACCGCCCCTCAGGGGCCTCCGTCAAGCTGTTTAGGAAGGTAACATATCACATTGTTTTCTAATGCAGTCAGGTCCACAAACGACACTCACTTACTTTGAGAATAGTGAAGCTGCAGTAGGTGGAAATAAGCTTCAGACAGTGTTACAAGCACTGCTCAGAACTCTTAACTATGGCACCCAACATCCAGAACTTATGCCATTTGAGAATGGCAGTGACATTGAAGCAACTCAGGGACCAAAACCATTAACGTACTTTCACGTATGAAAATCTTACTTGGGGAGGGGGCAGGAGCAAAGCGCCCCCTCCCAGTCCGCGCCACCACACCGTATGTTGAAAATCTGAAGCCATCGTTCTACAAAGTCAACCAACCTTGGATTGAAAAATGTAGAAAAATGTACAAACTGAAAACCAGTTTTGGTCTGCATAGCATCAGTAACAACGCTTGCTATCAGAGTGCATGAGTTTCATGCTCGATCGATTGAGCTAGCCGGATCGGGCAATAAAAAGTATAAAATAGTTATGTAAATAGTTATTTAATAAAATGTTTTACCCTGTTTCTTTGCTGGTGTGTTGTCTATATTTTTAATATTTGCATAGGGTTTGTCGTTATTTTGGGCGGGGTGGGTGACGGAGTCGAGCTGTCTTGCAGCCCTCATGGTGTGGAGCTCAGTTCATCTCAATATTTTCGTATTTCTCATGAAGGGTTGTTCCTAATATTTCTATTTTAGCGAGGTCAAAAAGAGATCCAATTAGTGGCCTACTGATTTTGCTCGATTACTTTTATTTTTTTACACGATTTTTCACTATCTGCAAAGACTAAACAGAGTATTGCGACTTTGTGCTTGTTTGTAAATAGAGAATGATCCAAAGAGAACCAATTCTAAAACAGTAAATGCTTGGATAACAATCAATCAAATGGAGAGACAAGCAGGCACGACGGATTACAACGGGGGCAAAGGCCTGCGTTAACTACCGTTCACTATCTGCAAAGAGAGAGTACTACTAAGAGAAAAGAGGGGAGGGGGGGGCAGCGTTCAAAGCACATCAGCGTGCATAAATACGAAAATGTTTTTATCTATTACGTACTTGACATTTTAAAGCTTTTCATATTTGCTATTAAAAAACCAATGAAATTCACAGAAAAAACCATAGGTTATAGTGGATATATAGTTAGGAATTTGCATTTACAAAACCTTGAAAATTCAATGAAAAAACCATTGGTTTTAGGCCATATATAGTTAGGGATTTGCATTTACAAAACCTTATTTTACTCGCATAAAACCATTGAAATTCCATATATAGTTAGATGCGCTAACTATATATCGCGCACCCGCAATCCACTGCTGATGATGTCACATATTACATCATTCATGACATGGTCAGTGACATCACTGATGACATCACTGATGACAACTCAAATGACATCACTGATGACATCTCAAATGACATCACTGATGACATCACTGATGACAACTCAAATTACATCACTGACAACATCACAGATGACATCATTCATGTGTTAATACGATGAACCTCTACAGACTCTGATATATCCTTAGATACACTCAGTGAAAACAGACACTCACAGATTGTCACTCATCCATGGAGTTACTCATACACCTAGACAGTCATGCAAAGAATCAATCACACCTCCAATTCCTCAACTATACAGTTATACACACCTTACTTATTGAAACATTCTAACACATATTTACTCTCTTATATAATCCCTAATAAAAGTTCACAATGATCCATACAGCCACTCACACATTCACTGGCTCTAATGCACATGGAGTGTGTTTTACATATGTACTTACTTTGACATGTAGCACTGAGATATCCATTCACTCACCAATACACTCATGCACACAGTCAACCGCCCATACAGCTGTTCCCACATGCACTTTTGAAACCATACATCTAGTGAATCAACTGCTCACACATCTATGCACAGAGTCACACACCTCCCAGCCACCCCCACACACACACTTACTCTCCCATAGAAATACTTAGGCAACCAATCAATAACCCATATAGTTACTCATATAGCTACTGATTAACACATGCAGCACTTCATAGAACAACAGATATAATGATGCACAAATTAATACAGTTTAATCACTAACCCATGCACTCAGTGAGACACATTTAATCACTCCCTCATACAATCAGTCATGCACCTACTAAATCCTTCATCCAGACATTTATACATCCACTCATTCTTCAATATGTAAGACATATTTTAACTTTACAGAAACATACAGTCACTGGATGTTGTGATCAGTGATGTCATCAGTGATGTCACTGACCATGTCATGAATGATGTAATATGTGACATCATCAGCAGTGGATTGCGGGTGCGCGATATATAGTTAGCGCATCTAACTATATATGGAATTTCAATGGTTTTATGCGAGTAAAATAAGGTTTTGTAAATGCAAATCCCTAACTATATATGGCCTAAAACCAATGGTTTTTTCATTGAATATATATATATATAAAAATATATATATATATATTCACATGGACCTTCGCTTCTTCAACCAAATGTTAGGAAAAACTAACACAGACCCAAGCAGGTAATATGCAGTCTACTTTATTTTCTGTGCAATCCCATGACCGCCATGACGCGTTTCGGGCCCGATGAGCCCTTGATATATATATATATATACAGATCTAAACGAAAACACCTCCTCGATGAAGAAATGTAGAGAGGCCACTAGGGGGAAGAAACATGGAGACCCTTTATTCGACACAGCACAGGCATGATGCATTTTGTTATAAAAACCTTCCTCAGATGCTGCTGCTGTTACCAGGTGTATGACTCCTCCCTCGTTTTTAAAGTGTCCTGCATAACCCCCATTGGAGGGAGTATTCCGACCCCAGGTCACATGGATGCTCTCTCACTGCAGTCCAACATAGACTACAGTACCCAGAAGGCACTGTTGCTGACTGAGTGCTGCATGGGGAAGGCAAAAATAATCAGGGAAAAAATGAGGTTGTTAAATGGAAAGTCCTGGTTCAAAATGTTATTGTCAGGCTTCCTCAAGTCCCCCAAACGCTCCAAGCCCCTGGTGCAGATTGTCGTCGGGCCGTTAGTCGAAGATACAGTGATTTCGACTCCTTGTGAAATCACAAGCTGCGCCTGGCAGCAGTCCCTGGCTTCGTCTGCAGTCGAGGCAGGCCGGAGTTAAATCTAACAACTTGGAAAAAACAAAAGCGAGCAGCTGCCGCTGGTGCCAGCATTGCTCCCGCCACTTGAAGGAACAGGGCCTCTTGGGTACCTCTGGCAAGCACCCACAGATAAATCCAAAAGAAAACACTTCCTCCGTGAAGAAATGTAGAGAGTGCTCTCTCACTGCAGTCCAACATAGACTACAGTACCCAGAAAGCACTGTTGCTGACTGAGTGCTGCATGGGGAAGGCAAAAATAATCAGGTAAACAACAAGGTTGTTAAATAGAAAGTCCTGGTTCAAAATTATATTGTCAGGCTTCCTCGAGTCCCCCAAACGCTCCAAGCCCCTTTTTTTCACTGAAAAAAAACATAGCTTTCAGGGACGTTATTGTTAGTTGGATATTTCACTCGTAGACAACCAGAGAAATTTGGCTGTTATAGTTAGTTGAGCTAACTCTAACTCACGCCCCCACAATGCACTGCTGATGACTTCACATTTTACATCATTCATGACATGATCAGTGACATCACTGATGATATCTCAAATTACATCACTGACAACATCATCTATGTGATAACAGGATGCACCTCCTCACACCCTAATATATCCTTTGATACACCTTGGCATGTATATATATATCTCGAGCATCCCCTATGGGGAAATGCTTCGTTTACGCTGAGTATGTAGCAACCCCACAGACCTGAAGGTAGCTCAGGAAGACAGTAAAAAACGGTTTTTGGAACGTGGATATTCTAAACATGTAATTCCCAAAGCTATAGAAAAATCCATGTTGTCAACTAGGGAGGAACTCCTGACTAAGACTATGAAGCAATCACTACTTGAGACTGGGGAATCTGATAACAGAGTGTGTTCAGAGGACAAGAAGTTCCGCATGATAACAGGATACAGCAGGCAACATAAAGAATTATATTAAATCATAAACAAACATTGGCCTCTTGTTACCCGAGATTCCATCACTGGAGCCACTCTTCCCAACAAGATCTCACTTACTTTCAGTAAAGCACCTTCCCTTAGAGATAAAATTGTTGACACTAGTCCAGATCCATTCAATAAAACATCTTGGTGGCAACAGAACAAAGGATTCTACCGCTGTAAAACCTGCAAGGCGTGTGTCCATGGAGAAAACACTAGAACATACATGGACGGTTTCACTGACCATCCTCACCCTATAACACAGGTTTTAACCTGTAAAACCGAATTTGCGGTTTATGTTCTCCAATGCCCTTGCCCACTAAGATATGTGGGTAGCACGAAGCATGCTGTACATAAGCGCATTTTGCAACATCTACGTACTATTGCCAATGGTGACAATACTTACCCAGTGGCCCGACATTTCAGGGAAATCCACCAGAGTAATAACAGCTTGCTCAAATACTGGGTAATTGATTCCATACTAGCCAGTAGAAGGGGTGGAGACAGAGAGAATAAACTGAGGAGGCTTGAGACTAAATATATCCTTCTACTTAACACCAAGAGCCCGGGGGGGCTTAATGTAATGGAGGATCTGTATACGTGTTTACCTTAGCCAATTCTGTACTAACACAGTATCGACTGTCATCCAAAATACTGATGTAATTTTAGCCCGGCTGGGAATTATATAGTGTAGCATAAAATATTCGAAATATTCAAAATATTCAAGCTCTTGATTTTGAATCTGACATTAACCTGTATTTACTGCCAATTGATTATAAGTCTGATTTCATTCATGATGGGTATGGCTGAATATGGCAGACTAATTGGGTCCTTGGTCCCTGATAGTCATTCATACTCAGCCCCTTTATGCACTTTATTCACGGTGATTATTATTATTTCTTAACATAGTGACATAGAATAGAGATAGTGTAGAAGCGGAGGTCCCCTAAGAACACATAGTATGTTATTTTGACTTTTTCATCAATAGCATCTACATAGGACTGTTGATTTAAGTATTTTTGCAAATATTTTAACCATATGTGTGGTTATTGATATGTGTAAATTTGATATACAGAATACAGTATTTTAATGATAGGACCCTAGATTTGGGTAGGTGACATATCATGTGACAACTGATAATATTTGTACTATTATGCAATATATTGCACATTGCAAGTCTTTGCACCATTGCTAGTTTTTGCACATTAGACATTGCACTATTGCGAATTTTGCACATATAAAAACAATATGCATTTGCACTTTATTATATTACAGCGTGTAGTCAATACTGTATTAGGTATTTGGGTATTTCACCAATAATTGATATTCTCAGTCCCATTAAGCTAGTAAAAGAAATGATGAAATTTATGTATTTTGCTTATGTGACCTCTGTTTAAATTTAAAGTGATTTATATTCTTTTTGTGTAAAAGTCGGGTATTTTACCGTAATTCTTTATTTCAAAACTTTGGTTTATATCTGTTTTCCAAAATTTATACTTTAGAGACCTGCCAGTATTTCTTCTATGTTCACTATGACACAACACTACCCTCCCATGTGACAAACTTTACCCAATCACTGGCAATATAAAATGGTGTTTTCTCTAAATGAACATTGTCATGTGAACAAGGCTCTTGCGAGCCGAAACGTCTTGAGGCTTCTCCTGCACCTTAAATAAAAATTGGAGCACTTTCACTGGTCCGTGTCCGTTGGCTTTTTTCCTGGCTGGAGGTGGTCCAGAGCGCGAGGAAGGTGACGGTGTGCTGGATATATATATATATATATATATATATATATATATATATATATATATATATATATATATATATATATATATATATATATATATATATATATATATATATATATATATATATATATATATATATATATATATTCACTGAAAAAACCATAGGTTATAGACCATATATAGTTAGGAATTCGCATTTACAAAACCTTATTTTACTCACACAAAACCATTGAAATTCCATATATAGTTAGTTGCACTAACTATATATCGCGCACCCGCAATCCACTGCTGATGATGTCACATATTACATCATTCATGACATGGTCAGTGACATCACTGATGACATCACTGATGACATCTCAAATGACATCACTGATGACATCTCAAATGACATCACTGATGACATCACTGATGACATCTCATTTGACATTACTGATCACATCACTGATGATATCATTCATGTGATAATACGATGAACCTCTTCAGACTCTAATATAACCTTAGATACAATCAGTGTAAACAGACACTCACAGACTGTCACTCATCCATGGAGTTACTCACACACCTAGTCAGTCATGCAAAGAATCAATCACACCTCCATTTCCTCAACAATACAGTTATACAAACTTTACTTATTCAAACATATACTAACACATATTTACTCTCTTATACAATCCCTGATACAAGTTCACAATGATCCATACAGCCACTCACACATTCACTGGCTCTTATGCACAGTTATTTATATATGTCAACTCTCACATGTACTGTGTTTTACATATGTACTTACTTTGACATGTAGCACTGAGATATCCATTCACTCACCAATACACTCATGCACACAGTCAACCGCCCATACAGCTGTTTCCACATGCACTTTTGAAACCATACATCTAGTGAATCAACTGCTCACACATCTATGCACAGAGTCATACACCTCCCAGCCACCCACACACACACTCAGTCTCCCATACAAATACTTGGGCAACCAATCAATAACCCATATAGCTACTTATCAACACATGCAACAGTTTACAGAACAACAGACATAATGATGCACAAATTAAGACAGTTTAGTCACTAACCCATGCACTCAGTGAGACACATTTAATCACTCACTCATACAGTCAGTCATGCACCTACTAAATCTTTCATCCAGACACTTATACATCCACTCATTCTTCAATATGTAAGACATATTTTAACTTTACAGAAACATACAGTCACTGGATGTTGTCATCAGTGATGTCATCAGTGATGTCATTTGAGATGTCATCAGTGATGTCATCAGTGATGTCACTGACCATGTCATGAATGATGTAATATGTGACATCATCAGCAGTGGATTGCGGGTGCGCGATATATAGTTAGTGCAACTAACTATATATGGAATTTCAATGGTTTTGTGTGAGTAAAATAAGGTTTTGTAAATGCGAATTCCTAACTATATATGGTCTATAACCTATGGTTTTTTCAGTGAATTTTCAAGGTTTTGTAAATGCTAATTCCTAACTATATATGGTCTATAACCTATGGTTTTTTCAGTGAATTTTCAAGGTTTTGTAAATGCTAATTCCTAACTATATATGGTCTATAACCTATGGTTTTTTCAGTGAATATATATATATACATACATATATAAACATATATCATCTGTATATCTATATAAATACAAACATAAATGCATGCATATATATACTTATATGCATACAGATGCATGTTATTTACATGAAAGTTGAAAAAACACTGATAAAAGCAAAGCTAAAAAGCCACCTCATTACAAACAGAATGGCTTTAACTTAAACGAGGGCGAGATCTATTGCATTTTCAATGCTTGTTTACTTTGGTTCCATCAAGAAGGCATTCAGATGTGTCACACATTTGCCATAAATTCTGAATGTTAGCACTTTAGTTGCACATTAGATCACTGTAGTAAAGCTACTGCTCACCAGGGACGTCTGCTGCTGGTATTCAAAGTGCATGTTTCAGTCTGCATGTCAGAATTATTTTCATGAAATAGAAGAGGATTTGAGAAGTCACTCAAAATGATCCCTAATTTTTCTTTCTGAAGCACTCATCATACTTTCTATGGCAAAATTAACCCCCTCATGTTGTTCCTTTTTAAATTGAGTGTTTTCAGACTTACCACTTCATTCCAATCAAGATGGCTTCTGGTGTGCCATACTTTTGTCATAAGTAAGACTGTTAGCGCTCTAGTTGTTCTTTAGAACACTCTGGGACATTCTGTCATTGGTCTATACTTGGGGTACATCTGGGTGATATTTGGGCTACATTTAGGCTCTTTTGTCTCTGGTGGCCATCTTGGGAGACTGTATGTCAGAATTTTTTAATGAAATTGAAGAGGGTTTGAGAAGTCACTCAAAATGTGCCCTAATTTTTCTTTCTGCAGCACTAATCATAATTCATATGGCAAAATATACCCCCTCATTTTGTTCCTTTTTAAATTAAATGTTTTAAGAGTTACCACTTTATTCCAATCAAGATGGCTTCAGGTGTGCCACACCTTTGTAATAAGTAGGACTGTTAGCGCTCTAGTTGTTCTTTAGAACACTCTGGGACATTCTGTCATTGGGCTATACGTGGGCTACATCTGGGTGATATTTGGGCTACATTTGGGCTCTTTTGTCTCTGGTGGCCATTTTGGGAGACTGCATGTCAGAATTTTCTAATGAAATAGAAGAGGATTTGAAAAGTCACTCAAAATGTGCCCTAATTTTTCTTTCTGCAACACTAATAATACCTTCTATTGCATAATATACTCCCTCATTTTGTTCCTTTTTAAATTAAATGTTTTAAGAGTTACCACTTTATTCCCATCACGATGGCTCCAGGTGTGCTATACCTTTGTAATAAGTAGGACTGTTAGCGCTCTAGTTGTTCTTTAGAACACTCTGGGACATTCTGTCATTGAGCTCTACTTGGGCTACATCTGGGTGATATTTGGGCTACATTTGGGCTCTTTTGTCTCTGGTGGCCATTTTGGGAGACTGCATGTCAGAATGTTTTAATGAAATAGAAAAGGATTTGAGAAGTCACTCAAAATGTGCCCTAATTTTTCATTCTGCAGCACTAATCATACTTTCTGTGGCAAAATATACCCCCTCATGTTGTTTCTTTTTAAATTAAATGTTTTAAGAGTTACCACTTTATTCCAATCAAGATGGCTTCAGGTGTGCCATACCTTTGTAATAAGTAGGACTGTTAGCGCTCTAGTTGTTCTTTAGAACACTCTAGGAGGCTGCAGTAGAACACAAAGGAATCAACTGACAGTCTCTGTCCTTGTTGGATGTACATGTTTTACTGAGAATGTCAGACTTCATTTTCACATGACTGAGAAAGATAATGTGAATTTACAGAAAATATGCTTTCAGTTTAGCTTATAGATCCCCTTCCAAACCACTGTGGGAAAATCATGAGATATTAGTTTTCTTTCAAACAATATTCATGATATCACAGCAGAAGGTTTTTTCACATGGTAAAATCACCTTAGAACCCACCACAATTCCTAAAACGAGTATGGTACCATCAACAAATGATTTATAATGTAACTAAAGTCCTAAAACCCTCTATTAACTACAATGCTTTTTAATGAGGTGCTATCATGTATATTAGTCCCATGATGGCTGCCAACACTTCTTGGATGAAGTGCTGACAGCCAATCAGATCAGATGTGTGGTTAGGCTCCGCCCAGATATATATCTTTTTTTGAACCTAAATTACTCAAAATCCACTGGAGCACATATATTGAGACCTAGCAAAGGCACATCGGGCTAACAGTCCCTACAATTTTGCCAAGTTTCGTGCAAATCCATTCAGCCGTTCGAGCTAAAAGTGAGGCCAACCGCCCTATGGAAATTAACATGGGAAAAACGCGTTTTGGGACCCCCCTTTTTTCTCGGCCCCCCCTTGATGAAACCCCCCCAAATTGTCAGGGGCTGCTCAGAAACAAAATGTTCCATTTTCCTGAAAATTTCAGCCAATTCCGTCCTCAAACGCCAAAGTTATTAGACATAGAATTTTCAAAAATCCCATAGAGAAAAAATCCTAACTATATATACCTACTGGCGACCGCCAGTAGGTAATATATATATATATATATATATATATATATATATATATATATATATATATATATATATATATATATATATATATAAAAAAACATATTTAAACTTTGCTGAAACACACAGTCACTGGATGATGTATTGTGACTACATCAGCAGTGCATTGCGGAGGTGCGAATTATAGTTAGCTCAACTAACTATAACGGCCAAATTTCTCTGGTTTTGTACAAGTGAAATGTCCAACTAACTATAATGTCCCTGAAACCTATGTCTTTTTCAGTTAATTTCTAAGGTTTTTTAAATGCTAATTTCTAACTATAATGTCCCTGAAACCTATGATTTTTTCAGTGAATTTCGAAGGTTTCTTTACAGGCCACACCCCCTTTCTCCATCACTATGCAAATGCACCTCTTGGTGCAGTCTAAGTTGAGGGATTAAGTCTCTTAAATACTGAGGGCCCTTGGGGGCCAACGAGCCCACCAGGTACCTCCAGTAAACCCCACACAGCTGGATTACTGAGAGTGGTACGAGGCCATGCCCCCTTCTTACACCACTCTGTAAACGAACATTGTGGTGCACTGCTGCTTGGGGGATGAAGTCCACTTCAGTCCTGAGCTCCTCAGGACACAAGGGGACTTCATCACCCCACCAGCAGTGCGCCACGAGGCAAGTTTGTAGAGGGGTGTAAAAAGGGGGAGAGGCCTCGTACCACCTCTCAGCAATCCAACTGTGTGGGGCTTATTGGAGGTTCCTGGTGGCCTAGTTGGCCCTCAGGAACCCTCACTATCAATCGGGAATTAATCACCCAACGCAGAGAGCACCACGAGGCATGTTTGCAGAATTGTGCAGGGTTGGGGCGGGGCCCCTGACGAGTTGCTGGTCTGTTTTTTTTTTTAAGTTTATGGGAGGGGGCCGCTTAGCCCCCCTTCCCTGGGCTACTTTTGGCTCCAGGGACCCCATCCCCCAGGGCCTGGCCAGCCTTGTGATTTAAAAAAAAAAAAGATTTGGGAGGGGGGCTGCGTGGCCCCCCTCCAGAGGCAATTATGGCCCCAGGGACCCCATCCCCGGGGCCTCGCCAGCCTTCTTTTTTCCTTATTTTTTTGGGTGGGGGCCGCATGGTCCCCCTCCTCAGTCCAATTACGGCCCTGGGACCCCATCCTCCAGGGTCTGGCAGCCTTGTCATTTTTTTTGAGGAGGGGGCTGCGTGGCCCCCCTCTTGAGGCCAATTATTGCCCCAGGGATCCCATTCCCCGGGGCATGGCTAGTTTAAAAAAAAAAAAAATTTGAATGGGAGGGGGCCGCGTGGCCCCCCTTCCCTGGACCACTTTTGGCCCTGGGGACCCCATCTCCGGTGGCATGGCTACTTTTTTTTAAAAGCTATATTTTAAAAAGATTTGGGAGGGGGCTGTGTGGCCCCCCTCCAGAGGCCAATTATGGCCCGGGGACTCCATCCCCTGGGGTTTCCCCAGCCTTCTTTTTTTCCTTAATTTTTTTGGAGGGGGCCGCATGGTCTCCCTCCTCAGTCTAATTATGGCCCCGGGGACCCCATCCCCCGGGGCTTTGCCATTTCTTTTTATAAAAGGAGGGGTGCCGCTTGGACCCCTCCTCATGGCAATTTTGGCCCCTGGGACTCCATCCCCTGGGGCCTGGCCGTTTTAAAAAAAATAAAGGGTGGGAGCCCGTGCCCCCCCCCCCTCCTGGGCCACGTTGGGCCCATGGGCCCCATCCCCCGGGTCCAGCCCTAAAGTTGGGGACCATGGGGGGGAGCCCAAATGCCCTCACAGTCCCTGCCAGCTTCCCGCCTCCTGCAGGAGCCGGCATTGCTTCTGGACAAGGAGAGCTGCTAACATGCAGTTCCCCTTGCCCAAAATCAATTCTGCTTCCCTTCATGGAAGTGAGAGCAAGTTTCCTGCTCTTGCTTCCATGAAGCGAAGCAGGGTTTGCTATGACAGGGCAGGAGCCATGCTCCCGCCCTGTCATAGCAGACAGAAATGTCCCGGAGGTGGGCACCCCGGGACATTACAGGAGCTGGCCATGAGGAGGGGCAGTCCCAAGGGCCATCGAGGGCTCCAGGAGGAGGGCCGCGCGGCCCCCTACCATCATTTGCATAGCCCCGGGGTGGTGGTGGTTCCCGGGACCAGGGGTCTGTAACGGACCCCATATCTACATAAAGTTTGCCCCGGGGAGGTGGTGGTCTCTGGGGCAGTGTGGGGAGGTGCAGGAACCCCACCACACTTTTTTATGGACCTGGCCTACCCGGGGTCTTTAAAAAACAAAACGCAGCAGCTTGCGCTTCGTTTAAAAAAAATCTCAGCCCGAGTCATGCCAGGTGTGCAAATCCAGCCAAATTTTCTTTTTTTAATGCTTTTTTGTGCCCTGGGGTACTCTGTGGGACCCACTGACCAGACCTAGGGGGTCAGGGTGTTTTTACCCTGCCCCCTTTTCTTCTTTTTAATGTTTCTCTCACCTTTTTCCTTCTCCCTCAGTACCGAATTACAAGATGACTGCCAACACTTCCTGGTTTGAAGTGTTGGCAGCCAATCAGAGGCAAGCTCGTGCTCGGGAGGGCTCAGCCAATCAGATCTCACAATTCTCAAATATTGATATATGTAAATCTTTAAATATCTCAAAAGCTACTGAACTGATTTACACCATTTAAAAAAGGCGTGCTTTCTGGACCAAGAGCTATCTCTCTGCCAGATTTGGTGTAATTCCGTTCAGCAGTTCAGGCTGTAGCCTTGTCTAAAGTTTCCTATGAAAATTAACATGGAGAAAATACATTTTGGGACCCCCTGTTTTTCTCGACCCCCGCTTGACAAATCACCTCAAAACTTTAAGGCAGGAGCTGACCTGAATGAACAATTAGTTTTGAAAATGTTGTGAAGATTCGTCAAACAGTGCCAAAGTTATTGGCAAATCAAAAAAACACTTTTCCTATGGAAACTAGGTTCTAACTACAACTACGTACTGGCTACCGCCAGTAGGTAATATATATATATATACAAAAGTACCCCGTTCTTAACTTCATCCCGGACCCAAGGAGGGATATATGTACCAGGTTTATGTCACATTCCCAGTTTGTTGTGAGAGGAGCATTTTGGGTGCGGTTAGTTTGCAGATGCAGCTGCAGTGGTGTACTGACTTTAACCTGGTTCACCTGGATTGTTCACTGATGACGGAACGAGGGGAGGTATTTCAAGTGCCCAGTGTGCAAAGCGCTATTGAAGCAGGCATCTGAGGAAGACGTTATGTTGAAATGCGTCTTGCCATTGCTGCATTGAATTAAAGTTCTTACCTGAAGTACCCGCTGTGTCCCTCCAGTTCTTTGAATTCTTGGAACTTTTGTGGTATATATATATATATATTCACTGAAAAAACCATAGGTTATAGACCATATATAGTTAGGAATTAGCATTTACAAAACCTTGAAAATTCACTGAAAAAACCATAGGTTATAGACCATATATAGTTAGGAATTCGCATTTACAAAACCTTATTTTACTCACACAAAACCATTGAAATTCCATATATAGTTAGTTGCACTAACTATATATCGCGCACCCGCAATCCACTGCTGATGATGTCACATATTACATCATTCATGACATGGTCAGTGACATCACTGATGACATCACTGATGACATCTCAAATGACATCACTGATGACATCTCAAATGACATCACTGATGACATCACTGATGACATCTCATTTGACATTACTGATCACATCACTGATGATATCATTCATGTGATAATACGATGAACCTCTTCAGACTCTAATATAACCTTAGATACAATCAGTGTAAACAGACACTCACAGACTGTCACTCATCCATGGAGTTACTCACACACCTAGTCAGTCATGCAAAGAATCAATCACACCTCCATTTCCTCAACTATACAGTTATACAAACTTTACTTATTCAAACATATACTAACACATATTTACTCTCTTATACAATCCCTGATACAAGTTCACAATGATCCATACAGCCACTCACACATTCACTGGCTCTTATGCACAGTTATTTATATATGTCAACTCTCACATGTACTGTGTTTTACATATGTACTTACTTTGACATGTAGCACTGAGATATCCATTCACTCACCAATACACTCATGCACACAGTCAACCGCCCATACAGCTGTTTCCACATGCACTTTTGAAACCATACATCTAGTGAATCAACTGCTCACACATCTATGCACAGAGTCATACACCTCCCAGCCACCCACACACACACTCAGTCTCCCATACAAATACTTGGGCAACCAATCAATAACCCATATAGTTACTCATATAGCTACTTATCAACACATGCAACAGTTTACAGAACAACAGACATAATGATGCACAAATTAAGACAGTTTAGTCACTAACCCATGCACTCAGTGAGACACATTTAATCACTCACTCATACAGTCAGTCATGCACCTACTAAATCCTTCATCCAGACACTTATACATCCACTCATTCTTCAATATGTAAGACATATTTTAACTTTACAGAAACATACAGTCACTGGATGTTGTCATCAGTGATGTCATCAGTGATGTCATTTGAGATGTCATCAGTGATGTCATCAGTGATGTCACTGACCATGTCATGAATGATGTAATATGTGACATCATCAGCAGTGGATTGCGGGTGCGCGATATATAGTTAGTGCAACTAACTATATATGGAATTTCAATGGTTTTGTGTGAGTAAAATAAGGTTTTGTAAATGCGAATTCCTAACTATATATGGTCTATAACCTATGGTTTTTTCAGTGAATTTTCAAGGTTTTGTAAATGCTAATTCCTAACTATATATGGTCTATAACCTATGGTTTTTTCAGTGAATTTTCAAGGTTTTGTAAATGCTAATTCCTAACTATATATGGTCTATAGCCTATGGTTTTTTCAGTGAATATATATATATACATACATATATAAACATATATCATCTGTATATCTATATTAATACAAACATAAATGCATGCATACATATACTTATATGCATACAGATGCATGTTATTTACATGAAAGTTGAAAAAACACTAATAAAAGCAAAGCTAAAAAGCCACCTCATTACAAACAGAATGGCTTTAACTTAAACGAGGGCGAGATCTATTGCATTTTCAATGCTTGTTTACTTTGGTTCCATCAAGAAGGCATTCAGATGTGTCACACATTTGCCATAAATTCTGAATGTTAGCACTCTAGTTGCACATTAGATCACTGTAGTAAAGCTACTGCTCACCAGGGACGTCTGCTGCTGGTATTCAAAGTGCATGTTTCAGTCTGCATGTCAGAATTTTTTTAATGAAATAGAAGAGGATTTGAGAAGTCACTCAAAATGATCCCTAATTTTTCTTTCTGAAGCACTAATCATACTTTCTATGGCAAAATTAACCCCCTCATGTTGTTCCTTTTTAAATTGAGTGTTTTCAGATTTACCACTTCATTCCAATCAAGATGGCTTCTGGTGTGCCATACTTTTGTCATAAGTAAGACTGTTAGCGCTCTAGTTGTTCTTTAGAACACTCTGGGACATTCTGTCATTGGGCTATACTCGGGGTACATCTGGGTGATATTTGGGCTACATTTAGGCTCTTTTGTCTCTGGTGGCCATCTTGGGAGACTGTATGTCAGAATTTTTTAATGAAATTGAAGAGGGTTTGAGAAGTCACTCAAAATGTGCCCTAATTTTTCTTTCTGCAGCACTAATCATAATTCATATGGCAAAATATACCCCCTCATTTTGTTCCTTTTTAAATTAAATGTTTTAAGAGTTACCACTTTATTCCAATCAAGATGGCTTCAGGTGTGCCATACCTTTGTAATAAGTAGGACTGTTAGCGCTCTAGTTGTTCTTTAGAACACTCTGTGACATTCTGTCATTGGGCTATACTTGGGCTACATCTGGGTGATATTTGGGCTACATTTGGGCTCTTTTGTCTCTGGTGGCCATTTTGGGAGACTGCATGTCAGAATTTTTTAATGAAATAGAAGAGGATTTGAAAAGTCACTCAAAATGTGCCCTAATTTTTCTTTCTGCAGCACTAATAATACCTTCTATTGCATAATATACCCCCTCATTTTGTTCCTTTTTAAATTAAATGTTTTAAGAGTTACCACTTTATTCCCATCACGATGGTTCCAGGTGTGCTATACCTTTGTAATAAGTAGGACTGTTAGCGCTCTAGTTGTTCTTTAGAACACTCTGGGACATTCTGTCATTGGGCTATACTTGGGCTACATCTGGGTGATATTTGGGCTACATTTGGGCTCTTTTGTCTCTGGTGGCCATTTTGGGAGACTGCATGTCAGAATGTTTTAATGAAATAGAAAAGGATTTGAGAAGTCACTCAAAATGTGCCCTAATTTTTCATTCTGCAGCACTAATCATACTTTCTATGGCAAAATATACCCCCTCCTGTTGTTTCTTTTTAAATTAAATGTTTTAAGAGTTACCACTTTATTCCAATCAAGATGGCTTCAGGTGTGCCATACCTTTATAATAAGTAGGACTGTTAGCGCTCTAGTTGTTCTTTAGAACACTCTAGGAGGCTGCAGTAGAACACAAAGGAATCAACTGACAGTCTCTGTCCTTGTTGGATGTACATGTTTTACTGAGAATGTCAGACTTCATTTTCACATGACTGAGAAAGATAATGTGAATTTACAGAAAATATGCTTTCAGTTTAGCTTATAGATCCCCTTCCAAACCACTGTGGGGAAATCATGAGATATTAGTTTTCTTTCAAACAATATTCATGATATCACAGCAGAAGGTTTTTTCACATGGTAAAATCACCTTAGAACCCACCACAATTCCTAAAACGAGTATGGTACCATCAACAAATGATTTATAATGTAACTAAAGTCTTAAAACCCTCTATTAACTACAATGCTTTTTAATGAGGTGCTATCATGTATATTGGTCCCAAGATGGCTGCCAACACTTCTTGGATGAAGTGCTGACAGCCAATCAAATCAGATGTGTGGTTAGGCTCCGCCCAGATATATATCTTTTTTTGAACCTAAATTACTCAAAATCCACTGGAGCACATATATTGAGACCTAGCAAAGGCACATCGGGCTAACAGTCCCTACAATTTTGCCAAGTTTTGTGCAAATCCATTCAGCCGTTCGAGCTAAAAGTGAGGCCAACCGCCCTATGGAAATTAACATGGGAAAAACGCGTTTTGGGACCCCCCTTTTTTCTCGGCCCCCCCTTGATGAAACCCCCCCAAATTGTCAGGGGCTGCTCAGAAACAAAATGTTCCATTTTCCTGAAAATTTCAGCCAATTCCGTCCACAAACGCCAAAGTTATTAGACATAGAATTTTCAAAAATCCCATAGAGAAAAAATCCTAACTATATATACCTACTGGCGACCGCCAGTAGGTTATATATATATATATATATATATATATGAGAACACTGGATTTCCTCACTCTAGCTCTGCGTATGCGGACACAGCCTCCACGCCAACCACAGGAAGGAAGAGACGAACCACCAAATTGGCAGGCAAATAGTGTTTTTATTTTCTTGCAGTTCGCTCAGCCATACATCAGCGACGCGTTTCGGACACGAATGCCCTTGCTCACGCTGCTATGCAAAGAATAAAACAATCACAAGCCGTTTTTAAATGCATGTCACCTGTGTAGGTTACCACCCCCTGGTGGTAACTTCCTGTACCACGTGAAAAACATAAGTGTAGAAAGACTATCGCTGCTAGGGGATTATTCCTCAATAAGCACATTTTAAACACATGTCAGGTTAAATCCATGATCAATAAATATACAATATTAATGAATTGCACAAAATATATATATATATATATATATATATATATATATATATATATATATATATATATATGTGTGTGTATATATATATATATATATATATATATATATTCACTGAAAAAACCATAGGTTTCACACCAGTTATAGTTAGGAATTAGCATTTAAAAAACCTATTAAATTCACTGAAAAAACCATAGGTTTCACACCAGTTATAGTTAGCTGGAAATTTTACTGATATAAAACCATTGAAATTCCCACGTTATAGTTAGTCGGACTCACTATAACTTGCGCGTGCAATGCACTGCTGATGACATCACATATTACATCACTCATGACATGGTCAGTGACATCACTCATGACACCATCCTTGTGACATAGTGACAGACCTCCTTTCACTATAATGTAACCCTTGAGACACATATTCAAAAATAGAAACTGAAATTTTTAATAAAATGGAGATACCTATATCAGTTACAACAAGCAATTCAGTAATTCCACTATCTATATACACATCCACTCATTCACCAACAGTTCTATATAGTCACTCATACATATACTCACTCATCATATGAAGTGATACACCTATACATCCTGTTACACACCGACATTCATCCAAAAGTTACTCACACACATATTCACACGTGCAAATAAACTATTGGACATCCATTTATTTGAATATAGAGTTATACACACACTTCCACCTTACTTCTATTTAAAATTACACATATTTATTCTCTTAAACAATCACTTATAGAAACACATACTTATTTAAACAGGAACTCTTACAATCTCTTACTCTCACATATACTCACTTATATACATCAATATTCATATATACTAGATTAAAACATATGTAGTTACTGATAAAGACACTAGTGAGACAGTCATTCACTCACTAACAAACACATATAGACACTCATCCACCCATACAGTCCTGTACATATGTTGTCTTCAAAACACATACAAACAAAGAGTCAGTCACTCATGCATCTATGTGCTAAGTAATACCCCCACCAAACCATATAGACACTCATACTGATACTAATAAAAATATCTAATAACCCATATACATACACATGAGTGGATGTGTATTAGATGGTGATATTACTGAATTGGTTGTTGTAACTGGTATGGGTATATCCACTTTTTTGAAAATATTAGTTTCTATTTTTGAATATGTGTTTCATGGGTTACATTACACTGAAAGGAGGTCTGTCACTGTGTCACAAGGATGGTGTCATCAGTGATGTCATGAGTGATGTCACTGACCATGTCATGAGTGATGTAATATGTGATGTCATCAGCAGTGCATTGCACGCGCAAGTTATAGTGAGTCCGACTAACTATAACGTGGGAATTTCAATGGTTTTATATCAGTAAAATTTCCAGCTAACTATAACTGGTGTGAAACCTATGGTTTTTTCAGTGAATTTAATAGGTTTTTTAAATGCTAATTCCTAACTATAACTGGTGTGAAACCTATGGTTTTTTCAGTGAATTTCATAGGTTTTTTAAATGCTAATTCCTAACTATAACTGGTGTGAAACCTATGGTTTTTTCAGTGAATTTCATAGGTTTTTTAAATGCTAATTCCTTTGTATATCGAGTTTCTAACCTTTTTTTTTTTTACAATTTGCTGTTTTTTTTTAAGTATTCATTTTTTCTTATAATTTTTTTCTTTTGCGCTCTGGGTGCGCGCTCCGGGAAGCTTTCAGCTAAGCTCTCCTGTAAGCTTCTCCGAGAGCTCATCTGAAAGCGCACCCAGAGCGCAACTGTCGTTCGTGAAAAAAAAATATGAATGAAAAGTTAATAATAATGCAAAACATTTCGTACCATACAAATAAAATTAGTTTTTTTTAATATGGAAAATGATTATGCATTTCTATAAAAGATTGATGACGTCACTTCGGCGCGCAACGTAAGTGCCCTCGGAAGCGCATACGTGCGCGGCGCATAAACGCACGGAAAAGCGCCTACGATCGCGCCACGTTTGCGCCCCGGAAGCGCCTACGATCGCGCTGCGTAAACGCACCCGGAAGTGCTCCGGAGCGCGCAGCGTAAACGCGTCGGGTCATGTGACCCTCAAATAACACTTTTCATTGGTTGCTAACAGTTTTTTTTTACAATGAATGAAATCCCCACCCATTTCCTTCACTTCTTCTTTCACTTTTGTGACTGAAAGACCTGCCTTTTTTGCTGCTCCATATTCCTGGATTCATCATGGCTGCCAGACCATCCAGCAGTGAAGATGACTTCATTGATGAAGAGCCTCCTACCCCAAAGGTGAAGGAACATTTCATTTGGAAATTTTTTAAGTTTCCAGAAGGCCAGAAGAAGGTGAATGCACCAAAAGTAGAGTGCAGGATCTGCAAACAGGTCCTGTCACGGGGTAACCCCCAAAAAAAATACTCTTTTGGGAACTTTACGATGATCCGACATGTGGAGAGGAGGCACCCCCAGAATTTTGCCCGGGAAAGTGTCAGGGCTCTGGCACAGGAGGTTCCCAGAGATGGGGCCTCTACATCAACAGGAGGAGCAACTTCTTCTGGAAGAGAACAATCTCAGGGGCAGGTAGCAAACATTCAACCTGCATTCAACCATGGGGTCGTCAAATGCAGATACTGCAATCAACTCCTCACCTATGGGGAGCAAAGTGTCCTGCTCATGGTTCGGGCATTGGAGAACCATCACTGCCCTTCCCACCCCTAATTTTTTTCTTTTCTTTTTGCTCCTGTTGAGCAGTTTCTATTCCCTGTTTTTGTTCCTCTTCAGTTAAAAGAAGAAAACCAAAAGTTCTTTTCAGAACTACCTCCAATTCTCATCAAAGAGCTATAATCTTAAAAAATGAAGAGTAAGTGAAATATAGTGCATTGATAATTGAAAGGAGAATGAGTAAGAAAGAACAGAAAGGTATGAGAGGTGAAAGGAAGTGAAGTAGGAGGAATGAAAGAAGGTGAGTGTTAGAAAAGAAAGTTATGACACAGTGAATAAACTGGAGTATTTCTGACATATCTGTAAACACAAAAGTAACGCATTGCAGGAGTGCGTCACAAAAGTGACGCAACTCCAGTAATGTGTCCTTTCACATGGAAAAAGCACCATGTGAAAGGTTTGCTGTGAAGCAGGCGCAAGATTTTGGCGCAACTGCATCCTAAAAGTGACGCACTGCGTCATTATTACCAAGCTTTTTGCAAGGAACACCCCCTCTGCATGCATTATACCTGACACTATTTTTTAAAAAGTGACGCATCTAGGTACATGGGTCACTTTTTAAAACTCTGCGCCATATTGTATCTGCATCAGGTATATTGTATGCAGAGGGGCAATCCCGCGCAAAAAGCTTGGTAATAACAACGTACTGAAATCTATGAGATTTCCCTGCGTCACTTTTAGGATGCTATTGCGTCAAAATTTTGCGCCGGCCTCGCATCACTTTTATGTTTACACATATGTCAGAAATACTGACGTATCTGTAGCTCCTTGCAACATGATTCGTCATACATTAAATATGACACATCTGGAATGTCATAAGGACTGTGGACAGAAAAGTGACGCATCACACCAGCAGTGTAATAAAATGTGCCTCGTTGCACTATATTTAAAGGATGCAACAGCATCCTAAAAGTGACGCAGTGAAATCTCAAACATTTCACTGCGTCGCTATTACAAAGCTTTTAGTGGGAGAACACCCCCTCTGCATGCATTATACCTCACGCAGATATAATGTGGCGCTTGATTTTAAAAAGTGACCCATCTACCTAGATACCTCACTTTTTAAATATAACGCAACGCGGCACATTTTTTTACACTACTGGTGCAATGCGTCACTTTTCTGTGCGCACTCCTTATGACATTCCAAGTAACGCATTGCTGGAGTGCGTCACAAAAGTGACGCAACTCCAGTAATGTGTCCTTTCAAATGGGGAAAGCAGCATATGAAAGGTCTTGCCTCAGTCTAACACCTGCTGTAAAGCAGGCACAAGATTTTGACGCAACAGCATCCTAAAACTGACGCAGTGAAATCTGAAAGATTTCACTGCGTCGCTATTACAAAGCTTTTTGCGGGAGAACACCCCCTCTGCATGCATTATACCTGACGCTATTTTTAAAAAGTGACGCATCTAGGTACATGGGTCACTTTTTAAAACTCTGCGCCATATTGTATCTGCAACATGATTCGTCATACATTAAATATGACACATCTGGAATGTCATAAGGAGTGCGCACAGAAAAGTGACGCATAACACCAGCAGTGTAATAAAATGTACCTCGTTGCACTATATTTAAAAAGTGACGCATCTAGATAGATGCGTCACTTTTTAAATATTGCATAACAATGCGCATTTTTTTACACCGCTGGTGCGTCACAAAAATTGACGCACAGGAAGCGCAAAACTAACAGCGCAAGGCCTTCATAAATATAATCCTGGATTTTCCCCGTGCTTCGCCGGTGCGCGTACCATGCGCTTCCCCCGCGCAAAACGAAAAAAAAATTTTAATGCCCTGCAGGACCCTATTTTAGTCCCTACATCAAACCTAGGGGGTCAGAGGGGGTCTACTCTTCCCCCTTATGGTCATTTGCCCCTTTTTTTTTCAAACCCCTTGTGTCTCGATTTTACCGAGACACAAGATGGCGGCCGCTCCGGACTGTTTAGAATGTTTACAGACAACTGAGAGCCAATCAGCTTCCTGCGCGCAAGTCGCGTGCCGCGCCTGGAGCGCACTCGGGTGCGCGCACGGGAGAGCGCCTATAGATATATATATTTTTTTGAACCTAAATTACTCAAAATCCACTGGAGCACATATCTTGAGACATAGCAAAGGCACATCGGGCTACCAGTCCCTACAATTTTGCCAAGTTTGGTGGAAATCCATTCAGCCGTTCGGGCTAAAAGTGAAATCGACCGCCCTATGGAAATTAACATGGGGAAAACGCGTTTTGGGACCCCCCTTTTATCTCGGCCCCCGCTTGACGAATCCCCCCCAAACTTTCAGGGAAGGACCGGACCGCCATGAGACCATTTTCCTGAAAATTTCAGGCAGATTCGTCAACCGGCGCCAAAGTTATTCAAAATAGAATGTTGAGATTTAACATTGAAAATTATCCTAACTATAACTACCTACTGGCGACCGCCAGTAGGTAATATATATATATATATATATGTATATATATATATATGTGTGTGTGTGTGTGTGTATATGTGTGTGTGTATACATGTGTGTCTATGTATATATGTATATACACACACACACACACACACTTACATACAGTTGTGCTAGTGCAGTCATTTATTGAATATCAGAATGTATACATTGCAAGCACTAGGTCCACCATTAAACTTAATATACTCAGAGGCAGTAGAAATTAGTGGTTATTAATAATGATTATTCAAATATCACATTTAAAGGGCTCCAGAACCTTTGAAAATGCATTCTGCTAAATGTTTTTTTTTTAAAATATAGCTGCTTCAAATTCATAAAAGTGACATAACATATTCCATGTTTTATCAATATGTGGGGCAGGTCAGTAAATCGAGTATTTTTGTTCTCACGCTATTTTGGACACAAACTTGCATTTCATGCTAAAATGAATAGTGCAAAAAGCATAAATACTTCAAACAGCAACTGCTTCCATTCTGGTCATTCACATTGTCCCCATGCTCCTGCTCTAACTTTTTCTTTTTGAAAACGTGGTATGATAGCATACTTTTGGGGAGTAACGCAAAATTCATTGAATTATGTGAGATTACGCTGCCGTAGTGGAATTTTTTCCAGGCCCGGTTAAAAGAGCTTGTGACCCTACACCAATTTGTGCCATTTAAACTATGTACCAAGGGGAGGACATGTGCCCTGCTTCATGTGTTAATAAGTAATCTTCTTGATAATTTGAAGAATTAGGGATTATACAGTGCATTTGTTAGCAACTTTCTCTCCAAAGTAAAAAAGCAAATGAAAGAGCATGAGAGTCATAAACATGTGAGCTAAGCTCTGGTAGCCTTATATTCTTATGGAAGGTAATCAGAGACATGTAGCACAAGGGTGCACCTGGTTGTAGAAAACAGTAAACCAGTCAACTGAAATTGGATTTTTTTGCCAGTCAAGAAAATGTGATGGGTATAAAGTCTGTTTAACCCCTTGCATGCTCATGACGCCCCCTGGCTGTCATGCGTCATGGTGGGCGTGTGCTTACGATGGCCGGGGGCTGTCTGAATCCGGCCCACTGTGTAAATCGCCCACACAGGGCAAAAATCTGCGGTGCATGCAAGGGGTTAAAAGTGATAGGACTGTGCATAGCTCGTGTAATTCTGTGTGGCCTCATCACTTGAAATTACCCAAAAATTCCACGAGATTATGCAAAAATACGCAAGAAGAGTAATTCTGCTTTTAGGGCTATTTCTTATCACAAAAATACTCCTTCTGTCAAAAATAGACACAAGGATGCATTTTGCACAAAGAACTAGTTCTAAATGCAACAGAACACAAATAGGGAAAAGCCGCTCGTGCTCCCTAAATTTGCTCTTGGGGTAGGACTTTTCCCCAGTTTACTCCCACCATATAGTGCTATTTTTTCAGCCCAAAACACACCCTCACCTCTATAATCAGACCAAGAAACTTTGCTAAATGCCGCAGAACACAAATAGTAAGTGCAAGCAGCTGTATGCGCTTGCTACATGTGCTCTTGTGGTAGGATTTTTTTTCCCCAACATTACTCTTAATTATGTGAGCAGTAGTAATCCCATAATTCTTGTCAGTTCCACATTAAAGAGTAAATAATTACTTAAATTACTTTGATTACTCCAGTGTAATCAAAACACCACCTAGAAAGAAGGGACAAAGAGGTGCTGGCACCAGCCCCTTCCATTGTCGATCCCTCTTATAACCGCAGTGAGTACTCAGGATGGCCCCATCAACCATAATTACATCAGTTCTTAATTTGTGCCAGGGATTACATGAGATTGGCACCAGGCCTCATTTTTGGGGCATGGGACTTAATTTTCAACATCAGACTTTGAGCCAGAGCAAGGTAGAACAAGCATTGGCATAACCAATAGGTCTCACCTTTGGGACCTTATAAGTGTGTAGCCATGAAGCATATTATCCTAAATGGAACAACAAGCAGGTAGGTTTACTTTAATTCCTGCACTGAAACCTGCTCCCACTTATAAAGTAGCTGTATTAGCCTTTTAATGGGTAGGACACCTCTGAGTAGAGAAGAGAAGATATCGCGGGGCAGGGAGAAACGACTGCGACTGCCAAGAGCTTCTTGAGGCAACTTGAAGCCCTCCTGGTTACCGCGAAGGAGCATGTGGAAGGTCTGCTTTTCCAGCGCTCCTTTAATGACTATGAAGAGCCCTCGGTGAGAGAAGACGAGCCTCTGCTGGGATCAGAGGAGCAACTAATGCCAAAATTTGGGGGGGGGGGGGGCTACTAAAAATGTTGGGGGGGCTAATTCTTCCAGCAATATGCAGAGTGGACATGCAGGGGCTCTAAGAAGGGGTGAAAACACAACAAAGCCTCATTAGCAAGTAAATGGTCTTTTAAAGACCTGTGAAGTACTCAGTGCTGCTGTGTGTGTGCCCGGGAAGCTGTCTCAGCCGGGCTGACAGTACACAATGGGGGGCAGAAGCCCTTTGAGCCCAATGGGCGTTGCACGCCTGGCTGGGATCTTACGGTGTACCCGTAGGGCTGAGAGGAGGCCCCACGGGGCAGGGAGACACCTATGAGGCAGTCCAGTGTCTCTTATTAGAACTCGAAGAGTTCTTGAATGAAACACTAGAGTCTGTCCAGGAATCTTACTGTGCAATCTTTGAGCAGCGAACAGGCTCCTAGGGCTGGGGGGGAGGTGTGTGAGGCTGTGGAGCTCCTCTTGATGGGACTTTTGCAGCTCTCGATGGAAGCAGAGGAGGCAGTCAGAAAGTACTATCCAACCCTGATGCAGGGAGGGGCACCACAGGTCAGAGAGGAGACCCCGCCGCGGGTCAGAGGGGAGACGCCCCGGGGCCGGGTGGCCCATCAGAGACCTGCAGTGCCTCATGACAATAGTTGCAGGTGTCCTGACAGCAGCAGAGCAGTGTCTGCAGACACAGCGCACTGCGGCTCGGGTGACAAGTCTGAGGCCTTCCGGCTCCTCTGCAAACAACTTCTCCAGCCCGTGAGGAGCGCTCAAGGCTCTGTCCTGACATTAACAGTGCAACTAAGGACCAGAAACAACTCCTGGGGGCCTCCGGGTGCCTCTTGATAGACCTCGCGCAGCCCTTGAAGAAATCCGCTGCCTCCGATATATCTTACTGTGTAAAAATACCAGAAAACACGCCTGTGACTGGTAAGCTGCCTCTCCTATCGGGAACCTCGTATCTCAGTAAGTGCCCCCTTACAGTGTGCTCTCGGGAAGGGATCCGAACTGGATTTTTGAATGGCCTCCGACAGGCTCGGAGACCCCGGCTGCCATTCGGAAATCCTCCCTCAATCCCTCGGCCGGCTCTTTCTGGCCGAGGGGTTATGATGGAAGATTCCCACAGCCTTTCAGTGCAGGCCTTTCTGACATAGAAAGGCTGTGGAAATCTGATTCTGGGGACCCCTGGCAGGGCCCCCATAGGTGCAAGGCCTCCGGATGGCAGTCTGTAGGTGCCCCCTTGTTGACCCCTGCACACGGGGGCAGGCACCTTGAGGTGCCTATATGTGAGTATAACTTCCTAGGCAATTGACAATGGAATCAAGTAAAAGGAAACAAAGCAAGAAGGAACCAAAACTTATATAAAAAACACAGTATAATTTTAATAAGCACAGTTAAAAATCATTTAGTGTGCTAGATAGCATCACTATCTGACATCAAACATACAAAATTAGGAATCATTAATATTCAGTACTTCAAATACAATTTAAAAAGTTAGACACACAGTAATTTTCAATGGTGTCTAAATGAACAGTGGCAATAAAGTTTGACGCGCGTTTCGGCGTAGACAACGCCTTCTTCAGGAGACACACAATTATATAATGCAGAGTCACATTAGGTATTCATAACAATTCCAGTTAAATGTTCATATTCCGTGAGCAGAAATGGATTTATTGTGACTCTTATAATGTCGAGTTATGGTGTTCCAATATTCGTACGTAATGGTGATCGTCGTGAAAATTTCCTGTGGCGAATTTTTCGCAATATAATATATAATGGTTGGGCTGCTCGATACGGAGAATGTCAAAAGACAGGACAATTAACTGTTCGTATCCAAGAGGATTCTAAGGTCTTTACGAAAATGAGCATGTTGTTGCTAAAAATCTGGGCAAAGATGGCCGCTGGCGTTTTAGGGTCAGATCGCGACGATAAACGAGGTGCCTGCCACGGGTGCAGGGATGAACTGCACCTCTGCTCTTTACAATGAGCATACATTCTGTTTGAAATGCATGCTCCCATTGTAAATAATAGGATTGTGACCGAACAGTGTTGGGTCGCATCCTACTTGCTGAGCTGGAATCGACGACCGGAGGTCGTTCGGTTCCAGTTTCCAAACGTTGTCGGACATACTCCGGTCCATCTGACATCGTAATCGGGCCCATAGTAGTGGTACCATAATATTAGAAAAAGACAAAATGCCCTACTGCCCAATACACAAAGAAAGTTGTACATCTGTACTCTCAGATTTACATCTGCTTGCAAGATTTTCTGGAACTTCCAAACATTCCCAGGAACATGCATGGAAAGGTGCACCAGGTGTAGGTTTCCATATCTATTCAGGGGGAGGTTATGTGACATTCCCAGCCAGATCTTAAACTGCTTGTGCATACCTTTCAATAGCTGAGAACTTCACACAGGGGGAATAGGATCCCCTGTTCTAATGCAAATCTGTGGGTCTTTTCTCCATGATCATAAAAATTAGAACATACACCCCCGCCCCGAGGTGTAATCTCTTTCCCTGCACCTTCAGGAAATCTGCGGGTGATACGTTCCACTTTCCACCATGGGAGGAGAGATATGTGATCAGCCTTTAACTGTAGTAAATCTCCAGGGTGGCAATTGGAAGGAGTTTATAAATGCCCACAGGTGTAGCAGGTAGCTAACGTAGGTGCGGCGGGTGCAGTGGCACCGGAGCCTATTGAACTCTGACAGCTGTTATTTTTCTACACGAACAGTAGAGTGAACATCTGAGAGCACGTAGTCCTTTTGAGACCGCGATCTACATTGCTGACATCGGAGGGAGCATTGAACAAGTCTCTGTCTCCCCTCTGCAGAAATTTTAACAAGGAAACATAATCTTCTCGAAGTTAGGGGCATACTTTCTACAGCTCTTGATTCAAGAAGCTCTTACTGGAGAACAGCCTGACCTCAAAATGGCCTCAGAGAAGGCACCCAATGACTTAAACATGATAACCGGTCTACCTGACCTTAATGAGGACGACCTGCAACTGTGTTACGGTAACAAAACCACCAATCCCAAGGCAATGAACCCTAACGAGATCTCCAGTTCAGACATTTACCCTCCAACAACACCTTAACCGATACTTTTCATGGAACTTTTGACGATGCCTCCTGGGCGGAAACCTGAACTTGTCTTTATTTTCCACGGTGCCCGAGCAACCTTGGCTGATGCCCGGTGGAGCTGTCCCTTGTAGCTAAAGAGGAGTTTGGCTTTGATTCACCCCTTGGCCGGCACCTACCCAGCCGGACATTGTTCTCCTCGCCTCCCCGTTGTGCTTACTATTTGCATTCCTTACCCCTATGCGCCTTCTTCCCTCTACCTTTCTACTCCCCATAAGATGTATGTACGTGTTAATAAGTAACTGATGTAACTATGTAACAATGTTCTGATGCAATGTCCTATCTCATGTAAAGCGCTCCGATACTTTCGGGTCTAGCCAGCGCTCTATAAAACTTTTCAAATAAAAAAACAAATAAATAAATAAACAGTAGCAGTCAAAGGGGTCTTTCCCCTATCTGAAGCAGAACCCATGATACACGTAAACTGGCTCATGTCTGCCAGGAATCCGTTTCTGAATTTTCCACAGGCTTCAGGTAAATTCGTTCATAAACATCTGACCGAGTATAGCTTTCTGAATTATTCCCCTATGTCCCGCTCCTCTCAGTGTCCTTGGCCTTGCCCCCACCTTCAGTATTTCGGGCTCGCCGCCTTGAGGTGGGCCCTTCCTCTCGACAGATCACGGTTGTCTCGCGGCACCTCGGCTCATCCAGGGGCTGGGGATAACCAGGGACAAGAGAAGCTAATTGGGGAACATGCTCATATGTGCATACCCCGCCAAAGGCAGCGAGGCCCCTGTGATGTCACCACACTTAGCACAAGTGCCTGACACACGCAGTCATTAACATTCCTCCTGGCCGAGTTCAGCTCGGGGTCACCGACGGAGCTGGGAGGCCTCCTTTGAGCGTCCATGGCCTGCCATTGGCAGCGCCCAAGTGGTTCTTAGGTTGAAATGCCAGCACACGTGGCATGGTGCCAACTGCCCAGTGCGATGCCGGCCAGAAGCGATGGAAGGGATGCGTGAGAAGCACCGCCAAGGGTCCCGCCGAGAAATAGGATCCCGAGAGAGGTGAGTCTGGGCCCCGCAGGGCCCCGTAGTGCCCCGTACTAAAGGCCGACAGCAGAACCCCCGCATCTCTGCAGCATCCTAAGAGGGGGTCGGAAAGCGCGGCTCGGGCGCTTATAAAGAAGGGTCTGCGTGGTGGAGGCGCGAGGACAGACAGACGTCACGGGACACATAGAGAGAGGTGGGCAAGGAAGGCTTCAGCACACAACTACAGACAGCATGGGGGGGCACCACGCGCCCCCGGAGAGGGGCACGCGTGCAGCAGGCCGCTTCACGACTCAAGAGGGCGTGCATTGGTGAGCAAGGAGCACGCTTACAAACATGGAGGGGCGGTCATCGCAGGCAGCCATTTGAGAACTCCCAAAGAGGTCACATAGCATAGCAAGGAGTTGGGTGGGGGCACGAGCGCGCCTGTTCATTCCATGTATTATGAGGGAGACAGGACTGGCCTAGGAGCTCACCTACAGGAAGATGACTGATGGCTCCCGGCTCCTAGTGAGGGCATAGCAGGAAGCAGTATCTCTTCTGCATCTTCAGAGAAACAGGCATGAGCAGCTGGACACACACCTGGCATTACACCATAGAGAGGTAAACACAAGGAGAAGGCACAGCTACCACCCATCACACTCCTAGAGATGTGACAATTCAGGCAGTCCCATCCCCCGCAATACAATAAGAATGGCCGGTGTGGCAGGCATGATTCATTTTTGTTGTACACTGAATTATTGAACTATGAAATACTGTTGTTGTGCTCATCTCAAAATTAGATAAACAGCTCCACCATGTGGGGGACTGTTGTAAGTTCTAGTGTTGAGATTTAAGTGCCAATGCCGAGCACCAGCAACCACGCTACCGCCGGCTCAAATTAAGCACTGGTGAGTGAACGCATGCAAATCCATAACTCTATTGGATGGGTGAACAAGGAAGAGAGAAGGAACTCCTCTCAGAAGGATACATATGACAGGGTTAGGATACAGCCTCCAATAACACTACAGAGGGAAGGGTGGATAGGGTTAAGCGAGGATCATCTGTAATAACCCAGCTGGGGTATAGGAGGGGGGGAGGGGCAGGCAGTATCCTGATAAAGGAATGAGCCTGGTGGAGAGCACTGGCTCAGCTGTCGCCCGGCAGGGAGCGCACATGGGGAGGGATGTTGGGCACTCTTTAATCCCCCCAGAGAGGGGCACATTAGGTCAAGACTGTCCAAGAAGACATTGTCCTCGGGTGTCTGCCCCCCTATCGGGAGCACACAGGCGCTATTTTCGGATCAGCTGGAATGGGCACCAGTGGGCACCGAGCCCCAAAAGCTACTGAAGACTCCAGGTGCATGACACGCATTAGGGACATAGAACCAGCCTGAAATATAAGAGCAGAAAATATGTTAATTATCCGAAATCATTTAGGTCTTTAAAAATCTTCGTGTTCTGTTTTTCATCAATGCCGTGTTATTATTATTATTATTATTATTATTATTATTATTATTATTATTATTATTATTATTATTATTATTATCATCATTATCATTATTATTATTATTATTGTCATTATTTAAGTTGTGGGTAGATTGAAGCTAGCAGCTTAATTGAAGTTCTGCAGACACATGAATGGATCCAAGAGCTCAGGAATTAAGCTCACTCCCCGTTAAAGTTTGGCAGACAAAGGATTTGTTGGTGAAGACAGTGCAAGGTCTTTGGCGGGAGTCTTTATTTGACCAATCCCGCTGCAGGAAGCATGGTATGAATATGCGCGCATTATATTGTTTGGGATTGGGGTCTTGCGCTGCTCGCAGTGACAGATCTCTGCATGAGAGGGCCGTGCCCTGCTCCTGCCCTGGCTGTACATGTTTCTATTTCATGTGTGATTCAAGGTTCCACAGGTGCTGCACTGTTCTGTGTGTGGGGTGAGTCGACACCGCTGCTGCCATACTGGGCATGTAGCTGTGTATGTTCCTACTGAGAGGGATGTATGTGCTTATCTAATGTATGCATTATTCATCTTTGCTCAACATCTAACTGCACCAAAAGGCAAAAGACAGACTTAAACCAACAAGAGCATACAAAATACACCACAAAACCACCACCTTGCAAGAAGCAGAAATCCACAGACAGTAGATCAGGCTTCATCTTATACCAGAGGTAGTCTTGTGCGACAAGCTACGACCATGGTATGGCTAGGCACAGCCTCAATCCTTCAGCACAGCTGCATAAGCTGTGCAGTAGGCTGACATGTCAGACAAGTTGTCTTGTTTGTCATGGTATGGCTTGCTCCCGCTAAGCACAGTCTTGTCATCAATAATGTAATTTCAGATGTTGCTGTGATGCTACTAATATCTGGGACCTTATATCCTCTTCTGGCCCAGACATCGGCTTTCTTACTGAAACATGGATCAAACCGGCCTCTACCCCGGCCATCCCCATTGCACTTCCTGATGGCTATCGCATCTTAAAAGCAGACAGGCCACAGAAAAAAGGTGGAGGCATTGCTATCATATATAAGGATCCTATGAAGGCCTACATGTTACACCAAATCTGCAATGACACCATAGAAATCCTTATATTTAAAATAGACATCCACTCTCAGTTGAGCTGGAAAGGAGCTTTGGTCTATCGCCCGCCAGGCCCGCTCTCTCCTTCTCTGCCTCATCTAGTAAATATGATCGCTCCTCATGTGATATCCTCCAACAAATTCCTCCTACTCGGAGACTTTAATGTACATAGCGAGATCCCTACAGATCCAGAAGCAGCGTCCCTCCTGTCAGAAATGACTGCATTAGTGCTGACCAAAATCAACGATGTACCTACACATACTGCAGGTCACACACTAGATCTGATCTTTTCCAACTCCCCAGAGACAACTTATTACTCCACCAGACCCCTTTTATGGTCAGACCACTCTATAATTGATTTCAATCTTAAAGGCCCCTACGAACGCGCAGCTAAGATAAACCCACCCAGACAGGCCCACAGACAATGGCACACACTATCACCTGTCCTTTTTCACGATCATTTTACTCCCCGTGATGAGCCAACCTTAGACACTGTGGACAAACGTCTTAAGGCCCTTCAGGACGCAGTTAAATCTACCATTGACATCCTCTTTCCCCTTAAACAAACCACTCACGCCCCCAAGTGCACCCAGACCCCCTGGTACTCGTCTGCACTTAGAGAAGAAAAAAGTACATGTAAAAAGTTTGAGCGCCTCTGGCGCCGCACTAAGGACGCTTATGACAAGGAGCAATTTAAGACTGCCCTTGGTACCTACCCTAAGAACCTAAAGGCGGCCCGGAAAAAGCACAATGACACCCAACTGGAGCAAGCCGACAACAGTCCTAAAACGCTCTTCCAGGTCCTTAACCCCTTCCACGTTCATGACGAGCTGGGCTCGTCATGGCGTAGCCTCCTCGCACGCTGATGCCGAGCCCAGCTCGTCATGAAGCATGGGATTTTGAAAATCTGAGCATGCGAGCAGAATTCTCTGAGCGCGGATGCGGTTAACTGCCTCATTAATCCCACTGCCTGCAGTCCGGCTGAAGAACCCACTCAATCTCTGTGCGATGAAATAGCCAGTCATTTCTCCCAAAAAATCGATGATATCTACAATAAAATATCTGCTTCTAATGCCAATCTCAGCCACAACTCAGTTACTGATCCTGCCCAGAGACCACTAATTCTCATCACCCTGGACAAATTTCCCCTGCTGACTATTCCCGAAACTGAATCCCTTCTTTCCTCAGCCAAATCAGGCTCTCCCAAAGATCTTCTCCCAGCCAAAATGGCCAAAAAACTCGCAGCCGAACTGGCCGGACCATTATGTGCAGTCCTGAATAGCTCCATCAAAGAAGGCAAGCTGCCAGATGAATGGAAAGCAGCCCAGATTATGCCCATCAGGAAAAACAACAAACTCTCTCCTGAAATCATTACCAATTACCGCCAATCTCACTTATCCCCCTCTACAGTAAGCTATTGGAAAAACACATTAACACCCACCTTTTCAACTTTTCGAATGCTCCAACTGTCTGGACCCCACACAATCGGGATTCCGTCCTAAATACAGCACCGAGTCCGACCTGGTCGATGTGATCGATGACAATCGTATGCAGGCGGACGCTGGTCGAGTGGTATTTCCTATACTGCTCGACCTCTCTGCCGCATTCGATACCGTCTCACATCAGATCTTGCTTGGTAGATTAGAAGCAGTTGGGATCCAGGATACGGCGCTAGACTGGATAAGGGACTTCCTTAGTGGCAGAACACAAACGGTTCATCTCGGACCTTACAGCTCAGAAACCACCTCAGTGACCAAAGGAGTACCACAAGGCTCCTGCCTCAGCCCCTCGCTTTTCAATATTTATGTAGCCCCTCTTGCCGCACTCCTCAGGAAAAGCAGGTTCATCACAATCACGTATTCGGATGACACGCCTCCTCACCTTCGACAAAGGCACCCCGAATATTAAAAACACTTTCCTCGAAGGAAAGAGGACAATAACAACCTGGATGAGCAGAAACTTCCTGCAACTAAATGCAGGCAAGACCGAGATAATGCTCTTCAGAGAAGCAGTCTCTACTTGGTCCCCCAGTGGGTGGCCAGAAGAAATGGGCCAGGCAACATCACCCAAGCTAGTTGTTAAAAACCTTGGAGTTCTAATCGACAGCAAACTCAACTTCGATGAACATATAGCCACCACAAAACGAACCTGCTTTCACGCACTCAGCCTTCTCCGCAAAGTTTTTCACTTTCTCCCCACGTCCACACGAAAAACTCTGGTTCATGCCCTGGTTCTCAACCGTCTAGACCATGGGTACTCACAAACTTTTTCTCGGGGGCCAAAATTACAGTTTGGCTTGTGGCCGAGGGCCGCACAGATGGGCCTGCGTGATGGAGGCGGGAAAGGCGGTGTCAGTAGGGGCAGAGCTACTGGGGTGAAAATAAAACCAGCCCCTTTTCAAAACATGACTAGACAGTGCTGTATTTCGAAATGCGATATATGTGTGTATTTAACCCGAATAAATGCTATCAATATTTTTTTTTTATTGGAGTCTGTGTTTCTGACCATAGTTTTCCATCTGTGCCTTGTTTTGACAAAAACCCAGTTCCCTGCTCTTTGGCTCTCAGTTGCGCAGATACTTGGACACCCCCTTCATTTGTCTCTCAGAAGACACAACTCATACCCCTATGCCTCTTAAAGTCGCTACGAACATCCCTCAATGGGTCTGTTGAGTGTTTGCAGTACCAAGCCCCAAGATCATCCAGCAAAACTCAGAAGCGTAAAAGCAAAGTCCATTGATAGAGGTAGGTTTTCTGTCCTCTGTCCAAGCCCTCTGTGCACACCCCAGTTCATGAAACTTACCACATGAATGTAACCGCAGGCAATACAAGCATCAGTGACAGCAGGCAGCCATATTCTTAATGGACCGAGAAAGTATATGCATAAATGGCTCCATGCTGTAATGTGCATGCTTGGGCCCACACAATACATGCATTCATGTACTTGGGCTGTAATGCACATTTAAAATGGCACAATGTCCAGCATAATGGGCAAGAGACGTGCCGTGTGTCACGCTGCCTTCTCCTAGTCAATGAGCTTGCCCAACAATACACCAGAGGTATTGTAGTGTCATCTACGAAATGACTCATCTCAGGTAGGTGCATATCATTTAATAATAATGCATGTATCAGGCAGCACGTCTACTGCTATTCTTCCCTGAGCCCCACACTCAATTACTCTGCTCTTAGGGTCTGCTGTGATCCTCGGTTTTCACTCTGTCCCTGCACTCTGACTCTGACCCTACCTTATGACTGTTTCACGATTGCCATATTCCTCTACTCTACATCCTCATCCCACCACTTGGGCCTTAATAATTTCCTGAGCCGTTCTGCAGCCTGGCACTCTGTCACAACTTTACACCTCTATTGTTTTACCCTCAATGTACACCACCTGTTATGCCTCTCCTCTTACCCATGGTTATTTCCTTATCTAATAAATGCCCCTCACACTGTCCCTACCCCCACTTTCCATTACCATCATCACAATCTGCCCCCAGTACCTCTTTGCTAAGCTCATAAACTTCCTCTGTCTGACTCTCCACCTCATGATTACACCGCTCTTCACTCTGCTTCTACTCATTTCCTGGTCCTTCTATTTCACTATGCTCACAGCCTGTCACCTTGACGTTTTAATGCTGCTCCTGCTCTCCCTCCATCACAGTCTACCCCTATCTGCTGACACTCTTTGGTGCCACATTTGTCTACTTTTTTCAGCATTATTTCTCTCACTCTTCTCATAAGCTATCAAACTGCCTACCCTCTAAGTGTGCCCCTAACACCTCATCCTATGCCTAACCTTGCATTGCACGCTAATGCACCACTCTGCGCCTACCCTCTCATTGTGCCCTATTGTGTCACTCAGCGCCTACCCACTCATTCTGTCTGTACACCTTCACTCTACTGAAGGTTCACCCTATTGACAAGACAGTTCCTTGTTCTTCCTACAGTTCTGCTCTACACCTTCACTCCACTGCTTCCCTTCACTCTGCTTCTATCTCATAGCTGTTGGTTCCATTGTTGTTGTACCCCTCACTATTTCCTTGCCCATGTCCCTGACTTAGCATATATATCGCTCAGTATAGTCCTTAAGTGTAAAGCAGCCCATTCTGCCTGTCCTTTCTCTGCTCCTGCCCCCTTACACTCCTCATAACCGGCAATACTCTTATTCTGCGCTCATAATTCACATTGCTCCTACTCCCTCGCTCTCTTCTGTTAAACCCTAACCTTTCCATACCTCCTCACTGCGCTTCTCAACACTTTCTTGAGTAATACACAAAGCAAGTTGAATAGCCTGCAAGAAATACATAACGTTATACATAACTATCCGGCTGCTTCTGAGGCATATAACGTTGTGTATGAACTGCATCCCCCTATCCCCAATTCCACCTGCAAACTTTTCCTAGCACCACTGTTGTCAACAGTGAGCCTGTAGGTATCTAATGAAAAGCCATGCCATAAAACAAAAGGCTAGGCACAGCCCAGGAATCGACATTAGGACATTGCTTGATCCTCGTTTTATTTATTTTGTTCCCACACATGCGGGCATTGAAAGTCTGAGCAAGGAAAGGCCGGGCTTGGCTGAAACCTAACTCGGGGCCATAAAAAACATACATTTTAATTACAGAGACAGCTGATTTAGCAGCACCAACTGAGACATTAAAGAGGCCACACTGTGAGCAGCATGCACAGGCACAGAGGCGCAACTAGGATCAAATTACGGGGGGGGGTGATTCTTCAAGAAAAAGGGCAGAGTGGAACTGCAGGGGCTTTAATCAGGGGGCGGGGGCGGGACATAAGCCTCATTACCAAACAAAAGGTCTTTAAAAGACCTGTGAATTGCTCGGTGCGGTGCGGCTGTGTGCGCTCGGGAAGCTGACTCATCAAAGCCAGTGTTAGCAAGTGACGTCAGAGAGGCAGGTGACGGCGGGGGCTCCGGGTGAGACAATGGTGTGGAGTCCGTGCCTGCTATTTCCCACGGGGGCCGCATGGAGTGACCTGGCGGGCCGCAACTGGCCCGCGGGCCGTACTTTGAGTACCGCCGGTCTAGACTTTAGTAACGCCCTGCTCATCGCTGCCAAAGGATCTGCCCTAGACAGCCTTCAGGTGGTGCAGAACACGGCGGCCCGCCTAGTAACCAGCTCACCGTACCGCACCCCCTCACTTCCCCTGCTCCGTAAACTCCACTGGCTACCTATTTGCATGAGAATCACATTCAAAATCTGTTGCCTTGTGTTTAAGGGCATAACCAGCTTGGTCCATTATACTTGACCAACAAACTGACGAGAACTCACCTTTGTGCACTCTCCGCTCGCAGGGGAAAGGCCTTCTCTCCATCCCACAAATAAAACAAACCAGACTGGGAGGCAAATCATTCTCCCATCTGGCGCCCTAATTCTGGAATCAGCTCCCATTGGATATTCGTCTCTGTACTAACTACCTTAGCTTCAGAAAAAAACTAAAAACCTCACTCTTCAGCTAATATTCCCCCACTGCTTTTCCTGTTGCGTCCATAGGGCGGAGATACCCCATGTGGGGTGATTCAAGCGCTCTACAAATGATAGAAATAAATAAATAAATGATATTATAGAACATGTCAAGAGTGATGTAAAATGTGGGGTAATTAACTGTGCATCGTTGTGCAAGCTTTTTTGTTTTGTTGAAAATTGTTTATTCAGGTTTAAGCACTATACAAAAAAAAATAGTGCAGCATTGCATTTTGAAGTACTTTCACAGTATTCGTGTGGTAGGCGTGGGGGAAGAAGCTTCCCAGGGGAGGGCAAAGACACAGGAGGAAAGGACCAATAACAGGCATCCACATACTTTCAGATGCTAAATATGGGATTAATGCGAACGGCTGAGCTATTCATGGTTCTTAAGTAGATCCACCAGCAAGGGCACATGTTATAGTTACTTAAGATAATTATAACTGGTACATTTCAGTGTTTTTTATAGTTTACAAAAAATAAGTTGTTACTGAAATTTTCACTTAACTATAACATCACTTTAACCATTGTTTTTTTTCCAGTTCATTTCTAGCGTTTTTTCAACGTAAAGTAATATTTTATTCTCATACGTAACCCTCCACCACATACGGCCTTCAGCCGTGCATGAGCGGGGGTAGGGGAGAGCTTGACCGCAGGGACCCTTGCCAAAGGGTTTAACATCCCAGGACAGCAAACCCCCTGTTGCCCATGACCTCTCGCTGAAGCACGACATGGGTTTGGTGCAGGACCCTATGACCAACCACTTGCAAGTGGCGAAGCCCATGCCAGGCACGGCCTTCTGTCATGCGCACCATGCAATTGTCCTAGTAGGTCCTGGCTGCACTCAGATAGTCTTACCGACTTTCCAAAGAGTTACAAAACCAAAATATAATAAACATTTGCAATGCAATTGGTCTTGTTTGGGAACTTATACGTACTTATCTATGCAGCACAATATCATTGTCTGTTGACGATCTTCTCGATGACCTTCGCCGGGAACGGGAGCAGGGAGATGGGCCCTAAGTTCTTGAGGTCTCTTGGATCCGTCTTGGGTTTCTTAGTAAGGCGTTGATCTCGGCGTGCTTCCAGTTCTCCGAGAAGGTCACGGGCTCGAAGGAGATGTTGACGACCTTGTGGAGATGGGGTGCGATGGTGATGCTGGCTTTGTTGAAGATGTGGTGTGTGCATGGGTCTGACAGAGATCCGGAGTGGATGGTGTTTATGATTTTGATGGTGTTGTCATTGTTCACGTTGGTCCAGGGGGTCTATGTTGATGGTGGGCGGGGGGTCTGAGGTGTCAATTGATGTCAAGGCAGTCTCATTGTTGAAGCTGTTGTGGATGTCTACGATCTTGCGGTGGAAGAAGGTGGCTAGGGAGTCGCACAGGTCTTGTGATGGTGGGATGTTGTTGGTGTCGGCGCTGAGGTTGGAGAGTTCCTTCACAATGTTGAAGAGCTCTTTGCTGTTGTGTGCGTTGTTGTCGAGGCGGTCCTTGAAGGAGGTCCTTTTGGTGGTTATGATGAGGTGATGGTGTCTGCGGATGGCGTTCTTGTGGGCCGCATGGCTGTCCAGTGTCTGTTCACGATACCATTTCTTCTCTAGTTTCCCGCAGGTTTGCTTGGTGGCCTGGAGCTCCACTGCGAGCCAGCCGGCTTTCTTTTTGGTGTGCCTGTTGGAGGGTTTCTTGATCGGGGTCAGAGTGTTGGCGCAGTCGTTGATCCATCACCTGAGGTTGCGGGCGGCAGTGTTGGTGTCAGTAGGGTCGGCCGGTGGGCTCCGGGCGAGGTTGGCATAGAGTTGGTTTTCGGTGATTTTGCCCCAGCTGCAGCAGTGGATCTGTTGGGTGAGGTGGTGCATGGCGGGTTTCTGGAAGGCGAAGTGGATGCAGCGATGGTCGGTCCAGTGGAGTCCGGTGGTGTGACTGAAGGTGACGGTGGGAGCTTGCGGAGAAGATGGGGTTGAGCGTGTGGCCGGCGCAGTGGGTGGGCGTTGTGATGAGCTGTCTGAGCCCGAGGTTGGTGAGGTTGTCGATCAGGGTGGTGGAGTTGCTGTTGTTGTTGTTCTCGAGGTGGAAGTTCAGGTCTCCGAGGAGGATGTAGTCTGTGGAGGCCATGGCGTGCGTGCTGACGAAGTCGGCGATGGAGTCGCTGAACTGAGACCGGCGTCCGGGAGTCTGTAGACGAGTGTTCCTCTGAGGGTGGTGTTGGGGTCCATGTAGATCTAGAAGTGCAGGTGCTAAGGGTGTCATCGGTGCTGGTCGAGACCCGGAGATTGTTCTTTTGGACTATGGCAATTCCACCTCCTACTCCGTTGGTGTGGTCCTTGCAGGTGATCTTGTAGCCGTCTGGAATGGCTATGGCGAAGTCAGGCGCGGAAGAGGTGTTCATCCAGGTCACCGTCAGGAAGGCGACGTCCAGGGAGGATGAGTCAATCAGGTCCCAGAGTTCGAAGGCGTGTTTGCTTGGGGAGCGGGTGTTGAGTAGGATGCATCTGAGGTGGTTGCGTCCTTTCTCGCCGGGCGGTTTGGCGGCTCGGAGGCTGGTGAAGCTGCAGTCCAGGGAGGAGAAGGGTCCTTGGGTGCGCTTTGGGGCGGCCAGGAAGCAGGTTTGTGATCGTCCGGTGTTGAGTGCGTTGAGGGTGCTGGCGTTGTAGTGGCGTCGGTCATTGAGGAGTTTGCAGAGACCTGATAACTGACCACTCTAATGTTTCAATGGCTGCTCCCCCACCCCCTTTTCCTTTTCGGTTTCCCCCATTGTTTCATTTTTTATTTAATTTCTTGCCTTCATTTATTTTTCTTTCGGTAGAAGAACAACTACAAAACTCCCACAAAAAGTTAATGACTAGGCTATTAAAATCATTCCAGGCAATAGCTATGCCTCATGGTTGACGGTTAGTTGATGGCTACCACTGAATCTTAAATATATATGTACAATCGTCACAACATGACTATGTAAACAAATTCTTGGATATTAACCCTTTCCATGCGTCGGAAGGCCCCCGGCTGTCCGACGTCACAGTGGGCATGTGCGGAGGACGGCCCGGGGCCGTCCAAACTCTGCCCACTCATTATTTCGCCTGCACCGCGGGCTGAATTCGCACCGCTGTCAACGGGTTAGAAAAATGTAGGGCTAATGCCATGTATAAACATCACAATCTGAATATGTAAACTATACCTTGGATGTTTGAAATTGTATGCCTAATGACAGGTGTCGCCAATGTGGATGATGCATCATGAGTGGGTTAATACCGGAAGTCATTCTGTATTTTGGTTGTATTTCTTGTAAAATTAGCTAATAAAAATTATTTGAAATCGAAAAGTGGCTGGGGAAGGAGGACTGAGCGCCTCGTCCTCTTTTCTTAATAAATCGGCCCTGGGAGATTTCATATGCCTTTCTAACTGCGCAGATGCTGTACTACTCTTCCACTTTGAACTGCACCTAGCACTGGATTCTCACTTTTTTGGGAGACTGGCCTTATGTTGATCCGCTTGCATTACTTGCTGTTGATTTACCAATGAGACATTAATAGCTATTGATTAAGTAACCACTTTTTACCTGCTGAAATGATCTGAATTTTGAATAAACCTATAAGGTTTAACATGGAGCTTTATCTCGTGTAAGGTTATTAGGTTTGGCTTGGACCCAGTCTTTGAAGACTCAGATTGTCCTGATCCTACATATCCACACTCTTATTGGAGCATTGACATAAGCAAGGTGCAGCTGTAGCATGTCCAATTAGCACAATGTTAAGCTACTTGCAGACTTAATATGCCAGCCACACCTCACACGCCTATATCTTGTTATTGTAAACAGGAACACATTCATATGGAAATGTAAAGCTTCCAATGCAAAGGTGCAACCTTTCGTTGGCTAGTACAGTATAATTCACACATGCTTAGGTATTATATTCTAGGGTATAGCATTACATACAAAGATTTAGCATCACATGCACATGTAGAGAGATTATATGAAAAGTTAATTGTCATATTTCCAGATACATTTATTATATGTTTGGTATAGCTGCATCAATTAGATGCACAGGAAAAGCAGTAATATGCTAATTAGGCCTGTATGAAATTTAAATTTTGGCAGGTAATTAGAAAATTCCAGACATTTCACAATATGATTTTTATGTGAAATTCTGGAAAGAACATCATTACGCCATGTTGTTTAATTATGCGGCTGTTGGTGAAAAAATTATAGCATGGTAGCGTAGTAGCCATGTGAATTTCTCACAAGCCTTAATGCCAATATGTGAGGTACAGCCATCATATTCCCATCTACTGCTATCATATGTCAGATGCAACCACATATGCTTATATACTACTTCATAAGCCTAAGTATACTCTTACATGTCAGGACAGACTAACGGTATGGATGGGTCATATGGCCAGATCCAGCCACACTTTTAGAGATACTTCCATTATAAGTAGGGTTGCCAGTTTCATGGAATTTATTTTTGAAACATTCCTCCCTGTATTCATCCATATTTAATTGTACTAATGTTTCTGTTTTACCTTATTTCTTTTTTTTGTGTGCAAAACAATGGTCTTTTAGCTGTTATATTGATACAGATATGCCAACAATTCTGATATACTTACATTAGGAAGCCTGATGGGGTTTCAGCAGTATAAGAAGCCATATATAATTAATCAGTACGCTCAAATGGGAACATTAGTGTAGCATACAAACACATATTCACATCTGCAGCTACTTAAGCTGCACCAGAAACCTCACACTTTTTATACCTTCAGCGTTTGTCAGTTTTACTGAATTTGGCCTGGCTGTCATAACTCATAACTTTGAGACTCATTCGGAAGAAGGCCTATTTTCCATATTTTACAGTATTTAAAACTAAACAAAGATAGGAAAGTGGATGTTTTTTCTGTCTATTTTTTTTTGTAAACATCAATTGTGAGAAGTTGGCCTGATATATGATGTTTCCAATTCTGGAACCACCTTGTATCAGTCCAAACAATCCCTTATGGTGTCTGGTTGTAAGTCAACCTTATAGACAAGCTATCCTAATGGTAGCATGGACCAGCCTGAAAGGCTAAACTCAAGAGGTCGTGTTAAGCGAGCTGTTTTACCAATCACAATCCTGTAATATCAAAAGAAAGGACACCACACAAGTATATATTATAAAAATATATGTATTTATTACTAGAATAATCCCCAGTACTCTTTATGAGCAAAGGGGCACAAGCGTTTAAACAAAAGCACAGTATAACATATGAAAGTTGCACAATTATGGATGAGGGCGGGTGGCCACTCAAACCATATATTAAGAAAGTGGTATAAGAGATACCAATCGAACAGTGGTTAGGCCTAGGGCCTAGGGAGTCGCTGGGACAGGTCGGGACTAGCGATGCTGAAGTCGGGAAAAGCCCGCGGAACTCGGGTGCAGCGCTTAAAGCACACGCATGCACCAATGCAAAGTCAATGGTGCGTAAAAGTTACAAAGTTATAGTTTAAGGATACTTCCGCTGAACCTAGAAGGACAAAACTTTAGACACAGACCCTAGAGGTGTGTACCAGTGTGGGAACACCGGCGTTGCTGAGTTACCTCACCCACAGGACGCGGGTGCATTGGGTCGAAGTGGCGTCGGGTTTCGTCACGCAGGTTGCTGGTGCTTGAAGCTAAAGATGCTGCAGGCGATGTGAAGGAGAAGTGTCCGGTGTGATCCAAGGGTGGATCAGAGTTGTAGAGTACCTGAAAGCAGAGGGGACAGAGTCTGGGTCACTCAGCAGTGACCAGGGTGGAACCAGGACGGACCCAGGCAATGTCGGGCGCAATCAGGTGGTTGTTGAGGAGCTTCTCTCCGCTGCCACGTGGGCTCTCGGGCATCTGCGACGTCTAGGAGCGGGTCACGAGCTGTCCCACGCAGGCTCTCACCGTCGGCGCTGTCGGCTTCAAGATCAAAGCAAACAACACTTGGCAAGAGCAATCCACGCGGGATTGGAAGATTGCTTCTCACTCGGACCAGGAGGGTCAGAGCGGGCGCTCCTTTTCAGAGGAGTGGGTGCAAGTCTAGGGCAACTAGAATCACAAGTCGTATTTAGGTTTTCGTCGGCACAGGGGCCACAAGCCAGCTGGCAAGTGACCGGGCCAACAGGTTGAGCCAAAGGAAGCAGAAGGGCCCCACGCAGCACTCGTTGAGTGTAGAGGGGTGAGCTTCGGAGCAAAAGTGGCTCAGGGCTGGGGCTTCTCAAACCCGGGTGCACAGCTTCGAGGGTCACTCGTGGGCTGCATGGTCAGCGTCTCGTGGTCTTTTCAAGATGGCGTGCCCCACGCTTCCGGTCGCCTCCACGGGTCTCAGCTCTGCAGGGACTGTGAATCGGGCTGTAAGAAGGCAGGCAAGCTTAATCTCGTCGATCTCTGTCGCTCGAGTTCCGGAGGGAACTGCAACAAAGCAGATGTTGAGGTGCTGGATGGTGCCTGTTTGCACAGGGTGGTCACTCCTTGACCACAAGGGAGATTCTTCAGTCTTCTACGTCGAGTAGGATGTCGAAGGGTCCAGAGTTTCGTTTCTTATGTTTCATCAGGATTATCTGAATGCTTGGGCATTGCTCCCACTCTTATACCAATCTGGTGGGCTGGATATCCTGCTAGGTCCCTCCTATGGGTGGGACCCAGGAAGGGGGTGGTTACACCCCTTTCCCTTTGTCCAGGGCCACGCTGGGACTGGGGCTGATGTGCCCCAGAACCGGTTTGGCCGGATTATGCAAGGGGAAGCCTTGTGCTCCCCAGGCAGTGTCTGGTTTCTTTCAAACCTCCCTGCTACAATCCACTATCTCCTGTCTGGGGTGGTGTGACACCTCCCTGCGACAGGAAACCCTTTGTCCAGGCCTCCTCTGCTGAGTTTCGGTCAGCAGCAGGAGGTCAGACTCGTGTCTGTGGCAGAAGCATCCATTTTGTGGATCTGAGGATCTTTTAAAAATCAACCGCGTTTTAGTAAAGTAACATGTCTTCACCCTTTAGAGGGGTGGAATGCTATCCCCGTCGACAGAACGGTCGAGGGGATAGTATTCCAAATCGTATGACACCTTACACAACATGTTTTGATAAAGCCAAACCAAAGTTACAATATAACCGCGAGGATTATAATGCACTTAATAGTATATGGTTTGGCATTATCCCGGAACAGCTAAGGGAATTGGTCCCGACAGCTGCAGACAGGCCCAGCTCATGCTAGAGCGCCATCTCACATTAAACCACGCACTCTGCCTCCAGGATTGTTAAGGCCTGCCATAGGAGTGGCTTATAGGTTTATATGTGTCCAGTTAGGTTTTAGATATAGGTATACTATACCTAAGCAAGGGGGTGATTACACCACCTTGCCCCAGCTGAGGGATCAGCCAGTTGTGTCGATTTAAGTACCAGCCAGGGGTGGCAAAAGATATGCTGCAGCCCCTGGTAGGCCTTGTTGGCACCTATGCCCTGAGCACCTATAGTGCATGGTACAGGGGCTGACAAGGAGTCCAGTTCCAATTGGGTTATGTACCTATAGTACATGTATGTGAATTTAGAGAGAGCACAGCAGGCTGGGGGTCTGATTAGCAGGGCCACAGCCTCATTAAGTCGAAAACCAGTGAAGCAAAAAGCAAAAATTTGGGGTGACCATAGGATAGCAGACCCTACTCTCCTACACAACCCCCCCCCCCCCAAAAAGCAGGGACATTAAACTAACCTTGACCAGATAAGTCTTCATGTTCTAAGTGGAAGTACCTGGAGAGACCATCTGGATTACCATGGTCAGTCCCTGGGCGGTGCTCCACTGTAAAGTCCATCTCCTGTAGGGAAATGGACCACCTGAGTAGTTTGGGGTTTTCACCCGTCATCTGATTTAGCCACAAGAGGGGCTTATGGTCTGTCTGAATTAGGAAGTGAGTTCCAAACAAGTATGGCCTCAACTTCTTCAGGGCCCAAACCACAGCAAAGGCCTCCCTCTCAATAGCTGACCAACGTTTCTCCCTGGGGGTCAGCCTTCTGCTAATAAAAGCATTGGGCTAGTCTTGACCATCTTGATTAAGTTGTGAAAGCACAGCTCCACCCCCAACTCAGAAGCATCTGTCTGTACAATGAACTGTTTGGAGTAGTCAGGAATCTTCAGGATAGGTGCAGAGCACATGGCCTTCTTCAGGTCATCAAATGCCTTTTGACAGCCAATTGTCCACTGAACCTTTTTTGGCATCTTCTTGGATGTCAAGTCATTTAATGGTGTGACAATGGACCCATAGTTCTTTACAAATTTTCCGTAATACCCAGTCAGGCCCATGAAGGCTCTGACTTGTGTCTGGGTAGTTGGAGGAGCCCAGTCCTGTATGGTCTGGATCTTGCTCTCCAGTGGTTGAACCTGACCCCCACCTACTAGGTGGCCCAGGTACACAACCTTGCTCTGCCCTATCTGGCACTTAGTAGCCTTGATAGTCAGGCCTGCCTTTTGCAGGGCCTCCAGAACCTTCTTCAGGTGGATCAGGTGATCCTCCCAGGTGGAGCTAAAGACAGCAATATCATCTAGATATGCTGCACAAAAGTCATCCAACCCAGCAAGGACTTGATTCACCAACCTTTGGAAGGTGGCAGGTGCATTCTTCAAACCAAAGGGTATTACCACAAACTGATAATGTCCACTAGGGGTAGAGAATGCTGTCTTGGCTTTTGACTCTTCAGCTAACCTGATCTGCCAGTAGCCAGCTGTCAAATCAAATGTGTTCAGAAACTTGGCAGAAGCCAATTTATCAATGAGCTCATCTTCTCTTGGAATGGGATGTGCATCTGTCCTTGTGACAGCATTGAGACCTCTGTAGTCCACACAAAACCTCATTTCTCTCTTTCCATCTTTGGTATGAGGTTTTGGCACCAGGACTACTGGGCTGGCCCATGGGCTCTCTGATGGCTCAATCACTCCAAGCTCTAGCATCTTTTGCACCTCAGCCTTTATACAATCCCTGACATGGTCAGGTTGCCTGTAGATTTTATTTTTCACAGGCAGACTGTCACCAGTGTCCACCTTATGGGTGCACCAGTTAGTTTGACTGGATGTGAGTGAAAACATGTGTCTGTGGGCCTGCAACACCTGTCTGCAGTCCACCTGTTGCTGCTCAGTGAGGCTGCCTGCCAAGGCTACTCCATCAACTGAACCATCATCAGGGTTCTGGGAAAGCAGGTCTGGGAGAGGGTCACTCTCTTCCTCCTGATCCCCCTCTGTGGCCATGAGCAAGCTCATTTCCTCCCTGTCCACAAATGCTTTCAAACGGTTTACATGAAGCACCCTGTGGGGGCCTCTAGGGGTTCCAAAGTCAACCACATAGGTGACTTCTCCCTTTTTTTCAACAATAGGGTAGGGTCCAGTCCATTTTTCCTGGAGTGCTGCTGGGGCCACTGGCTCCAACACCCACACCTTCTGCCCTGGCTGGAACTCAACCAGAACAGCCTTTTGGTCATGCCAAGCTTTCTGTAATTCTTGACTGGCCTCCAGGTTTTTGGATGCTCTCTCCATATACTCAGCCATCCTGGAGCGGAGACCAAGTACATAGTCCACCACATCTAGCTTAGGCTTTTTGAGAGGTAACTCCCATCCTTCCTTCACCAAACATAGTGGACCCCTCACAGGGTGGCCAAACAAAAGTTCAAAAGGTCTGTAGCCTACCCCCTTCTGTGGGACCTCTCTGTAAGCAAAGAGCAAGCAGGGTAAAAGGGTGTCCCATTTCCGCCTAAGCTTCTCTGGTAATCCTTTTATCATTCCCTTGAGGGTCTTGTTGAATCTCTCCACAAGCCCATTACACTGTGGGTGATAGGGTGTGGTAAACTTGTAGTTTACTCCACACTCCTTCCACATTGCTTTTAAGTATCCAGACATGAAGTTTGTACCTCTGTCTGAAAGAACCTCCTTTGGAAAGCCCACCCTTGAGAAAACTGCAATGAGGGCTTTTGCCACAACAGGTGCTGTTGTGGTCCTCAGAGGAATTGCCTCTGGGTACCTGGTGGCATGATCCACTACCACCAGTATAAATCTGTGCCCAGATGCTGTTTGAGGATCCATGGGACCCACAATGTCTATTCCAACTCTTTCAAAGGGTACCCCCACCACAGGTAGTGGTATCAGGGGGGCCTTTGTGGTGCCACCTGACTTACCACTGGCTTGGCAAGTGACACAGGAGCGACAAAACTCCTTGACATTTTCTGACATATGAGGCCAGTGAAAGTGAGGGACAAGCCTGCCCCAAGTCTTGTTCTGGCCTAAGTGTCCTGCAAGGGGAATATCATGGGCCAAGGTAAGAAGGAAGCCCCTAAATTTCAAAGGTATGACCAACCTCCTGGTGGCACCAGGCTTGGGGTCTAGCCTCTGAATAAAGGAGCCCATCATCCCAATACACTTTATGGGTACCTTGAGCATTCCCTGCAGCCTCAGCAGCAGCTTGCTGTCTGAGGGGTTAAAGAGAAGGGTAATCTAATTGGGCCTTCCCCAGGTCTGCCCTTGAGGGTCCCCCTGTCCCCAGAAACTCAACCTGATCAGGTTCAAGTTCCTCAGAGACAGTCTCCTCTTGGACTGCAGAATCAGCTCCCTGTGGAGGCCGATCCTCAACCTGGGGCAAGTGAGAAGGCACAGCCTTAACCCTCTTGCTCTTGCTCTTTCTCTTGGGTTGTGGTTGGTCTATTGTTCCAAGATCCACCACTGGTTCAGGAAGGCACTTCTTAGCCTGAGTCCTTGTCACTGCAAGGACATGTGCTGAAATCCCTAGCATTTCTGCATGAGTCCTGTACTTCACTTCTCACCAAACTGAGCTTTCAAGATCATTGCCTAACAGACAGTCTACTGGGAGGTCTACACTTATCACAACTTTCTTCAGGCCACTTACCCCTCCCCAGGAGAAGTTCACAACAGCCACACTATGTGTAGTAGTGGAGTTGCTTGCATTGGTCACTAGGTAATTCTCACCTAGTACAATCTGTCCAGGGTCCACAAAGTCAGGTGTCACCATAGTGACACTGGCACAAGTGTCCCTGTAGGCCTGAGCCAGCTTCTCATTTATCAAAGGCGTCTGCCTATACTTGCCCAGGTTACTGGGGCTCACAGTAGTGGACAAAGATAAGTCCACATCATAAAGCAGAACTGCCTGAGTAGGGACCCTGACTAGGCCAGATTCCATCTCAGTACCCAAGGTTAACCCTACTAACCCCTTAGGTTGTGCACTACCACTGCTTACTGTACTAGGGGGTGCAGGTGCTTTAGGAGCTGCAGTGGTAGGAACTGGATTTTTCTTGGTGCATTCACTCCCCCAATGGGAAATGGACTTACAGGTATTGCACCAAGGTTTCTTTGGGCCATCATTCTTCTTCTTTTTGTTACCATTTTGGGAACCACCCTCCTTATTAGAATTTTGTGGCCCTGAAGAAGACTTCTGGTCTTTTTCTTTATCTTTCTTATCCCCACCCTTCTGGTCTGTTTTCTTCTGGTCACCACCATGGTTCTGGGGTGTCTGCTTAATCCTTGTTCTGACCCATTGGTCCGCCTTCTTTCCCAATTCTTGGGGAGAGGTCAGATCAGAGTCAATAAGGTATTGATGCAACAGATGGTTCTGACAGTTATTAAGGATCTGCTCTCTCATTAAAAGATTGTACAATCCTGTAAAGTCTGAGACTTTACTTCCCTGCAGCCAACCCTCCAGAGCCTTAGTGGCACAATCAACAAAATCAGTCCAGTCCTGCGTCTGTGCTTTTTGGGTGTCTCTGAACATCAACCTGTATTGCTCAGTGGTTAGGCCAAACCCTTCAATAAGAGCACTTTTCAGGACAGAGTAGTTTTTGGCATCCTCAGGTCTAACTGTGAGGAGCCTGTCCCTCCCTTTCTCAGAAAAGGAGTACCATAAAATTGCAGCCCACTGATCTTGAGGAACCTGCTGTACCATGCAGGCTCTCTCCAGAGCAGTCATCCATTTGTGGATGTCATCCCCTTCCTTGTAGGGGGGCACAATTTTTGTCAGGTTTCTATTATCATAGCCCCTGTCTTTCTCTCTAGGAATATTGCTGCCACCAGTGGAATCTAATCCACACAACTTTTGTTCTCTTGCTAAAGCAAGTTTAGCTTGAGCCAAGGCTATCTCTTCCCTCTCTATCTGGAGTTGGGCAGCCCTCATCCTGGCCCTATGCTCTTTCCTCTGGGGGGAAGTCACTCCCCTTTGAGATTCCCTTGAGGCACTAGAAATGTGAGAGTCTCTGGAAGATGATCTCACTCTTCTATTACCCGAAGGAATGTGGTGATAGGATCTGGGGAGGTGACGGCCCTCTACATTCCCATGTAGGTCCAAGTTGGTCTGGTTAAGCTGGCCAACTAGTACCTGGTTACCCCCCTGATTCTGAACTGGCTCATCTACTTCTGAGCCCTCCTCCTCCTCTTCTTCTTCCTCTTCTTCTAGGTCCACCACTTGGGTGTCCTCCTTCTCAGGGGGGTTCACTCCATCTCCTGTATCTAAGGTAACTGCACTCACCTTATCTAAGTCATCCTTTTCAGGATGGCTATCAGGGAAGGAATGGTGGGGTTGTGACCCCTTTTTAGCCCTCTTGCAATGCATAAGGCACCCAAGTCTTTATGGCTAAGTTTGTCATAGCTGGAAGTTGCCTTGGTAAGGTCAACCTTCACAGGCACAGAGCTGGAAGCTCCACCTGCGTCAGACATGACTGCTAGTGAGGTGCAAGTGGTGCACTTACCTACACTAAGTGTTTTCCTACTGTACCTTGCTAGTGAGTTGTAGGCAGGGTGTGCTAATCCCTTTGATCTACAACTACTAAGTTCAGTAGAACTTAAATATGCTATGCTTTTGTTTATATGTACCTAAGGTACTTGATGTGATTTTTCAATTTGATAAAAAGATTGCAATGGTAAAACAACAGCAAGCTCAAATCCGCACCGCTGCACACCAATGTGAGAAGTTGGCCTGATATATGATGTTTCCAATTCTGGAACCACCTTGTATCAGTCCAAACAATCCCTTATGGTGTCTGGTTGTAAGTCAACCTTATAGACAAGCTATCCTAATGGAAGCATGGACTAAGCAGCCTGAAAGGCTAAACTCAAGAGGTCGTGTTAAGCGAGCTGTTTTACCAATCACAATCCTGTAATATCAAATGAAAGGACACCACACAAGTATATATTATAAAAATATATGTATTTATTACTAGAATAATCCAAAGTACTCTTTATGAGCAAAGGGGCACAAGCGTTTAAACAAAAGCGCAGTATAACATATGAAAGTTGCACAATTATGGATGAGGGCGGGTGGCCACTCAAACCATATATTAAGAAAGTGGTATAAGAGATACCAATCGAACAGTGGTTAGGCCTAGGGCCTAGGGAGTCGCTGGGACAGGTCGGGACTAGCGATGCTGAAGTCGGGAAAAGTCAGCGGAACTCGGGTGCAGCGCTTAAAGCACACGCATGCACCAATGCAAAGTCAATGGTGCGTAAAAGTTACAAAGTTATAGTTTAAGGATACTTCCGCTGAACCTAGAAGGACGAAACTTTAGACACAGACCCTAGAGGTGTGTACCAGTGTGGGAACACTGGCGTTGCTGAGTTACCTCACCCACAGGACGCGGGTGCATAGGGTCGAAGTGGCGTCGGGTTTCGTCACGCAGGTTGCTGGTGCTTAAAGCTGAAGATGCTGCAGGCGATGTGAAGGAGAAGTGTCCAGTGTGATCCAAGGGTGGATCAGAGTTGTAGAGTACCTGAAAGCAGAGGGGACAGAGTCTGGGTCACTCAGGAGTGACCAGGGTGGAACCAGGACGGAACCAGGCAATGTCGGGCGCAATCAGGTGGTTGTCGAGGAGCTTCTCTCCGCTGCCACGTGGGCTCTCGGGCATCTGCGACGTCCAGGAGCAGGTCACAAGCTGTTCCACGCAGGCTCTCACCGTCGGCGCTGTCGGCTTCAAGATCGGAGCAAACAACACTTGGCAAGAGCAATCCACGCGGGATTGGAAGATTGCTTCTCACTCGGATCAGGAGGGTCAGAGCGGGCGCTCCTTTACAGAGGAGCGGGTGCAAGTCTAAAGCAACAAGAATCACAAGTCGTATTTCGGTTTTCGTCGGCACAGGGGCCACAAGCCAGCTGGCAAGTGACCGGGCCAACGCGTTGAGCCAAAGGAAGCAGAAGAGCCCCACACAGCACTCGTCGAGTGTAGAGGGGTGAGCTTCGGTGCAAAAGGGGCTCAGGACTAGGGCTTCTCAAACCCCAGTGTACAGCTTCGAGGGTCACTCGTGGGCTGCACGGTCAGCGTCTCGTGGTCTTTTCAAGATGGCGTGCCCCACGCTTCCGGTCGCCTCCACGGGTCTCAGCTCTGCAGGGACTGTGGATCAGGCTGTAAGAAGGCAGAAAAGCTTGATCTCGTTGATCTCTGTTGCTCGAGTTCTGGCGGGAACTGTAACAAAGCAGACGTCGAGGTGCTGGATGGTGCCTGTTTGCACAGGGTGGTCACTCCTTGACCACAAGGGAGATTCTTCAGTCTTCTACGTCGAGTAGGATGTCGAAGGGTCCAGAGTTTCGTTTCTTATGTTTCATCAGGATTATCTGAATGCTTGGGCATTGCTCCCACTCTTATACCAATCTGGTGGGCTGGATATCCTGCTAGGTCCCTCCTATGGGTGGGACCCAGGAAGGGGGTGGTTACACCCCTTTCCCTTTGTCCAGGGCCGCGCTGGGACTGGGGCTGGTGTGCCCCAGAACCGGTTTGGCCGGATTATGCAAGGGGAAGCCTTGTGCTCCCCAGGCAGTGTCTGGTTTCTTTCAAACCTCCCTGCTACAATCCACTATCTCCTGTCTGGGGTGGTGTGACACCTCCCTGCGACAGGAAACCCTTTGTCCAGGCCTCCTCTGCTGAGTTTCGGTCAGCAGCAGGAGGTCAGACTTGTGTCTGTGGCAGAAGCATCCATTTTGTGGATCTGAGGCTCTTTTAAAAATCAACCGTGTTTTAGTAAAGTAACATGTCTTCACCCTTTAGAGGGGTGGAATGCTATCCCCGTCGACAGGACTGTCGAGGGGATAGTATTCCAAATCGTATGACACCTTACACGACATGTTTTGATAAAGCCAAACCAAAGTTACAATATAACCGCAAGGATTATAATGCACTTAATAGTATATGGTTTGGCATTATCCCGGAACATCTAAGGGAATTGGTCCCGACAGCTGCAGACAGGCCCAGCTCATGCTAGAGCGTCATCTCACTTTAAACCACGCACTCTGCCTGCAGGATTTTTAAGGCCTGCCATAGGAGTGGCTTATAGGTTTATATGTGTCCAGTTAGGTTTTAGATATAGGTATACTATACCTAAGCAAGGGGGTGATTACACCACCTTGCCCCAGCTGAGGGATCAGCCAGTTGTGTCGATTTAAGTACCACCCAGGGGTGGCAAAAGATATGCTGCAGCCCCTGGTAGGCCTTGTTGGCACCTATGCCCTGAGCACCTATAGTGCATGGTACAGGGGCTGACAAGGAGTCCAGTTCCAATTGGGTTATGTACCTATAGTACATGTATGTGAATTTAGAGAGAGAACAGCAGGCTGGGGGTCTGATTAGCAGGCCCACAGCCTCATTAAGTCGAAAACCAGTGAAGCAAAAAGCAAAAATTTGGGGTGACCATAGGATAGCAGACCATACTCTCCTACACCAATTAACACGAAAAACTGTGAACCTCAATTATACACTATGCATATTCTCATAAACTCTGATTTGGTCACATCTGGCAAGGTGCAACCACGTAACGCACGGTTCAGCCTGTCATAGCCACCCTTTTACCCGGATGCAACCCCCATGTATTCAGTGCTGCCTTTTGCGATCAGGGAAGGACATCAAATGTCAATTTTTATATAAACCTATCCATGGTGCAACCAAAATATGTTATTGTAGCCTCATATGGCGTGGTACCTATCACAGTGGTGTTGCCTTTTCATGCCTGGCTCTGCCCTATACCCTCTGGCACTGCAATCATATGTCAAGGACCTGTGTTAACCATCATTTGCTAAGCCCAGCTTCAAAGGCCCAAACTGGCCTCCCATGGGCATGTACTTTCGTTATATGTGAGTTGCAGCCTTTTATACAAAGGTCCAATCATTTCTCCTGGTACACCCTCATAGTCCTAGATACTACGACATAAACGCGCCCACATGCTCACATTCACAAGTATAGACTCACATGACATATTTTAGTCCTTCATGCCCAGGTATTGCTCTATATATCATATATTGCATAATGTGTCCAGGTGCTACCTTGTTGTGTTGTTTATCATATGCGTAGGTTCACGCTCATAGGTGCAGGTACAAACTAACATGCATAAGTAACGTACTAGGCATAGATTCAAATGATCCTGTACAACTTCCCATGATTGGGTGCTGTCCTTACATTCTATGAGCAGGGTAGGCAGCCGGGTCCCGTCATTATATGGATGGTACATTCTCCCACCCCTAACCCGTCGCTATTATTATACATTGTTATTCCCTGATTGTTGGAGGGAAGAATCTTGTGCCAGTGGCTGGCTGCAGAGGGATGAGTCGTATGCTGGTGACCAGTGGGATTTGTTTTCCTTGTGCCCCTACTCTCCTGACCCCAGCCCTGAGCAGGTGCAAGGGGAGCGGTAGAGGCTCATCCTGAGCTCCTAACAGGGACTTTCTACAGCTGCTGCTGTTACGCAGCAGATGGGACCGCTCTGCCCTATGCACTACCCCAAGTTCTTCCGCATTCAAGTCAAACAAGCTTTATTCGACGATTGTCATAAAAGCATAACAATTAAAATGTGGTCATTTACAATAAAATTAGATCAATACATAAAAGATAAAATCACAATAAGAAAAAATGTCATCATGTTTAAATACACAAAGTAATGGGGAGTTCATCAACGACATCTGAGAACACTTTGGTGAGTCAAGGGGTAGGAACACCCATGCCCTCTAGTGGAGGGGCACCAGAACCTCGTCTTTACCCGCATCTCGTCCCAAGAGGAGCACATTTCTTGTGTGAGTGCCAACGAGGTGAGAGTGGTACTTGAGGTGAAAATAGGCACATCTTGAGTTTTGGGTGCAGATGGGGGTCATGTGCATCAACAACACACCATTTGAAACACCAGATCGCCACACTTGGCCTTCAAAAATAGAGACGTCTGCGAATGACACTAAAACCAGAGAATAGTCTGCAAATTACGTTGAAACTAGCAAGCATTACTGGAATCAGTTAGCAAGTAAAACGCTGATGGAAAATATGTCTTCAAATCATTCCAGAATTGCAGCCGATGCAGACTTATAACCGGCCCCACAGCAAGAGAATAACAATATCTAACCGCTCCTGAAAATTATTTCAAACTCCTGTGGACTTTCTTCAACTTTGGGACAGTTACCCTCAGAAGATCCAATCTTCTATGTTGTATTACAGTCCCTACGATGTTACTTTTCTTTGATAAATAGGTAAGGCTACCAAAATTTGTTTAGGCATGCTAGGCTAACTTTATTTTGGCATCTAACAATAATCAGTGCTACGTCTTTAAAACCTGGACAGAAATGGTTCAACATCCCACTGTCCAAAGCTGAAGCTGGCAGCTCTCTCAACGTTACATCCCACCAGTGATTGGATGGGTCTAGTTAGCTTCTCATGAGAAGTACAAGGTCTCATTTTTTGTATGACTATGGGACTCTGTTTTGGGTTCTAGTTGCTAGGGATCCGTTTCATATCTTTGCTCCATGTAGGCAAAGCAGGTTTTGGTAGAACCTTGCCTTGAGGTGTGAGAAGAACACATGTTGATTTCTAGGCATTGTTTCAAAAGCCTGAGCACCAACATCAAATGTTCTCCTTGTGATTTATGGCATGGAGGTACATGTAGAAGGCCACTTTAGTTGCCTCCTTCTTTGCGGCCTGTGCCACGTTGGACGCCGTTGATCGTAATAGCCTGCCAGTTCAGCTTCAAGACCCTAGATTTTCCTCTTTGATATTTTTCATCAAAATACTGCACGCAGATAACTGAGCTGAATACAGCAGATTATCAAAGGACAGGTATCATGTAAAATGAGCACCCAAAATGTCCTGGAGCCAGGGAATGAACTTACAACCCTAGTGTTTACTCAGTTTTAGCACACTTACCTATGTCCTTGGTGCATGTCATAGGATTCTCCTCAATGAAAGCCTCAGTAAGAGCTTTTAATATCATAATATAAGCTGGTGGTTTTGTATTTTAGATAACATTTCTTTAGACCGTAGACTTCAGTTATCTTGTCTGCACGAGTATAGCTTAAAGAATAAGGTTCCTAATAGGACCTCGAAGAAGCAGTCACTCCCTTTTAGTAGAAGGCATGTTACATTATGATGGCGGCAGGGACAGGACTATCTTACAGATGTCAGAATTTATGAGCACATTTTTAATTGGTGCTCCCTTTGGACAGTGACTGCTCATAATAAACTTGCTGCTTCTAATGGAACCATAAAATTCAATATTTTGTATTTGGGGATCTACCAATTTGAACTCATAAATTCTAGCTGGTGCATGAAAACTGAAGTAACTGGTGCTAGCTTCCTTGCTAGTCAACTCGCTGAGTCAACTCACTCTACGGAGGACTTATGAATGGATGACTTGGCTTTGGGCGATATGCAACTGGCTTTAAGTTTCTTTTTTTCAATATTTAGATAGCAAATATGAGATTTATTATGGTTACTTCCCTCTTGATAAAGCAGTTTTAACTAGGAGACACAAAATTATGTGTTTTAGTGAAGACAAGAGGTCTGTGAGCGGAAAACATCCTATGCGGATATTTAGCCAACACAGACCCCTTCTGGACACTATAGATACCTCTTGCTTAGCCGCTATTATAAGCAGTCCGGGAATTCTGATAGGGCCTGTAACAGAAAATGCCGGCCCCTCCTGTATAATAATATCTGCTAGACCACCACAAAAATGGTTGTGTTGCTCTTTGCCTGGAGATTTTGGCTGCCGAGGGCCAAAGTGAGAACTTACCAGGGGAATCAGGCCCAGGATACGGATTCCTGGTTTAATTCCTCAGTTCTGGTGGGACTATGCACCAAGCCTTAACAGCTCTCTTGGGCAATCTGCCATGAGGTCAGCTGCTGGTGGGTGGGAGCTCCATCATTCCTGCATCTTTGACTGAGTTCATCAGCATTATTCGCCAAATGATGAGCATGTTTCTCTTTTATCAAGTTGTTCTCCTTCAAACAAATAAAAACCTGCTATGTAATAGCTTCAAAACCATCATAATGACGCCTTCTGAAGACTGATATCCTCTTGTGCTATCAAGTTGCCTGATCGTGAAAAGGTGACCAACTCTGTAAAAAGGTCAACCATGTGGAAACAATGAAGATAGAAACAGTTCCAGAAAAAAGTGATCCTAATCAAAGCTGATTCATCCAGTTTGTTTGCAAATCTCTGCATGCACCAGTCAATACTTATGAAAATGACAACGCGAATGCTCCCTGCTGCATGTGTCAGTGAACAAACAAATTTCCCCATTAGAAACGGCCTTCGCCAGGGAGAGTACTAACCCTTCAAAGCCATGTAAGAAAATATGCCACCTGTTCATATCTCCCTTCACTTCAACAGACAGACTAGTATTTTGGTTCTTTGTGCACGAATCAGTAGCAGGATTCACAATCCAATGGAATGATTCCCAATATGAACTGCCGCTACTCAACCAACAGCTGAAGCCGATGCAATATCTCATTCTTGGACGGTAAGGAAGTCTCAATAGACTCAGAAAAGAATACACCGTCTAGCAATAACAGGCAACAACGGACATGCTGACTCCATGTCCACCGTGCTCAGAATCTCCTTTCTGCCTAGAGACTCATCCTCACCCTCACTAACCTGGATCCATTGACGAATACCAAACTACGGCCAACACCGTGCATCAAAACCAACATTCTCCGATATTCGTTCAGCGGACAATGGTTTGCGAGTTAAAAACAATCAATGATGCTCTTTCTTTGGGACTATCCATAACGGAGAACAAAATAAAAGTCTGCCAATGCACGGCAGTCAATGGTACTTACTTCCACGCCTTAAACTTTTAATAAAACCGAAAGTTATATTTTTAACTACAGTAAAGTCTACGTAACGTGGCAGTGCTGGCAGCAGTTACTGAGAAAGTGTCCCTAGATTACATCACAGTTCCACTTCTGACCTGCACTGACCTTGAACTTCTTTGCACAAGGAACCACCGGATTTTCCAGAACGATTAATTTTAATTTACAAGACCATGGGACATTGATGTGTCTTCAAATTGGAAAAATGAGGTTCTGCCTCACTTACAAAAAATGTCCATGACAAGTTAACTTTATTCTGATCTCACCTAATGTCTAGAGCCTCCTCATTTGTCCATCAAAACACCTGTCACAGGCTATGTAAGCTGTCTCTCTACAATCTCAGTCATCCTTCAGAATGTGAGCACAGTAGCACACCGATAATTGGCTCACCAGCTCAAGGATCCCTTTTTCACAATTGTCTGGTAAATTGAGATTCCTAGGAGTCAATTAACATGGTTCCCCTCTTCTCTAAGTACCTTACTCCTTACCACCACCTCTTTATTAACTATGCTGCCCTCCACATCATTTTATTAAATAAAAGACATCATCAAATTCCCCTTTCCAGATTTTCTCTGAAGCCTCTGTGTAACATGTGATCTTATCCTCTCCCGTACTGACGCAAACACCCTTGAGCTGCCTCTGTTTCAGAAGCAGTGATCCTGACCTACCTTTAGTAGCTTCTTACCATTGGAGCCATGTAGCGTCACCTGCTCCGTATTTGTCTCTCACAGGAACATCCACCGTTCCCACAATGGGCAAGGACAGGCAGAGAGGGACCTATGTGGAGTTTGTTACCACAAGGCCGCTCATCTTTGCTGATCCTTGGGCCAAGCGAGACAATCAGGATGGATCCATGGGGAGCCACCTTAGAATGGATACTCCGTGATTCTGGCCACTGCACCAGTAGGTGCCCAGGCTGGTACTCACCTACACACAGTCCCTCTCCTCATGCTCCGATGACAATGCTGCATGGCGAGGAACGGACTGCAGTTCACAGGGACCTAGAACTATATCACACAAGAGTAGTGCATGAAATGGATATATAAAAGTGCAAGTACTCACAGTGCCCGTGTACCTATGTCCTACTGAATAGTGCTGGTACTCTACCATTAAAAGTATGGCAGATCTGCCGAGAAGTGCAGATACTCTCCATTTAAAATGAAAGAAGTGCATGTCCTCAGTCCCTGACTGGACCGGTTCATTCATAGTCCTGCGAGAGCAGCTCACCCAGGAGTCTCCGGGTTTGGGCAAGGCAAAGCATCCTACAGTGCATTCCAAGACACCCAGAGATGGAAGCACTCTACAGGAGTGTGTTACACACACGGAACAGAGGGAGAGGGTGAGGTGTAGAAACAGTCAGAAGTGTGACACACTGGGTTGTGCAGCGCTCTAGAGTCACCAATCACCAAAAGAAACCGAGGTGCACTGATGGGCGCTCAAACCCTAGAGCAAAACATTAGAACTAAGTAGGAGAAAGAGAATAAGAGCCACTGATGGAGGGGGGAGACAAAGAACGACGTGAACAGCATGGACTAACTAAATGTGACTGTGGGAGGAAGAAGGCCAATTGACAGAGAAGAAAAGAGGGGGAAGGAGCTACAGAGGGGAGAAAAGAGAGGGAAGAGGAACTAGAGCCCGGAGTTAGTGTAACAGTTGGGTGGAGACACTGTGATTTGAGAAATGGGGAAACGGGAGTGGGAGCAGCAGAGGGAGGAAACACCCAGGAAACCATGCACAGGGTGACGACAAAGCGCATGATCGCAAGTGAAAGAGTGAAGATGGAAGCCAGAAACATGAAAGACAATATCAAATGAGAGCAGTGAGGGCAAGAGGACAGACACGAATGACAGCAAAAGATGGGATACAGACACAGAAAATACACAACGGGGCAGAAGAAAGGTTAAAAAAAAACTGGAAAATGTGAGATATAGGAATGGGAGTAACAGAGGAACATAAAAGCAACCTAAGGAGAAAAGGAGAGCAGAGAGAGGAGTAATTAAAGAGGCTGGGGAAGAAATATAAACGTGAAATGAAAAGGAGAACTGAAGAGTAAGAGCTTCAGAAGGAAGAAAGGAACAGGAAACCTGAAGGGGTGAAAGTATAGACCTCCCCTGTCGGTTTGGTCTCCCCCTTCTAAGGGGGGAGCTTACAAATACAGCTGTTGGCTAATTAGATGCTCTCCCCCATTGGTTTGGTCTCCCAAACTGACAGGGGAGAGCATCTAATTAGCCTACAGCTGTATTTGTAAGCTCCCCTCTGAGAAGGGGGAGACCAAACAGATGGGGGAGATCATCTGCTCGGTCAGCCGGGAAGCGCTGGAAGAGAGGCAGATGATGGCTGTAACGCGTGAACGTAGTGCTAGGCCACCAAAAGCCTGGTGGCAGCACTTTGAATACCCCATACTAAATGTCTTGGAGCGGTGCATGCTCTGGCTCAGCGACCCCTAAAAACTGTGTACAAATGGTGTGGATGGTAGTGCAGTGATTGGTGTTCCAGTCACTTGACGGCAAGAATGTGTTTGATTGCACTGACTGAGACTTCATGAGTAACACCATGACAGAGATGGGCCTCAATAGTCCTATTTTTTTACTGGGTCCATGTAGGGTAGTAGGTCCACAGGACTAAAACAGAACTGCACAATCCTGGACTAGGTATGCATCAGCAGTGGGACTAGTTAAGGATTTTCCCTCTTGCTGCTCTTGTTTGTCGTTGCCTTGAGCCCCTAGCCATTTGCATAATAGCCTTTGACTGCATCAAAGGCAGGAATAACTTCAAATTTACGATGTTTGTTGATGACATTCTTCTAACGATTACAGAACTTGAAACATATCTTTGGAAAGGCAACAATTTCAAAGAGCCTCATGCTACAAGGTTAACTGGAACACATACGCAGGATTCATTGTTACTTTGGGTCTGGCATTGTCGGGCACCCTGTCAATGTATATGGTGTCCACTGGTCTGCCGACTCAATTACACACAGTGTGGGGATTTTGATGCCACTCTGGTGGGAACTTGAAACATCAATGCAAACCTTCTACAGAACATATATTAAGACTAATTGTCAAGCTGGAAACACAGGTACAAGTAATGGATAAGTAGTATAGCAGCACTCAAGATGCCAATTAGCCCTAAGATTTTACACATTTTCCAGGTGATGCCCCTAGGCTTTCAGAAGGAGGCGCTATTCCATCTACAACAGTGCTCGAGACACTGTAAAGGGACCAGAGGCCGAGACTAGATGGGATAATGTGCTCCGTGTCCCCGGAATGCGAGGATTGGGCATGTCTAACTTGATGAATATACCCAGGCAGCACATTTACAGTTCGTTTACGAGTATGCGCATTTGTGATGGATGTTATGGCGTGAGATTCACCACTCCGAATACAGAGGCCACTGGGAGGTCCAGAAAAAGAGGTTAGGGTCACCCAAAACGGTATACTTTCCCAATTACAATGGTGACCTTGAGGGAATGGGACAACCTGCGCATCCCTTATGGCCAGACCACTTTCCTCTTCCTTCACACTGCTGTGGGGGGCAATAATAAATAGACAAGCTTTTGCCTGATAGAATGAGGGAGGGTTGCATAATTCTAAGGGATCACTTTCAGGACGAGAGGGCTAACTCCTTTTTATAGGTTTGGGATGATTTCATGTTGGATGAGGGAGAAATGTTTCGATGTACACAATTGCACCATTAGTCACATCAGCCAAGAAGCATAAGAAAGGGACACATCTGTGTCATGATCAGTGGATAAAGGAATTACATTCGACCAACAACTTTGCAACACATGATTGCAGGAAGGAGACACTCTAGAAAATCAGGTGGAGCTACTTCCAATACACCCCCATATCGTTGACAAATCTAGGAATAGTGAGTGCTGAGAGGAAGGCGGAGGGATGGGCAACTCACCCACATTTTATTGTCTTGTACACAAATAGCTTCGCTTTTCGAAAGGATACTGAAGGTGATGAACGAGGCCACTCTCAGATTTGGCAGTGTGCACAGATAAGTTTGCTGGGCCTCCGAGGTGGAGTACATTTGCTGTCATTTGCTGCCTTCTGGTCTTTAGGCCCTGCAATCAATCTCCCCCTTATTACACCCTATCATCCTGCCAGACAGCTGCGCTCAACCTCTTCCAATCTGGCTTTGTGCCGACAATAAAGAAATCAAGATCGGGAGGCCGCTCCTTTTCTTATAACGTAGCCAAGCTGTGGAATACCCTTCCCCAGCATTTAAGATCTAACCCCAACCTTGTTTCTTTCCGCAAACAGCTGAAAACGCTTCTGTTCACGAACTAAAATGTGAGTAGACATTCCTCCCTCCCTACCTAAGCCTCAGTTGGTATTCTCAGCGCTTGGACGCCTCAGAGCAGCTATGTGCGCTTTAGAAAACTCAATTCATTCATTCATTTATTCATTCAAAAAGAGGAAAATTATATCCCATATGCTCTCTGCAGCACAATCCGACACTGTGGGGTGTTGAAGATCCTGCTGTCAGAGGGGGAGGACTGCAGAGGATCTGGTGGTTATGGAGGATGGAAAAGCTTTACAAGGAGGCCTGGACTTTTGAAAGAAGTGTGCACTCTGTTCTCTTACCTAGTTACAGAATTCAATGAACTACATTCTCCCCAAAAACAAAAACTGCTGAACATTTTGGAAAGATCTGAACTGGGGGGTGGTAACCTTACTGGAGGAGGCGTGATGCCCCATCTAACTAACCCAAATGCAGTTATGCAGGCTTGTCCGGGCCACCTACTGGGACAACACACAGTGTTGCGATGAAATAAACAGTGTTGGGGCTTCCTTGGAGCTGTGGGGGATAGGTGGCTCAGTTAAGGTTTGTGAACGTGACGTACAATTTACAGACGAGAATGCTCATCTATATATTTTAAACCTTGAATAAACATTTATTGAAACCAAGGGACAGATTTACAAGAAACGGAGGCAGCGCGGTTCCGCTAGTCATTTTGCTGCGCCGCGCTGCATTCATTTTGAAGCACAGGGATGAGACATATTTACAACTTGTCGCATCTCTGTGCTTCCCCCTGCTCTGGCACATAAACTGGTGCCATGCGCCGGTGCAGGCACCCTTGCACCATGGTGCAAGGATGCCTGCGTCATGGGGAGATTGTTTTTGTGCAGGAAGCTGCCCCTTCCTGCACAAAAACAATCAATTGAGGTGATATCCTCTTCCAATGCGTACATTTCTCCTCAATGCACCTCGCTACACCACCCCTAGGGTGGCGTAGCATTCTGACGCATTTCCAGATTTACGCTTGCTCGTAAATCTGGAAATGCATCAGTGGACATGGGTGTTGCATGGGAACACCCACAGCAACATCCAAGTCATGCCCCTAACATGCAAAGTTTTGCATGAAAAGGACCCATATTTACAAGCACAGGTAAAGTCACGCAGGGTGGTTTTACCGGTGCTTGTATATATCACTCAGCAGGTTGTGCCACCAGTGTGTCATGCAACGTGACGCACCAGCGGGCACAAGGATCTTGTAAATCTGCCCCCAAATATTTGTGGCTGTACTGCACCTGAACCAAACCCAAGAACATTCTGGGTCACTTCTTCTAATTCAACTCTGACCAATGGACCTTTGCGGTAGTCTGAGAGGAACAGGAGTTAACAACAATTTAAATATTAAGGTACATTGTGATCATATGGACCACACAATAAGAGTCAGTAACTTGACGTTAAAAGGTTTATTACAAACTTAGAGCTAGACTGATATAAATCAATTTTAAAAACATCGTATAAAAGTATAAAATACCCAAAGGGAGACCAATGCGTCTTACAATATTGGTCCTCAACAGTAATGAACATATATGTATCTCAGTAGCCGCGATACAGAAAATATGGAAAATAATTTTATGACTCACCAAATAGTTTTGATACTTCTCCCCATATATGGAAAAAAAATTGCAGCATCTAATAAACCCTACACTAAGCTAAGGATAGGGGAATCCCTATTGAAGCAGGGTAGCAAGTAAGGTGTCAGCATAAAAACCTCTATAAAAGTTCTAGAAGTGAAGAATTGAATATAGCTAGAAGCCACACAGTAAGACATTTCAAGAGTGGGCTGCACCTCTCCAAGTCTAAAGGAAATCTGACTAAAACCAAGGTGGCGTTACAACGAAAGGGTAAACCCATAGGGAGTCACTGGGATCTGGGTACGTATCGATACAAAAGGAAGGGGTCCCAGAAAAATATGAATGCACAATAAAGTTAGCTTAGTGTCAGAATAAAGAACAGATATAATCAACTTGAGAGTACGTTGTTATTTAATCACAAAGTACTGACGCACACATTTGTGCACACGCCATGAGTTCACATAATAACAAATCATAGTGCCCAACAGGTAGTAGGGAGGATAGTGAAAGTGGTAGGAAATAGTGCAGGGTAAGGTACGTGAAACAATAAGTAAAGTGTACTTAGTCAAACAACTTTTTTACAACTGGCTTCAGACGGGAGCCAGACACAGATACAATAAATGATTATATATTTAGGGTAACCAAGCTTCTATAGTAAGCAGTACAATTCAAGCTAGGGATAGAAGTTGGCAGGTGGATCAGTTATCGACGTTTCGACCCCACGGACAGGTAGGGACAAATGGGCCCTTACAGGGGGGTCTTCCTCAGGACGGACGATAGGTTGTGGGCAAGCTTCCGTGTATGGCGTCGGTCTCACATGGAGATGTAGGCATTAATCGCAACCTGGCAATTATAGAAGAAACGTTGTCCCGATCGGCATCTTCAAGTGAAAATTAGAAATCAGGAGCCGCCATGGTGCGGTCAGCATCCCGCGGTATCTGCGTATGGAATTCAATCCGGCAGCACCAAAGTCTGAGTCATCACCAAGGTGGGTTCACTAATAAAATGCACAAAGAACATTCGAGAAAACATTACCTCATACACATCAAAATAAGTTATTCAGTTCCCAGAAAAGAACTTGGGGCCTTGAACACTACTCCCATATTCCAGTCTCTGCTTTCAAAGCGTCCTTGGTTTCTCCCTTCATTTGACAGTTCCAACTGATAATACTCCCTTTGTTCTTCATTAAAATCATTTGACCTTGCCAGCTCCTCTTCTCCTCTCTATCTCTCAAATACAATGTGCTTTTTACTAACTAATAAATGCCTTTGATCTGCATATGCAAAGGAGAACAACGTGCTGAAAAACAACTTTCATGTTAGCATTAACTGTCTCAACTGTAAGCTTAAGGCCCACAATCACGCTAACTTAACATTTCTCTTTAAAACACATTAGTTCTACAACCTACATATAATGCAATAAATGAAATCTTTAATAATAATTCAGGATATATCAAGCTGTATTCTTGTATATGGCATAATTTACCAATACATTTTATTAAGCAAAAATTACAACTAGGTGCAATTTATATAGATAGTGTTAACACACATGTCATTCTTTCTCATTAATCCCTGGTGAATGCATTGCATTAAACGCATTTTAGTTCACCATCTTACAATCTAAACCTATAGAAGATTAAAATCAGCAGTCCAAATATTTCTAAAAAGGAAAACGTTAATATGCACATACGTAAATATCAAAACACACAATAGATGCACTTCGATGCCATCAGTGCACCATATCTCTTTGATATTAGTGTGTCACACGAGTACATAAGACCCGATGTAAATGTATATGTATGTGACATAGCCAAACGTAGAAGGATGTAGCCAAAACGATGCTTCTCCACAATAGGCAAGCTCTCCCTAAATTGCTAGGAGACCCGGCAGCTGCCAATCACAGTAGGTCTCTTATATCTACTCCACCTTACTTATCTGAGTTCGACCAGAAGTCTTTTAACCACTCTGATTTCTCCAATTGCATCCAGCTATTAAGAGAGAAATGTTTTCAGTGATTTAAATTCAAGATGCTTCGCAACTATGATAACAGGATGTTAATACACCAATGCTTGTTGGTTAAAATAACTAGGAGCCACAACAGTGTGTAGGATGATTAGGATTAGAACAAGCATTTGCAATGCAATCGGTCTCTCCTTTGGGGCCTTATAAGTATTTAGCAATGCAGCACATTATGTTGGGTACAGCAACAGTTTCTGTTTTACTGTGCACGTATAGCCCCCTATTTGCATGTTCAGACTAATGCACTTGTTTCTTCGTAAAATAATTTAAAATGGATTAAAAGCAAGTACATGTGCATGAACGCTGTTGTAAAGATTGTGTAAAAAAAGATGAACTGGACGTCTCAGCTGTTGAATACTGTACTCAGCCATTTAAAAATGTGTCACGTTTGCAGGGGTGATGTAAACATCCACAACTGCTGCATTCTGAGGGAGAAAGGAGTATGTCCACAGAGGGAACCAAAAATCTTATGGATTTATATATAATTAAAACTGAACGATTTCTCTTTTGTCATGAAAATATTTTGTTACCCTAGCCATGCAAGTCTAGGTTTTCATCACAGGCACCGTTTCTCCCCCCCCCCCCAACACATTTCTTTACTGATACCAATAAGCATTATACATACCTTAATATTGAGGCATTCTAATTTAATTTACTTCTTTATTTCCATCAAATAGATCATAAAAGAGTACATCCAAAGTTAAAAAAGTACGCTTGGTTAATACAAGTTCATTCTACAATAGTTAAATAAAATGACATTACAGCTTTCATCCACTTATTCAAAATCAGACAGTTCCAATATTTTAAATATCATGGATCACAAAATTGCTTTAAAATATCATAAATTGAATGCACTGTATTTCAAGGAATAGTTTTAAAAATTATACCGAATCAATGTCAAGTTGCAGACAACGAGTACGTATATGCCACATTGCAGTTATAAATTTGGCTACCGCAAACACAATCGGAGGTGAAACGTCCGTCTTTAGTATTCTGTAAGCCTGCAAATAATGCCTGAACCCCAGATTTTTAAGAAGGGGGACCAGCCAGTACTTTCTAGGTTTCTGATAAACTTTGCAGAAAAATAAAACATGCAAATCATTTTCCTGGTGGTACGTACAAGCTGGACAAAGCTCTGGGGTAGAGGGGTGGGACCAAGTGCTGCCGAATGCTCTAAGAGGGAGTGTGCCATACCTCCACTGTAAAAATAATTTTCTTGTCAAGGGAGGGCTGATTGCATCGAGAACAAGTTCCTCATGATAAGAGTCTTTGCATTTGATGAATAGTTGAGTTAAAGACCCCATTCGGGGATTCTGTAGTAGGGATGTTATTTTAAAATCATAGAAGACCTTTGACAAAGATTTACGCGAAATCTTGCTACAAGCATTTACAGGGTCCAACCACAGTTCTGGCCTACCTAGGCTCTCACATATCTTTTTTATATATTTTAACCAGGGAATATTCATTATGTTTGGAAGAGATAAAATCTCCTGTAACTCCATCCGGTAGCTCGAGAGCTCTGGGGTACTCCAAATTCGTCGCCAGAAAGTTAGTGGTTTTAATCCCAACTCTTCCTCGATTGGTCTTAGGCCCAGATCTAGTCTGAGCGGGAGGAGTGGGGTGCTTGATGGTAAGGCCACCAACTGTCTGATGAATTTATTCTCCGTGATTGTCAGGTTTTGTGCAGGTGCATGCCCCCACAACTCCCCCCGTATGTAACTGCATTCTGTCTTGTATCTGATTTTCAAACAGAAGTGGCAAAAGCATAACTTTTCAAAACCATTAGCTTATACATCTTCCCACCAGGTCGCTGTGACATTAAGACCAATTGCAAGACATACCGGTTATCTATCTACAAGAGGAGGAAAGGGCAGTGGTGCCTTGGGATGACAAAAGGCGGATGCAGTGTTTTACACCCGACTGGCTAATCGACTATCCTCTAGAAGGCATAATGTAAAAGGCACAACTCCATGTTAGAGCTTGCCCCTGCTCACCTGTGTACTAAAGAGTATTATCCGCCCTGAGCAAGAGCTGGTGTTAAAGAAGTGATCGTGGGCATTCAAGCGTTGCATGAAGCCTGCGATGTTTGCATCCATGCTACCCTTTTCACTGAAGTCGGCTTTATTTAAGCATTGTTATTTCCGTTTCTTAAAGTCCTCAGAAAGTGCAATGCTCTTACAGCCTGATTCATCAACGGGCCGTTTTGCGAGCCCCTAATAGCGAATCATAGCGATTCGCTATTAAGGACTCGCAAAACGGTAATCATGTAGGAATCGCATAAAAAAATGCGATTCCTACTGATTCCTTATTTGCGATTAGCAAATTGCTAATCGCAAATAAGGAATAACTCGCCATTCATTCCTATGGGCCAAAATGCCCATAGGAATGAATGGGGAGTATTCCTTATTTGCGATTAGCAATTAGCTAATCGCAAATAAGATTGCGATTTGAAGGGTGCCAGGGGTGTCCACAGGACACCCTGTAGCACCCCTCAAATGAAATTTCACACAGGTGTTGCACACACACATGTCCAAAGGACATGTGTGTGTGTAACATGCAACTCAGAAAAATGCATTTAAATGCATTTATCTGAGTTTTCGCAATTTACCGCGAGGTCTGACCTCGCGGTAAATTGCGGCAAGAAATTGCGAATTCGCAATTTTAAATTGGATGTTGAATTGCATTTAAGGAATCTCTAATAGAGATTCCTTAAATGTAATTCCTCGCACATTTGCGACATCGCAATTAGCGATTTTTGCATTTGGGATGCTGAATCCCAAATGCAAAAATCGCTCTCGCAAAGGGCCGGATTCTCAGAATCCGGCCCCCTGCGAGCGCAATTTAGGTACATGAATCGGGCGGTTAGTGCATCACCGACACATGTATGGATAAGTACAGATGACTGCAACCAAGGTATAATTTCCGCGAGCGCTTATTTACTTCATATTGAAAGCTGTAGCTCTCTTATGTATTTTGTTCAATAATTTACACACAAAAAACAAGTGGAGACACTGCAGATGGGTCTTACACCCCAAAGCTCAGCCAATCAGGCATGCAGAAACATTCTCTCAGCGGCTGAGAATGTGCCCTTTTTGGGCGGATGAAATATTAACAGGGATTGGCTGGTGCAGTTCGCCAGTTTTTTATTGGCTGCACCCCTTTGACCAAACTGCAAAAGGCATTGGTAATTTCTTTAATGAACTGTTCTGAAGATTGTTGTTGCTGAAGCAAGAGAGCAGTCAGTGGTGTGAATTGTAGGACTGTGGTAAGTCGTCTTGTCACAAAGGGTGGCCCAGCCTGCATGTCTCCAGTCTAATAACGTTGCAGCGTCTGTGACGCGGGGGGCCCTGGCTGCGACGGTCGCCACACCCAGGGCTGTGGCGGAGTTACAGGGCGATCCAGAGGTGGAAAGGTACCCGGGAGTACCCTCTTCAGGACCACAAAGGATGCTGAGGCCTAATATCCCCAGGAAGTCTGTGCGGTGGACCCTGGGGTCTGACGGCGCCCCGCTATCCTACGGGCGGTTGGAAACCTGTACAACCGGGGGTCGCTTGAACGCTCCGCCCTTCGTAGGGGGGGAGGGCGTGAGCAAGAGGGTGGACCAATGGTTCACCGTAACTGGGAGGGGCTATCTCCTCACCACAACCGCTAAGCACCGATTGGCTAAGGCCACGATGCAAATTGGCCTATCAGGTGGTAGGCCGCGAGGGGCGGCTTGCCTTTGGATCGCCTGTAAGATAACCCACCTTGTTGGCAATTTTGTATGCTAATAAACCTGCAGCGATTTTTCTCCAACTAAAAAAGTTGTCTTGTCTGCTTATTTCTGCGACATGCATGTTGCTGCGAGAGGGCTGGTGAGTGGGCCGATATTGGCACTATGACGTTGCAGCGTCTGTGACGCAACCCGCTGCTGGGAGCCACCAAAGCTTTACCTTTCACACTGAGTGGGTCACCCCCTCCATCCATCTGGCCACATGTATGGGTGCACCTGTCCTGTTCAGCTGTCAACGCTTCACAGCACAGTTGTGGAGTGAGAGTTGCACATGGCTGGATGTAAACATGCCAGCTTTGAGCTACATTGTAGTTCTACACTGCTACACAATTGTACAGAAACTAAATCTTAATGACATTTCTTTTGCCAGATGATGGATATGGGAAACATCAGTTTATGGTCTACCTGCATATGTAATGGTATGGAACCATGGGCAATAACATCGTGGCCCTAGTCCCTCCGTCACTTCCCAGCCTCTTGCATTCGTTCCATAGTTCGTTCACAAATAAGCAATTTAATTGAGGCATCTTTCACAATAATAAAAAGTGGTATTGATAAAAAAATAAAATGATGTAGAACATAAACTAAAATAACGCTTGGCTCCTAATACAGCTACTTTTGTTTCATTCCTTGACCCTTCGGCAAGACAAGTTTAGCTCACAGATCCATATCATCAAGTGAATGTGATCTTATATAATGTAACTGGCGCTCATGTAAAACTCTACAGTACTTCTGGCTTCTGTTTGTGATATATATATGAAACAACCCCTGCTCCACATGGAATAGTGCATGCACACGAGTGCTGCTGGATTAAGCCTTTTTTTATTTCATTGGGCCTCCTCCGACTCAGCAAACAGGAGAGATGCGTTTCGGCGGACACTGCGGCCTTTCTCAATCTGGTGAGCGCCATTTTTATTTAACATTGACCCTGTCCCAATCATAGACATAGAAGAATTCTCTGTCACAGGTTATAAAGCATCAAATTGCATAAAATACACATAACAATACATTAACATGCAATTCTTTCAATGTGCCAAATGGAAATTGCTGTAGCTAAAAATAGATATTAAAACGCATAGTGCATTTAAATATATCCAATGAGTGCGTAATACATGAACAATCCAATAAACTAAATATACAATATATAACATTTACTTTTAAACAAGCAATGTACCCCCATCTCTTTTGTTATGTTGGGATACGTGCTATTATTGTGCCACATCCTGAAAAATAGCTCAGACCCCTTCAGGTAGCACTTTAAAATTAGAGCATGCTGCGTAAATACATGACAAATGGGGGACGTAATTAAACTCATCTGTTCCCTTAATTACATGAAAGCAACTCAGGGCGAAGCTCGTGAAGTCTCATTTGAAGTTTCCTGTGAAGACCTAATGCTCAATACCAAGATGAGCTCAAACAGACAAACGCAACTTACATTCCAGATTGTTAAAGCCTAAAATCATCAACGCATATCTAGAACTAAATGCACATGGTGTGTAAATTGAAACTATTTTGCCAAGCGTAAACCAGTATATTGAAACAAGCATGGACTACCAGTCCCATAATGTCCCATCAGCATAACATGGAAATTACTTGAAGGCACCGATAGTTCGTATGGCTTGCAAAATTACACCGAAGGCGTTGCTGGAAAGATTGTACTGACGCTCAGAAGAGTCCGATATCATGCAAGATAATGTCTTATTACTTACCAGTAATCTTCATTACCCCGATAGGGGTCCTCCCTGTCCCAGTCCTCTTCCCTCCCTCACTCCCGCTGAGTTTGTGTCGGAGTCTTGTTGATAACAGGCATGGCGGTAGGTGGGCGGGGCATATGTAGTATGGAAATACTGGCGTGTGATTGGCCGGGTGGAGGAAGGACTGCCTCACGTAGTAAGGACTGGGACGGGGTGAACCCATGAGGGGGTAATAACCCTTGATAGAAGCACAACTACACCTCTAAACTCTGGACACAGGCTCCGTGCGAGCTCTGCTTGAACTTAATTCACAAATTAGAGCCAGGCCCAAATAGGCATTCATGTCAGGGAGTCTCCTCTATTGAAGCAGCACAAAATATAAAATTAAACATGTGCGCAGGGTCGGGGCAGATCAATATACAAAAATGAATAAGCCAAACAGTCCTCACCGCTATATATAGATGTGTGTGTACAAAAAAAAACGTGATGTGTCTTTTTTTCAATTTCATGCGGATGCTTGTAAAATAGTTGCCAGTTACTTGTTGCATTCTCCGATAGGTTTGCTAACTTACTATATGTTGTCTGGAAACTACTTTCCATTCTTGGGCTTTTCTGTTGCAAGGTATTATCATTAGATATGAACATTCAATGGGTTAGGTGGAGGCAGCATTGGCTGATGTGCTGTATCCCTGAACCAGTGAGCTATACACTGTCAGCACCTTGGAGCAGTGAGAGTAAACAAAAAAATTAAAAACCTGGGGAGGACCCTAGGGACGGAACTTTGGGGGATGCAAAGCCTTTGCGACCTTATAAGCATTTAGCCATCACACACAACGGATAAAGTGGCTGAATGTGGTGCTACATACAGAGCTGCTGACTTTTAGACTGGGGACCTAGGTTTGAGCCTTGGAGTCGGCTCTCCTCCAGTGTAAGAATTAAAAAATAATTACAATTAAACAACATCTCACAACAAAAAAGGAAATTAAACAATCCCATCTTAGTAAACAAAAGCCCTTCATGAACGTGTAGAGGGTTGTGCGCCCTATCATGAGGAAGCATGCTTTGCAAAGGAATGGCCTACCAATGGCCTGCCCAGATGGAAAGAGGGCCCATTATTCGCTGTGCCAGGAGGAAGCGTGAGATGGCCAACAAAAACAATCCCTTCCTAAAATCGCCTCAGCAGAAACCAGTACACAAAGGAGGGACAATTGAGAGCAGTGGACCAATAGAAAGCCAGGATTTCCGAATGGTCAAAGAAAGATCCAATGGCAATCGGTAGGTGTGCCAAAAGCCCACAGAAGAGATACTACTGGTCTTGCAGACAGCGCAAGCACCGTCAGAGGCTCGACCTAAAAAAAAACTTAGAAAAAACATTCATTAGTAAATTCCATCATGGAATTTTGAAAGTTGCTTCGGTGGCAAAAAGGCGAGGCAAGAAATAAACACTTTCTGACCTGTGGTACTTGTTAACGATGCAGGATGTCAGTTGATAATTTCCTTTTTTTTTTTTTATTTCAAATCATTTTTATTGAAGTAGAAGAGAGCAAAAGAAACACAGTACAATAATTCTTCCGTTACAGAGATGACTGATACATTTAGCGATGTACAATTACACAAAAGCAAAGAATATGAAAATAAAGTAAGACATTGCTTGCTAAGTTGAGGTACAAGTACATATATAACGCTCAGTGCATGGATACAGAGGCAAGGGCCCTTAGGAGAACAAATAGAGCATTTCTCAAATACTACAGGGGGAACGTGACAGTACAACAGCGACTGCCTCAGGGAGGCTTATAGTGAAAATGTCCTATTGTTAGAAACTGGAAAATTGTCAAAATGCAAATCGCGTTAGTAAACTTGTTGTTTCGGAATATCGCCTAGTATTAAAGTGGTTGTCGTCTGCCACCTGCTGGCCACATGAGGGAGCCCAGCCAAATGCCAGTTTTATAACACGCTGCCCTTGAGATACATAGTAGCAGCTGTTGTTGAGTTTTTGTAATTGTATTAATGTATCTTGTTCCCGTTAACAAGCTAGGCTTGGGGACCTTTCATGAGAGCACTATGGCAGAAAACAAGTACACAATGATGGACCAGATCTCTGGGAACGAGTCATGAATTTAAATAAAATGAAATGGAGAAATCGTTTAGTGTGCAGTAAAAACGTATACTTGCCTTTCGGGGAAATATAATAGTGTGCATGCATGAACGGGGGATTTCTGCATTTTGACAAAGGGATCTGAGCACTATCACAGGAGTCTGCTTCTGTAAAACCTATCTACGAATTTGGTGTGATTTGGATTTAACTGGTGAAGGCACGAGGAAACGTGTGGAAGTGCGCGTGCGCGCCAGTGGTCCCCAGTAGGATGGTCAGTTTGTCAGTGCCTTTAGCATGTCGATCCACGATCGGACAGAGTGACTGAAAATGACTGGCTTGAATATTTTGTAAATATGCTGAGTGTGTGAATGGAGAGGATTTCTTTCTAATTCTAAGGTGAGACTTGGGCCAGGTGTAAAAGAGCCCTTTTGTTTGCAAGCTCGGCGATTCGTAAACACAGAGGGGCGTATTTACAAGGCCCTTGCGCCACTTTTGCGTCATTTTTAACATGGCAAAAGTGACGCAAAAGTGGCACAACGGGCTTGTAAATATGCCCCATAGGTTTTGCGATCAACAAAGAACATTCACATTGTGCAAAGCAACGACAGCAGCTGGAAAAGTATTGATGGCTCATAAAAGTACATTTTTTGTAACTGTTCAAATAGCAAACAGGAGGGGACGTGAAAGGAGGGGGTCCTCTTATTTGTCTTTCAAAAACATAAGTATCAATGTTTGTGACTCCTATCACGGCCGCAAACCTTTGATCAGTTTTGACCCATGTGAGGTGGTAACAGATTTGTAAAGTGGAAGGTGACCCTATGGGACTGCTTGCTCCCCGTGGAGTCTCTTTATTGTGTGCATGCTGCTCTTAAAAATATTTTGCACTTGGGAAAGCAAAAGTAGGGACAGAGGTCAGCTGTCCCTTGTAGGCCTTCACTCACCCCTTCATTCACAGGGGTCACACATTGCAGCCTGCCTAACTAATATTCATTTGAACCTCTTGGAAATGGACAATTTGCAATATTACCTTTTAGTACATAGTTTACCCTGCAAATTATATTCCCATTTTCAAAGAAGTGAAGGAAGTGACCTGATATGGGTCACCCGAGTCTCTCACGACCACCTCTTTTCCTTCCCAATAAATGAAGAGTGGAGAAGACAGTAGAGAAAACAAAACAAACAGATTTATTAGAAGTGCACTGCAGCGGAGTCCGGTCTGACCAGCCTCATAGGATAGCTGCAGAGGGATGACCCCCGTCTACACAGTAACACAAAATATACATTTCCAATATCTCTAAAGTCCCGCCCAAACTGGAATTTTCTGCCTCAGGCCATAGTGAACAAAGAAGGCAAACAAGGATGAGAGATGGCACAGAGCTGGATACATGCTATCTTGACCCCAAGGCCATTCGGCCAGTGTCTACCATTATAAGATGTGAGAATGAGTCTAACTAACAGCAAAGGTATGCAACGAAAGAGAGTACATTCATTAGTGTAGCGAAGCCTCAACCTTGAGAAGTACCAGCTGGAGGCACAGGAAGGCCTTTCTGCTGAGGCAAACATTATGAGACAGGAGCTCGATCTCAGTAAAAGAACAAGATGCCGCCAATAAAGATGTTGCCATGAATGCTAACTTAACACAGAATAGAGTTCAAGCATAGCAAAGGGGGCATTTCGATTCTGTGTATTACGGATATAACATTTCAAATCTAACAGAAGTAGGTGTGCAAATTGCTCATCCCTGGTTTGGAAATGGGAATAGTTGTTCGAGCCCTGGATTCTTTGCTAACTCTAAAGTTAGATGTCTGCAAAGCACTCAGGGGTCTACTTTCAGCCAGTTGGCTAGAAGTTAGTTATGGATTCAGTCATTGTCTTTCTTTCAACCTTGAACTTAAACAGCTACTGCCCATTTCCTTATTTTTGTGTGAGTTGTTCTAGGACCTAAAGACTTATTTTTTAGGTGTGCCCTGGAGGGAACTTTAGATGGTTAAAGTTCTCCAGGAGGCCTGTCAGGTCTGGGGTGGCAACTTTTGTTATCTCCCTGATGAGGGAGGCCTGTGGTTCACATCTACACTATATTTTGAATACGTGCTATTCTGTTTTTGTAACATTTAACCTGCAAAAGATCATTCTTCCTTGTTCCGGGGTCAGGGTTAGGAATACCTGCATGATACATTATTGGTTTTGCTCTTAAGTGTCTGCACATGGTTAGATGGGATAGATACATGTTGTTTCATCATAATAGTGAGGCCACTATTTCCTAATATTTATATTAGTGGTGCATGGCATTGCTGTTCTCACTGCATCTTTAAATACTAGTGAGTTCCCACCTAGCTCACTCTAAACCGAATAGCCTGGCAGAGACGGTTGCACCAAAACAAAATGCACAATTGAAGCCTACCATGCAACCAACCACTCCACTGGTCACAGGTAGATCCCCCCCCCCCCCCACGTAATGGACACGGAGAAAGAGAATTATCCAGGCACAAGCACTGGCGAGGGCAATATTATGAAGTTGTTGGGCATCATGAAAAGTGAAATGAATCAACATCTCATTTATCCTAACAGCACTGTGAACAGATAGTAACAGACAACTATGAAGTCAACAGAAATATGAAATACAGACAGAACTATCCCAAGACGTGCTATGGTCTGTTGCCTGAATTGATGGCTTTAGAACCTGAAGCCTTGAAGCCGAATCCACGGCTTTCCTCTTTCACTCAGTTGTAGTTTCTGGGAGCTCTTAGAAACAGTCCAGACACCGCCCTCACAGCTGCATACACGTCTGGGATCATTGTGATCTGCTGATGTGCACCTAATGTGCCGTCCAAGTTTGGGGCTGTTCTGTTCCATTTCTTTCCTCTCCCAGCATTCCAGGAGAGTTAGGAAGAAAAACTGATTGTAACCCTTGTATTTAATACATATCCACATATCATCTTACTTCCTGTGCTTTCTCCAAATACTCCTGATATGTTTAGTCTATACCCATGCCCTGTATGACAATCTCAATCTCATAGAAGGGAGACAGCGGCTTGAGGACATACAGGTGATTGACAGATGCGGAAAATTAGCTTTGGGGGCCGGAAATAGTCCAAATTGGAACTCTTGTAAGAGTGTAAATGTTAGTACTTGTTTTATTACTATCAATGGCAGGACTGGCAGGGGCAATGTGTGCACAAGCTGCAGTGGCCTCCTGACGAGAGCCCTGGTAGTTATTTTTTTGCAAATTAACCATTGCGCAAGGTGGCACAAGTCAATGCAAGGTTCAGTGAGATTCATTAAGCAACGCAAAGCCACCTTGGTGTCTGTGTGGCTTGGTATTTCTGGAGTAAAGTAAGGCAGCAAAAGTTGCTGCCTTGAGTTACCCTGCCTTGGGAAGGTGTTCCATGTGTATTTACACTTCTCCACCCATGGATTTTGACACATTTCCAGCTTTACTAGGACTAGCAAACCTGGGAATTTGTCAAAATGCTATGTCTTCCAAGGTGAGGTGTGGACAAATTGAAATATGTTTATTTCGCCTGACTTTTTCCCCTTTCTATGTGTGCTGCATCCTGCAGCGCACATCAAAAGAAGAATAAGGCTCAGAGGATTCTTTTTGTGCTGGAAGGTACGCCTTCCTGCACAAAACAATCCTGGCTGTAACGCAGGCACCCTTGCCCCATGGCGCAAGTGGGTCTGCATTGGTGCTACGATGCACTCAGTGTGCCAGCACAGGGAGAGAGCAGGCATGTGCTATGTCTTGGTAGGTATGGCACATTCCTGCCCTCTCCCTGTCATGCAACACAGCACAGATGGTTGTTTTGCTACTTTGCATGACTTGTTAGTAAACCTGCCCCTAAATCTACATAAATATAAATGAGGTTTCATTTGGTCAAGTGTTAGTGTTGGACTAGCATTTCGGACAGTCTGGCACTGCCAGATGATACGGATTGGAAGTCTGAAATGTGTGGGCCATTTGTTTAGGTTCTGTGGTCCATGACAGGACTGAAAAAAACAGCCTACACTTTAGCCATTTCATGCTGGCCCATTCGACAATACGAGACTGCCCAAAAGGCCAGTCCAATGCTGGTAAGTGTGTGGTGATGCATTTCTATCCCAATAATCCAAATGTGAAGTAGTGTGGCTCACTGGTTAGAGGCGGCAGACCCGAGAGCAGAGGACGGCCCGGGACCAGGGTTCGATTCCCGGCGCGGCAGGTTTCTGGACCAGGGTCATCGGACTCGATAATTCTCTCGCCTCGGTGCCCACTCTGATCAGCGATCACACTCGGCAACTCTGGGCATTAGCTTGCCTCATCTTCACTAACGGCCCCACCAGACCGCCGGGGATGCCTGGTCTCACCCTGGAGATACCCATTAAGGGACCATCTCTCAGGAAAGCCAGGAAGGGTTTCGCAGTGGTCGAAGCGCCTTGGGACCCTCCGGGTAAGTAGTGCGCTATATAAATGCCTATACATACATACATACAAATGTCAAGTAGAAACTATATTGGTGATCCAAGTCAATAAAAGGATCTTGAGTTAGTCAAAAACAGTGCACTGGACCTGTGTGCATTCTTCTACAGCACCGCATCAGACTCCTGACTGTGATGGAAACATTTGGAAAGTTACAGCGCAGGCTACCAAAAGACTTTGTGATACCCAGGAGCGGCTCGTGCAGGTAAGAGTGGTGAGGCGGGGGGTGACTCGACAGACGAAGACGAGGAAAAATTAAACAAATAATGACGAAAACGAGGACAACTTTAACAAATATTGAATTTTTCCTGGTCGTCGTCAGTCTGTTGAGTCCCCCCCACCCCACCGCTCTTACCTTCACAAGCCGCTCCTGGTGATACCATCCGAATTGCAGACTATGTGCTGTCCAAGTGTCAATTAACAATAGAAACATAATGTCAGGTTGCAGCTGCCAAAGTAGAACATGCTTTATTCTGCAATACAGTGTGGTAAGGGAAGTTTTGCTAGTTAGTACTTGTTAATTTTCTTGTATATTGCTCCTGTTTTGCCACAATTGTCTACTCTATGTTTGTTGCAACTTTTCTGTAAAGCGCGCTGATACCCTTTAAGGTCATGTTCACCCTATACAAAACTTTTTAAATAAATAAATACATATTGTAAAAGCCCTACTAATGTTCCATTTATATGTTCAGATGTTTTTCTTAAAATTATGCAGACACCAACAATAGTTCCGTTCACTCTGGCGGTGACAGGACCACCTTGTTTTTATGTTCACGACATTCTATGGTTCTCCGTGGGTATTACCTGGTCAATTACTGAAAACCATAGGTCTACTCTGTTGTTGTGTTGTTCACAGTACAGTAAAAAGCACAGAGTTTATTTAGGGTCTGATTAAATATTTGGCAGGTGGTTGCCATCTGCCAGGGTGGCAGAGGACTTTATGTCAGCCCCCCTGCCATATTTTTACCTTGGTTTCTTCCGAGTAACGGCAGTTCCTCTAAAGGCATTGCAAATTTGGTGTAATGCCTCTATCTTTCAGGTTTGATAAATGCAATTAAACGCATCGCTATAATCTTTCTGATGTACTAATATTTACATTTTGAATAGGCTACATGACATGCGTTGGGTGATTTACATTTTATTGTACTTGGCACTTACTCACTCCACTTGTAGCACTCATGGCTTCCCAGAAAATAAATATGCACATGTACCATTTGGGTTAGTGGATTTCAATGGGCAGATTTGTATCGGAGCTATGGCGCCTACTGTACAAACCACTGCACAGTGTATGGCTATGAAAGTTGGGATACGACGATTACTTTTCATACATATTTCACAGTGTGTCCGGTTGCAGCTGCTTACGAACAAAGCAGACATATTGCCTACGTAACGTTTGTTCTTGTGCCTGAGTGTCTAGCATATATTGCTGTATATTACCTCTTATTGTACTTTGTTTTCTCTTGGAACCTGCACACTTGTCACTCTTTCCTCCTGTATTGCACTGTTTGCTACCTCATGTATTTTGTTTGCTCACAATTGTCACTTTTACCTCATGTAACTTATCGTCGGCTTTTGTAATTTGTTCACTTGTAATTTTCTGTTCCTATTGTGAAGCGCTCTGACGCCTTCGGGTAAAGTCTGCGCTATATAAAAAAGCATGAATAAATAAATAAATAAAATTACTATGACCCAAATACAGCACTAAACAAATAGGCCGATTAGGCAAAGTTGGTTTCCAGGCCACTATAACCCATATTTTGTATGTGATTACCATGAAAAAACGAAATTAAACTGTTTGCATTTAAAATATTCCACTTTGTGAGAAACAGGAGGGCAACTACAGCCAAATTTCGGGGGGGGGGGGGGCTCAAAAATATTTTGGGGGGGGGCTAATTCTTCCAACCAACCATAGACAGAATGACTGAAAGAAGGGGTGAAAACACAACAAAAGCCTAATTTACAAGTAAATGGTCTTTTAAAGACCTGTTAAGTACTCGGGTGCGGTTGCAATTAGATGGTCACCAGCCCGCAAAGCTGTGTCAGCCCGGGCTGACACACACGACGTGGGGGCTGAAGCCCCGTGAGCCCAATGGGTGTGGCGCGCCTGGTGAGAACGCGCTACTCTTCAGCAACCTGCCAGCGAGTAAGCTAGTAAAGACAGGACTAAAATATTAATGCAGTCATTTAAAGAGGATTTCAGTGCCTCTTCGAATACTTCAGATTTGTGGAATTACAGTGAATTTCATTGGTGTGTCACCATATTTAATAGATAAATAAGTTCTTTAAAATCTGCTGAACTAAACCAGCTTTTCTGGTTTCAGCATATTACAACACCATTACACGATGGGTTGTGCTTTGTTACTCTGCATGCTCATTGGTTTAGACACAGGTTCTCAAAAGGTTGCTTCCGTCGTACACTCTGATTCCTGTTAGTGTGAGTAGAATGTGTAAGTGAACTACAAATATTGAAAAAAGCGCCCTTAATGTATGCACATCGCAGGGGTCCCTAAGAGAAGCAGTGAGGCTCGCAAAGCAGGCGTTATTCATTAGGTCAAGCCTTTAGCGGCGGCGCGCATGTCCTGCTCGCTTTGCCAACATTTCTAATCGGGGGATAGATTCAAGTAAGGACCCTAGAGGCTGGAATCTGTAACCTTAAAAATCAAGAAATAATACCTCTGGGACCATGAATTCACAATTTACTTAGTGGCATGGGTCTAACTATTTTACGCACAACGGTTTCAGTAAATGATAACTATAACTTTAAGAATTTTGACATATAAGGTAGATATACAACACCACATTTTCTTGTCTTTACGGCAATAAACAGCACAACAAGACTGGTTCTTTTCAAATATTCGTTTCCTCTTTTTTCAAAAGTGTTTACCTTCAGTTTTTAAAGAACTAAATTTGGTTCTTTTTATGCTATATTTATACATACACTTTTCATGCATAAACTTACATTTAACCATTTTTCTGTAAACCATGAGCAATATTCAAAACCAGCAAAAAAATGTTTTTTTTTAAACATAAAGTAATTCAAAAGAATATGTCATATTTGTAGTAATCCTATTCTTTTTTCATATCTCTGCCGGGTTTATAAAATTAGTATTATCCTCTGAGCGGTCCAATAGTAAAAACTAAGCTCAGAGTGTCATTCAAACAGCGTTCAGAGTTTAGACCATCTTATTTTTGCTAAACTTGCTGGGTCCTTTTTATTGTCCCAATTTTGTACTGATACTCTGAATCATGTGAAAAAAAGGAAGTGATGTGTTGGTGCCGACACGTTTCGACCTTCGTGCTGGGGACCAGAAGGATTTCTAGGAAGGTCTTCCTCAGGGTTGGGGCTGTGAGTGTAGGATTTTAGTGAGCTGAAATTCGTAAAAGGAATAAAAGGAAATTAAGTGTGTGTTATGTGCTTTAAAATTTTAAAAAGTATTGAATGTGATCTCAAAAGAGTCCTTTTTGTCGTACCTAATGTGCACGGGATATTAGGGGTCTTGTTCCTTCTTCCTTTCTTTGAGGACACTGAAGTATTACATTTTCTTTTTCATATTTTCCTTTCGCCTGGGGATTTAATTGACCAGTATTAGACATCTTTACACTGAAACCTGTGTGCATCTGGTTGTATTTTTAACTGATCTGTACAAAGCCTAACCCTTCTCCATGCTTTATACAGTCTTTGTCACAATTGCATCCTGCATTTCGATGCCGTGTTTTTAAACGCATGCTTTGCTCAATTGTAGGCCCCCCTTAAAGTCCATATTGTTATCAAAGTGTTTGTGAACACACTGTTTATTTTTATAAAACATATCCTGTTGTGTGTTAGTTCTTTTCATGCTCCCAGAAACGTTAGTGGTGACTCGTGGATTTCCTTGTTGACTTTCACGAGTGCTCATTACTGTGCTGTTGGTTGTGCCGTTAACGGTAGAGTGACCTGTATTTAAACATTCGTTCTGTCAGCATACCCCGGGTGCCTTAATTCTCAGTGCCCCCATCGGATTACCTTTTCTTTTTTTTTTTGGGCTGGTTAACGGAGCGGTTCGTGATCCGACTTGTCAAACTCTGCTCCGGTACTTCTTCTCCGCGGTTCGCTAGTTCAGGGTGCCTCCCGTGAGTGTTGTCAGTTTCGATGTTAGAGGGTGTAAAAGACTGATTGTCTTATTTAATCTAGGAAACAAGGTTGTCTTCAAAGAAGCTTTATTCCAAAGGTTTACCAATCACAGGAGGAGCGTCTCATCAGCCAGGAGTCCGACTAGCAACTGAAGATACACAATGGACCCCTGGCTTCTGAAGGCTCCATACATTTAAATGAATACATGAATACATTCCCTGCACGCGCCAACGCATGCGATACTAAAAGCACGAGATGATAACATTTACACCAGTACATTCCACTACATCACCTTCCCCCTTATGCAAAGACAGAATTATAGAACCATCTGAATCCTCTCAATGGGTCGCCCCCATCGTCGTAGCACGTAAAAAAAATAATGAAATCAGGCTATGTGCGGACCTCAGGGGTCTCAATAAAAATATTAAGGTTGACAGTCACCCCCTTCCAAAGATTCAGGAGCTGTTGACGAATCTAGGTGGGGCCAAATGGTTTTCACTTTTGGATCTAAAATCCGCTTACCATCAGATCCCTTTGTCAAGGGATTCGCAGGAACTGACTACCTTTGTTACCCCATTCGGTGCTTTTAAGTGTTTGAGGCTGCCATTTGGGTTGGCATCGGCAGCCAGTGTTTTTCAGAGATTGATGGACTCCTTGTTTGGGGATCTGGTGGGGGTTCAAGCGTATTTGGACGATATTTTGATTTTCGCAAAGACAATGGATGAACATAACATTTTGTTGAGAAAAGTGTTGTCCATTCTGGAGGGAAGAGGGATGACTGTCAGAGAGGACAAATGCAAGTTTGGGGTGTCTGAGTTGGAATATTTGGGCCATACGATTTCTGAGTCCGGCATTAAGCCAAAGTTTTCTGTTGTCAGAGCTCTTATGGAAGCCAAACCTCCGGGTGATAAAGATGCTCTACGTTCTTTCTTGGGGCTGGCCGAATATTATGCCAGATTTGTGGAAAATTATGCACAGGTGGTGGAGCCCCTCCGACTGCTTCTTAAAAAAGGTCAGAGATTCATTTGGACCAAGGATTTGGATGAGTCTTTTGTTAGAGTCAAAGAGTTAATTGTTTCAGCACGCTCCCTTCAGGCATTCAGGGATGATTCTCCTTGTATTATCGCAGTGGATGCTAGTATGAAAGGCTTAGGGGCAGTGTTATGTCAACAGGTGGAAGGAAATGAGCACACTGTAGCTTTCGCTTCAAGGTCTTTAAAAGAATTTGAGAAACACTATAGCACGATTGAGAGAGAGGCGTTGGCCTGTGTGTGGGCTGCTCAGAAATTTAAGATGTACATCTGGGGTCGTAAATTTGTTATGTTATCGGATCATAAACCCCTTTCTTTTATTTTTAGCAAGGTGTCTGGCTCCAACAGTCTTTCTCCTAGGTTGACCAGGCTGGTCTCTAAACTTCAGGAGTTTAACTTTGAATGAAGGCATATTGCTGGGGGTAAAAATTTCAGAGCTGATTGTTTATCCAGGATGTTAATGGATAAAGATGATGACGATGATATGGTGGAAGAGGATGTGGAATGTGTGTCAGAAACAAAATCCCATCCTCGTCGCCAATATGTAAAAGACCGATTGTCTTATTTAATCCAGGAAACAAGGTTGTCTTCAAAGAAGCTTTATTCCAAAGGTTTACCAATCACAGGAGGAGCGTATCATCAGCCAGGAGTCCGACTAGCAACTGAAGATACACAACGGACCCCTGGCTTCTGAAGGCTCCATACATTTAAATGAATACATGAATACATTCTCTGCACTCGCCAACGCATGCGATACTAAAAGCACGAGATGATAACATTTACACCAGTACATTCCACTACAAAGGGTTGATTGGCTGCGTTGTGGAATTGACGTCTTACGTCAGTCTCGAGCGGCTGCCTGTCTTCCTGTTATTTTGGTTACCATGTCAACCAACTATATTCAGTGTTCCTTGCGACTTTGTTACAGAGAACTTTGGACTTCTGATGATGTTTCTTTTATTATATAGATTTTCCAGCAGGAACATATTTTGTGGCGCTCGAAGTAGGAAAATGCTTTTGGGCTTTCATGATTATGAGATTTCCAATGGTAGTGGATTTTGCTCGTTCCTCAATTTTACCTTGTTACCTAGACCTCGTGTTGTAGGTGCAGTATTTTAACATTATACATCTTGCATGAAGCCCCTCGATATGGTTGAGGTGGTTAATGAAACAAGCAGTCTTTTTCCATTTGGTTTCCGTTATTGCTGATGTATATTTTGACAGTGTGAGGGAGGCAGATGTTTATACTTCCGCTTGTTTGTATATGCGAGGCATGCAGTTATATAGTATGGAGTGGAAGCTCTGTGGAAGCGCCGCACACTCTCAGCCCATGTTTTTAATTGGCTGGTGTCATTGTGTTTTGTAAATGCTGCCCTCTGATTGACTATGAGGCTTGTTAGTCCACCCTTATTATGGCCATGTCCTCATCAGTACCCTCCCATGGCTGCTGGCCCCTTTACTTCGAGTGTTACACAGTACCTACGTGTTATTTAGATGGTGAGCACTACTTTGTCCAAGCCATCGTGCCTCCTCCTCCACCCTCCCACGCCTACGCCCCCCACTCCTGTGCTTCCCCCTTCCATTGTCTGTGTGCAATGCAATAGGTCTCGCGTAAATGCGACTCCTATTGCATTGCAAAAGCTTGTTTTTTATTCATTCATGCGTGACACACTTTTGACAGACTGTGCAGTCATCGGTCTCAGCGTGCACAACATGTCGCTGCATGACTATGCCTCACAATAAAGGGTGTTTAGACTGACATGGCCAGCTTGAATACAGTATTTGGCTACAGAAATTATCATGAAGTCTAGAACAAGTGACATGCAGACAGAAACAGTAAAGGTTCGGGGTGTCTTCGCGTCTGTATGTATTTAAAGTTTTTTAAAAAGAAACAATAAGGTAGACATAACTCGCCACTACATCTGCTCTCAGTTGGTGACTTTGTACTATGTGCTGAATCCTGATTCCAAAGAAGGTATGTCTAGATTCTGGCCAGTGTGGGCTGTATTGAACTCGCCATCATCGCCTCATCCTTGAACTAGAAATAATGTCCAGTGCAGATCAGGGTACCCCATTTGTGGCTTATGAATACTTCCAATAACCTCAGACATTGTAAATCGAGAACTCCAGTTTACACACCACTGGCGAGGCAACATTTGTTTAAAATGAAAAGCAACTAAGCCATTCAGTGAAATTTGCTTGCATTAACCCTTTCGCTGCGCCCATCGGGCAATGGCCATCGCAAGCACTACCTCCGTAGTGCTGCGCACACCCGTTGGCCGACGCGGCCCCGCCCACTCAATCAGACCGCTGCACCGCAGCGGAATTGCCACCGCGGTTAAGCGGTTAATAAAAACATGCCAGAATTATTAGTGGACCTGCTTATGCTCCCCCATGCTCCTGGCAAGCCTCCCAGACACAAGTTGCTGTGCTAGCTTCAGCAGCTACCCCTGGCCGTGCTCCTCACAATAACTGGAGTACAAAGACATTACCACTCTGCTCGTGTTTATCTAGCTTTCTAGAAAACTCCAACAAGAGTGTGTATGAAAAAAGAATATGCTGTAAGACAAAACTTGGCCTATGATGGTGACACTGATCCCAAATGCAGGGTCGGCACCGGCCATGGGCAGTGTGGGCAGCTGCCCTGGGCTTCGCACTCAGCCCAGCAGCATTGGGCACTGTACCAGTTCAGCACACCACCAGCCCTCTTCTTCTCCTGCTTATTCATATGAAACAAAGGTGTCTATTTGCAATTGGGCTCATGATAGGGAGGGGGCCCTCCCTGGGCTTCTTAGAGATGGTGTTCCAGTTGCAAGGAAAAACATTTTGTAGGTTAGTCCCGCAATTAGGCCTCCTGCCCGGCTGCCCATTCAGAGACACTGCGGGACACCCATTGTCAGCACTTTAGCACCCAACAGGTTTAACTCTTAGCCCTGAGCAATTCTCACACCTTCAGCCCAAAATGGGCTGTAAAAGAGGTGCTTGTAGATGGCTGAGAGGAGGAGCTGTGGCCCAGGAGAAGTCCAAACAAAGCAGCTTCTGGAGCCCTGAATATGGCACATATGCAAATTAGAGGGGCCTCACACATTCCCTTTTGGCCCAGGGCCCCAGAAATCCAAGAATGGCTACCCTTGCAAGCTGCAGGTGTTCAGGAAACATAAACTCAAAGCGTTCACTCTCCCACTTCCTGGTACCTGTGCTGGAGAAGCGCAATTAACACATGGGGTGCACCCAAAAGCTACTTTCGCTGTCCAGAATTGAAGTGACAATCGCGACTACCTGTCCTGGGGCAGGTGAGAGCAGTAAACACCTGCCACCTGCTGGCAGAGATGTCCTGGGCCACCTGCTGGTAGAGATGTCCTGGGTCACCTGCTGGCAGAGATGTCTTGGTTCAGGGGACAGCAGCAAACACCCCAGATACCTGCTGGCAGAGACCTCCTCCCACAATCCCATGGTGTATATGGATTGAACTGTGGCAGAGTATCGTGGGTTCAGTGAGTGCTTTCAAGGGCCTTTGCCTGGTCTGGCAAACAAGAGGACAGTGGGAATCTAGAGGCGGCTGGTGCCAGCTACACCCCAGGCTCAGGGGCGGCCTTAGGCATATGCAAGCTGTGCACCTGCACAGGGCCACCAAACCCCCAGGGGCCACCACGCCAGGCCTGAGGCACTTATAAATGGTGCACGGGCTGCGTCCTCTGGTCCATTTTGGTCACAAGGATGTATTTAACGATAAGAATGCTAAATGCTGGGTCATGCTCCTTGCGTAGTTCTGCATAATCTCACATCATTTTGATATAATTTTGCATAATTATGCCACAGCAAACTATGTGAGTTATAAGACCATACAGTAGCAATCCCAACTGGCTGAACTTCGAATCATTGCTCTACCAGTACGGGGGCAAGAATGTTTTTAGCCAAACCATGGGGCTCATTAATGGGAAAGTCACGCAAGGGTAAAATTGCACCGTATTTAAGGCAAGATGATGCATTCCTGTTCATTCCTTTCCGCTGGCATCCTTTTGCCTACTTAGCATAAACGCAAGCATCCTTGCCATGGTGCAAGGGCGCCTGCGTTGCATGCAGGATTGTTTTTGTGCAGGAAAGGACACATTCCTGCGCAAAAACAATCCTGGGATTCATAGTCCTCTTTCTATGCATGCTGCAGAATGCAGCATACCTAGAAAGAGGAAGAAACAAAGATAGAGATATTTCTCCTCGTTACGCCTCCTCTGGGAAGGTGTTATATTTTGACACATCCCCAGGTTTACAAGTTCTTGCAAATCTGGGGATGTGTAAAAAGTCCATGAGAGCTGTGTGGAAACACCAACGAAACGCTAATGGAAAACCTTCCCAGTGCAGAGTAAGGCAGCACCGCGATTTTTGTTGCATTGCATCACTCCAGCTTTTTTGAGCCATTCAGAGCCACGCAAAGTGGCTTTGCATGGCTTCAAAAATATGTCTTAAGATTTGTGTCACCCTTGCACCATATTAGCTTGTGCCAGAGCGAGGCAAACAGCCTCCCATACATAGGCCCCCCAGTGTCAAGTTGCAGGGGCTAAACCCTGCTTGTTCTGTTACTGATGCAGCAAAAGACTACCGCACCAAAGATGGAGATCTTCCTACATCTATACATGTAGGTCGACATTTACCCAGTGGACACTTGGAAAACGATGATGGAGTCAACCCAGATCTGTGACTGGGGGTGAGTGTCTGAAAAGTTTCAGCGCTCCGCCCATCATCTCCTTGTGTTCACTTGGAAAATATCCATGATAAATTAATCTTTGTCTATTGTCCCTTCGATTCATCACTGGTTTATTTTAGATTTAGCCTCAGCGCAGAGACACCTACGGGTAATTTGTAGCGCTTTAAAAATTGCAAAAAATAAAATAAATAAAAAATAAATTGAATGATGTTAGCACCTAAGTCACAAATAACAAAAAAGAGTGCCAGTACTGAAAAGCTTAACTTAGAGGTGAGAGTAATCCTCCACAAACAGAAAATCAAATTCTAGAAAGGGAATGCTTCTTAATCGCAATTTTATTATATAAGAAAATTCAACAATGTTTTATAAAAGTCATTTTTACATTTGAGGGAAATTTTTTTTTAGGAAAAATCAAAACTGAGAACGGACACATACAAGTACAATCACCTGGGACTGACCACCATTCAAAACTGCAATCATATCACATTCGCCACACATTCAACACATACAGACTTAGCGCAAAGATACCATATATACATTATCTACAAGGGAAAAATATATGTACAACTGGAGCTGCCTTAATTAAACAAAACCATTCACAATTGATTAGAAAATAGTACAATACCAGAGAATTTTCCAATTTCAAACAGTCTTTGCAAAATGAATGAAAATAGGTAATGTACAACAAATGGCAAAGAGTCTATACAGGGACGTGGCTCTTAAATCAAAATGGCAGACCAGTGAAGAGATGGGCCTACGCGTTTCGAATCCCCTTTAGTTCTTTGGAGATTCTCATCAGGGCCTCAGGCTGCTGAACAGAAGAAAGGAAAAACATATTTCTTTTTTAGAAAAGCAACAAAGAAGTGGCAAAATGAAACAACAGGTTAACACATTTGTAATTAGCTGGTGTAGACGCTTCAGGAAGATTATCTCCTATCATAATCTCTAAACTCAGTGACATCCCAGCCAGGACAACCTATTCGGTGGACCAGAAAGAAGGAATTGCAAAGGAATGGAGTCTTGGACTCAGTGTATAAACTACATCAGTGGACTGCTGGAGATGTGGACTCTAAGCTGCAGCCATACTAGTTGGCTAGAAAAACAGATGGCCAGTTCAAAAAAGAACTTACCACTAACGTTGCTGCAATGGGAGCTCCGTGGTAATCCGGGCCGGGAGAATGTGGTGAAAAAAGGAGGGATAAATCTGTGAACAGATGGCGGTACTCCCATTAGTCAAAAACGGAAATTAGACATTGACAGTATAAACTAGGGTTTTACGCCCTATTGGGTTCTCTTACCACTCCAAGAAGAGGAATGTGTCCGAGCGGAAGAAGAACTGGATGGATTACGTCAATAATGGAGCAAGCACGGGGGCCGGAGGCTTTCCAGCGTCGTGTATTGTATATGTAATGCAGGCTCAAGGTCCTGTTATAACAAGAGACACGGAGGTTAGATGACGAAAATGCGGAGGGATTTTTGTAAAAGATGACTGAAAGGGAAAGTGGGTGGCATCACCTGTCTGACGTGGAGTAGGAACCTGTCTCAATCAGGCATCTTCAGTGATAGTGGCAGAGTCAGCACAAGTCGGTGCAAGTCGCGTGCGCTGTGTGAACAAAAGCACACAGCAAAAACAATTAAGGAGGGGAACGAATGGCGGCATGATTAATTAGCTGAAATCAGCTTTGTCAACGAAATTACGGGGCCCGTGGGGCATGTACCAGTCTCTTACCTTATAAAGGGTTTTCTCCAGGCACTCCAGACGATCGGCGTCCCCGCGTGCACTAATCCCTCGCGCATGCGTGTTGCCTACCGCGCTGGATTAGCATTTTATAGGAATTCCTTACTGTGTCATATGGGGAAGGGCGAATGAGAGGATCTCTACGTGCAAGTGGCGCAGTAGCGCCTCAGATCAGCGGAGTCTGCAGCATTTCTCCAGTGTGATGCAGGCATGTGTGGGTTGTTTTTAAAAAAAGGGGGGGGGTGTATAAACTGGGACCCCTAGGTGATGCAGGCATATAGGGTTTTTTTTATATATAAGCCGGGACGTGTTGGTTGCGCAGCAGAGCCCCAAATCAGCAGAGACTGCAGCATTTCTCCGGTGTGGTGTAGGCATGTAGGGGTTATTTTTTAAAAGAATATATAAACTAAGACCCCTAGGTGAAGCAGGCATATAGGGGTTTTATTATATATATAAACTGGGACCCCTGTGATGGAACGGGAACTAGAACTGATGACAACGCTACAGAAGTTTACAGTTTGTAAATTTCTGAGAGTTCATTCAAACCTGTTACTGCCGTGTCAAATTTGACAATTAGCATAGCTTCCCTTTTAGACAAGAGGAGGCTCATAACGCCTCCCCGGGGGTTCTTTTCTATCCTGGATATAACTGTCCACTTGAAATCATTGAGTCCATGTTGCATTCTGTTCCAGTGATTAACTAGCGGGGCATTTTCGACATTTCTCTTCAGTCTCGATTTATGTTGTGTTATGCGTTGTCGCACTTCTTGCTCCGTCTTACCAATGTAAAGGCAACCGCATGGGCATTTGATGCCATAGACTACAAATTTTGATTTGCAGTTACTAAATACCTCATGCTTCCACGATATGCCCCTATGTTGGAAAACATCGCCCTGTATGGTAGTGTCACAGCAGAGGCAAGTCCCGCATTTATGATGACCTAGCACCGGTGCCAGACCCATCATTTGGCGAAGAGATGGTCGGTTTTGAGTTGGCAAGGCGGCTCTTACCACATGGTTTGCAACACTGTTCTCACGTTTGAATGCAAACAATGGGGGATCTTTCAGGCTTTCATCTAGGTTTTGTACCAGATGCCAGTTTTGACCAATGATACGCTTCAGCTGATTGGCATTCGGGCAGAAGGTGGTCACGCAGACCTGGCGTTTTTGTTCGGATTTCTTTTTTCGCTCCAGCAATGTTTCGCGGGGGGTCCACCTCGCTCGTTTCATACAGTTCTTAACCAAATATTTGGGGTACCCCCTGTCACATAGTTTGGAAACGAGTTTTTCAGCATGGTGCGAGAAATCCTTGTCAAATGTGCAGTTTCTGCTTCACCTAGGGGTCTTAGTTTATATATTCTTTTAAAAAATAACCCCTACATGCCTACACCACACCGGAGAAATTCTGCAGTCTCTGCTGATTTGGGGCGCTGCTGCGCAACCAACACGTCCCGGCTTATATATAAAAAAAACCCTATATGCCTGCATCACCTAGGGGTCCCAGTTCATACACCCCCCCCCTTTTTTTTAAAAAAACCCCACATGCCTGCATCACACTGGAGAAATGCTGCAGACTCCGCTGATCTGAGGCGCTACTGCGCCACTTGCACGTAGAGATCCTCTCATTCGCCCTTCCCCATATGACACAGTAAGGAATTCCTATAAAATGCTAATCCAGCGCGGTAGGCAACACGCATGCGCGAGGGATTAGTGCACGCGGGGACGCCGATCGTCTGGAGTGCCTGTAGAAAACCCTTTATTAGGTAAGAGACTGGTACATGCCCCACGGGCCCCGTAATTTCGTTGACAAAGCTGATTTCAGCTAATTAATCATGCCGCCATTCGTTCCCCTCCTTAATTGTTTTTGCTGTGTGCTTTTGTTCACACAGCGCACGTGACTTGCACCGACTTGTGCTGACTCTGCCACTATCACTGAAGATGCCTGATTGAGACAGGTTCCTACTCCACGTCAGACAGGTGATGCCACCCACTTTCCCTTTCAGTCATCTTTTACAAAAATCCCTCCGCATTTTCGTCCTCTAACCTCCGTGTCTCTTGTTATAACAGGACCTTGAGCCTGCATTACATATATAATACACGACGCTGGAAAGCCTCCGGCCCCCGTGCTTGCTCCATTATTGACGTAATCCATCCAGTTCTTCTTCCGCTCGGACACATTCCTCTTCTTGGAGTGGTAAGAGAACCCAATAGGGCGTAAAACCCTAGTTTATACTGTCAATGTCTAATTTCCGTTTTTGACTAATGGGAGTACCGCCATCTGTTCACAGATTTATCCCTCCTTTTTTCACCACATTCTCCCGGCCCGGATTACCACGGAGCTCCCATTGCAGCAACGTTAGTGGTAAGTTCTTTTTTGAACAGGCCATCTGTTTTTCTAGCCAACTAGTATGGCTGCAGCTTAGAGTCCACATCTCCAGCAGTCCACTGATGTAGTTTATACACTGAGTCCAAGACTCCATTCCTTTGCAATTCCTTCTTTCTGGTCCACCGAATAGGTTGTCCTGGCTGGGATGTCACTGAGTTTAGAGATTATGATAGGAGATAATCTTCCTGAAGCGTCTACACCAGCTAATTACAAATGTGTTAACCTGTTGTTTCATTTTGCCACTTCTTTGTTGCTTTTCTAAAAAAGAAATATGTTTTTCCTTTCTTCTGTTCAGCTGCCTGAGGCCCTGATGAGAATCTCCAAAGAACTAAAGGGGATTCGAAACGCGTAGGCCCATCTCTTCACTGGTCTGCCATTTTGATTTAAGAGCCACGTCCCTGTATAGACTCTTTGCCATTTGTTGTACATTACCTATTTTCATTCATTTTGCAAAGACTGTTTGAAATTGGAAAATTCTCTGGTATTGTACTATTTTCTAATCAATTGTGAATGGTTTTGTTTAATTAAGGCAGCTCCAGTTGTACATATATTTTTCCCTTGTAGATAATGTATACATGGTATCTTTGCGCTAAGTCTGTATGCGTTGAATGTGTGGCGAATGTGATATGATTGCAGTTTTGAATGGTGGTCCGTCCCAGGTGATTGTACTTGTATGTGTCCGTTCTCAGTTTTGACTTTTTCCTAAAAAATTTTTTCCCTCAAATGTAAAAATGACTTTTATAAAACATTGTTGAATTTTCTTATATAATAAAATTGCGATTAAGAAGCATTCCCTTTCTAGAATTTGATTTTCTGTTTGTGGAGGATTACTCTCACCTCTAAGTTAAGCTTATCAGTACTGGCACTCTTTTTTGTTATTTATGATATAGGCTCAGCCTTGCTGATTAGAGCCAACCCTATTCTGTTCTTACGAGCACCTAAGTCACAGCATGGTGCATTATTGGCCATAAATACTTATTGATAACCACCATAGACGGTTCTCCTTTCCTGTCTTTTCATTTCGGGTGAGTGAACCAATGGGTGATACTGTGGTCCTCTTACCCTGACAATTTGCCACAATTTTTTTTTGGTAATGAAACATGTTGGCCATTCGGATGTACGTTGTTACAACGCATGCTTTTACCATGCATGCCTTTACAACGCAGGTTTTTCAACGCAAGTCGTTACAACGACTTGCGTTGGGGGGTGCTGGATAGTGAATAGTTTAATATACTATTCCAACTCCAGTCCCCGTGGACAGTAGGGGTGGTGTTGGATAGTAAATTAAACTATTACCTATCCTAGAGCGCCCCCCAGCGCAATTCGTTGTAATGACTTGCGTTGAAAAACCTGCGTTGTAAAGGTACTGCGTGGTAAAGGTTGCGTCGTAGAGGATGTTTCCCTGGCCATCCGTAACATAACTGGTCTGGGCATGCACCTCCACTTATAATCATGCTCCCAGGATCTGTATAAATAATTAAGTCCCTTGGTGACATTTTAGCCTGGTGGCCATGAGACCTGTAGTAGTGAGTGGATAGTAGCACTCAGGGGTCTCCAAACCGGTCCTGGAGGGCCGGATCCATGCCAGATTTTTTGGATATCCCCATTGAGATACATGTAGTAATTTTAAAAATCTGGCATGGATCCGGCCCTCCAGGACCAGTTTGGAGACCACAGATTATCCAACACACTGAGCTGTAGGGATAGGAGCAGAAACACACACTGTGTTTCTACCTCTTGACGTGTCTAAAGACATCCCTGAACACGAAGGAGAATGCCAATGATGAGATGCTCAGCCAGTCAGGACTGCTATCAAAAAGGCAGAAGGTGGGTACCAGGGCACGAGTCCTAAAAAGAGAAGTGGGGGGACGCTGTCACCGGAAGTGACGTCACAACAGGAAGTGACGTCACAGAAGGTGCGCTCCGATCTCGTCCCAGTGGCCTGAGAGTGAAGTCCAGTGTCCCCCTGGTAAAATAAGTGGGGGGACGCAGTCCACCATGCTTGGAGCCATTTGGTCACCCAGCTCATTTGCACACTGCCCTCTCTGCACTTCAGATGAGACACTGCTGCTGCTAGGGGAGGGGGGGGGATGTCTGGGGGTCGGTGGTTCCCTCAGCTGAAACATCATGGGCGCTCGGAACCGAGGACCCAGGGCTGTACATAAGTTGGTACCTATGTCTAAAGAGCTGCTTCAGTGCGCTTTGTCCGGCTGCCTCGGAGTGACAGCGAGTGCCGTGAGAAATCGAAACTAACAAGTAGGTCTTGTGAAGCATAACTCGCGGCAGTAACGCCTTGCTTCAGAGGAAACGAAACCGGGAGATGGCCCAGGGGAGTGTATTGAGTTAATGATGGACGCGGTTTTGATTTAGCAGGGTGGACGGCGTCCACCCTGAAAAACCCTCGGAAATAAGTGGGGGGATGCCGTCCACCCGCGTGGTACCCCGACTCGTGCCCTGGTGGGTACTTACCAGAGGTTCCTCCCACTTTTCTCCGCAGCACCTACTATTGCGGGGTCCTATTATATGGGTAACCCCAGTGAACCAGATGGGAAATGGCCATAAGTCCCCTAGTTTAACTAATTGAAAGGGTGTAATAGACGGTGTAGCATAGGAGGAAGAGGTTCATTGGTTTAGTTGTGATAAAAAATAGAAAGCCAAACATGATTGTGTTGAGGAGCACTGTGAGGGGAGGGCAATGAATTTACCTTAATGAGGATTGCATTAATGTTATAACATTGCTAGGACCCCGACGCTGATCTTCAAAGCGAAACCTCTAGCGGGGAAACCTGTGTGTAGTTCATTCAGTGCCTTAAACGAGCAGGCACTGTCCAGTACTGAGTAATTGCACTTCATTTGAAAGGGAGCGTAGCAGTACTTCTCAGCAGGGTTCTAAGCAGAGAACCAGGCCCTCTCCGGTGCAAACAGGTATTCTGAGACCGTGAGCACCTGCACTTCTTCTAACTCTCCTTTTCAAGCTCTGAGATTGTTTCTTTTTCATAGAACTGCACAAGCCTGTAATGTTCGCTCGTGACAGTGACTACACAAAAGAGGGCAGGCCAGGGCGACAACTAAATCGCACTGGCATAATTTGGGAAATTTTACATTTGCTTGTCTACGAGAAATGCCTGAATTTATGCCACGACGGCACTTTGAGTAACTACGCGCCATATGTGGTAAACATTTCCAATGAAAGCATAGCAACAAAACAACACGAGTGGTTCTTTTGTTGCAATGCTTCTTTTTTGCACTTTTTTTTTTACTGCGCCACGCTTCCCCGTGTCAAAAATTAGTACGAGGACACATTTAACGCTAAAATACATTTTAAAATGATGCATTCATACTTTGTCTAATTATCATTATTTCACAGTCTTGCTGAAATTTCACATATATTTCACAATGACAAATAACGCGAATTGCGTACATCAAAAAAGCTTAAATAAATAGAATACAAGAGTTATATTTCTCATTCGGTACTAAAGGGCTGTTTATTCCTCGAAGGGCTCTTTTAAGATTCTGTTTTTCAATGCATAAGAGTGAGACGGCGGGACACCAATGACCCCCACCCTGCCCAGAATAGGTCTACACTTCCCACAGAATGTATTTGGTGGTTTACTAAGAGACGTCCTGATCATTGTTTAAACCGCGTGTAATGTTCTATACTGCAAAGCACAGGTGAAACAATGCAAATGTCGTAAAAACAAATATTTTTGGAGTTAGCGCCATCTAGTGGGTAATGATAGGCACATGTTGAGATTCACAACCTTATTTGCTACTATGACTATAAATATTGTGATCTAATGTTTTCATCACTTTGCTTTACCCAAATAGCGTGAGTTCTATTTATTTATTCGGAGCTTTGAAAATGATCAGTGTTGGACCTCGGGAATTGCCCAGTGGACTTGCTTGAAAGAGCCCGCCCTAACAGAGTGTCTGACAGGCCAATCTAACACTTCGGATGATGACAAAATGCGGTTAGGGAGGGCCTAGTGAAGTTAGAGTCCAATCTAGTTCGGTGACCTTTGACATAGGCTGGTACATTAAGCAGGTACTTGTGTTTGAAGTTTTCCAGGAACTAGTATTGTATGAAGAGCTTTAGGGACCATCTATCAATAAAACATACATTCTTAAGAACTGTTTTCAATTCAGCTTTCTCACTTGTCAACTACCAAAAGAATGTTGCTAAATATTAAAATAGACTTCAATCAATCAATCATTGAGTCAGTGTATTGAAGAGAGCGACTATTAAGCCGGAAGGGTCTCAAGGCGCGGGGGAAGCTGCAGGTCCGTTGAGGTGCTGTGGTTCAGCCGAAGGGCCAGGTCTTGAGGTCTTTCATGAATTGAGGCAGTGACCGTGATTTCCTGAGGTGGAGAGGCAGGGTGTTCTAAGTCTTTGCTGTGAGGTAGGAGAAGGGTCTTCCTCAGGCTGTGGTTTTGCGGATACTTGGTACTGAAGCCAGGGCCAGTTAGGCAGAGCAGAGGTCTCTGTTGGGTATGTGGAATGTGAGGCGGTGGTTGTGGTATGCAGGTCCTGTGTCATGTAGGACTTCCAACTGATGTTCATTATAGTAGGAGAAGTTTTGATATTCATGATGGTCTACCCGTCAAGTTGCTAAACAAACTTTAAACATCTCCGAACCTTGCACCAACACACTGTTAAAGCTTAAGTGGACGTACCATGTAACCACGGCCATGAAGTTGGTTAATCAGGTTGAAAACCCGTCTTTCATATCAGACACTGGTCCCATCACTAACTAAAATGTACAACCAGTTGCCATAGCGCAGGGTGATATTTAAATCCTCAAATAAATACATTCTGCACATCTGCATTCACATGTTTCTTGGCAGAATGAAGTTTAATCTATTGGGAGGTACAATTTAGAACACGTAATACCACCTTACATGCATTGACCGATAGACTGTGGAAAATACTCAATTTTGAATACTTAAAAACACAAGATAAAAAAGATAAAACAACAAATTAGAAAGTTGCAATGCACATGGCTCAAAACAACCGGCAAACAAGACTAATTTCTCCTACACAAACAATCAAAAAAGCTATAAAGAAGGTACTATTCAGACAGAATTCAAAATGCTAAATGTGCAAATAAAGACATTTATTAAATTCTCACAGAATTTCATAAACCGAAATGCATAGAAGTGACTCATCCCATTACGTAGGAATTCATTGACAAACTGGGAAATCATTACATAACCAAAGCAGACACGTTTGACTCCTATTTAAAGCGAAGGAAAACCACCAGCACCAACCCATTTCCCAAACAAAAACCCAAGAGTAGGATAACCCAGCATCTGCATTCCTTTTAATTAATAACACAAAGTGAATTTATGGATCAGGTCAAAGCAAGCAGGTCAGTCAGCTTTCCTTCTGACCCTTGCGTACCACAAATCTTCAAGAACATTCCTTTAACTACCTCTGCTGCCACACCAGTAAGAAGAATTATCAATATTTTTTTAACTGCGTGAATCTTTCTGGAAGACCTAAAAAAGACATACATATGTCCGTTATTAAGGAAAACTAACCTGGACCCGGAATGATCCCAACAACTACAGACCACTTATTTTCCTGGGCAGATTGATAGAAAGAAGAGCATTCACCCAGAAGTCACAGTTCAGTGAAGATAACTCCATACTTTCAGACTGCCAAACAGGATTCGTCCCAGAGAGAGGCACAGAATTTGCCCTCATCATGGCTAGGATGACCTTAAAAACACAGGAGACCCGAATGGGGTTGCTGCACAACTTCTCTTGGACCTCTCAGCTGCCTTTGACAGAGTTGACCATGACACTGTAATACAAATAGATTCTATGAAGCCACGATAGAGCGGACTGTCCTCGGCTGGATCACATCCTACCTTCAAAACGGAACAAATGTCATCCATTCTCCCCGTTTCCCATCCAAACAATACTTCTGAAAAGCAGGGCTCCCTCCAGGCTCTATCATCTCACCCTTGCTTTTCAACATCCAACGTGAAGTCAGTACCCTAAGTAATCAATTAATTTCACCTCACATCCTATACCTATCCAGATGACACACAAATACTTCTTAAACTGGAAAGCTCCAAAGACATTGGAAACTTACAAATCATCAGTTTCCTCAGAGCCATTGATCAGTGGATTACATGGATCCATCTCAAACTGAATGCTTCCAAAACTAAAATACTCACATGTGGAGACTGGAAAAATTATGACCCACTCTGCACCTGGTCTGACGATCTGGACCCACCCCCTAAAATATCTAAGGGAGTAAGAGACTTTGGAATTACCACAGACTCCAAGTTATCAATGAATGCCCAAGAGGACAAATTAGCAAGATCAAGCTGTATTACCATGAAAACTCTGCAACGCATCTTCCCCCACCTGGGATTTCCAGACAAGGTTTAGGCTACTATCTCTCTTGTACTGTCAAAACTTGACTACGCAAATGACCTCTACCATGGTTCATCTTTATCAACTATGAAAATACTATAAGGGATTCAGAACTCCGCTGCAAGACTTCTCTTACATATAAAGCCATAAGCCCACATCTCCCCTGCTTTGAGGGCCCACATTAGTTATCAGGTGCTAGAAGGTCCACCTTTTAGCTGTTTTGTATCACCCACGAAGAAGTACATGGAACAGAACTGCTTTTCATCAGGTATAAAATCACCAAATACATTTAACAAAAGAACCTCTGCTTAAGATTGGCCCTACGCCTTAAAACCCCACCATACAAAGATGGTAAAAAAAAATCTGTTCAAGCAGCCAAACTATGGAGTTCATTACCCTCAAACATAAGATCCACATATAACTATCTTACCCTCGGAAGGCTACTCAAGAGTTGGCTCTTTCCTACATAACCTCCATATTCAAACTTAATGTACAGCATATCCCTGTGTTTGTATGTATTTGTATTTATATGTATATATATATATATTCCTCAACTCGCTCACTGCTCCAACTTCTTTTGTAGGAAAAAAAACTAGCGTGGACCCAAAGTTTGTGCAATTTAGTTTTTTGCCAGTCTGCCATGACGCGTTTCAGGCGATCCCGCCCTTGATCACATGCAATTGTCTCACAGGGCACCACCAGTGCTAAAGCCGGCTCTGGGCATATCTAGTGTAGCAAGTGCATTGGCACCATGGCCCAGAGTTGTGGAGGTCACACTCCAGTATGGCAGTCTGTTGCTAGACACCTGGCTGTACAGAGAAGTAGAAAGGCTCCTTCCTTTCAATAGGACCCGTGGTGCCCCTGCTATCCCAGTGGGTCAATGAAAGTAAAAGCATCCTACTGATTAAATTATTTTTCAACTATTGTTGGAAGCTCTCTCCACTGCACCACCATCAAGTCAGCCTTTTTAAATTAAAATAAACTAAATAAATATTAAAATAAACACGAATTAATAGGTCTCTGACTCCAGAGTGTGGGCCTTTAGTGGGACATGGACACAATGCCTGCAGCTGTCTGTGGTGGCATTTCCAACCTTCAGAGGAGACCGGTGTACACCTAATGGTCTGCCCTTCCTGAGGAAAGAGACGAGGATTTATACAGTGGCGTAATACATGCCACTGCAGCCCCTGCAGTGTGGGGGGGCACCAAGTTCCAGGGGGCTGCCTCAGCACAGAACTCTGCCCGGAGAGCTTCTTCATGAGCCTGGAGAGGGCCCCTCCACGTACCACGCAGAGGGCCTCCTCAAGTTTTGTTAACCCAGTGGATTTATATTGTGGAGAGAGGACGCCATTTTCACTGCACTAACCATGTGACCATGTGTCCGAGGGCCCTTCCTCCTTGTCCAGGGCACTGGACACACCAGTTACGATGCCTGCCCCAGTGCAGCGGACCGTAAACCTGAGACCACAGTGGATATTAACTGAATGAATAATATGTATAGGAACCCCAAATATTTCACTGCAAGCTATCCAGGTACTACCACAGCCTCTGGAAGCGTAGTGTACGTGCAAGTTATAGTGTACAGCTGTTGAGACTGTCCCACTGCAAGTCAGGCGAGCCAGTGGTAGCAAGCGTGGTAGAGCTTTCAATGTATGTAGAGCAACATGTCACAGGTTTCATCTGTTGGCAGGAGAAGTATTAGTTACAGTGATACAGTGGACTGTAGTAGAGGGCTAGATGCTAATATTTGTGGTATCTGCGGTAATATTGGGGCGACCACTTGATCCGCTTGCTGTTGATTCATGCATCTGTATTTTGGTCTTGTTGTAGGTAAGGTTACTGTAGATGTGAGATATACTGGTTGTAAGGCAGATTGAGCTGCTCATGAGGTTTTCTCTTGATTTACCTTAATCTAGCTTTAAACAAGATTATTTAGCCACTTGTATAATTGATAACAATAGCAACTCTTGCACAATGGGTGGCGAGATTGCATAGGTGGTGCTACTGGTAAAGCTGGTAGTACGGGTGACACTATAGCTGTTTATTCTGACATTGTTGGCTGTATTCTTACCTGTGCTAGAAACATTGATACAGCTATTAGTTACACCAGCTCAGGCAACTGCACCGGTTCAGCTGGTATAAACTATACCGGTTTGTTTTGTTATAAGTGGTAGTAACATCGCTGCACCCTCTAGTCTGTAATATCACTGTATTGCTCCCTGTGGTAGTACCATTGTTTCGGCTCCTGGCTACACTACTATTGGTGATTTTACTAGTGCAACTGATATTAAGGGAAGTGTGACCTGTAGGTGTATGGGAATTGGTGGATGTTGTGGCAGTAATAGAGCAGCTGGAAGAAATAAATATGCAACTGCAAATCATACTCCTGGTGCTACAGCTGGCAGTAGGAGACATTCAAGACATTTATTTGGTGTGTTCATTTTCAAAATCTTTTATATATCACAATGTCTGTGATATGAAAACACGTGAAAGTCGCGAGTCAAACACAAGAGAAAAAGCCCAATTGCTCCAATAGTCTCTCGCCGAGAGTCACATTTTCAACAGCCTTCCATGTTTCCAGACTGAGCACTGATCTGATCCCCAGGGGGTTTGAGGAATGCCTACGCCCCAGCCACGGCCGGCAGTGGGAGTACCTGCAGGGCGGTGACGTGGGGAGGGGAAGGGTGGGGGATAGTAATGTATGGATTACAGAGTTTTACAAGTAAGTAAACATTTAAATAAATAAAACGAATTTTGTTGCGCACACTGCATCGCATTTGGGGATTCAGTGCACTCAACAAAATTCGTTTTATTTATTTAAATGTTTACTTACCTGGGAAGCTCCGTAATCCATACATTACAACCCCCCACCCTGCCCCTCCCCCTCCCCACGTCACCGCCCTGCAGGTACTCCCACTGCCGGCCGCGGCTGCTACGCCCTGTACTCACCAAGTTTTACATTTGGATCACACATATCTAGTTGGGGGATACCAAATGGGCCGGCTTTAGGGCGGTGCAACCAGTGCAGCCGCACCTGGCGCTGACTTTGGGGGGGGGGCTGTGTTTCGAAATAACTAATATCTTTGAAGGCACTAGCTGCAGAGTTCCTTGTGAGTTCAGCAGTTTTCAGGCAGAAATAAACGTTTCAAGATAACTCTGAGAATTCATGTTTCTGCTGGAGAGTGGTCAGAGTTTTGTCTAGTGGCAGTTTTGACTCACCGTAAAGTAACACAGAGGGTTAATATACCTACTGTAAATAACGTGCGCCATGCAGATCACAGATTTGTGTATTCTGTGGCTAGCTCAGTGGGTTTCTGCTTTTGTCACAGAACATCTTTTGATATTTGCAGTTCATAACTTAAAATCCTCATACGGAACATTGGCCTATGAGCTGTCATCAAAGAGCTGCATGTAACCTGCATGATATAGGTTACAACTTTATGTTTCCCCCCACTCTTCTATTCTCCTAGTGCAAAAGGGTTTGATTGGGTTGAAATAATTTCTTATTAGTAAAGCCAACCCTGATCACCGTGCTACGTTTTAAATCCTGTGCTGGGCTTCCCCAGATCAAACACGTTTAAAATATACTGCTTACCAGTATGGGTGGCATGTGATCCCTAAAGATCCCACACCTTGTAATCCTCATTGTTTTATGTACCATTTCTTATAGACGAATGCGTAGGGATCATTGTCTCTGTATATTGTATGCGGGATCTAAAGTGCTCTGACCACTTACACTGGTATGAGTAGCGCTATGAAACAAATGAAATGCATATGAGAGAGGAGCTATGGAGAGTTGAGGGGCACTGTTAGACATTGGTAGTGAAAGAATCTGTGGAGCGGGAGGTCATGGAGGGGGGGCTCCATAATAGTTCGTCACACAGGGCGCCACCAGCACTAAAGCCGTCCCTGAATACTAAAACCTTAACCGCATCGATGCTGATGACGAGCTGAGCTCGTCATCAGCTACGGCGCTCGTATGCTGATGACAAGCTGAGCTCGTCATGTAACGCGGTAATTTGAAAAAAGCCGCACACAGCGGGAAAAGCCGCTGCAGCGATGCAGTTAAAAAATGTAATTAAAAGTATAAAGACCCCTGCCATGGAGGATATTTTGCCTCCTCAGTTTTACAACCTCAAGATTCACTCTTTGTCTCCTGGGTAGCCGGTGGCATTGTCTTACCAATGACATCCTATACTGGAAGTTGAGAAAATGTGCTGCCTGCCATGAATGTCACTTTGCCAGAAGGGCAGTGGTGGCGAAAGTGAGATCAGGCACCCTATCAGAGTATTGGCGCCTGGCCAACCTTCGCACCAGAGCAGCCTCTCACTTGCTGCTGAGGGAATCTAGAAGGTCAAGTTCTACAAGGATCCGAAATGTCATGTTCGACAGCAAAAAATGGCTGCTCGAGCCATGTTTACTTTCTCTTTCTACTGTTACCTTCAAGGTGCTTCAAATACTGCAGGTGAACTCCTTCTCACGACTTCATCTGAACCAAATCCTTAAGTTTTCTCTCAGACCAAGTCCTTTCCATGTAAGCCCAAATGAGCAATTCTGTGCTCCCAATTTCTATCGAAGGTTTAAAAGAACATTTCATCTTCTCCTTACCACTGTTATGGCCACAAATTAGGAAAAGATTATATATTTCAAATGCGTTCCTAATCTAACACTCATCAAGTGGCTGCAAAACTTCAGAGAGACAGCTGCAAGGATGCTCTGAGGAAATAAAAGCACTCAGGCCACCCATCATCATCTGCTACCTCCATTGGCTACTAGTCCAACCAGGGCGGGCTTCTAGTTTCTTTTCCCAGTTGATTGGGGTGGCACAGGACAATGCACTGAAATACCAACCAAATCAATTCTTTTATTATGCCAGCATCAGGATTCTGTTTACCAAGGTAGGTATCCTTGTTGCTTTCAAAATCCGAATCTCTTTCCTATAGGCGGTCCTTCCCTTTTTTACCTGACCACGTTGAACCATCTGCCCAGCGGCCGAGACGGCGCCAATGAGGCCAACCAACTGCATGGAAACTCACCCGGGCTTTTTGCAGTAACCACGTGCCTCTGCATGCAGAAATGCATCGTCTCCCCAAACTAATGTAAGTTCCGCTGTTCACTGCTAGGAAGCCTGTGAAAGGGCACATTTAGGGGGAGATTTATGAGGCCCTTGCGCCACGTTTACGCCGCTGTTGTGTCACGCAAGGCAGCGTAAACGTGGCGCATCCCTACGAACGATTTACAACGTGACGCATCTAGGCAGATGCGTCACGTTGTAAAGCCCTGCGCCGCTTGTGGGCGTTCCGGCACAGGGTGGGCGTTCCGGGGCAGGTGCGCCTCGCAAAAGTGGCTGAGTGAAATCTATGAGATTTCACTCAGTCACTTTTAAGCCAATGCTGCGTCAAAACCCTGCGCCTGCTTGAAGCAGGCGTAGGTCTTGACGCAGCATTGTTAAAATGGGGCACCCCCGAGCCTTGCTGGAGCTGCGTCGCGCTTGCGACGCAACTCCAGCAATGCGCCACATTTCCGGCACAGATGCGTCACGCATCTGTGCCGTTTTTGCACCATGGTGCGCCGCATTATAAATGCGGCACACCATGGCTGGCGGAGCTGTGGCGCACTGTGGCGCATGTTAACTGGCGCATCCCTGGGGATGCGCCAGTTAACATAAATCTGCTCCTTAGTTTAAAAACAAAGTACACGAAATACTCAAATGTATGCAACATTTTGTATGATTCACATGCCAATATCTGGGGGCTGGCGCAAAAATTAAAGGTGGAGGGACGCCTCACGTTCGAGAGTTAAGCAGTAAGGGGGGTGTCTGGCCGCAGCGTTCCCAAACTGTGAAAGATGGCTTGACAAAGAGTGGAAAAGTGCGCGTTTATTTCGTTTTTAATTTTTTTGTTCTGTCTTTTTCGCATCTCTCTGCATCTGGAATGCGGGGCGTCCTGCCGTAGCGTTCACAGACTGGGAAATATGTCTTGGCAAAGGGTGGAAAAGTGCCTTATGGGCCGTGCGCGTTTGTTTCTTTATTCTTATGTGTTGTTTCACGGCCCGGGTGCGTGCTGGCATCTCTCTGGATCCCCGCGAGGTTTCCCTGCGCCTGTCTGTGGAAGGGGTAGCAGCCGGTATCCCATATGCTGCTATGAATCATAATCTTTGGAGTGTGTGTAGTTCTCGGCGGTGTTCTCCGGCAGAGCCTGCTCACGTCAGCAGAATACAAAGCCCGCTCCTTCGTAAGCTTTCTTTGACTGCCTCAGCTCCCACCGAGTCTCTCCCCTGTATTTAAACTCCTTAAATATATTAATACATTCCCGGTCTCTCCAATCTGTTCCGCTCCGCTGCTGGAACGCAGCTCGGCAGTTAATTGCGCAGTTTAAGTCCCAGCAGCAGTACTTTTAATGTTTGTAAACTGGGCACCATTAAATTAAGTAATGGTAACACCTGTTATTTACAGTACCTATGAAGGGCAGATGTGTGCTGCTACGTGAAATAAAAATCATCTTTAATACTTCTCGAAATACTTCCTCTTAGGCATTTAAATATATGCCTTGCGTCTCCCTTTTCGTTCTCTTTTCCAGTCTATAACATCCTCTCTGCAGCTGTATAAGCCAATGTCCCTATGCTTAGGTCGAGCCTGGGCAGCGCCCGCGCTGCTCTGTGAGGCATGCTGTATTCAGGTAGGGATTTGAAGCTCTGCACATACTTTTCATTGGCTTGTGTCATTGTCCACTGTAAACTGTGGCTGTTCATTTGTCGATAAGTTTAGTAGTCCCTCCTTAATACTGCCTTGTCTCATTTTATTATCAAGAGACAAAGGCTCCTGTGAACACTTAATGAAGTAATCTCAATGAATATGAGCACAATGGCAATATATTGGGTTATAGTGATAATCGAGAGAGAAGGAAACAAATACACCTCTGATTTGTTTTTGAATCAAACATATTTATATAATCCTTGAAATTAAATAGTTACATAGTCATACATTTAAACATATAGTTCTGAGTGAAAGGTGTCCCAGTGGAAAATGGAACCTAGAAAATTAGTGACATATGTGAAATATATACAAGGTTTCCAATGCTTCATATAAATGACTATTAACATATATATGTACAGTGGACAGTGCTGGATACAGTGATCAGTGCTGGTGAACAATGGTTTGTTTATGCAACTTGTCGACTGCGTTTTGACCCTGTGTGCAGTGCAGGGTCTCTTCAGGACCTATGATCGTAGGGACACCTATGAGAAGATGAGGGATAATGTCAGTATGTGGCTCATTTTAAGCAACTGGTATTATGTGGTGGAACTAAGGTTTCGTTTGCATAGTACCTGAGGAGTAATGGACTGGCTCGTGTGGAGGATGAGGCACCGTGCAAAGGATAAGAAAGTGATACTCACATGGGTCCCAGCCGGGAGCTACACACGTGAGAAAAACAAGTAATTAGCATTAAAAAAGTGGGGGTTGGAGGCATGACATAGAATTGCAACTTGGAACAGACCTGGAACTTACCTCAAGTGTGAGGTGGGTGGTGAGCAGGCTATTACGTAAATGCACACGTGAATTTTACGTCTCTGCAAAAACTGCGCATGCACGCACGCCTGCCCATTTCTTGCAAGAAACAGCAGTTTTCGCTGAGACAACAAGGAAGAGGAGGAGGGCAGCCCGGGGAGGCCACAGTCCAGGTAAGTGGTTTTACTTTTATGTCATTTATAATTAATTGTTATTAGGGGGAGTGGAGGCGGGGGCTAGCCAACTCCGCTCCACCACAGAGTATGCAGGGGATTTGCCTTCCCCGCGGAACGCGGATGAGGCAAATCTCTGCACATTCAGGGTAATGTGTGTGGGGGTGTGGGTGGGCATATGGCTCTGTCGGCCCCCGGGTATGGGCATGTGTTTTGTGACCATGCCATTGGGAGGGTGACTATGTAAGCACATGTCAGCATATTGTTACCAGAGTCCAAGAATATCGTCATATGATGAGCACTATCTCCTTGCCAACCCAAAACGAATATATGACGTTACTCCGCTAACAATCACTCCGCATACCATCACCATGAAATTTTTAGCATGCAAATACAATCACTCTGAAATTTATGACAACGCAAGCTTTTACCACGACTATACTTTTACCACGCATGCCATTACAACGCAAAGGCATGCGTGGTAAATGTATACTCTTAGTAAAAGTTTTAAAGGTAAGTGAGAGTACCCTGCAATAAACACTACCCTAACCAACACAAACACTACCCTACACTACACCAACACAACAACACTACCCACTACCCTACACTACACTAACACTACCCTACACTACCCTAAACCCTAAAACACTCCCCTATACTACACAAACACTACCGTACACTACACCCACACCACAACCCAACCCTAAACCCTAAAACACTAACCTACACTACACGTACACTACCCTACACTACTCAAACACTACCCCAAACCCTAAAACACTACCCTACACTACACAAACACAAACACTACACCCACACCACAACACTACCCTAACCCCTAAAACACTACTCTACACTACACATAAACTACACTACACTACACAAACACTACCCTTAACCCTAAAACACTACCCTACACCACACAAACACTACCCTACACTACACCAACACCACAACACTACCCTAAAACACTACTCTACACTACACAAACACTACCGCACACTACACCCACAACACAACACAACCCTAAATCCTAAAACACTAACCTACACTACACGTACACTATCCTACACTACACAAACACTACCCTAAACCCTAAAACACTACCCTACACCACACAAACACTACCCTACACTACACCAACACCACAACACTACCCGAAAACACTACTCGACACTACACAAACACTACCATACACTACACCCACAACACAACACAACCGTAAACCCTAAAACACTAACCTACACTACACGTACACTACCCTACACTTCACAAACACTACCCTAAACCCTAAAACACTACCCAACACTACACAAACACTACACCCACACCACAACACTACCCTAACCCCTAAAACACTACCCTACACTACACATACACCACCCTACACTACACAAACACTACCATAAACCCTAAAACACTACCCTACACTACACAAACACTACCCTACACTACACCAACACCACAACACTACCCTAAAACACTACTCTACACTACACAAACACTATCCTACACTACACAAGCACTACCCTAAACCCTAAAACACTACCCTACACAAAAACTAGCCTACACTACACAAACACTACCCTAAACCCTAAAACACTACTCTATAACACTACCCTACACTACACAAGCACTACCCTACACTACACAAACACTACACTAAAACCCTAAAATCCTACCCTACACTATACAAACACTACCCTGCACTACACCAACACCACAATACTACCCTAAAACACTACTCTACACTACACAAACACTACCCCACACTACACAAACACTACCCTAAACCCTAAAACACTACTCTATAACACTACCCTACACTACACAAACACTACCCTACACTACACAAACACTACCCTACACTACACCAACACCACAACACTACCCTAAAACACTACTCTACACTACACAAACACTACTCTACACTACACAAACACCACCATACACTACACCCACACCACTACCCTAACCCCTAACCCCTAAAACACTACCCTACACTACACATACACTACCCTACACTACACCAACACCACACCACTACCCTAAAACACTACTCTACACTACACAAACACTACCGTACACTACACCCACAACACAACACAACCCTAAATCCTAAAACACTAACCTACACTACACGTACACTACCCTACACTACACAAACACTACCCTAAACCCTAAAACACTACCCTACACCACCCAAACACTACCCTACACTACACCAACACCACAACACTACCCGAAAACACTACTCGACACTACACAAACACTACCATACACTACACCCACAACACAACACAACCGTAAACCCTAAAACACTAACCTACACTACACGTACACTACCCTACACTTCACAAACACTACCCTAAACCCTAAAACACTACCCAACACTACACAAACACTACACCCACAACACAACACTACCCTAACCCCTAAAACACTACCCTACACTACACATACACTACCCTACACTACACAAACACTACCATAAACCCTAAAACACTACCCTACACTACACAAACACTACCCTACACTACACCAACACCACAACACTACCCTAAAACACTACTCTACACTACACAAACACTATCCTACACTACACAAGCACTACCCTAAACCCTAAAACACTACCCTACACAAAAACTAGCCTACACTACACAAACACTACCCTAAACCCTAAAACACTACTCTATAACACTACCCTACACTACACAAGCACTACCCAAACACTACCCAAACACTACACTAAAACCCTAAAACCCTACCCTACACTATACAAACACTACCCTGCACTACACCAACACCACAATACTACCCTAAAACACTACTCTACACTACACAAACACTACCCCACACTACACAAACACTACCCTAAACCCTAAAACACTACTCTATAACACTACCCTACACTACACAAACACTACCCTACACTACACAAACACTACCCTACACTACACCAACACCACAGCACTACCCTAAAACACTACTCTACACTACACAAACACTACTCTACACTACACAAACACCACCATACACTACACCCACACCACTACCCTAACCTCTAAAACACTACCCTACACTACACATACACTACCCTACACTACACAAAAACGACCCGAACCCCTAAAACACTACCCTACACTACGCAAACACTACCCTACACTACACCAACACAACAACACTACCCTAAAACACTACTCTACACTACACAAACACTACCCTACACTACACAAGCACTACCCTAAACCCTAAAACACTACCCTACACAAACACTAGCCTACACTACACAAACACTACCCTAAACCCTAAAACACTACTCTATAACACTACCCTACACAACACAAACACTACCCTACACTACACCAACACGACAACACTACCCACTACCCTACACTACACTAACACTACCCTAAACCTAAAACACTACCTACACTACACAAACACTACCCTACACTACACAAACACTACCCTAAACCCTAAAACACTCCCCTATACTACACAAACACTACCGTACACTACACCCACATCACAACCCAACCCCAAACCCTAAAACACTACCCTACACTACACATACACTACCCTACACTACACAGACACTACCCTAAACCCTAAAACACTACCCTACACTACACAAACACTACCCTACACTACACCAACACCACAACACTACCCTAAAACACTATTCTACACTACACAAACACTACTCTACACTACACCCACAACACAACACAACCCTAAACCTTAAAACACTAACCTACACTACACGTACACTACCCTACACTACACAAACACTACCCTAAACCCTAAAACACTACCCAACACTACACAAACACAAACACTACACCCACACCACAACACTACCCTAACCCCTAAAACACTACCCTACACTATACATACACTACCCTACACTACACAAACACTACCCTAAACCCTAAAACACTACCCTACACTACACAAACACTACCCTACACTACACCAACACCACAACACTAAACTAAAACACTACTCTACACTACACAAACACTACCCTAAACCCTAAAACACTACTCTATAACACTACCCTACACTACACAAGCACTACCCTACACTACACAAACACTACCCTAAAACCCCAAAACACTACCCTACACTATACAAACACTACCCCACACTACACAAACACCACAATACTACCATAAACACTACTCTACACTACACAAACACTACCCCACACTACATAAACACTACTCTAAAACACTACTCTATAACACTACCCGACACTGCACAAACACTACCCTACACTACACAAACACTACCCTACCCTACACTACACCAACACCACAACACTACCCTAAAACACTACTCTACACTACACAAACACTACTCTACACTACACAAACACCACCATACACTACACCCACACCACTACCCTAACCCCTAAAACACTACCCTACACTACCCTAAACCCTAAAACACTCCGCTATACTACACAAACACTACCGTACACTACACCCACACCACAACCCAACCCTAAACCCTAAAACACTAACCTACACTACACGTACACTACCCTACACTACTCAAACACTACCCCAAACCCTAAAACACTACCCTACACTACACAAACACAAACACTACACCCACACCACAACACTACCCTAACCCCTAAAACACTACTCTACACTACACATAAACTACACTACACTACACAAACACTACCCTTAACCCTAAAACACTACCCTACACCACACAAACACTACCCTACACTACACCAACACCACAACACTACCCTAAAACACTACTCTACACTACACAAACACTACCGCACACTACACCCACAACACAACACAACCCTAAATCCTAAAACACTAACCTACACTACACGTACACTACCCTACACTACACAAACACTACCCTAAACCCTAAAACACTACCCTACACCACACAAACACTACCCTACACTACACCAACACCACAACACTACCCGAAAACACTACTCGACACTACACAAACACTACCATACACTACACCCACAACACAACACAACCGTAAACCCTAAAACACTAACCTACACTACACGTACACTACCCTACACTTCACAAACACTACCCTAAACCCTAAAACACTAGCCAACACTACACAAACACTACACCCACACCACAACACTACCCTAACCCCTAAAACACTACCCTACACTACACATACACCACCCTACACTACACAAACACTACCATAAACCCTAAAACACTACCCTACACTACACAAACACTACCCTACACTACACCAACACCACAACACTACCCTAAAACACTACTCTACACTACACAAACACTATCCTACACTACACAAGCACTACCCTAAACCCTAAAACACTACTCTATAACACTACCCTACACTACACAAGCACTACCCTACACTACACAAACACTACACTAAAACCCTAAAACCCTACCCTACACTATACAAACACTACCCTGCACTACACCAACACCACAATACTACCCTAAAACACTACTCTACACTACACAAACACTACCCCACACTACACAAACACTACCCTAAACCCTAAAACACTACTCTATAACACTACCCTACACTACACAAACACTACCCTACACTACACAAACACTACCCTACACTACACCAACACCACAACACTACCCTAAAACACTACTCTACACTACACAAACACTACTCTACACTACACAAACACCACCATACACTACACCCACACCACTACCCTAACCCCTAACCCCTAAAACACTACCCTACACTACACATACACTACCCTACACTACACCAACACCACACCACTACCCTAAAACACTACTCTACACTACACAAACACTACCGTACACTACACCCACAACACAACACAACCCTAAATCCTAAAACACTAACCTACACTACACGTACACTACCCTACACTACACAAACACTACCCTAAACCCTAAAACACTACCCTACACCACCCAAACACTACCCTACACTACACCAACACCACAACACTACCCGAAAACACTACTCGACACTACACAAACACTACCATACACTACACCCACAACACAACCGTAAACCCTAAAACACTAACCTACACTACACGTACACTACCCTACACTTCGCAAACACTACCCTAAACCCTAAAACACTACCCAACACTACACAAACACTACACCCACACCACAACACTACCCTAACCCCTAAAACACTACCCTACACTACACATACACTACCCTACACTACACAAACACTACCATAAACCCTAAAACACTACCCTACGCTACACAAACACTACCCTACACTACACCAACACCACAACACTACCCTAAAACACTACTCTACACTACACAAACACTATCCTACACTACACAAGCACTACCATAAACCCTAAAACACTACCCTACACAAAAACTAGCCTACACTACACAAACACTACCCTAAACCCTAAAACACTACTCTATAACACTACCCTACACTACACAAGCACTACCCAAACACTACCCAAACACTACACTAAAACCCTAAAACCCTACCCTACACTATACAAACACTACCCTGCACTACACCAACACCACAATACTACCCTAAAACACTACTCTACACTACACAAACACTACCCCACACTACACAAACACTACCCTAAACCCTAAAACACTACTCTATAACACTACCCTATACTACACAAACACTACCCTACACTACACAAACACTACCCTACACTACACCAACACCACAACACTACCCTAAAACACTACTCTACACTACACAAACACTACTCTACACTACACAAACACCACCATACACTACACCCACACCACTACCCTAACCCCTAACCTCTAAAACACTACCCTACACTACACATACACTACCCTACACTACACAAAAACGACCCGAACCTCTAAAACACTACCCTACACTACACAAACACTACCCTACACTACACCAACACAACAACACTACCCTAAAACACTACTCTACACTACACAAACACTACCCTACACTACACAAGCACTACCCTAAACCCTAAAACACTACCCTACACAAACACTAGCCTACACTACACAAACACTACCCTAAACCCTAAAACACTACTCTATAACACTACCCTACACAACACAAACACTACCCTACACTACACCAACACGACAACACTACCCACTACCCTACACTACACTAACACTACCCTAAACCTAAAACACTACCTACACTACACAAACACTACCCTACACTACACAAACACTACCCTAAACCCTAAAACACTCACCTATACTACACAAACACTACCGTACACTACACCCACATCACAACCCAACCCCAAACCCTAAAACACTACCCTACACTACACATACACTACCCTACACTACACAAACACTACCCTAAACCCTAAAACACTACCCTACACTACACAAACACTACCCTACACTACACCAACACCACAACACTACCCTAAAACACTATTCTACACTACACAAACACTACTCTACACTACACCCACAACACAACACAACCCTAAACCTTAAAACACTAACCTACACTACACGTACACTACCCTACACTACACAAACACTACCCTAAACCCTAAAACACTACCCAACACTACACAAACACAAACACTACACCCACACCACAACACTACCCTAACCCCTAAAACACTACCCTACACTATACATACACTACCCTACACTACACAAACACTACCCTAAACCCTAAAACACTACCCTACACTACACAAACACTACCCTACACTACACCAACACCACAACACTAAACTAAAACACTACTCTACACTACACAAACACTACCCTAAACCCTAAAAAAACTACCCTATAACACTACCCTGCACTACACAAGCACTACCCTACACTACACCAACACCACAACACTACCCTAAAACACTACTCTACACTACACAAACACTAGCCTACACTACACAAACACTACCCTAAACCCTAAAACACTACTCTATAACACTACCCTACACTACACAAGCACTACCCTACACTACACAAACACTACCCTAAAACCCTAAAACACTACCCTACACTATACAAACACTACCCCACACTACACAAACACCACAATACTACCATAAACACTACTCTACACTACACAAACACTACCCCACACTACATAAACACTACTCTAAAACACTACTCTATAACACTACCCAACACTGCACAAACACTACCCTACACTACACAAACACTACCCTACCCTACACTACACCAACACCACAACACTACCCTAAAACACTACTCTACACTACACAAACACTACTCTACACTACACAAACACCACCATACACTACACCCACACCACTACCCTAACCCCTAAAACACTACCCTACACTACACATACACTACCCTACACTACACAAAAACTACCCAAAACCCTAAAACACTACCCTACACTATGCAAACACTACCCTACACTACACCAACACCACAACACTACCCAAAAACAATACTCTACACTACACAAACACTACCCTACACTACACAAGCACTACCCTAAAACCCTAAAACACTACCCTACACTATACAAACACTACCCTACACTACACAAACACCACAATACGACCCTAAAACACTACTCTACACTACACAAACACTACCCCACACTACATAAACACTACTCTAAAACACTACTCTATAACACTACCCGACACTGCACAAACACTACCCTACACTACACAAACACTACCCTACACTACACCAACACCACAACACTACCCTAAAACACTACTCTACACTACACAAACACTACTCTACACTACACAAACACCACCATACACTACACCCACACCACTACCCTAACCCCTAAAACACTACCCTACACTACACATACACTACCCTACACTACACAAAAACTACCCAAAACCCTAAAACACTACCCTACACTATGCAAACACTACCCTACACTACACAAACACTACCCTACACTACACCAACACCACAACACTACCCTAAAACACTACTCTACACTACACAAACACTGCCTTACACTACACAAGCACTCCCCTAAACCCTAAAACACTACCCTACACAAACACTAGCCTACACTACACAAACACTACCCTAAACCCTAAAACACTACTCTATAACACTACCCTACACTACACAAGCACTACCCTACACTACACAAACACTACTCTAAAACCCTAAAACACTACCCTACACTATACAAACACTACCCTACACTACACCAACACCACAATACTACCCTAAAACACTACTCTACACTACACAAACACTACCCCACACTACACAAACACTACCCTAAACCCTAAAACACTACTCTATAACACTACCCTACACTACACAAACACTACCCTGCACTACACCAACACCACAACACTACCCTAAAACACTACTCTACACTACACAAATACTACTCTACACTGCACAAACACCACCATACACTACACCCACACCACTACCCTAACCCCTAAAAGACTACCCTACACTACACATACACTACCCTACACTACACAAAAACTACCCGAACCCCTAAAACACTACCCTACACTATGCAAACACTACCCTACATTACACCAACATCACAACACTACCCTAAAACACTACTCTACACAAACACTACCCTAAACGACACAAACACTCCCCTAAACCCTAAAACACTACCCTACACTACACAAAGACTACCCTAATACCCTAAAACACTACCCTACAGTACACAAAAACTACCCTACACTACACCAACACAACAACACTACCCTAAAACACTACTCTACACTACACAAACACTACGCTACACTACACAAACACTACCCTAATCCCTTAAAAATGAACGCCCACCCCAGGCCCATTCCCCCTTATCTCTCTCTTCCCGTGGTTTCTCTCTCCTTCTGCTTCCTGCATCACATCCTCTTTATGTCAGGGGCGGTGCACGTCGATGTGAGGAAACGGAAAAGCCTGATTCCTCACAACGACGTGGATTGCCCAAATTCTTTGTTATTACATCGTATGTGCATTTACCATACATACCTTTACAACGATTTTCGTTGTAAAGGCACGTGTGATAAATGCACATGCAGTGTAAAAATATGCGGAGTAATGGTATATTAATGGGGTAGGAGGACAATGCGGAAGAAAGGGAATGCGAAGTCAAAGTCTGCGTTATTAAAAATTCGTTAAAAACAATATTTACCACCCTAAACATGAATATAAACAAGTAAACTTTGTAATAGTCCTGTAAGCAATGTTGGTAGCCAAAGTGGTCTTGTCAATGGAGCCAGAACTGGGGGCGGTGCAAACCACATCTTCCAGTGTTTAAGAATGTCCCCAACTCCCCCCCCCCACCAATTTCTAAGGATTGCTAAGCAATATGACATGACCCCCATATACAATACCAGTCCGGGTCCCAGGCTCAGCTTGCATCTTGACAATCAGAGGCTGCAGAGAAATGCTTGTCTTTCAAGGACAATGGTTTGGGGTCCGGGCGTAAGCCATTTGGCAATACCATGGCCCAGTGCCACCGGTGTGTTCTTCCTTCACTGGTTTGCTGGTCCTCCGCGGTGAGCCCTTTTCAGCGTCTTCTGAGATGTTCAGGAATCACCGAGCCTTCGCAAGGGTCTTAATTTGGTGCAGTTTGTCTTCTCATCAGAAGGCAATGCATAATGGGTGATCCTAGCTGTCTGACCAGCCCTTTACTGCTAAGGAGCTCCAGGAGAGGTCAAAAGACTCTGATTTTCTGGAGGCTCAGGACCCGAAGATCCTTCAACAGAGCACGTTTATGGCCTAGAAAATTGCACAGGGTGGGCGACTTTCACTTTCCAAAGAATGGCCTCTTTGAGTTGGAAGTCATGGACACATGTGAGGATATCTGGCTGGCACCCCTGCTGGCACTTGCAGGGCCCACTCCGTGCACTCCGTCCAGCTGAATGGTGGTCTCCATCATTGGGTTCAGAATCTGGCAGAAAAGTGCTTGTATGTAGCCCCTTATGTCCGAACCCCCTGCCCCCGTTGGTGCTCCACTGTTATGGATGTTGTTCGTGTGGGAGCGGTTCTCCAGGTTGTTCACGTGGGCTTGGAGAGCAGTTTGCTGTTCTTACAAGTGCAAGACTTCTTGTTGCAGGTGATCCAGCTCCTCGCCGCATGCTGTTTCCTTATCCTGCAGTTTGAAGACTGTCACCAACCACTGCTGGCTCATCTTAGGCATGTTTGACCTCTATCTAGCCCTGCAATAGCTCTTGTTTCACCAACTGGATATCTTCATGCAAGTCGGCAATGAATACCCTTGTCAGGGGTGCCTTCTCCTCAACCCCCCACCCCAGCTGTGGCATGGCTCCTTTGAGACAACTGGCTATCATTGGCAATCAAGCTTGATGTGTGTGGGAGCATGTCCTTCAAATACCGATATTTCATGCCACATGTCATGCTAGTACCAATGTCCATCAGCTAGGATCATGTTGAAAGGCCCAAACCATGGTTCATTGCGGTGTGAAATCCCTGCGGGTAACACACATCATGATTAGAGTCCTCTCCTGAACTACTATGGCACTCACTCTGCTAGGTGGGTAGTCCCAGATCTGTGTGATCTATGTTGAAGAGCCTGGAGAGGTGTGCTCTGCTGTTGGGGCCCCCGGTCAGCACTGAATGGCCCGAAGGGTGGAATGCTTGTGATTTGCTGTCTTAGTCACCCCGGCGCAGTGGAGGGCTGGTGTATAGAAAGGCACTCAGTCCACTGGGGTAGCAGCATGGATCGCGTCTGCCTCACATGTGCAGTGTGCAGAGGCCTGGCTGCTCCATCCAAACCTGTTGCCTCTCTGTGACTTATGAAGGTGACATCCCTCATTCACAGTTTGCAGGGCCCTCCCCGAGTCTAGTCTCAGGGCTCAACATGGCGGCCACCATTTTGGAAAACATGGGCGGAGTAAGCATCCTACATGGCTGCCATCTTGACCATGCCTCCTATTATTATTTTAAAGGGAGTGTGAGAAGTTAGCCTGGCATATGATGTCCACTAATTCTAGTGGGCACCTTGCACCAGTCTAATCGACCCTTATTGATGGTGGTTGTAAAGTCAACCTTATCGAAAGCTATTCTAGAGGTAGCAGTGGCGAGCAGTCTTCAGGCTAAGACTTCAGAGAGTGAATTAAGCGAGTTGTTTTACCAATTATAATCCCTTGAATGAGTAAGTAATTCTTTATTTAGATATAAAAACATATCTTTAAAAGATTGCACAAATCACATTATGTACAGTTTTATAAATAAAAAATGATAAAAGAATAAAATGTAACCGTAAGCATGCTAGTTAAAACATTTCAATTCATAGATTGGCCCACCCGGGCATTGCAAGTTCTGTTAAAGTGCATGTTCGATCTTGTCAATCGGCAGTACAGTCTCCACAATGTCCATTTTATCTAGGGTGCGATAAGCGTGCTGAATGAATTTGGACAAGTTTATGTTTAAGACAGTGTTATCTGGAGACAGAGCAGCGATAATAGCATGCTTACAGGTCCGAATTCCCAGCCTGTTCCATTCTGGCTTGAGCAGACACCTGCGTTGGAAATTAAATGAGGGACAAATGCAGAGCACATGCAGGATTGTTTCTGTTGCTAATCCGCATCCTCTACATGTTGTGTCTTCCTTCTTACGGCGCCAGGTGGGTAGATTTTGGAGAAAGCGCCAATCTCCCATTCTTAGGGCTATCAAGCAGCGCTTTAGATAAAGTGAAAATGTCGTGGAGAGGTAGGCTGCAGGGGTCAATCGATTGGAGGAGTTAACTACCGCCCAGGAATGACTACGTTTCGTGACAAGAGCTTTGTCTAACACCAGAGATTTCAGTCTTACACATTTTTTGATTATATTTTTAAAAACAGTCTGACTGGGGTTAAGAGCCCAAAGATCAGCAACTGACATTTGATCGATGTAATCATTCAGAAGGCGCCCGAATGTTCCCCCTGGATTAGTCTTGTTGATTTCTTTCCAGATTAGGGACTCTAGTGTACCTGCTTTGGCCTGTCTTATTTATGACACAGCTTAAGGTAAGTACCTACGTTAGAAGCTTCATAGTTGGTTAACCCCAGCTCTAACCTAATCTGGGCCGGGGAAGCAGTGCTCGGTAAATGAAGTAACTTTCTGTAGATTTTGGTTGTGTGTTTGTTTAGGGCAGTATTCATTTTACCTTTAAAGGTCTCTATACCATAAGAAAGTGTTGGCCCAATTTTAGCTCTAAGGACTTCTAGTAGAGGGGCAAGAGTTGGACCTGAGAGTTTCTTCGATAGCTTGGCCAAGGATACCACTAGGGCCGTAGTTTTAGCTATGATCACACTACTTTGCTTTGAAAAGCTGCCCCTTGTGTCCAAATGGACGCCTAAGTATTTGTATGATTGGCCAATCGAAAGATTTATTTTGTTAATTGACCAACCACCACCGCTATAGTGTTTCTTACCAAAAGGGACTATCAGGGTTTTCTCCATGTTAATTTCTAATTGATTGCCAGTCGTATATTGCGATAGTGCAACAAGGAGCCTTTGTAACCCTACTCTAGTGAGGCTAAACAGGGCTAGGTCGTCGGCATATAAAAGATTACATATTGCCGCTCCTCCTATTTTGGGTGGATGACTATTTACCTTGTCTAGAATACTTGACAGGTGAAGTAATCTGAAGCACAGGTTGCAGAGAAAGTACTTTATTGAGAACCACAGGACACAGCTTGTACAACCACTTGTAGGTAAGGCTCAGGAGATATAGTCAACCACCACTCAGAGAATGTAGAATGCACATAACAATTCCAAGAAGGCAGTAGCACACTGTTAAAGGGATACTACACACCTCCCCCCCTTAAAAAAAACAAAAAGAAACATAATCAAAAAAACAAAAGAAATGAAAGACATCAGCAAGAAAAAACTAGTGTACAAAATCACGTAGCTTAACAGGGGTTGACCTGATGCGAGCACTTCTTCTTAGGGGTACATCAGAAGATTGCATAACATGAGAAGGAGCAGAATTGACAGGGGAAGACTGTTCAGAATGAACAACAATATTGGGAGAAGGAGGAACAATATTGGGAAAAAGAACATCATTGTTACTCGAGGAAGGTTGAACATCACTGCAAAAGGTATCCAACAAAGCAGGGTGACAGTCATCAGAGGGGTGGCAATTAGAGCCAAAGGGAAAATTTGAGGAAAGTAGAGAGTTCATTAGCACATTGGGTTTTCTACACAGAGAAACTCTGCGAAAGTTCCACACTTTGCCACCATCCACTCTGACAGCCTTACTAAAGACTTCGGTGACTTTACACGGATCAGACCATTTGTTCCACCTTGAACCACAAGATCTACCAAACTTGACTCGCACCAAATCACCAATTTTGATACCAGGTTTAGAAAGATGAGAAGAATTACATCTCATCTTCTCTTGATATTTCAACACCTTGTCTCTAACCAAGGAAGGATCAGCACTAGGCAATGGAGGGATCTTTACTTTCATCCACCAAGGTAGAAGTTTGGAACCAGGTTTACGACCTTTTAATAGCTCAAAAGGGGAAAACCCCGTAACTGAATTAGGAGAAGTGCGATAAGAAAGAAGAGAAGCACGAAGAGACTTTCTCCAATCCAATTTACTTTTAATAGCAAGTTGTAACAACTCTTTAATGACCCTGTTAAAGCGCTCAGTAAGGCCATTGGCTTGAGGGTTATAGTTTGACACCCTTTTGTGAACAACTCCGCATCTGTCAAGAAAGGATGAAAATTCACCACTAATGAATTGTGGGCCATTGTCAGAAACTAGCTCAGCCGGGATCCCTTCCCTGCAGAACACTTCATCAAGAAATTCAACAATCTGAGAAGAACCGGTCTTGTCCACAACCTTGATCTCCGGCCACTTGGTGAAGTAATCAATCAAGACTAAAATAAAAACAACCTTATTGTCAGACAAGTCCAAAGGGCCAACAATATCAATTCCAAGTTTTTTCCAAGGACACATGGAATACTCAATAGGTGAAACATCAGATTTGGCAGCCAAGGGTTTAGCAGATTTATCACTACTGGAACAAGGGGAACAGGAACTGACCCATTTGTCTACCATCCTGTCAATGCCAGGCCACCAATAGAATTCACGGACACGTCTTTTAGTATTAGACATCCCCATGTGACCTTCATGAGCCATAGAAATTATTTTTTCACGTAAACTGGAAGGAGGTACTATTTTATCACACCTAGTTACAAAACCCTGGTCAAACATGAGTTCTTCCTTTATTTTGCTGAAAGAAAGAATATCGCCAGAAAGTTTCCTCTCCTCAGGCCACCCGTGCTTCAGAAAATCCACTACATTGGATAAAGAAACATCCTTAGACATGGCATCCCGCCAATTCGACTCAGAGATAACACTGGACGTGGTATTGCACCTGGCATCATTTACATCATCAACAGTTAAAACTACATCCACATCGCAAATGGAGTCCGTGGCAACTAAGGAAACACAAGGCAACCTGGACATACAGTCGGCATGGACGTTTAAACGACCAGGGACATATTCCACCACACATTGAAACTCTTGTAACTTAGCAGCCAGGCGTGCCAAACGTGCAGTCAAAGTGCGACCACCGCCAGCGGTCAACATGCTTATCAAGGGTTTGTGGTCCGTACGCAAACGGAATCTTGTTCCCCAAATAAATTGCCTGAAGTGTTCAACAGCCCAGGTACACGCCAACAGTTCCTTCTCTATAGTGGAATAGTTAAATTCTGCCCCACGAAGGGTACGGGAGGCATAGGAGACCACATATTCCTCACCTTGACACTTTTGCATCAACACAGAACCAAGTCCCACGTTGCTTGCGTCCACACACACAATGCACTCTCTACCCAAGTCAAAAGGTCTCAAGAAAGGAGCATTAATAATCTCCTTTTTAAGTAACTCAAAGGCAGTTTGGTGTTCATCCTTCCAAACAAATTTTGCATCTTTTTTCAATAACAGTCTCAAAACATGAACTTTGGAGGAATAATCTGAAACAAATTTGCTATAAAACTCGGTAAGACCGAGAAAGGACACCAATTGTTCTTTATTGTTGGGGGAAGGCGCCTTGGTTATGCTCAAAATGTGATTGAGTTTTGGTTTGATACCCTGAGCGGAGATTTCGTGTCCCAAATACTCCACAGTGCTCTGTCTAAATTTGCACTTAGAAAGCTTCAAAGTCAAGCCCTTAGCTTTGACAGACATCAGTACTTTATCCAAATTCCTGTCATGGTCCTCGTGATCTTTACCATATATCAAGATGTCGTCTTGGAAGGCAATAGCATTATTACAACCCTCCAAAACTTCTTTCATGAGGCGTTGGAAAACCGACCCTGCGCTGGCTAAGCCAAATGGCATGCGACGGAACTGGAACATGCCTTCAGGGGTTATGAAAGTAGTGAGAAATTTAGAGTCCTCATGGAGGAGAACCTGGTGATAAGCACTGGCTAAATCTAGGGTTGAGAAAACGCAAGCACCAGAAAGAGTGGAAATTAGCTCATGAATGTTGGGTAAGGGATGTCTGTCCACCCAAATTTCAGTGTTCAGACTGCGGAGGTCTACACAGAGACGAAGTTCCCCATTGCTTTTAATTGACAAAACTACTGGGGAAACCCAGGGGGAAGACTCGGTTGGTTCAATGATGCCACGAGTCACCAAATCCGAAAGAATAGTTTTTAGTTTATCTCGATATGCCAATGGGACATTCCTGACCCTGTGTCGGACTGGTGTTGCATTTTCTTTCAAGATGATTTTGTGTTTAAAATTTACAAATTCACCCAAGACATCAGAAAAAATCTCAGGGAATTTGTTCTTGACTGACACAGTAAATTCATCCTCTTCAGGAGATACAATATATACAGGTGGGGAAGCATTAGGATCTAATTTGATTTTCAACTCATGTTGGTGTGGCCAACTCAAAAGAGAGGCACCCTTGGATGAAACATAAACTTTCCCTTTGATGCTATTGCCTTTAAATCCTATATCAGCCCACATGTATCCTAACAAATCAATTTTCCGACCAGTGTATCCGCCTGGACAAATATCAGATGGTAGTAAGCATGAGGAATTCCAATGCCTGTTAAAAATGTCACTACCAATTATGCTGTACCAAGCACATGAATCTATGAGCATAGTGATTTCTATACCATTGATAAAAACCTTATCCTTGGGAAAACCTGGACAAGCAGAGTCACCAACACATAGTAGAGTGTTGATTTCTTGGATTTCCTCAGAGACTTCATAGTCGAGATCAGTTAACAAATTCACTTTCTGTGGGGATCTACACATTTTACTGAAATGCCCCGTTTTTTTACATTTAACACAGATTTTATTCCACGCTGGACAACCCTTATAATTGCCAACGTGGTCATTCGCGCCGCACCTATAACAAATGATAGGATTTTTCTTACCAGGGGCTCTATTGTCTCTAGGAAAATACCTAGTCTGAGGAATGGGAAATTTTCTTTGGTTATGGAACTCCTTTACTAAAGCAACCTCTGGGATTACTACTTTACTTTTAACATCATGACTTCTGATCTCAGTTACGAAGAGTTCCGATTGTTCAATCCCTTTAGCTATATTAATGACAGCATTTAAAGAAGACTCGGTACCCATCCACAGCCGTTCTTGTATTTTTTTGCTTTTGGTCTTCATCATCAACTGGTCTCTTAATACTTGCTCGAAATTGATTGTTTCAAATGCACAAGAAGCAGCTAAAGTTCTTAACACAGCTACGTAATTCTCAATTGACTCATCATCTTTCTGCGCACGGGAATAAAATTTGAACCTTTCCATAACTACGTTTATTCTCCTACCAAATCTAGTGGCTAACTGTTTTACAACAATCTCAAAAATGTTAAAGTCACCTGCTCCATCGATGGGAGGCAAGTTCTCTAACTCCTTAAGACCTGCACCGCCTAAACAATTCTTTAACAGGGCTAATTTTCTTTTAGCTGAGCAACCATCCTCCTCTACCACATCCACATATGCCAGGAATGTGGGATACCACAAGTCCCATTCTACCTTAGGGTCCCCAGCAGTGGGTAAAAAATGAGAAGGAGCAGCGATATTATTAGACATTTCTAGTAATAACGAGGAAACCTGCAGGAAAGAAAACAGTTAACACTGGAGAGCAGGAAAATAATGCAATGTCGGTAACTTAGTCAAACATTTGAGTGCACATTGAAAATAATAAATTAATAAAATAAACGTAGTCACCGTGGTCAACTTCGTTTCTTGAGAATTGCGACAAAGGTAATTACCATAGTCAATAGTGTTTCTTGGAAGAGATTCCTTCAGGCATTAAAATGAGAAGAAGAAAAAAAAATAATCCAGCAGTTCAATAAATGTAGATGTAGATTGTGCAGTTTCTAATGAAGGAAGATGAACAACAAGAGAGAAAAAAAAATAATTTGGTGTTCCCAATCAACATGTGCGAGGCTGAAAGCACACGATGTGAAGTAGAAACAAAACAATTGTCTAAAATGGTCGCTGTGCGACACTTTGACCTTTGCGTAATTAATGCGTGGGGTTGGCACGTTCAGCGCGTCATGTCGAATGTTGACACAGAGCAGACGCGGAAGAAGAGAAGTCAGCGCGAACCTGAAGCTCCACGCGAAGGCTGAGAGACGGAGAAGCACACGCGGCAGAATGTTAACTCGCGTTTGAAAGTAAACAGGTCAGCGCCTTAACTCCTTCGTTTTACGATAACCCCAAACACGATAAAAAAAAAAATATTAAAACGCAGGTTAACAAAATTGTCAAAGTCAGAGGAAACAATGAATAAAGAACAGCAATAGATGACGGGAAACACGTAGTTATACACTGCCGCGGGTGCGATCAAAGCACTTGATAAATTGCTGCCGCTGGTGCCATCATCTTACACGCAAACAGCAAAAAGAACAAAAGTAAAGGAGAAATACCTTTAAAAACGTGTGAACGCTGGTCCTTGGTTTCTTCTTTTTTTTTTATATTATAAAGAGGAAGAAAAAAAAAATTGTACTTCTTGCATTAGGCAGAGGGTGAGTCCTTCTTCATCCCGGTCGTCGCCAGTTTGTGAAGTAATCTGAAGCACAGGTTGCAGAGAAAGTACTTTATTGAGAACCACAGGACACAGCTTGTACAACCACTTGTAGGTAAGGCTCAGGAGATATAGTCAACCACCACTCAGAGAATGTAGAATGCACATAACAATTCCAAGAAGGCAGTAGCACACTGTTAAAGGGATACTACAACAGGTCAGATATGAATAGGTTAAAGAGAAGAGGGGCCAGCACGCATCCCTGCTTGACACAGCGTGAGGTCATAATTTTTCGCGAGAGGTGCGAGCCGGGCCCTAACTTCACTCGAACCCATGTGTCAGAGTAAAGCTGAATAATTGGGTTCAGTATGTTGTTTGGAATACCCCACTGTGTCAGTTTTTTCCAGAGAGCCACCCTAGCCACTCTATCAAACGCTGCTTTAAAATCGACAAAGTAGCAGAAGACCATCCTGTTTGTTGATAAAGCTTTATCGATTATAGTGGAAATTGCCAGCAAATTTGTCGTAGTTCCTGAATTGGCAACAAACCCTGTCTGGTTCAGGGGTATCAGATCGTGGTCATTTGCCCATTGCCTTAGATCCTCCAGAATGAGTCCTGCAAAATGTTTTGCCTCTATGTCCAGTAGGGCGATTAATCTATTATTGTTAGGCATAGCACGTGATCCAGATTTATGAATGGGATGAATTATTGCGCCCCGCCATGAGTCCGGGATTGTCCGTGTTCTCAGGGTGTAGTTAAAGAGATTTAGTAACACCATGGACCAGAAAGGAATGTCCGATTTGAATAGCCTTTGTGGTAGGCCATTCGGGCCTGGTGCTCCATCTTGCCTCCCTTTTGTCACAGCTTTGGCAACTCGATCCTCAGTTAGTGCATATGCAGGGGTAGGTCCCCGGATTGTATCCAGGGAGGTATTTTGTGATGCATCTTCCGCAATCCCAGAGCCCCTGGGGGATCTGATGCAATCCTGGTTGTCTTGTGCCTGAAAGTGATCTGTTAGAAATGTTGCCCATTCTGCTTCCTGTATATTTGCAGAGCCAGAGTTTGTTAGGGGCAGGTTGGTGCGGTTAACCAGGGACCAGAATTTCCTTGATTTTTTTTGCTTGCTTTTCCACACCAATTTTACCCAGTATTGATTTTCCTGAGCCTGTTTCTCTTGGGAGACTGCCCTCCTGAATGCTTTTTGGGCGTGGTGATATGTGGCGAGGAAGGCGCTGTTCCCCGGGAATTTTAAAGCCAACCTCAATGCGGTGTTCCTTGCTCTCTTTAGTGGTTTTAAGACAGCGGAGGTTGAGGCACCTACTGGATGTGGGCTGTTTAATCTCCGCGCAGTCGCAGGATATGAATTGATCAGATGAAGGCACAGCTGCGACCATTTCCATATCGGGTTGACATCTTTATCAGGACTACCTGTTATGAAGTCCTTGCTTGCTTTTAAAACACTCAGACTGTTGGATTCATTCCATTTGAGGCGCTTGAGGTTTTCGGTGTGAATTCCCTCGTAGGTTATGGGAGCCACTTATGGAGTTCCGTGTTTGTGGTGAAGGTGATGACCTGGGGCCTGTGGTCGCTTTCAGACCGTGGGTGGATGCAAAAACATTTCAACTTAAACAGTAGTTCTGAGTTGCAGATAGTAAAGTCTAAGTAAGACTCTTTTTTTCCATTCGACCAGGTCCAGTTTGGGGGTGAGTCACTTGCTGTCCTTCCATTCACTACCAGGTATCCTGCGTTATAGAATCTCGTCACGGAGAGTTCACCTAGTATGTTTGGGGCTTGCTTCAAAGGTTTGGATTGAGTCGACACCTCAAAGATGTTAGTCAGGTCCGGCCCTTCCATGTCTGCTGCGTTCCCCTGAAATAGATTTGTATTGAAATCTCCCGTGATGATGCGGTCTGAGTTGGGATATTCAGTAGCGATGTCATTCATGATTTCGCACAGTCGGACCAGGTGGTCTTTTTTTGTACGGGTGCTGGGATTAATGTACACGTTGACGAGGAGAATTGGATGCTGCGTCCCCCGGGGGTTAAATTTGACCCCAAGTAACCAGTCTTCTTTGAGGTGAAATTGATTGAGAGCACCTTTTAGGTTATTTGAGATGTATATGGACAAACCGCCTTTGGGGTGGCCAAATCGGTTGTCCCTAATCCCTTGGGTACCAAATGAAAGCACGCCACACAAGGTATATATCAAATATTTATGTATTTATTCTAAACACAACCCCTCTGCACTCTTTATGAGGTCAGAGGTAAAAGTACAATACAAGTTACTTAATTAGCATACGATAAGTTGCACAGTATACGTTTTGCCCTAGGGGCCTCACAAACCATATACTAAAATAGTGGTATAAGAACCACGTGAGAATTAGGAAGCAGGCCTGGGCTGCTCTAAGCAACCAAAGGTTAGGATGTAGGAGGCCCACGGGAGACGCGTGCAGTGTCTAAACACAGTCGCGGGTTACCATTGGCTTTCTATTGGAAACGAAGAAGTTACAAATGTACAATTCAAGGACACTGCTAAATGAGCTACGATGGAACCCATTTAGACTTAGACACTAGGAGGACCAATACCCTTGAGACTACCAGAGTACTTGTGTTACCTCTCCCACGGAAGCCGGGTGCATAGGTCTCTTTTGGTGTCGGGTTTCGTCGTCGATTTCAATGGAGATCTGCAAAGAAGTGCTGCAGGCGACCAGAGGAAAAGTGTCCGGGTGGATTCAAGGGTAGATCGAAGATCTGTAGAACCTGAAAGCAGAAGGGACAGAGTCTGGTCTGGGCCACTTGACAGTGACCAGGGCAGCGATAGGAAGATGCCACCAGATGTTGGGTGATTTCAAGTGAAAAGGTGAAGTTTGTCTCTTCAGCCACGAGGTCCAGGAGGCATCGAAGATGACCAGGAGCTGGATTCGAGCTGCCACATGAAGGATCTAGTTGACTGTTGTGTCGGTATCTGGATTATACCCAACAAGCCTTGGCAAATGCAACACACGCAGGATGTTGAGAGGGGCTTCAGTGAAGACCAGCAAGGCCTGTGGAACTTCTCCTTTGCAGGAAAGTTGGAGCAAGCCTGGAGCAATCAGGAAAGTAAGTTAAAGTAAAGGTTTGTCTTCTTGGGGCTTACTAGCCAACGGACGAGGAACTGCAAAGGTGCATCGAGTGGAAATGAACAAAGCGAGCCCACTGGCCACTCGTGGAGTGTGGAGCTCTATGCTTCAGTGCAAAAGTTGCTCAGGTCTGGGGCTTCAAGCAGCCCAATGCACAACTTTGGGATACCTCAAGAAGGTGATGCAGGTAGCAAACTGCAGGATGTCCAGGAGTTCTGGACCCACGTCTCTCATGTCTGCCATGGGTCTCAGCTTTGCTGTGAGTGAAGGTCGGGGTCAGAGATGTCTTGAAGTCCATGCGCTGTGTCGCAGATTCTTCGGGATCTGACGGGAGCCTCGAAAATGCAGACTGGCAAAGACGCTATTGGTGCCTGTTTGAACAGGGTGGTCACTCCTTGACCACAAGGGAGATATCTTCCGTCTAAGTTTAGGGGTTGGACTAACTTTAAGGCCCCTCCTATGGGTGGACCTGGGGTGGGGGTGGTTACACCCCTTCCCCTTTGTCCAGTTTTGCGCAGGAGCTGGGGCTGAGTGCCCCAGCAACCGGTTTGAACTGGGAAATGCATGGAGCACCTAGTGTGCCTCAGGCAGTGTCTGGAAAGCATTCACTGAATGCAGCCATCCCTGCCCCAAAACACTAAAGCCTGTCTGGGGAGATGACAGCACCTCCCTGGACAGGAAACCTATTATCCAAGCCTCCCCTGCCGGAGTTTCGTCCAGCAGCAGGAGGGCAGACTCGTGTCTGTGGCAGCAGCATTCATTTTGTGATGCTGGGGCTCTGTTTAACTTTAACCGGGTAAACCAGTAACTCCATGTCTTCTCCCTCTAGAAGGATGGAACGCTGCCCCCGCCGCCAGGACTGGCGGCGGGGGTAGTATTCCAAAGGGTTTGACACCGTACACGACATGTTTTGATAAAGCCAAACCAAAGTTAGTATTAACCTCGAGGATTATAATGCACTTAAGAGTATATGGTATGGCTATATCATAGAACAGCTATAAGGAGATGGTTCCGAAAGCTGCAGAGGGGCTCAGCTCATACTAGGGCACCCTCTCACATAAAACCAAGCTCTCTGTCTCCAGGATTGTTAAGGCCTGCCATAGGAGTGACTTATAGGTGTAGATGTATCTATATGTATATATAGATACAGGTATACTATATCTAAGTAAGGGTGAGTACACCACCTTACCCAGGCTGTGTGAACAGGCCTGTGGTGTCAGTTTGGAAGGCAAACCAGGGGTGGCACAATACATGCTGCAGCCCCTGGTAGGCCTAGGGTGCACCTATGCCCTGGGTACCTATGGTACACTATACAGGGGCTCACAAGGGTGACCCAGTAACCAATCTGATATGTACCTAAAGTACATGGTATCATCTTAGAGAGAGAACAGCTGGGCTGTGGGCCTGACTAGCAGGACCACAGCCACACTAATGTCGAAAAACCAGAGAATCACAGCAAAAAGTGGGGGTAACCATAGGAAGCAGACCCTACTCTACTACAGGGAGGTTTTGTCCTTTCAAAAGGTTTATTTTGATAGGTTGAATTGCATTGTTTAAACTGCCACAGTCAGGCTACAATGTTAGGCATGAAGCCATATTTTACACTGTCACTGTAGAGGATGGCACAATAGGTGCTGCAATCCACCAGTGACATTTACCTAACAGGCCCTGGGTACATCTTGTACCATATATCAATGAAGAATATGCCAATCCAACCATGTTTAAAGTGGAAGAACAAGGACTTTACTACTGTTACTAGCAGAAAAGTGCACAGAGGTCTAACAGGGGTTAACAAACAAAGTTGCTGTGCCTGATGGCGCTAGGGGAGAAGAGCAGCGGTACTGCCCTATCTACAAAGGCATGTGGTTGCTGCTCCCTTCTCCAGCACTGCGCTCTTTGAGCCTGCCTTGAGCCATACCCACATTCTTGCATCTTAGTACAAAGTTGTGTGAGTGATGTCTAGCACAGATTTTGAACTGGAAGGGTCACCTTTCAGTACAACAACTATGATTGTAAATATTTTTAAACTTTTCAGTCCTTGTATGTTTGCTGACAGTACAGCACACATCCAAAGTTTAAACATTAGAAGCAATGAAAACATTCCTTCAACTTAACGACTGCCTCAAGAAGCATTTGTTTTTGGTGCAAAAACATGGCAACTAATGCCAGATGATAGGGCTTTGCACCAAAATCTATAGGTGATTGCATTAGAACTCCAATGTACCACCCAATGAACCCCCCTTGACGTAAAGTAACACAACATAGCACAACAAATAATTTATCATGACTTGGCACTGCTTTGCGTTACTTTTTGTGATTGATCCGGTGCAAAACCTTGATAAAGCTGTCTCAATGTGTTTTACTTCTGATATCTTTCTGGGCATCTGGCAAAGCTAATCCATCAAAATGGTAACTGTTATCAATAGTGTCTTTTGTTGGCAGTGGTTTGCACTCTGTCCAAGTAGGGACCGTTACTCAAGTCAGGGTAAGAGAGCCACATAGCTAAGATAACTCTTGCTCACCCCCTTAGTTACTTGGCATGTGCTGTCAGGTTTATCTCAGAGGCAATGTCTATAACTTTTGTACACACAAACAGTAACTCAGTGAAAACAGTACAAAATGAGTCCACACCAATTTAGAACAGTAGCCAATATTTATCTGAATAAAACAAGACCAAAATGGCAAAAGTCCAACATACACAAGTCATGATATCTCTTTTAAAAGAATTAGTACTTTTAGCCCATAGAAATCAATGCATTCATTTGTTATAGCACAAAGTTCCATGAATGCATACAAAATCAAAGATGAAGCAGACACAGGGGACGTGAGGCACCAGAAAAGCAAAGCGATGTGTTGGTTCTTAACTCCACAGGGAGGTGATGCGACGGTTCATTACTGCCAGGGGAGGTGATGCTCCGGTTCTGCTAGGCAGAAGAGGTGATGCGTCGGTTCCTTACTGTCGGGGAGGGGGGAAGGGGGGGAGGTGAAGCGTCGATTCCTTGCTGTAATGTGCCAATTTCCAGACATGCGGTCTCGGTTCCTTACTGCAGTGCGGTGTTGATGAAGTATCGGGGTTGATGGATGATGCATTGAAAATCCAGAAGCACTGCGTTGTTGCAACAGCACAGAAGCAGGCGCTGTATCGATTTTCCAACCTCAAAGCTGGTATTGTGTTATGTGCTGCATTGGAGTCAGAGCGGATGTCACGGTCATCAGTGACACAGTGCTCGGGACTCACGCTGTGGCAATTTTTTTGACGCGCCGCAATGGCGAGCTGGGGCCTGTTGTGAAAACTGTGCTCAATGCACCAATTGGAAACCAACCTTCGGTGCAGGCAGCGTCAATGCATCAATCTTGTGCATCGATGCGTTGAGAAAAAAGGAGCTGGGAATCGATGTGTGGACTTTCTTTTTAGTTCATCAGGTTACACTTCCAAGGGACCGGGAACTGAACTTGAAACCACTTGGCAAGTCAGGGCTCTCAGCAAAAGAGCCCAGGCAATGGTAGGTGAAGTCTTATTTTGTTTGTTCTTATATCTTTATTAGTTTGAGAGAAGAAATATAAACAATTAAAATACCATAATAAGCAATACAACCAAAAAGAGAGTTACACAATAAATAAATAGATAAATAACCATTCATCAGTATAGATATAATCAATGTCATATATATCACCGACATATCAATTAATATGGTGGAAAAAGCAATAAATAAACAATACGAGAGAATCAGTTGTATCACCTGTATAAATCAATCAGCAAGATAAAGAGAGAAAGGAAGAAAAAAAGAGAGAAGAAAGTATTGAGGAAGAGAAAGAGAAGTAAAAATAAAGCAAACAAGAGAGAGAGAGAGATTGAGACCCATGCTACAATAGGGAGTGTAAGTTAAGGATAAGACACAAAGGGATATTGCGCCACCAAGCCTTGTAAGGGTAAGTTCATATATCTATCAAGAGATCTCCAGACCCCACTGGTAGGGGAAGTCTTTGATAGTTCCGAGACGTCTTAACAAAAGACAAGCCCTTGGAAAACCTTGGAAGCATGCTGTAGAAAGCAAAATCCAGTCCTTCCTTTCCCATGACACCTGCAGCAGAAACAGGCCAGCAAAGCAAAGCGACAGGCAGAGTGTCAGTCCCTCCTACAGCATCCAGCTCATGGCAGCATGACAGGATGTCCTCAGTCCAGAAGTGCTCGGATTTTGGTTTGTCAGAGGTCCAGTACTTATACCCCTTTCTGCCTTTTCAATTGAAGACTTCAAAGGAAAGTCTTTGTAGTGAATGACACCCTGTCTTTCCATGACCTGGCTCCAGACACACTACAGGGGAGTGGAGACAGCTGTGTGTGAGGTCAGGCATAGCCCTATTCAGGTATCAGTGACAACTCCTCCCACCACTTTAGCTTAGTGAGGCCCATCAGCCTGGTGATGGCCCATCAGGATATGCAAGGCACATCTTAGCTCCCTTTGTGTGACTGTCTAAAGTGAATGCACAAGAGCCCAACTCTCAACCAACCCAGATGTGTATTCTACAGACAGGCAGAGGCACAGAATGGTTAAGCAAGAGAAGTGACATTTTCAAATACGCAATTTAGAAACCAACTTCTCCAGAAGATGTCTTTTTAAATTGTGAGTTCAGAGACCCCAAACCCCAAATCTCTTTCTGCTCCCAATGGGAAATAATACTTAAAAGACATTTCAAGGCAATTCCCATGTTACCTATGAGAGATCCAGCCCTTGTAATAGTGAAAAATGAAATTAGCAGTATTTCACTATTCGGACATGTACAAAACAGCAGTAAATGGCATACCTTTTCAGTACATTGCACCTGGCCCATGGGGCTGCCTTGGGTCGACCTTAGGGATGATTTACATGTAGTAAAAGGGAAGGTTTGGGCCTGGCAAGTGGGTGCACTTGTCAGGTTCACATGGCAGTTTAAAACTGCACTCACGTACACTGCAGTAGGCAAGTCTGAGAGATGTTTGCAGGGCTACCCATGTGTGTGGCACAATCAGTGCTGCAGGCCCATTTGTAGCATTTATTGAATTGTTTTATAGCACAATTCATTCCAACTTAAGAGTGTTGTTGTTGAAATAGGTTATTAGCCAATTAAAACCATAAACCGTGCAAAGGACATTCAAATCATATACCTAAAATATCTAAAACGTCTTGTCCATCATCACCAAACCATTTAATTTCTTATTTGGAAAACAAACACAAAGTTTACTACCCATCCTGTTAATAGTTTGCAAATAAAATTTCGATGTGCAAAGGTTAGAGTGACAGGTCAAAAAGCCTAAACAGTCAATTAAAACCACAGACCTCGCAAGAGTCATACCTAACACAACATATTTATACAAATCTAAAAATAGTTGTCGATCATAAACCAGCTTTCTCATTTCTTAGTTGGGGAGTAAATTTAAAATTTACTATACAACCCATCGAGAGTTTATGGATAAAGTGCCAATATGCAACGTTAAGGTGACAGGCCAAGTACAGCCAATCAATGTGAAATTTTACATAGAGGAAACCCTACTGTGCATATTCATGCTAGGAAAAGGGGGGTATAGTGAGACTGTTACAAGCTTTGTGATCTGAGGCAATCATGTTTTATGCATGTATGCATTTTGCACTGAGAGTGCTAAGCCTCTGCATGCAAACATAAATGGTGTCTTATTGATACATGGCTTGACGGGATAAGGGGCAGGTTAAGGTGACAAGCCAAGAAAGGTTATGCCTGTGTGCAAATTGCCCTGAAAGAGTTTATCCCCTGCGAACAGACCCAGTTGATGTTTTATTGGGGAGCAGGTTATGTCTATTTTCCTAGCAGCCCGTCCCAGCATAGCAAGCACCCCATGAGTTCCCATCGGCTCTTTTCACCCCCCCCCCCCCCCTCAACCCCTCCAATGTCCAAACCTGTACCCTAAACAGGGTTTTGAAATGGACACAAACTGTTCTATTCTGATGTTCAGCATCATATTTCTTGGGTCCAGTGACTCCATCAATGCAGTTCTACAGGTCCTGATTCCTAAGCTATTAAACTCTCTTCTTAACAAACGTCTTCGCTGGGTTGCCAATGCAGGAGAAATACACACAACAAGATGTAAAGTCTCATCGCCCTGGTGACATAGGCGGCAACACTTGTCTTCTACTTGGCCACCTTCACTCCATTTTGTTAAGGAAGTCTAGTGTGGGTATTTCATCGAGCCTTAGTGCCAGGAATGTCTGTTTTGTTTTCCAGTGGTAGGTTGCTTCGAGAAGTGGTGATTCTCTAAGGGTGGAATATGATTTCAAGACCAGCAACCCATGTGAACGCTTGGACAGCTTTTCTTGATCTGTCACCTACATTTACAGTTTAATCCATTTGTTTACCATTTTCTTAAAAGCTTTCCTAGATATATTGGCATTCCATTGTTTGCCCAATTCAAGCCTCCCAATACTGCTCTCCAGATATTTCTTATAGACTCCATTCCCCTTTCGGAGGTTGATTTCAGTCCAAACTTGATTGGCCCGTATATCATCTGCAGCTGAGTGTAAGTGGCAGAGCTTGACAAATGCTGCAGGTCTAGCAAGCGTCTGTTTGGTTATTGAGAAATCCATTCTTACTTGGGCAGGCGGGGCTGAACGGTGTAACCGGAAGGTTTGTTTATATGATCGTATCACCAGTTAGTCAAGTAGGCTGGCCTCAGCACCGTACATTATCTCTGATCCATTCGCAAGGGTTGGTATCAATGTGACCTTCATTACTACTCCCAGAGGTTCCAAGTGTAGTACAAGTAGCATTTGATTTACAGGCCCTGGGCACACCTGGTGCACTTTACTAAGGACTTACTAGTAAATCAGATATGCCAATCATGAATAAACCAGTCACCAGTACAATTTAGACAGAGAGCACTTCACTTTAGCACTGGTAAGCAGTGGCAAAGTGCCCAGAGTCCTAAAACCATCAAAAACAGGTAAAAAAAACTAGGAGGAAGAAGGCAATTTGTTTGAGGATAACACTGCAGAAACGGGCCAGGTCCAGCAGTAAACCTTTCCTGGCAGGCCTTTAGTGGACTGGTATGGCTGGAGCCCCTGTTGTAAAACCTGCACCATATAACTATTCAAAATAAAGGAATGAAATATCAGCCAAATAAAAACGATTCCCAGTGGAAATACAAGCGTTCTGTGCTTCGCTAGGTGGCAGTGACTCAGTCAATTACTTGGTCTGTTGCACCCTCTTCTGGCTATTGTACACCACTGTCTTCTTTCCTTACACTGAATTTTCTGCAATTTCTCTTCCTGGCCCTCTGAACTTAATTTGCTGAGGCTACATCTCACAGTTAAGCAAATTAAGGAATTCTCAATCCCCTCCAGCCTAGCTCTGCTCCATCTCTTTAGGGTGTTTTTTGGCAGTCACCCACCTTGCTCAGTCATATTTGCAAACATTATTGTAACCAGTAGGATAACCCAAATGGTAATGGACTGACTGCAGGGTCTATGCAACTCTTAGTTATGGGTTTGAACACTGGAAAGATTGGCTTGTTTTTTTTTTGTCCTTCCTAAACTTACAAACTGAACACCATTGAACTGCGTGATAATACTTATCAAGTGTGAAGAGGCAAAGGGCCAGATTTACCAGTTACTCGCCCAGCGCAGTGCAGCAGCCGCAAATGCTGCTCTGAACTGCGTGAGAAGGAAAGACCAGGAGAGTGCCATATTTACAGAAATATGGCACTCTCCTCCCCTCTCCTTAACGCTGGCACAGAAATGTGCGACCATGCGCCATAGACGCACCTTTGCACCATGATGCAACGGTGTGTCCGTGAATCGAGCATAGGTTTTGTACTGGAATGATACCCTTCCAGTACAAAATACAATGCTTAGACTAATTTTAAACATTTTCCCACTTTATAGTGTGCTGTACACAAAGTCGGAAATTAAAAGAGATAAATAGCATTTCTCCTCATAGCGCCAATCTGAAGTGGACGCTATTTTCTGAAGTTAAACCTTGTTTACTTTAACCCCTTCGATGCTGATGACGAGCTGAGCTCGTCATCAGCCACGAGTGGCGTGTGCTGATGACGAGCTGAGCTCGTCATGTAACGCGGCTTTTAAAAAAAAGCCGCACAGCGCAAAAATCGCTGCAGCAGCAATGCGGTTAAGTAAATAGGGTTTGGCATCAGAAACCTTGGGGGGTTGCATGGGAATGCACATGCACCACTCATGGTACGGCCCCTTGGAGCTAAGTAATGCAAAGCAGTGCTATGCAATGTTTTTCATTACTTTCAAGTGATTTCCTGGGGAAAAACAGGTTTTACGATGGAAAGTAGCTAGGTAACAAAAGAGTTAGCGTGCAAACATGGCGTTAATCTTAGTAAAAGTGGGTTGTCCGCTATTTAGCTGCAGCAAGGCTGCTCTATTTAAATTATTCAGGAAATTGTCCCCAAGCACTCAAAACCCCTCTACATATTCAAATAAAAGATTCTTAGAATATTTATAATTCTCTATCTTCTGCAAAAACCTTACATGGGTAAAACGTCATCGGCTGTTCTGTAGTTTTCAAATAAAATATACTACAAATGGGGTGTTCAATGTTGGCTTGCCTCTAAATGCTTTTGGTTGAAAATTCAACATCATCTCGTTTTCTGCTTAATGTAAATCGATCCTACATATCTGCCTTTTCATCATAATATGCATCTGTCTGCATAGTGGAGATAATGATCACAAAATGCAGATCTTTCACAGTTCTATGTTGCACAGGTGGTGTGAAGGGTCTAGTATTTGCACCAGGGTTGTTCGGGGGTATCTAAAAGTTGAGCACCAAAATAATTTCTTTGAATACAGCCTTTCAATTGCAAGAAAGCTATGCAGATTCAGAGTGGGCTCTGAAGAGGGAAGTGATCACCATCCTCTAAAATTAGAATTGAGTAGAGGAAAAGATATCCAACGGGAAAAGGTGATCCCCATTCAGATGGATTTTCCTAAATGACTGACCACTAGATTAAGAGAAGAACATATGGAAAAACTGTCATATTTCCAGCAAAAGACATAATTAAATGATAACTTGAAACCTCATCCTGAATGGTATGAGAATATCATTGGTCAGGTAGTACAGTGCCTTAGAGTAGCCTTAAAAGGGAAGGGAATAAGAAATGCAAAGCTCGCGGATAATCAAAGTAACAAAAAAATGATTTACTGAGGAATGTAGGATCTTTAAGGTGCAGATAAGGAAAGGGGAGAGAAATCTTAAATTAAGGTATGACACAGAAAGCCATAAAGCGCTGATGACGATAAGGCAAAGGTATAAAACCTTAACCAGAGACCAGAAAAGAAAACATAAAGAGAGGTATTGGAGACTTATGATAGAGGCAATAGAAACTAAAAACATAATACATATCTGGAAAGTAGTAGAAGAAGGGTGAGGAAAAACACAGGGACGGATGGTCTGTGTGGTAGAGGAAGAAACTTGGGTGGCCCATCTGGAGAAGATATATGGTAAAAAAAGAGGAGAGGGTGGGGAAACAAGTAACCCCTTGGGAGAAAGCGGGTGCGGATCTAAGGTCCATGTTCGCATTAAGTAATATCAGAAACACAAGACTAAGCCTAACCTGAGCTGCTAGACCCGATAACATGCCGTAGTGTACCTGTCTAACTGCTACTTTGGTGTTGTGGTGACCCAATGTGCTGCATAATTCCCCTCTAACGACACCCCAACCTGTGCAGTGTCCGGCAGAAAACCCCTGAGGTAGCGGCGGAGTGGAGGCGGAGCACGCCACAGAGGAGCGGCATCCAGCGGAGCTCAGCGGAGTTTAGTGGTTGACTGAGCCCTGCGTTCGGCAGGCAGGCTGGCGTTTCTCCTCTCGACGAGTCCTGCTCAGTGATCGTAGGCTCCGTTACTGCTTCCTGCATCAGGCAGTGGTGCGAAGACGTTCCCGGTATCTACAAGGCTTTTGTTTCCCTCTCTTCTTTTTTTGTGGATATCGGAGTGCTTTCAGCAGCGGCTTTGGCGGCATGTTTCTGATCCCTTGGTGGGTTTGATCGGAGCCCGTGGCAAGTGAGGAACAGAGAAAGAGGCTGGGCGGGGGAGGCGGCTGCTTTGATTTGTGAGCGAAGTGAAAACGCACAACGCCGAGCGCACAGCACTGGAGCCTTCACTTGTTTTGCTCTTCATTCTTCGACTCTGTAGTGGTTTGGTGCATTCTTCCTGGAGGCGATGGCAGTGATTATTTTTGTTTTAGCACATAGCTGTGAGACCAAGTTGAAGCACCTGATTAAACAGTAGAAGAAAAGCGATTTCTTCATTTTTCACAGCCCTCCTTGACACCAGTAGGTAATATCAACTTGAACTCCTTGGCTGAGATTCGCAGGGAGAGGAAAACGTCCTCCTCATCCTTCACAGCCTACAGCAGACTAGAGAGACTTCTGCTTCCTCTTCTAGCTCCCATAGGATATTCCCCAGATCCAATTGGGGGCATACCTCGTCCAGTACCCAGGACCAGCGCAGCTCCATCGCTCCCCTCCGCCACCGTACAGCCAGACCAGCGGCCGCAGTGCGAGGGGGGTGTTTTTGCCAAGCAAACTACACTACCCAGACGCCCTAGCGGCGGAACACGCCACCACAAGGAAATCCGGCGCCAGGAGGCGCATGAAAAGGGACTCCAGTACCCGCGTCACGGGACCGCGTGCGGATCGGCGCCGGGCGAAGCCCGAGCAAAGGGCGGGCCCTCTGTGGCCCTCAGAGGACCGTGGAGGACGGGAGGGGCCACCCCCCTTGAAATCCCTACCAGAGGAGGTAAAGAGAGCTGAACTACCAAATGCCTGCTGATATTTAATGGACACGTAGCTGTAAACACAAAAATTTTGCCTTTGCGTTGATGTTACGTATTACCCCTTTCCAATTGAACGGAATCATGACTCAGAAAGGGGTCCCCAAAAAATCTGTCAACCAGAGTGGTTTGCGTAATGGCACACAAGACCACCACTTAATTTGTATACCACGGCCTATACCTAGTGATTCAGATGGGAATGATTCTTGCCAGGCCATAGCTAGCACCCCCTGCGAACAAGCTCCCTCAGAAACATCCGGTATTCTGCTAAGCCAATCAATGTTAGCGGAACTAAACAATCTGTGCAAAACCAAGTATGTCCCAGCAGATCTGAGAACTAAACTAAATAGTGCTTCTCCCTGTACGGCTAAAAGCTTTAGTACTTTGCTCCACAATGAATTTGCGCAGGAACCCACCCCATTACATACAATAGCTAACACTCCAAGCGCAGCACTCACGCAGATCTCACCAGTTAAACGGAAATGTGACAAGGTTCAACAAAATGGGAATAATCCAAAGATACAAAACCTGTGCCTAAGCCCTCCATTGCCCGTCACTAATTCCCCCTTAATTCCAGAGGCTGCAGAAGAATTAGATAGCCTAGCACCCCCTCTTCAACTGGCTCTAACATGTCTAATCGAACCATTGCTCAAATCTCTTATATCGCCGTTGCTGGAGAAAATAAATATCTTGGAGAATAAGCTGATGGAAATAGAGGAATTGATCAAGATTAATTTATTTCCCGCTAAAATCACTGAAATAATTAATCGCCACCAATCCCCTGTTGCCTCCATAGTGCCAACGCAACCTATACTATGCAACAATTTAAAAACTCTACAACTACCCCCCAATAAAACAACCCCTAAGATTGCTTCTAAACCGGTACTACCACAGCATATTATTGCTAGAGTAGAGAAAAATAAAGTACCCTCTATACACCTTCCACCTGAGGCCGTCCCATACGTGTGTGTTCTCTCAGGAGTACCACCACTCACACATGGAAAATCCGAAAGGCAACACGACTTATTAAATAAGGTTACCTTTTGGCTATCAAAAATCAGACCTCTGCCACCCGACCTGGATGGAACAATAATGTGTGTTAGAAGGGTGGGCTGGTTAGTCTCCCTCCCAAAAGACATTCCTGGTGATCTAGTGTTGGTAAAATTTAGGTTTAGACATATTGTCCCGTACCTACGAACCTGGCAGCCCCAAGAAGACGATGGCCCAATATCGATCTGGGATTTACATGATTTTTACCCCAGAGCGCCATACATACCCTCTTTAAGACCAGAGGTAAAGTACAATTATAATCACGTGATGGGTAGAAGATCCTATGCTTCGAATAATTGTAGCTCCCCCGCTCTCAAATGCTTTGCACCAGTGTACAACATATATAAAAATGGAATTCTTTATTAACTTGCTCCTATTAAGGGTGAACATGATGTAAGGGTAGAATTGTGAATGTCTATCCTATGAAAATTCGTTATTTTTTATGGAAAATATCCCCACTGGAGGGCAAATGTCTTTTAAACCAATGTCTTTTAAACTTGTAGATACTTTGTGCTATTATATGTATGATTTATGTTTTTTAACTGTATGCTTTTATGATTTTAATCCAAAATCGAATAAAGCAAAACTGAACTGAACATGCCTGTGATAATTATAAAAACTATCCAGGACTGGTGGGTGGAGCAACTATATAGGTTGTTTGATAAGATTTTGGAAATGGGGATTATATCTGAAAACTGGAGAGGTGGCAATTATCAGGCCGATACATAAAAAGGAGACATAAAAAGCCCAAAAAATGATAGGCTGATTATTCTCTTGGATGTGGTCTAAAAGGTATTTGCAAAAAAAATCCTTAGAATGTTAAAGGAATGGGCTGATCTTAAAGGCATAGTACCATCTGAACAGGGGGGTTTTAAGGAACGGCACTCGACAATTGACCACTGTTTTTCACTTTGGCCTATTGCATACATGTCTGTGGAGCAGAAGGAGAGCTTATTTTGCTGCTTTGTAGACTTCTGTGCAGCTTTTTATCTGGTAGATAGAAACCACCTATGCGAGGTATTGGACTAATTATGGGGTTACATAGGAGCAACTGGGCCCAGGTCATTATCGAAACTGCAGGGACTTTAACGCAAAAAATACAAGTAAATAATGGGTTGAGACAGAGATGTGTATTAGTCTCTTTACTTTTCTCCTTATTTGTTGCCGATTTGCCTGTGACCTCAGCGGCTGCAAACGGATTTAGTCCTAAAATTAACGGTAAACATGTGGCATGCCTCCTGTATGCAGCCGTTCTTGTGATTTTAGGCCAGACAGAAACAGGCCTGCACAGGAAATTAGATACATTTGAGGATTATTGTAGGTGGAAGAAACTAGTGGGAAATATGTATAAAACTAGGGTGCTCTGCTTTGGAAAAACTAAAAGTAAATTTAATTGCCACCTAGGCCCAAAGAGACTTGAATTAGTTAATGAATATACGTATCTTGGAGCCTGGTTTGAGCGGTCCTTGAAATGGAAAATTCACCTAGAGATATTGAAGACCAGAGATATTGCTTCGGTGAGTAGGCTGAAAAAATGTAATAAGGCCTTTGAAGAAATGTCATACAGACCAGCCCTAAAAGCTTACGTAGCAATGATCCCCCTGCAACTGCAATACGGAGCCCATTTGTTATACATTAGTGGTATAAATAGGTGGGATGCCGAGGAGAGGAAGTGCCTGAAGTATTTACTGTCACTCCCCAGGTCTGCCAGGATGAAAGCAATAAGATTAGAAACTGGCAGGATCTCATGGAATATATTGGCTGCAAAAGCCTTAATAAGATTCTGGGGAAAATTGAGTGGGGAGGACGGACAGAAAGTTTCTCAGTGGTGCGAGAAGGAAATTGTGCAATGTGAATGAAAAAGGCAAAAAGGGTTACAACCAAACTGGGTGCTGTTTGTAAAGATATGAAAGTAATGTTGCTCCCACAGAACTTACAAATAGGAATTACCAAGAGTTAGCTAAAAGCGCTAGGCAAAGAACTGTCCAACGAAAGCGACTATCAATACTGTGAGAAAAAATCTGTACATTTTATGATAAACTCATGGCAGAATAAAGTGAGTTACCCATATGTGGATATCCTACCAAACCAGCTGTTAAGAAATGAAGTGTTGAGAGTAAGAATTGGACACCTTGTAAGATAAGTGACATGGTAAAAGAAAAAATGATTCGTATAGGAGGAAATTGTTCTTGTGGGTTGAATACTAAATGTGATATGTTGCATATTTTGTTGGACTGCTTAAAAATCAAGCACTTGTGGAGACAGTGGCTATGCCCAATATTCCTGAAATATGGGGTTATGACTTGTGGGCACCCTGCAGACATATGAACTGACATGGCTTTTTAGACATAGCATGTGCTATTGGAAGATTCATGAGGGCAGCAAGTGCAGTGTTTATTGAGATTTAGTATCTAGAAGGGTTGATGTATTTTATGGGATTATCTGCATATTTTATTGGAAAATGTATTTTACATGGGTAGTTTGTTATGGTCTTATTCGATGAAATTTACCATTATATATGTATTTGCTCTCTTCTTAACAAAAATGTTTTATAAGGTATTTACATAGTGTAATGGATATGAATGTTGTGTTATTTAAAGGCCAATGATCTAATTAAATATATTTTTTATTGATTTGATTGATATGCAGATTTAGGAATTAATTCACAACAAGCAGACATGAATTCTGCTCAGAAGTAGTACTGAAGAGAACACAAACACAATGCTTTGGTTATTGTACTGTATTGCAAGTGCATTCATGTAGTGCTTTCTTCCCTTGATGAGGCGTTGAAGCGTTTTACTTGGGGGAAAAACTGTGTTCTGGAATCCAAGTGTAGTGGTTAGTCTAGTGCTATTGATTATTGTTGATTATTTGGGTTAGCATTGTGCTCGCAAGGGCACCATTCCATGATTTATACCAGTATCTTTGTTGGATTGGAGATTAAATGAATGTATTAATGTGTGACCATTAGTTGAGAGGCAGAGGGGAGTCTGCTCTTTTACTTTTCTTGGACCAGAAAAAGCCCTCAGTTCACCAAACAGAAGTCAGTAAACCAGAAACCTCCATGGATTGTGGCTTGGTTTGAAAGTATAATTTTGAGTGTGAACCCGTAAGAGTATATTGAACTTCCACAACAATATTTTTCCAAGAGCTGGTTACAGAGATCCACACAGGGAAGGCACATGGGGGTTGTCACATCCACCAGGATGGAGACATCCTGAAGGAGAACCTACCTCCTGTACTGCAATCTCTTGTTTCTGACAGAAGACACTACTCACCGAGCACCTGAACTGCCAAGCGCCCCAAAACCAGCAGTATGGACCGGTGAGCTAATTACTTGCTACTCCCAAATGCGGTGTTGTAAAGATCATGGGCTTCATTTATGAGGTTTTGCCGTAGGGCATCACAGGAGGAATTCCTGCTGCGCTTCCTTACGGCAAAAGAAAAGGGAAGGAATGCACTGTATCTATAAGATACGGCACATTCCTGTCCTTTTCCCCTGTGCTGGCCCACAATGGACTGCCTGCGCCAACGCAGGCACCTTTGCACAATGGTGCAAGGGTGCCTGCGTTGCGGGGATGATTATTTTTGTATAGGAAGGGAAACCTTTATGTACAAAAATAATGACAAGAGGCTTCTCCTCTTGCTATGTGTGCTGCTGGATGCAGCACACATAGAAAAATGGAAAACGAGGAGAAATAAAGATATTTCACCCTGTTGCGTCTCCCTTACGCCTCCCCTGGGAGGCGTAATCTTTTGGTACTGCCTTAGATTTACGATTTCTCGTAAATCTGGGGCATTGTCAAAAGGCCATGGATGTTGCTGGGAACGCCCCCAGCAACACCCATTGCACGCCCCTTTAACGCAGTACACTGCATTAAAGGGACTGTTATTTATCAGGCAGCATTAAGCCAAAAAAAGTGGCTTAGTGCTGCCTGATAAATATTACTCAGGCTTCTGCACCATAGAACGTCACAAAAAGTGACTTCCGATGGCGCAACAGGCCCCATGACTTTCATTTCCAGCATGGAAGATTCAGCCTTTCACCTTTCTGAGGTGGGGAAATTGTCGGTTTCTCTTACCCATAAATTGGAAAATAGTACCATATGTTATTTAGTGCACTTAGAAACAGCATAAAAGTGGAATGTATCACTATATATAATTAGTGATTATTATTTATTTTGCAAATGCACACCACATGCTTAACTCGTGGCTCTGTCCACACCTATTAACGGAGGAAGCGAAGGGGCCCACTTACTAGACACTAATAATATTTACATAAGTGTCTCTGTCCACCCTACCCCCTCAGATTCATGTGAAAGCTTTAGCGATTCAGTCACCGCCGACTGTTAATCTCTCCCGAGCCTAGCAAAAGGCCAGTAACCACTCTCCACCTTGGAGAGGGGAGCGTTTTGGGGGTAACCCATAAATGTTAAAACAACATTGCTGAGCACTCTCTTTAGGCTCACAAGGGAAATGGGACAAGGTAATACAGAAAAGCAAAAAATACATGCGCTGGGAAGCACAGCTTTCCTGCAGCACATTCTTTTAGCTATGCAGTAAAGTGTTTTAGTACAGGATCCTATATCCTGACCTCCAGTTTCTTTACCCTTTTCTTTAATGCACTGGAGAAAGCCCTAGAAAAACTGACAGCTGGTGTCCCAGTTGTGGCTGGCCACCTTGATTTTCTCTAAAGATTGGGTCATTTTAACAACCACTGAAAATGCACTTTTCACCCGGCGAACTAATCTGCTCTCAGCAGCCAGAGTCCATGGATAAAAGCTGGGAACTTGTAATGTTGATTGGTCCATTAACGCACATTACCCAGCCCACCTGAAACTAATGCTGAAAACCTAGTGGGCGGTGTAAGATGCCTACTTGGTTTTGCAGTGAGTGATGATTGGTTCCAAGCCCTGTAAATACAAGGTTATGGATACTGATTTACCCATGGATTTACAGATCCCCGAAAGTGCGATTACATTTTCTAAAGACACTGGTACTTTATCCCCCACATGCATCATTCCGGGTGTTTGCGAATTCTAAATTGCGAAAAATAGCGATTCGCAATTTAGAATTCGCAAAACGGGATGCATGAATATTTTCGGTAAATTTATGCGATTCGGTAAAAATCGCTCTTTTTACCGAATCGCATAAATTACCGAAATACAATTTGCGAATTCGCTATTCCCATTGGTTCCTATGGGCCAAAAGGCCCATAGGAAGCAATGGGAAGGCATTAGCAAATTGCGATTTTCACTTTGAAAATCGCAATTTGTTAATGCATTTCATGGGTGCAGGGGGGGGGTCCTAAGGACCCCCCCTTGCACCCCTGAAATGTATTTTTCGCATCATGTTTCACACACACATGTCCTAAGGACATGTGTGTCCGTAACATGAATGTTGAAAAAAAAGCATTTTCAGCATTTTAAACACTTTTTGCAAATTTACCAAGTGGTTCAACCACTCGGTAAATTTGACCCCCTAATTGCGATTTCGCAATTTTAAAAGGAATCATCCCCCACATGCATCAAGCATTTTTTGAGTCGCAAACGGTGCGATTCCTTAAAATCGTCCGTTTGCGATTCCAAAAATGCTTTTTGGAACGCATCAAGCATTTTTAGAAATCGCAACATTTTTGCGATTTCTAAAAATGCGATTGCTTTTAAGAAATCGCAAATTTGCGATTTCTTAAAAGCAATGCATGATTTCTTTTAAAATTGCGAAATCGCAATTAGGGGGTCAAATTTACCGAGTGGTTGAACCACTCGGTAAATTTGCAAAAAGTGTTTAAAATGCTGAAAATGCTTTTTTTTCAACATTCATGTTACGGACACACATGTCAGGACATGTGTGTGTGAAACATGATGCGAAAAATACATTTCAGGGGTGCAAGGGGGGGTCCTTTGGACCCCCCCCTGCACCCATGAAATGCATTAACAAATTGCGATTTTCAAAGTGAAAATCGCAATTTGCTAATGCCTTCCCATTGCTTCCTATGGGCCTTTTGGCCCATAGGAACCAATGGGAATAGCGAATTCGCAAATTGTATTTCGGTAATTTATGCGATTCGGTAAAAAAAGCAATTTTTAAAGAATCGCATAAATTTACAGAAAATATTCATGCATCCCGTTTTGCGAATTCTAAATTGCGAATCGCTATTTTTCGCAATTTAGAATTCGCAAACACCCGGGATGATGCATGTGGGGGCATGCATTGCTAAAAGCAATCGCATTTTTAGAAATCGCAAAAATGTTGCGATTTCTAAAAATGCTTGATGCATTCCAAAAAGCATTTTTGGAATCGCAAACGGCCGATTTTAAGGAATCGCACCGTTTGCGACTCAAAAAATGCTTGATGCATGTGGGGGCTAATCTCTTTGGTTGTTTCGTAATTACATTGTTGGGCTGCTTAAGTTGTGAGGGTGATGGTAACCTTGAAATCAGGGCATAAGGCTGGGTGGGCACAAGTGGATGGATTGCCCCCACAACTCTTAGAGAAGGAGAAGCAGAAGGAAGGTGGGACGTGTTCCATCCAGAATTGTGAACAAAAGACATTTGGCTTCACTTTGCTTATGCGCGGCCAGCACAGCTGCTTGTACTGTTACATACACTTACCAAGATCCCTCAAGGGGTGTTTCTAATTCCACATAAAAACATTATTTTCCTTGTGTTGGAAATGTGCCCTTTCAGCAGGATTACCCAGGATTGTTTTGCCTTTTTGCTGAATGCTAATTTAGTTGGCCCTAGAACTCTGTGCACTTTATTCCATCTAGCCAGTAGTAAAGAGGTTGTGCTTCCCCTTTTAGCACGTTGAAATTGGTAAACACCTGATTGGCATATTACCTATAAGTCCCTAGTATATGGTACAGAGTGTACCCAGGGCCTGCAAGTTGAATATAACTAGTGGGCGGCAGAACCCATTGCGCCACTGAATGCAGTGATCCAGCAAGCCTATATCCCAGTCTACAGTTGTAGCCTGGATGTGCAATTTTAAACTTCCAGTTTGACCAGTCAAAAAACAAGTTTGACAGGTTAAAACTGCAATACCGAAACAGCCCTCATCACGGCCACGGACTACATCCGAGTCATACTCGACCAAGGCGAGACAGCAGCACTCACCTTCCTCGACCTCTCCGCAGCTTTTGACACTGTCTCACTCCACATGCTTGTCACCGCATTCCATTTCCACAATATGGGAATTCAGGGATCAGCACTCAAGTGGATCACCTGCTTCCTCATAGGAAGAACCCAATGAGTATACCTCTCAACATTCACCTCCAAACTCAAGGAAATCATCTATGGAGACCCATAAGGCTTGTCGCTAATCCTCACCTTAGTCAAAACTTACATGACACCGCTGGCCAACATTGTCAGATCCCACGGACTCATCATCATCATTTCTTAGGCCGATGACACGTAACTCATCCTATCACTCTCAGAACACCTCAACTATATGAAGAACAACTTCCACAAATACATTACCAGCGTCACCTACTGGATGAAGGAGAGCTGCCTAAAGCTCCCCCGAGACTCCTCCTGGTGTTCTTCAGAACTTGGCCCCACACCAACCCCGCCTGAGCATGCCAGAAACCTCAGAATCATTCTGGATAGCAAACTTACTATGGCCTCTCAATTCAACTCCGTCACATCCTCCTGCTTCTTCATCCTGTGCATGCTTCAGAATGGCTTCAAATGGCTCCTACAGGACTCAAGGAGCCCCATCACCCAGGCCCTTGTCACAAGTAGATTAGATTACGGCAATGCACTATGCAGAAAAACCAGCCCCCCTCATCCAGAGACTCCAAACCATTCAGAACTCAGCCACCAGACTCATTGTAACATCCTTCGACGTATCCACATCACTCCCCACCTTAAAAAGCTGCAGTCGCTCCCAGTCCAGAAATGTTGCCTGCTCCTCACATATTCTTTCAAGGCACTGCACAACACTGGACCTTCTACCTCAACCGCCACCTTCGCTTGCATCAAACCACTGGAAGCCTTCTCTCTGCCTCTCTCTCTCGCCCACATACCTCGCGTACTCAGAAGCAGAGCCAGAGGACAAACCTTCTCCCGCTTTACAGTGAAGTCCTGGAATTACCTTACCCTCCACATCAGGACCTCGACGTTGCTGCTCAAATTCCAAAAGAAGCTGAAGACCTGGCTCTTCGACTTGCACTCTAGTCCGTGCATCAACTACAGCCAGACTCAGATATCACCTGCCCAGCACCTGGATACCCTCACAGGTGATAAACTGCACTCTAGAAATCTACTAACATAACAGGTTAAAACCTTCCTTTTAAATATTAATAAATATCCCTAAGTCTGCCTTATTGCCTGTAGGAGAGTAGGGTGTGCTTCCTATGGTTACCCCCACTTTTTGCTGTGATTCTCTGGTTTTTCGACTTTAGTATGGCTGTGGTCCTGCTAATCAGACCCACAGCCTAGCTGTTCTCTCTCTAAATTGATCCCATGTACTTTAGGTACATAGCAGATTGGTTACTGGGTCACCCTTGTGAGCCCCTGTATAGTGTACCCTAGGTACACAGGGCATAGGTGCACCCTAGGCCTACCAAGGGCTGCAGCATGTATTGTGCCACCCCTAGTTAGCCTTCCAAACTGACACCACAGGTCTGTTCTTACAGCCTGGGTAAGGTGGTGTAATCACCCCTTACTTGGATATAGTATACCTATATCTATATACCTATATAGACCCTTATTAACCTATAAGCCACTCCTATGGCAGATCTCGACAATCCTGGAGGTAGAGTGCTTTGTTTTATGTTTTATTTGAAATGCTACCCCTGACAGTTCTGGCGGCGGGGGTAGCATTCCACCCTTCTAGAGGGAGAAGACATGTAATTAATGTTAAACCCGGTTAAAGTTAAACAGAGCCCCAGCATCACAAAATGGATGCTGCTGCCACAGACACGAGTCTGCCCTCCTGCTGCTGGACGAAACTCCGGAAGGGGAGGATTGGACAATAGGTTTCCTGTCCAGTAAGGTGCTGGCACCTCCCCAGACAGGCTTTAGTGTATTGGGGCAGGGAGGGCTGCATTCAGTGAATGCATTCCAGACACTGCCTGGGGCACACAAGGTGCTTCATGCATTTACCAGTTCAAACCAGTTGCTAGGACACTCAGCCCCAGCTCTAGCGGAGAAACTGGACAAAGGGGAAGGGGTGTAACCACCCCCTCCCCAGGTCCACCCAGAGGAGGGACCTTAGAATTAGTCCAACCCCTAAACGTACTATAAGTATAGAACCCCTGTCCCTAGGACTTTAGATTACCCTGGACGAAATTCTGCAACACATATCCTGGACCTTCGATATTCCATTTTGACTGAAAGACGGAAGAAATCTCCCTTGTGGTCAAGGAGTGACCAACCTGTCCAAACAGGCACCAACAGCATCTTTGCCTGTCTGCGTTTTTGAGGCTCCCGCCAGATCCCGAAGAATCTGTGACACAGGACATGGACTTCCACATATCTTTGATGCTGACCTGCGCTCCCAGCAAAGCTGAGAACTGTGGCGGACACGAGAGACATGGGACCGGAACTTCTGGACATCCTGAGGACATCCTGAATTTTGCTCCCTGCATTAACTTCCCGAGGCATCCCGAAGTTGTGCATTGGGGTGCTTGAAGCCCCAGCACCTTTTGCACCAAAGCTCAGAGGTTCACACTCCACGAGTTTCCCGTGGGCCCGCTTTGTGCATTTCAGCTTGACGAGTCTTTGCAGTTCCTAGTCTGTTGGCTAGTGGGCCCCCAAGAAGACCAATCCTTGATTTAACTTGCTTTTCTGGTTACTCCAGGCTTGTTCCAATTTTCCTGCAAAGGAGAAGTTCCTCAGACCTTGCTGGTTTGCACCGAAGCCAATCTCGACATCCTGCGTGGATTGCGTTTGCCAAGGCTTGTTGGGTCCAATCCAGATACCGACACTGCAGTCCACTAGATCCTTTGTGGGAAGGCTCGAGTCCAGCTCCTGGTTGATGTTGACGCCTCCTGGTCCCCGTGGCTGAAGAGACAAGCTTTACCTTTTCACCTGAAATCCCCCAACATCTGGTGGCATCTTCCTATCACCGCCCTGGTCACTGGCTTGTGGCCCAGACTCTGTCTCCTCTGCTTTCAGGTTCTTCACATCTCCGATCCACCCTTGGATCCACCCGGACACTTTTCCTCTGGTCGCCTGCAGTACTTCTTCGCAGCTCTCCATTGGAATCAACTACGAAACCCGACACCAAAAGGCACCTATGCACCCGGCTTCCCTGGGTGAGGTAACACGAGTACTCCGGTGCTCCTGTGGGTCTTGACTCTCGAAGTGTCCTAGTCTAAAAGGGTTCCATCGTAGTTCACCTTGAAGTGTCCTTAAATTGTAAATTTGTAACTTGTTTGTTTCCCATAGAAAGTCAATGGTAACCCGCTCTGTGTTTAGACACTGCACGGGTCTCCCGTGGGCCTCCTACATCCTAACCCTTGGTTGTTCCTAGAAGCCCCAGAGATTCCACAGGCCCCAGACCTGCTTTCTAACTCTTCCGTTGTTCTTATACCACTATTTTAGTATATGGTTTGTGAAGCCCAAAGGGCAAAACATTTACTGTGCAATTTATCGTATTCTAATTAAGTTCATTGTATTGTACTTTTACCTCTGACCTCATAAAGATTGCAGAGGGGTTGTGTTTAGAATAAATACATATATATTTGATATATATCTTGTGCTTTCATTTGGTACTCAAGAGATTATAAATGGTAAAACAACTTGCTTAACTCGTCCCCAAGTCTTAGCCTGAAGGCTGCTCTCCACAGCTACCACTAGGATAGCTTTCTATAAGGTTGACTTTATAACCTACCATCAATAAGGTTCAATTGGACTGGTGCAAGGTGCCCATAGAATAGTGGACATCATATACCAGGCCAACTTCTCACATTGCCCATAAGGCATAAGGTATGCTATTTAAAAGAAGGATATGCAATTGTTTACTGTTCCACATGTCCTTTACTCCTTCAGCGCGGCGCGAATTTTCGCGCTGTGCTGAAGGTTCTAATGAGCCTATCGGCTCATGACGGAACGGTTCCGTCATGAGCACAGCTCAACCGACGCTCATGACGGAACCGGTCCGTCATGAGCATGGAAGGGGTTAAAGTGAAAAAGGCTCAAAAGCTATTTTCAATGTAGGTAGGCTGACTCTTCCATAGGAAAACACTGGGTTACATTGTTATATCCAATAATGCTTATTTCGAATTGGAAGCAGCAAGAAAAATAATTCAAGGACTATTTTTATTATATTTGTTCATAATCCAATGTAATTGCAAAATCGAATTTAGTATAACAATTCAGGAAATTGCACTTTTAGTAAGTTACCTCTGCCCTGCCTGAAGTCCCTGGAAACAAATCTGCATGTTGTCCTTCCACTTCTGCAAGCCAGTGATTAGCATTTGATTAGGTGTGAACTTGCTCCGAGGACAGGAACAAAAAGCTTTAGAAGTCTGGAGGTGTTGCTGCGCTCTTGACAGGATGGCCTGAGGCCTGGTACCAGCAACTTGAGTTCCTTCGAAGAGGCCTACACTGTCACAAGCCTACACTGTCACATAGCTAACATCCATGCTTTTGTACCCCCAGCCAGACGAACCCCAATCAATGTGGGCCTCTTGTTTGCATCACAGTGTCAAATCCTTTTGGAGTGTCAGGACCTGTCTGCTGGGGTTTTCCATATCACACTTGGGCCGCACTTCAAAGGGCGAGATTGGATGTCAAAACAGTTCTTGTGTATCCACAACCTGGTTGCTGATGATCCCTACTTGTTGTACCACACTTCTGTCTCTGGGTTTGTTGGGGACACAGAGACTGTCTCAAGCTGGATTTTGGTGTTAGATGTGAGAGTAGTTTAGGATTACCACAATATACCCCCACTTACAAGCACCGCCTTAGAGCCCGAGTTTAGTTCGGCCAAAGTCCGATACCTTCTTGAAAATGCTCGTAGTGAACATGGCTAGTCCTTTACCCCATTGGTTAGGGAATGCCACCTCAGGACACTCCTGAACCTGTGATAGATCATAACAGGACTGAGCGTGCTGTCTGAAACTTGTGAAGAGCCTAGAAGACCATTTGTACCCAGGACAAAGAAGTTGACTCCAATGGTCATTAGGGGGACCTCCTGTTCAAGCTACAGGGATACAAGATACAAAAAGTTTTTACAACAACTGCCCAGCTGACCAGTGCAACTAAACTTTCATCTGGACTTTTCTGAAGGCTTCTATCTAATATCCTATGACTCTCTAAGTGTATTCTCTGTTGTCCTATGGGCTTTTAAAGGAGTACTTCTATGGTGGATGTTAGAACCGGCTGTCTCTAGTTGGCAGAGGTATACACTTCTGACAAATAGGGACACACCTTTTCTAGTCAGGGCAAGGGGATCACCCTTTGATAACCCCTGCTCACCCCCTTGGTAGCTTGGCAGAGCAGAACAGGCTTATCTCAGAGGCTGTGTGTTAAGCATTTATGACCACATACAGTAATACAGTGAATACACTACAAATGGACACGACACAGTAGTATTATAAAAATAAGTATTTTTATATAAGGCTTAGCACAAGACCAAATAACGACAAAAATGTACACAATCTTAATAAATACTCGGGGAAGGGAAAAAGGATAGTTCAAAGGTAGCTTCTTCTTTAGCACAAAAGTCTTTAGTATCAAAGCGAATCTTCTTCTTGGCAATACAGTTCTTAACAACAGGGTAACCCACACGGGGGCTACACGACGTCGAGGCAAAGTTAATCCAAAGGATCGTCGTCGACCGCGAGGAGCGCTACGTCGAGCCCGGAGTCACACGGACCCCCAACAACACAGTACCTTTGGAAAATGAAGCACACGATGATCAGCGGCGTCGAGCAATCCGGCGTCGCGTCTTCGGTGTCGATCAGGCCTCAGCAGGCGTCGTTGTCGATGATGCGGTTGCACAGAGTGAGCAGCGCTCACGGCGTCGAGAGGGCACGAGGGCGATGCGATCAGCAGCGGTGCAGACACGAGGTCCTTTGGAGCTGGAGCCGTACTCCCACTCACTGGCGTTGCTGCTGGCGTCGGTCGGGCCCGGTCGTCGAGGAAGCGGGACACTAGGGCCGTTACCCACTATGTCGAGCTGGATTCGGCGACGTCCGTCGCCGTCGAGGTTGCTGGCTCTTTCAGAGGTGCTGGATTCACAGTACCATCAAATAGCACTTTAAGCAGATGAAGTCCTTTAGCCCTGTGACTTCAGCAGGAGACTGGCACTCTTCCAGTCCTTGGAGATTTTCTTAGCAAGCGTGAGAGTACACACACAGTTCCTCTCTCCTGGTTCCTTGGCAAAAATAAAGAAGCACTGCAGGATTCCCCCCAGCAAACAGCACACTGGCAGAAGGGGTAGGCAAGTCCTCAGATCAGCAGGCCTCTTGTCCTTGGTTACAGGGTTCCTTGTCAGAAGTGATCTGATTTCGTAGTTCAGGGGTCCTTCTCTTATACCCCTTTCCGGCTTTGATCCCTTTGTCCATGCAGGGGACTTTCCCAACATCCTGGGTCTGTTGTGGGTGGAGCCAGGCAGAAGCACCTGGCTTATTCACTGAGCAGGGCTGGGTCCTCAGACGCCCAGCAGGAGGTGGAGCCAGCATTGTCACTGGCAGGAGCAGAGCTATCGGCCTCCTGGCAGGAGGTGGCGCTAGGATCGTCCATGGCAGGCACAGAGCCATCAGTCGCTTGGCAGGAGGTGGAGCCAGCATTGTATCAGGCAGGGCAGGCTATCAGCAACTACTCTCCCCCTACTCTCAACGCAAATGTCCCACTCATCCCACACTGACTCATCCAGACCTCTGAAGCCACCCAGCTCCTGTCACACACACGCAAGACCAGCAGAAACCAGATATGGTTAGACAAGAAAATAGACACTTTCTAAAAGTGCTATTTTCGAACCCAGAGTCCAAAAACCATCCACACCAATGGATGCGTAATCAAACCCCGAGTTCAGGGATACCAAACTCGACATTGCACCATGCTCCCCGAGCCAGCTAGGATCATAGCGTTAATAATCCCGGCGGCCCAGTCTAACTAATGGAGAGCAGGCTGCCTCGCAATAGTGAAGAACGAAGATGGCTGTAATTCACTATTAGGACATGCCAACTTGGTCAGGCGTGTCCTACCTTATACTTGCAATGCACCCTGCCCGTGGGCCTACCATAGGGGTGGCTAACATGAAGTCAAGGGAAGGTTTGAGGGGCTGGCAAGTAGGTATACTCGCGCAGCCTGCGTGACAGCACTAGGCTGCCCGTGGGTCTCGCAATGACCGACCCGTAGACATTCTTTTACGAGGCCGCTCTTTGTGGGTGGCACAACACGTGCTGCAAGCCCACGAGCGGCATTTGTATTTACAAGCCCCGGCACTCCTAGTGCACTAGACTAGGGTCTGACAGTAAACCAAATAGGCCAAACATGGATACACTAGATACATCAATTTAACATAGGGAGCACTTGCGCTATGGCACTGATCAGCAGTGACACCGCGCCCAAAGCATATACCAGCAAAACATCGAAAAACAGTGGAGGCAAACAGAAAAAATGGAGGAGAGACTCAAACCAATGATGTCAGGTCTAACAGTGGACTGGGACTTAAAGGACAAAAGTCAGAATTTAAAATCTTTGACAAGAACAAACCTGATTAATGTATTTGACACAGGGTCCAGTCAGCTGCAAATTGCGCCTAGATCCTGTTCTTCTGTGTCCCTTGACTGTCATTGGCATTTATGTTTCTTGTCACTATTTCTAGTTAAAAATATAAAACATAATTTCTCTTGTTCCCCTTATTGGATGTTTGTCATTTTAGTGTCATTTTGTTTAGGAAATGCTACTTTATCTATCTAATACATTTTGTGATTTTTTTGTTTTGCATTTTGACTTTATCAGTGTTTTTGTACTGCATAAGTGAAGCCTGTCTGCTCTGTGCCATAACTACCAGGTGACTGAAGTCAGGTATATTTAGCGACTTTAATGGTTTAACTTGACAAGATTAGCGATTATTACTTGCTGTTCTCAGATAATAACTCACTTTGTTACTTTGAGCCTTGTAGGTTATGATAACCAAAGGTCTCTATATATTGTCAACAGATGTGAATGATCTCCCAGTGAGGTGGCTTGTGGTCTTTAGACTGCAGTCACGTTGTTGGCTTCTACTTCTCGAGAAAGAGGCATCTCCACATACTTTAAATCTCTGAGTTAACCAATATCTTACAGACTCTATTCTTCACATGGCTTCTATTTACAACTGATAAATTATATTCACAGAAGCTGCAGGGTTTATGGACTATCATATTTCTCATAGCAGTGAATAGATGGGATTCAGATTTTCTATGCCAATCACAACCATAGCGTAATTTTTACTGTTTTCTATTCTGATATCATGCTTGCCAATCCTGTTTTTCAGAATACGTTATTGTTGGCTGGCTCTCCACCGATAGTCACTATCCTACTGTATAACCGTGGTAGATTCTATGACTTCTGTTATTAAGCTGTTATCCCCTGTGCATTTCACCATTTTGTCATTGTGCAACATTCCGTCCATCATCTTGTGTGTTTTGCTGTTCACCCTACGTGGAAAGGGTATGCTTAGACGTGAGTCCCTTGCTCACTAAGCCACTGGAGACAAGCTATCCCTGCTGAAGACGGCTGATAGCCAGAAACCGGTCCTAGGATGCTTGATTCCGGCCCAGGAAAGACATGGCTTGGCAGTTCGGGCTGGACTGTTCCCATGAAGCACAGGGTCAATCAATCAATCAATCAATCAATCAATCAATCATAACACTTGTATAGCGCGCTACTCACCCGGAAGGGTCTCAAGGCGCTTGGGGGAAGGGGGGCCGCTACTGCTCGAACAGCCAGGTCTTGAGTTTTCTCCTGAAGGCGAGGTGGTCCTGGGTCAGGCGAAGGTGGCTGGGGAGGGAGTTCCATGTCTTGGCCACCAGGTAGGAGAAGGATATGCCTCCGGCGGTGGCTCTTCGGATGCGTGGTACGGCGGTGAGGGCGAGGCTGGCGGACCGTAGCTGGCGGGTGGGCGTGTGGAAGGTCAGGCGGTCGTTGAGGTACTTGGGGCCCAGGTTGTGGAGAGACTTGTGTGCGTGGGTGAGGAGCCTGAACGTGATCCTCTTGTTGACGGGGAGCCAGTGCAGGTTCCTCAGGTGGCCGGAGATGTGGCTGCGTCGAGGGATGTCCAGGATGAGTCGGGCGGAGGCGTTCTGGATGCGTTGTAGTCTTTTCTGTAGCTTGGCTGTGGTTCTGGCGTAGAGGGGGTTTTCCGTAGTCCAGCTGGCTGGTGATAATGGCCTGGGTGACCGTCTTCCTGGTTTCAATCGGGATCCATCGGAAGATCTTGCGGAGCATGGGGAGGGTGTGAAAGCATGAAGAGGAGATGGCGTTGACTTGTCTGGTCATCGAGTGGGAGGAGTCCAGGATGAAGCCCAGGTTGCGTGCGTGGTCTGTCGGCTTGGGCGCGGTGCCCAGGGCTGGGGGCCACCAGGACTCGTCCCACAGGGAGGGTGATGGTCCAAGGACGAGGACTTCCGTCTTGTCTGAGTTCAGTTTCAAGCGGCTGTTCTTCATCCACTCTGTGACGTCTTTCATCCCTTCGTGGAGGCTGGTTCTGGCGGTGTCGGGGTCTCTGGTGAGGGAGAGGATCAGCTGGGTGTCGTCGGCGTAGGAGATGATGTTGAGGTTGTGGTGGCGTGCGATGGCTGCGAGAGGTCTCATGTAGACGTTGAAGAGGGTGGGGCTGAGGGATGATCCTTGCGGGACACCGCAGATGACTTCGGTGGCCTCAGAACGAAACGGGGGGAGGCGGACTCTCTGTGTTCTTCCAGCGAGGAATGAGGTGATCCACTTCAGTGTCTTCTCTTGGATGCCGGTGTTGCTGAGGCGTTGGACTAGGGTGCTGTGGCAGACAGTGTCGAACGCGGCGGAGAGGTCCAGGAGGATGAGCGCCACTGTTACCCCGTTGTTGAGAAGGGCTTGGATGTCGTCGGTTTAGAGAAAAGAACAACAGTGGAGGATTCCCAAAGGAGCAGCACCTAGTCAAATATTCTCCAAAAAATGTTTTCTTTTGGGCCCACACTCTAGTACATGGGACAGTCTGTGTGCACACTTCAAAACACCCACCGTTACAGTGTAGGTTCAAAACATGAACTGTGAAAGGATTTGAAAAAGGTCAAGGTGCACCACTTCAACGTTTTCAGAGACTGTTAACTCTGATAAGGTCAACAGAAATGATCACATCAGCTATTACTTGTATTCTTGAAAGTTCTTTTATTCAATTCAGTTGAAAAGATAAGATATACACAGGATCTACAGCCGACACGTTTCGTCCTCATGGGACTTCTTCAGGGCAAAAATAGTCACTAAAGATGATGTTCTTGGATCTTCTCCCGTAGTTATGGGATGCGTAAGTGTGTCCGTAAAGTTCTATTGTGGTACAAGTGGCATCCCGTTTAACAAACAATTATCCGTGGAGGGTTCTATTCTGGCAGATCAGTTCTTATTAATAGGCGGTGTATGTCTATTCGTAGTCGAGTTCAGCCAAATCACACACGTAATGAGGGGTGTTTCAATATTATGCATACAAGCCTCATCAAAGTGAAGGTAATAATCCAATAATGATGGAACCAGGGTAGAAAAAAGTGGAAGGGGAATTCCGTCTGTCGTCTACTATTATTTTCTTGTTGTAGGGGAAATATATAATGATCCTCCTGCTTAGACACTCTTAATAAAGTGAGCTACAGCATTCCCTGGTTCCTACGTGGACTGATGAATCAGCGTGCAAAACGACGTCCTCCTCCGTCAAGTACCGGCAGTGGATCTCGTCGGTGGCTGCGATGAGGGCAGTCTCAGTGCTGTGGTTGGCTCTGAAACCGGACTGCGAGGGGTCGAGGGATCCATTCGTCTTGAGGAAGGCGGCAAGCTGTCTGTTGGCGATCTTCTCAATGACTTTGGCAGGAAAAGGGAGGAGCGAGATGGGGCGGAAGTTTTTGAGGTCGGTGGGGTCCGCTGTAGGTTTCTTCAGTAGGGCGCTGAGCTCGGCATGCTTCCAGCTCTCCAGGAAGGTGGCGGTGTCGAAGGAGGTGTTGATGACGTCTCGGAGTTGGGGTGCGATGGTGGAGTCGGCCTTGTTGAAGACGTGGTGGGGGCAGGGGTCAGTCGGAGATCCGGAGTGGATGGTGTTCATCATGCGGGCTGTGTCTTCGGTGGTCACTGCGCTCCAGGTGCGGAGGGTGACGGTGGTGTGCATTGGTATAATGGTTGAGTGCAAGGATGGTGCACCGAAGCTGTTGTGGATGTCGGCAATCTTGCGGTGGAAGAATGAGGCGAGGGAGTCGCAGAGATCTTGTGAAGGGGTGATGTCGTTGTTGCAGGTGCTGGGGTTGGAGAACTCCTTGATGATGCTGAAGAGTTCCTTGCTGTCGTGGGCGTTGTTGTCCAGTCAATCCTTCAGTGATTTCTTCTTGGTGGTGCGGATGAGCTGGTGGTGCTAGCGGGTCGCGTGTTTGAGGGCGGTCATGTTGTCAGTCGTCCGGTCGAGGAGCCAGGCTTTCTCAGGGGTGCTGCAGGTCTTCTTGGAGTCCTTGAGTTCGTCGGTGAACCACTGGGCCTTCTTGCTTCTGGGTTTGCTGGGAGGGTTCTTCAGTGGTCCGAGGTCGTCGGCGCAGGCGGTCAGCCACTGCGTGAAGTTGCGGGCTGCTTCGTTGGGGTCCGGTGTGCTGGCAGGTGGGTTCTGGCTGAGGGAGGTGGTGAGCTGGTCGGCCGTGATCTTGCTCCAGCTTCTGTGAGGAACCTGTTGCCGGTGGTGGTGGGTAGTGGTTTTTCTGAAGCTGAACTGGACGCAGCTGTGGTCGGTCCAGTGAAGTCCGGTGGAGTGGCTGAAGGCGATGTGCTTGCTGGATGAGAAGACGGGGTCAAGCGTGTGGCCGGCGTAGTGGTGGGGGTGTTGACCAGTTGCTTGAATCCGAGGTTGGCGAGGTTGTCCAGCAGGGTGACGGTGTTGCGGTCCTTGTAGTTCTCCAGGTGGGAGTTGAGGTCCCCTAGGAGGATGTAGTCGGCGGAGGGGAGGGCGTGTGGGCTGATGAAGTCCGTGATGTCTTCGCTGAATTGTGTGCGTGGTCCCAGGGGTCTGTAGATGAGGGTGCCTCTGAGGGTCGTCTTTGGGTCAGTGTGAATCTGGAAGTGGAGGTGTTCGGCGGCGGTGTAGGTGTCGTCGGTCGTGATGCGGATGGTGTTTTTGTGGACGATGGCGATGCCTCCCCCGGTCTGGTTGACACGGTCCCTCCTGATGATCTTGTATCCATCCGGGATGCGATGGCATTGTCTGGGGCTGAGGAGGCATTCATCCATGTTTCAGTGAGGAACGCGACGTCTGGCGATGTTGTGTCGAGCAGGTTCCAGAGTTCGACGGCATGTCTGTGGACGGAGCGGGTGTTGAGCAGGATGCACTTGAGGTCGCTGTTGGAGTTTGGCTTGGCGGGCGCGGCGCATGTTCGGAGGCAGGTGAACTTGCAGGTTGTGCAGGTGAAGGGTCCGTGGAAGCGTTTCGGGGTGGCCCGGCAGCAGGCGGGGTTCCGGCCGGCATTGAGTGCATTGAGGGTGGTGGCGTCGTAGGTCTGTCGGGTCGTCTTGCGTCGGTGGGGGCCAGGGGTCCTGGCGCTGGGCGCGGTCCAGGCGCGGATGGGCGCAGACGGGCTTACCTTTGGCGCGCCTTCGGCGCACAATCGGTGCACCCGCTGCGCGTGACCACTGCGCGTCCGTGCAGTCGCCATTTATGGCGAAGTGGGAGGGAGGGAGGAGCAGCTGGGATGCGGGAGCGGGGAGGTCACAGAAGGAAAGGTGGCGTGGCCGCTAGCACGGCGGCAGGAAGCGGCGAGCGGGGCGGGCAGGCACAGGGGGGCAGAGAGACAATACAACAGCACAGGAATCAAAACCAAATCAAGAACAGCAATTGGTCAAGACTGATTTGCATATGGCCATGTCTAAACTGGGTTGGCTTGGTGAGCAAAATAACGATGGATTAAACCCAGATCTGTGACTGGGGGTGAATGTTTTGCCATTGTGCAACATTCCGTCCATCATCTTGTGTGTTTTCATGTTCCTGTCCCCCTACACCAACTTTCCTCAGCCCAGGCGTCCAATTAAAACATGTTACACTCCTTTGTACACTGGGAAAGGCAGGTGAGGGAAAAGTAAGAGAAAGAGATAGAAGATGGGAGAAAACTAAGGAAAAGAGTAAGTGAACGGTGAGGTGATACTTCAGAGCAAAGTGACCCATTGAACTAGACAGGTAGTAACATGGGAGACTTTACAAATCTAATGGATTCTTACAGTCTTTCTTCTCAGGAACAACCATTTTGGACCCAAGTAGATTCCACCAATCCAGCTCCAGCCTTCAGCTTCCAGATAAACAAATTACAAAATTAACTACACTCATCTTCCTCGTCAAAGACAGCGATCTGCAATGTAGCACTGAAATAGCCACAATGTATATAATGAAGAACGCTCTCCTCGTTCTAGAACTTCAATCAATCAATCAATCAATCAAAGACATTTATAGAGCGCACTACCTACCCGTAGGGTCTCGAGGCGCTTGGGGGGGGGGGGGGAGGTGCCGCTACTGCTCGAACAGCCAGGTCTTGAGCTTCTTCCTGAAGGAGAGGTGGTCTTGGGTCAGGCGCGGGTCGGCTGGGAGGGAGTTCCAGGTCTTGGCGGCCAGGTAGGAGAAGGACCTTCCTCCTGTGGTGGCTCTGGGGATGCGTGGGACGGCGGCGAGGGCGTGGCTGGCAGATCGGAGGTGGCGTTTGGGAGCGTAGAAGTTGATGCGGCTGTTGAGGTAGCCCGGGCCTTGATCGTGGAGAGCTTTGTGTGCGTGGGTAAGGAGGCGGAAGGTGATTCTCTTGTTGACCGGGAGCCAGTGTAGGTCTCTTAGGTGTCCAGAGATGTGGCTGTGTCGTGGGATGTCGAGGATGAGTCTGGCTGAGGCGTTCTGGATGCGCTGGAGTCTCTTCTGGATTTTGGCGGTGGTTCCGGCGTAGAGTGCGTTGCCGTAGTCCAGTCGGCTGGTGACGAGGGCCTGGGTGACGGTCTTCCTGGTCTCTGTGGGGATCCACCAGAAGATCTTCCGCAGCATGCGCAGGATGTTGAAGCACGACGAGGAGACGGCGTTGACTTGCCTGGTCATGGAGAGGGAGGAGTCCAGGATGAACCCCAGGTTGCGTGCGTGGTCCGTCGGTTTGGGTGCGGTGCCCAGGGCGGGGGGCCACCAGGAGTCGTCCCAGGCGGAGGGCGAGGAGCCCAGGATGAGGACCTCCGTCTTATCTGAGTTCAGTTTCAGGCGGCTCGTCGTCATCCACTCGGCTACCTCTTTCATCCCTTCGTGCAGGTTGGCTCTGGCGGCGGCGGGGTCGTTGGTCATGGAGAGGATCAGCTGGGTGTCGTCGGCGTAGGAGATTATGTTGAGGTTGTGTTGGCATGCGATGGCCGCGAGGGGGCTCATGTAGACGTTGAAGAGAGTAGGGCTCAGCGAGGATCCTTGAGGGACGCCGCAGATGACTTCGGTGGCCTCTGACTTGTACGGTGGTAGGCGGACTCTTTGTGTTCTTCCGTCGAGGAAGGAGACGATCCATTCTAGTGCCTTCTCCTGGATTCCGACGTTGCTGAGGCGCTGCACTAGGGTGCGGTGGCAGACGGTGTCGAAGGCCGTGGAGAGGTCTAGGAGGATGAGGGCCGCTGTTTCTCCGTTGTCCATCAGGGCTCGGATGTCGTCAGTGGCGGCGATGAGGGCTGTCTCGGTGCTGTGGTTGGCACGGAATCCGGACTGTGATGGGTCGAGGGATCCATTCGTCTCGAGGAAGGCAGCCAGCTGTTTCTTGACGGTCTTTTCGATGACTTTGGCTGGAAACGGGAGTAGAGAGATGGGGCGGTAATTCTTGAGTTCGGTGGGGTCAGCTGTAGGTTTCTTGAGTAGAGCGCTGAGTTCGGCGTGCTTCCAGCTCTCGGGGAAGGTGGCGGTGTCGAATGAGGTGTTGATGATGTCCCGCAGGTGGGGTGCGATGACAGCGTCGGCTTTGTTGAAGACGTGGTGAGGGCAGGGGTCGGTCGGAGATCCGGAGTGGACGGAGTTCATCATGTGGACGGTGTCTTCGGTGTTGACCGGGGTCCAGGCGCGGAGGGTGTTGGTGGGTGGCGTTGCTGCGGTCGTAGCGTGCGTCGGTTGGGTGCTGAAGCTGTTGTGTATGTCCGCGATCTTGTTGTGGAAGTAGGAGGCGAGGGAGTTGCAGAGGTCTTGCGATGGGGTGATGTCGTTGTTTCCGGCGTTGGGGTTGGAGAGCTCTTTCACGATGTTGAAGAGTTCCTTGCAGTTGTGTGCGTTGTCGTCCAGTCGGGTCTTGAAAGCCGTTTTCTTGGCGGTGCGGATCAGTTGGTGGTGTTTCCGGGTGGCGAGCTTCAGGGTGGTCCTGTTGTCCGGTGTGGGTTCCTTTCTCCAGGCTTTCTCGAGGGCTCGGCAGTTCTTCTTGGAGCTCTTGAGCTCGTCGGTGAACCATGGGGCTCTCTTGTTGCCGGGTCTGCTGGGCGGGATCCTCAGAGGGGCGAGTTCGTCCGCGCAGTTGCTGATCCACTTCGTGAGGTTGTCGGCGGGCTGGCTGGGGTTCGTTGAGCTGGCCGGAGGGTGCTGGCTCAGGGAGGCGGCGAGCTGGTCTGCTGTGATCTTGGTCCAGCTTCTTCGAGCAACCTGTTGCTGGTGGTGGTGGATCGAACTTGGAGAGTCCTTCTTCATCATCTTCGTTTCTCAGCAGTGCGCCCGCCACCATTGACCATTGCTCCCTGTGCCGCCATCATCCCAGCCTTCACGTCCAAAGAAGCCTTCCAGGGTGCGTCACAGGTTCTTACCAAACACGAAGTCCATCCAAACTAAAACTTCGAAATTCATCTTCTTGCAGAGCACCTCAAAGCTTTCATCTGTCAATAGAATGTCTATCACTGTAAATATACCAAAGAGCTATTGCCATATAAGGTACCATCATTTTTAGTGTAAATTAGATCTGTGTCTTGTCATCCTGGTTTCTCTCTTTAGTTTACTCTCAGCGATAGTTTTGACCATAGTGGAGCCTAGTAATCACCATATAACTGGGAATGAATGCACAAGCCTCTGAATGTACTGGATACCAATGAGAGAGGGCTTATCAATCAGGTGGTAGTGGCACCACTTACTCAGTGCCTGATTCACAAAGATGTTTCTGTGAGGAGGTGTGAGCAGGTGTGACTCCTAATTTCTTGCTAAACTTAAAGGGACAGGGCCACACCAATTCCTGCAAACATGTTTTGCAAATCACAGCCACAGCTATTATATATGGAGTAAAATAACAGTAGTAGTAGGGGTGGGTAGAACTTTCAGAATTTCACTCTGTCAGATTTTGCACTTTCCTTGCCCAAAAACAGTGTGAAAAGCAGCAAGAGTGAGAGACTATTCGAACAGTGGCGGCTCCTCCACTGAGGCGGAGGAGTGTTGCCTCACTGCTTTTAGTAGTGGAAATGAACAAAAAATAAAATGATGATAACTGGACGATATTATCATTGTATTTGTTCCTGAGTCTTTGCGAGTGGGGCTGCTCTGCTCTCAGAGCAGGAGAAGGAGTGGTGGCACTCAGTAAACTGCGCACGCGTGTTTCACTGGCCCGACGGGAGCGTGCATTCCGCACTTAAAAATCGCAAATAAACAAGTGCCCTAAACAGCAGCCACTCACATTCTGGTCGTTCGCATTTTTCCCTTTTTGTGGCGCCAAATTTTCACCGTGATTGTGTCATAATTACGCCACATGGCATAATAGTGTCCTCCCGGGAATTTCACATTATGAACATATTGCAATAGTTCTGAAATTATGTAAAATTACGATGGCGCGATAGAAATTTGACCCAGGCGTAATATAGGGTTGAATGGACCCATTGGCAAGATCTGTCTTTAGGCCTTTGGGGAATGCTGGGATATCAGCCCCAACCTTTCTTTAAAGCTGTCTCGTTATCCTTCGTCCGGCTTCCGGTAAGAAATGGTAAAGGTATTGCAAGTGTGTTGATGTCTTGTCTTTGCCAATGCCTTGTAATTTGTTAAAAAGCCTACAGCAGAAGTATTTCAAGGTGTACTCCCTACATGTCCAACACAAAGGCGTACTCTGTTTCCTCATCCACGTACCAAGACAGAATGCTTCGGGTCTGAACTATCAGCTAGATTCATCAAAGTCCCGATTTGCGAGTCCTTAATTGCGATTATTAAGGAATCGCTATTAAGGACTAGCAAATCGGGATTCATGTAGAAATCGCAAAATAAATTGCGATTCCTACAGCCTCCTTATTTGCGATTAGCAAATTGCTAATCGCAAATAAGGAATAACTCCCCATTCATTCCTAAGATTCCTTAAATGCTAATCCTCGCAAATTTGCGAATTCTTTATTAGCGATTTTTGCATTTGGGACGATGAATCCCAAATGCAAAAATTGCACTCGCAAAGGGCCAGATTCTCAGAATCTGGCCCTTTTGCGAGCGCATTTCGCTTGATGAATCTGGTGCTTCTACTACCCTGAATGACCGCAGTGGAAACTCGTCTATCTCTTCAGTGTGTAAGTGTGCCCCACGCACACACACCAAAGAAAACACACGAGGGAAGTGCAAAGACAGAGGGGCAGATTTATGTTAACTGGCGCATCCCAAGGGATGCGCCAGTTAACGTGCGCCAAAGTGCGCCACAGCTACGCCACCCATGGTGCGCGCATTTATAATGCGGCGCACCATGGTGCAAAAACGGCACAGATGCGTGACGGATCTGTGACGGAAATGTGGCGCATTGTTGGAGTTGCGTCGCAAGCGCGACGCAGCTCCAGCAAGGCTCGGGGGTGCCCCATCTACACAATGCTGCATCAAGACCTACGCCTGCTTCAAGCAGGCGCAGGGTTTTGACGCAGCATTGGCCAGAAAGTGACTGAGTGAAATCTCATAGATTTCACTCAGCCACTTTCAGGAGGCGTTCCTGCGCAGGAACGCCCCCACTGCACAGGAACGCCTCCTTATGGCGCAGGGCTTTACAACGTGACGCATCTCCTAGATGCGTCACGTTGTAAATAGGGCGCATTGTTTGCGCCGCAGTTGCATCAAATAAAGTGACGCAATTGCGGCGCAAGGCCATCATAAATCTGCCCCAGAGAGTGTACAATAGACAGAGCGAGACGAGAGAGTGAGAGATAGGCAGAGAGAAAGAAAAACATTGTGAGACAGGGAGTTAAGGGAGAAAAAGACTTAAAGAAAAGAGATAGAGAAATGAAAAGAAGAAGGTGAAAAAAAGAAAGAGAGTGAGAAGGGCACGTTGTAGAAGGGCGAAAGATGTATGCAAGGAGCGACTGCGAAGGAGAGTGGACGAGAGACAGTGATAAGACGAAAGAGTAAGGGAACGAGACTGAAAGAAAGATGGAGAGAGGGGGAGCAAGCGAGATGTACAGGTGCCATTGCAAAAGAGTTAGGGAAAGCGGGGGTAAAGCGAAACAAAAAAAAGAGAGAGACGATGAGGGTGTGAGAGGGTGGGAGAGTTGTACAGGAGGCAGTGCGAGAGAGTAAGGGGAGAGGAGGTGAGGGAGACAAAGCGGGGGAAGGGGCGAGGTACCGGGCGAGACGGATGAGAGAGAGACACAGACAAAGGGAGTGTGAGAGAGAGACAAAGAGGGTGTGAGAGATGAGAGAGAGAGCAATGAGGGTGTGAGAGGGAGGGAGAGTTGTACAGGAGGCAGTGCGAAAGAGTAATGGGGAGAGGAGGTGAGGGAGACAAAGAGCGGGAGAGGGGAAAGGGGCGAGGTACAGGGCGAGACGGATGAGAGAGAGAGACAAAGACAAAGGGGGTGTGAGAGAGAGACAAAGAGGGTGTGAGAGCGAGGGGGGGAGAGAGCGTCATGCCAGTCAGAGAGGCAAGTTCGAGGGAGGGATGGGTACTCCGCACTACTCTCCTCCAGCCCTCCCCGTTCGCACACACGAACTCCCGGTGCCCACGGGCACCTCCTCGGTGACTGCAGCTAAGAGATGGGGTGACCCTCCCAGCAAAGAAGATGCCCACGCCCTGGGCACTTCATGCCACAGCGGCGAAGTAGTCAGACTGTGAGGAACTCTTTCTGCACTACTTTACAAGGGGCCACCGCAGCCTCCAGATAGAGCCATAAGGGTCCCAGGCCCTGGGCAGCTGAGATCCCGGAGACTCATAGTGACTTGAGAGGAACAGGAGAGGTCATTCCAAGGACAGCAGAGGCAAGCCGGCTGGGTAAGTATACTTGTGTAGCGCTCTTTACTGCGGGGCATTGTCTATGCGCCTAAAACGGTACTTCTCTCCCATCCATACGGATGCAGCGGGTGCAGTTATGGTCTCGGAGACTTTATATTATTATAATTAATGTTTCTAGAGATGGGTCTGGGTGGCAGTTTGACTGTTTTGTATTCTTACCGCAGCCCTTGGTCCCATCCTTTACAGGTTTTGCATTCTTAAGCCCCGCTTGTCCTCACAGCGCTTATTTATTTTTATTTATTTATGCGTTTTTATATAGCGCGGACTTTACCCGAAGGCGTCAGAGCCTTCACAATAGGAACAGAAAAATTACAAATGAAAAAATTACAAAAGCAGACAATAGGTTACATGAGGTAAAAGTGACAATTGTGAGCAAACAAAATACATGAGGTAGCAAACAGTTCAATACAGGAGGAAAGAGTGACAAGTGTGCAGGTTGTAAGAGTAAAAAAAACCAAAGTACATTTAGAGGAAAAATACTGCAAAAAATGCTAGACACTGAGCTTAGCAGACACCTTCCCCATTACCCCTAGTATCCCCTTCTATACCCAGTCGTCACAGCACTTTATGGACAGGTTCTGCATTAGACAGTTACTCCAATCCTCAAATCTTACAGCTCTATAGAGAGAGGCATTCAGTGTGAAGACAGCACCTCGTGTCCCCAGTCTTCACAGCACTTAATTGAAAGGCGCTGTATTATACACCTCCTTCTATCCGCAGATCACACTGCGCTTTATGGTTCTCATGTCCAGCCACTACTATACTCAGACTTCACAGCACTATATGGACAGGCTCTCTGTCAAACATACAGCTCCCTCTATTCTCAGATGTAATGTTGCTTTATAGTCGCATTAATTGCTAAGCACCCTCTTGTTCTGACCCCAACTGTCACAGTGCTTTTCACAGACCTCAGTGCGCTTTACGGGCAGGTTCCAGGCTGCGGAGCCCCTTGAAATCCTTAGACCTCACTGAACTTTACAGACGTTATGGTATGTTCCACAGCCCCTTCTATCTTCTGACCTCACAGGGTTTTATGGGCAGGTTACGAGCTATACAGCCCGTTATACATTATGCACCCCCTCTTTTAGACGTCACAACGCTTTACACACAGTTTTGACATTATACATTCCGTTCTTATCTCGAGCGCAGAGCGCTCTACCGAGCGGTCTCACATTAAACAGCGCTGTCTTTCCTCAGACATCACCCCGTGTCCCGGACAGGCTGCACTCAGCGCGCGCTCCTAGTGACAGCGTTCATCCCCTGTGAGCCGGAAAGAGCAGACAGACGCCGAGCGGCTCCACGCGTCGCCCGCCCCAGCCGTGTTTACATTGGTACTGCGCACACACATTTCCATGGAACAGTTGTGACTCACTGGAGGACTGATATGCTCTTTGCCGAAGCCTTTTAACAAACCTCCCTTTATGAAGGACCTCTCCCCGGAGGTGAGACTGTATTTCATGAAACAACGCTCAGACAATAATGACAATTAAATGCAAATATTTGGAGCCAAAAGGGTTATTTTGTGGTCGTGTTTTCCCAAACTAAGGTGGATCACTGCACTGCAGGGCTATTCGATTTAGGGTGACCAACTGGCATTGGTGCAAATTCAGGACGGTGAGTGTAAAAATTCAGGACAAAGGGTCAACATTCAGGACACAAATTCAGGACAGGAGGTCAAAATTCAGGTCAAAACTTCAGGACAATTTGATAAGTTTTACAGACACATCGGAGGTCGCGCAATTGTATACAAGTAAGCCCAGCCATATCTAGACATATTCAGCCATTTGCAAACCTATCCATCATGTATCCTTCCATCTTTCATTTCACTCATCCATCCATTCATCCATCCTTTCACTCATCCATCCATTATCCATCCATCCGCCCTTTCACCCTATCCATCTGTACACTCAGCCATTCACTCTTCTACCCATCCATCCATTCACTCATCCATCCAGCGATTTACCCTTTCACCTTTCCAGCCATCCTTTCACCTACTCATCCATCCACCCAGTCACTGATCCTTCCACCCATCCACCCTCTCAGTCATCCATCATCCTTCTTTTCTCTCTCCATCGGCTCTTTCACTTAGCAATCCTTCCTTCCATCCATCCATCCATACATCCACCCATCCATCCATCCATCTACTCATCCGCTCATGAATCCATCCATTGACCCTATCACTCATTCATCCTTTCTCTCATCCATTTATCCTTTCACTCCTTCACTGGTCTATTCATCATTTTGTCCATCTACCTTCCCTCTCACTCACTCATCCATCCTTACATCCACCCTTTCACTCATCCGTCCATCCATTCGCCCTTGCACTTATCATTTCATCAATCCATCCATCATTTCACTCATCCATCCACCCACTCACTCATCATCCACCTTTTCACTCACTCATCCATCCTTTCACTCATCCATCCACCGTTTTACCCATCCAGCTACCCTTCCACCCATACATCCAGCTATTTCCGTTTTCTCTCTTCCATCCTTCCACTCACTCATCAATCCATCCATCCCCTCATCCATCTATTCAATCTTTCATTCATCCATTCATCCTTTCACTAATTCATCCAGCCATCCCTTCACTTACTCACTCGCCCACCTTTTCATATTAATTTTGAGCTGAGCCTTTTTGAGAAGAGGCCCATCAAGAACTTCACCCTCGCTGCAGGAGACATTCCAGGACTGGGACAGAAGCCACCCAGGGCAGAGACAGGATTCACTACAGGAGGGGACAGGAGCCATCACAGGCGGGGGGGGGGGGGTATCAGGAGCCACCACATGGGGGGACAAGAGCCATCACTGGAGGGGGAACAGGATCCACCAGGGTGGACACAGGGGTGGGTATGCAGTATTCTAGTATCATCTTGGTCTCTTCCAGGGTGGGGGAGGGCTCCTTACCGCCTCCTGGATAAGACAACGAGAAGACAAGCTCTGTTTCCAAAATGTTCGTTTTGCCCCCCCTCCCCCACACTGATGTACAGTACTGAAAGGAGATACTCGAAGAGAACTGCTTTAACTGATTGTCCTCCATACTTTGTTAATCAGTGTGAGTGTGATTGTGCCATTTCTCTATTTTATTACAATATAGACTGCATGTTTGAAGAATCGAGGTTTGTTTACAATTTAGTGACAGTAATTAAGCTCTGTGAAGTGAACCACGTGCTGCCTCGGTGTAATCAGGGCCGGTTCTAGGATATTTGGAAACCTGGGCAGAAAGGGAATGTCTCACACCAATTGAAAATACAAGACGCATTCAGTGCTGTTTGCATCTGAATAGATGCCCCTGCTCTGAAGCTGTCGCCCATCCCTCTGTCACCTTCAAGCACCTCTTAACAGCTCATCAAGGGCTGAAGGTGTGAGGGTTGCCATCCCGCTGTGCCTCGCCAATGCTGATGGCTATCTGAGCTTTTCTACTGCCTCGGAGTCTGTTACACCCGACCTCAGCAGCATCGCAGTCAAGAAGGGAGGTGGGGGCCAGCTGTGCCGGTTGTGCGACCAGTTAAAATTACGGACAAATGGCGTCCGTTAAACAACGCTTCACGGACAACGGGCAGACGGCCAAAATTACGGACTGTCCGTGAAATTTACGGACGGTTGGTCACCCTAACTCGATTCTGGTTAGGTTCAGCAACTGTTTAACATTTTAAAGTGCATCGGTCCAGCCTAACGGCACGACATTTGGCCTTTATGCAGTATATGCCACTCTCTGTGCAGTAACGATTGGCATTGTGGGCATGGAGTTCTGGACTTTTTGGTTCCGTCCAGAGGTGTCAGGGTACAACACCCAAAGACCCCGGAGTCCCACCTGCCTTGGTGCACAAATGAACAGAAACACGGGCTTCTCGATGGTGGCGTCAAAGACCAAAGGTTTATTACTGCAGGGACACAGAAGTCACAGAATCTACACACGGGCAGAATCTAGGAGACTGTTCGATTTGTACATTGAGGGTTGCTCCTTATATACCAAAAATTGTGCTCTAGGCAAATATTTCACATGTCGGTACATTCCCAAACCTTTTGTGTCTCTAAACAATAAATATTTGGCGTTACACAGGAACTGTCGATAATATCTGATACCAAACATCACGAAGAGGGGTTCCCACCAGTCCATCACAATCCCTTGTCAATATTGCATTCAAGACCCGGACCGCCTCATCGTAAAGTTCGTTACCTCCCCCTAATAAAGGCCCAGAAGGAAAAGGAGCAGAGCCAGGTGTAGAAGATAGAAAACGGGATAAGAGATGTTTGTGGGTTGTAAATGGGCAAGGCTACCGGCTTCGGCCGCCTAATCATGATCAGGTACAATGGACAGGAAAACCAGTTCAGGTGGGCTGGCCTCGGGCAGAGGAGGCAGCCTTTGTCGAGTCATGCAGCTTCAGCGTGATCTGGTTTAAGGTGCACGTGTCATGTAAGAGGTGAATCTCCGGCTAAGGCTACGTGTCTTTAATCAAAGTGAAGTGAATGAAATGATCAGAGGCTATTGCATATGTGAGGGCAAGGAACCACAAAAATGGCGGCCACGATCTAAGATGGATGCCGTGTGTATATCAGAAATGTGTCAGTGGAAGGAGTGCTCTTGCTCGTAGCGTAGCGAAAACACTAGGATATACTAAATGGATCATTTGCGGTTCGCTGATACTAATTTTATGTATTTCCGACAAACTTGAAAACACGGGTTCAAGTCGTCACGGAACCGTCACGGAACCTCAGACCCTCCTTTTGCCCTTACATAGGCAATTACTCAATCTATGTCTGAATCTAGTTCTATGCTCATCAGGTCAGTGACATGTTGTTGTATCATCATCCTTTCTCGTGTCTTTTCTCCAAATGCAGGTGGTTTCCTAAAACAGGTTGTAGCACAAAGACTACACAGAGCAGGACCACACTGGATAATCAGACAACATGAGAATAGTAATATTAAGATGACACCAATGACCATTAGAACCTTCCATCCCCACGCTGAGATCAGAGTCCAAACCCACTCCATAAAGGACCAGTTTCCCTCATCTACATGTATGGAGTCCGAAATCTTGTGCAACTTAGAGATCGCCTCGTACTCGCAATTCGTCTCTAGGGTAAGATGGAGTATTATTGACGTCTTTGATCATGTCAATAATTCCCTGGACTAAAGCTTTGTTGGCAGAGTTATATTTAGTGGAGCGTGGTGGGCGTGGAGGATAGGTCTCAAGAGCATAAGCAAAGATGGTTTGAAGGGCCTGAAATGATCCATTGTAGCTGAAAGGCAAAACCAGATAGGGAATACCTTTATCCATAGTGTGGGGTATCAAGCCACACACCCAACAGTCTGTCGTGTTAACTACCAGTTGGTGTTGGTGCAAGAGCTGTACAAAAGTATTATTAATGAATTCTGAGCGTCGAGCTTGCTCATGTTCCGGAAACGAGTGAAAAGAGTGTATAGAAGAAACAGTAGAAATAGCAGGATCAAGGGGAGGTACTGTAGATACTGGCACAAAAATCAAATTTATGCTAAAGACAATTCCACCCACCAGTGTTGCTAAAACAATCAAAAATGTAATGGCACATTGCATCAAGAAACATTTGCTATGAAGAATTCTATTTAGTCTGTTTCTGCGAACGTAAATCACATTTTCTCGTTGCAGCGCAGGAAGTTCCATCTTCTACAATCCGCTCGCGACCACTGATGATGTGTACGTAGATGAAAATGCCTCTGTCAGCCCTGGGAGTTCCCAGTACTAACAGAAAGATCGACCTTGTGTCAGACCCCTGCAAATTCAAACTAGGCACACAGCCACGACCCTACGGCTACCCAGACGGCAAGGCAATTTATTAAAAACAATAAACAATAGCAAACTTCCTGGCTGAAAAGCAAAAAAGTCCAATGTATATAAATATCAAAATCACAATATGCAGTTGCCTGCTTTATTAGTTCGTTTTATGGCTTCTAAGGTTGTATCTTTTCCTTGCTGGTACTGTTTGATCGGAAAATAGTGTATCACTAGCAGCTGTTGCAGAGTTTACGTTCGCAGATGGCAAAGTTTCTTCTGATGCTGGAGACAAATGTTCAATGTTCAAAGTAGTCTTTTCAAGAGGAGAGTCACGTTTCAAAGTGTCAGAAATCAAATCGGCATCGCTGAAAGGGACAAATTTTGGAGTTATTTCAGATTCGGAGGCACCAATTCCCTTCTTCACCCAGTCGTCGTAGGGCAGCGGCCGTGGAACACGCTTTACGTGAGAAGCGTGGATCCAGTTCTTCCGGCCAGCAACACGTACAGCTGTCCTCGTTGCCAGCAGGATTTGGAAGGGGCCGATGTAGCGAGGCTGAAGATTCTTTGTCCTCGCGAAGTTCCGGACCACTATGAAGTCACCCGGTTTCAGTTGATGCCCTGGACTCTCCGGAGGCTTTGGCAAAGCATCAAAAACCTGTTGATGAATAAGACTTAATTTAGCAGTCAAGTCATAAAGATAGTCTATCAACATAGGATATTCAATGGAGCAGAATTGTTTAGGCCTTGGCACACCCCAGACATTTGCCGGGCGGCCAAATACAATCTCATATGGAGAAAGCCCTATTCTAGAATGCACTGTTGCTCTCGTTGATAACAAGGCCAAAGGAAGTGCGTCTGGCCAAGCCAAACCTGTGGATGCTTGAATTTTGGCTATTTTAAGCTTGAGGGTGCCATTGTAACCCTCGACTAAACCAGCAGACTGGGGATGGTTCGCACTATGAAATTTTTGTTTCAATCCTAGACCAGCACACACACTCTGCATAACTTTCCCTATAAACTCACTTCCGTTATCTGACCATACAATCCGTGGCATTCCATACCTAGGGAAAAATTCTTTGAGAAGAATTTTGGCAGTTGATAAAGCAGTGTTGTCCTTTAGTGGGTATGCTTCTATCCACCTGGAAAAAGCACAAACTACCACCAGGACGTATTTTAAATTGTTGCAGCGTTCCATGTGAATGAAGTCTAACTGTATTACTTCAAAGGGACAGGAAGGAGGAGCAAAATGACCAGCTGGAGTTGGAGTTCCCTTGCCAGGATTATGCATCAAGCACACCATACAATTTTTCACCACTCTCTCTGCACACTTACTGATTCCCTCATTCTTCCAAACCGGAGCTAACATCTTACATATCCCTTTAGAACTTATGTGCGCCACTCCATGCGCCATCGTCACTACTGCAAGCACATACGCATCAGGCAACATCCAACGCTGCTGTTCTGTCAAATCGATCCAACATCCATTCGAGTCCAATTTGCCCGTACTTTCTCTCCATACGCGTTTCTCTTCCTCAGTCGCTTCTTTCTGAATCTCTTTCACACTTTCCATTGTGTCCTCACACATTCCAGACTCAGCAATCCATCTTGCAGACGTAGCAACATACATTCTACTCATCATGTCTCTAGCTGTCTGTTTAGCGGTTTCATCAGCAAAGGCATTTCCCCGACCAACATCATCCGTGATTGCTTTATGAGCACTGCACTTCACAATCGCAACTTCAGTCGGTAAGGTTAGAGATTCTAACAAGTCGTTAACTAGCTGACCATGTTGAATCTTAGTCCCATGGGACGTAATGAAACCCCTTTCTCTCCACAACCGGCCAAAACTATGGGCCACGCCAAATGCGTACTGACTATCTGTAAACACATTCACTCTCTTTCCCTCAGCTAAAACACACGCTCTCGTAAGAGCTATTAACTCTGCAGCTTGGGCAGAATTCTGACTCACTCTTGCAGTCTCCACAATCGTCTTCAAAGTCGTTACCGCGTAGGCAGCAGTCACATCACCATTCTCCAATTTAAAACATGACCCGTCCACATACAGCGTACCATCTGGGTCGGATAGAGGAGTATCTCTCAAGTCGATACGACCTTTTGTCTCTTCCTCCGTTTTGAAATAACAGTCATGTGGCTCAGAATCACTCGACTCTTGATCAGTCGGCAACAATGTTGCTGGGTTCAATACATTGCATCTTTTGATCTGAATATGACTCGCTAATAACGTCAGCTCGTAACCAGATAATCTCGCACTAGTAAGGTGTTGTGTCTTCGTTCGGTTCATGAGTGTGTCCACTGCATGAGGAACCATGACCACTAGCATATTGTTCATCACCAAACCAGCAGATTGTCGAATGGAAGCTGCAGCTGCCGCTGTAGCCCTCAAACAACTAGGCAATGCTCTAGCTACCGGATCTAATGTTGATGAGAAATACGCACAAGGGCGTTGTTTATCACCAAACTTCTGTGTCAAGACACTCAACGCGCAACCTTCTCTTTCGTGAACGTAGAGCGTGAATGGCTTACTGTAATCAGGTGTGCCCAATACAGGAGCTGAACACAAAGCTTTTCGTAATTCAGCAAAACTCTTTTGACATTCATCAGACCATGGCACCGGACTCGGAACATTTTTCCCAGTCAAAGCTACCAATGGCTTTGCTAAAAGTGAAAAATTTGGGATCCATTGCCTACAGTAAGAGGTAATACCTAGAAAGGCACGTACTTCCCTCTGTGTGCGTGGAACACTCATCTGCGTAATTGCTTTTATTCTTTCTGGGGTCAACTTCCTTCCCTCCTTTGACAAGAGATGACCTAAGTAGGTTACTTCTTGGCAGCAATATTGCATTTTGGAAGGTGACACCTTATGATTCAAATTAGACAAATGATGCAATAGTGAAATTGTAGCTGCCTTGCAAGTTTCCTTGTCATCGGCAGCCACCAAAAGATCATCTACGTACTGTACTAGGGCAGAACCTGGAGGAAGGACAAAAGAATCTAACTGGCTTTTTAAAGCTTGACTGTAAATAGATGGACTTTCACAGTAGCCTTGTGGAGCGCGTTTAAATCTGAAACTGCGACCTCCTAAACAGAAGCCAAAAATATCTCTGCTTTCCTCGGCTATCGGAATGCTGAAAAAGGCATTCTTCAAGTCGATGACTGAGAACCAATTGGCTGTAGCGGGAATCAATGTTAGCAAGGCAGTAATGTCTGGCACTACAGGAAACTGCGGAATTACAATCTTATTAACTTCTCTAGGGTCTATGACAAACCTATAGACTGGAGGCTTTGTAGGATCTGTTCGTTTCAAAATCGGCAATACAGGACTATTACAAACATTTCCTCGCGTTTCTTCAACCACACCTTTTTTAATCAAATCTTGCACAATCAATAAGAGTGCACGCTCACCTTCATTCGATATTTTATATTGAGGAATTCTTGGAAATTTCACATTCGCTTTCAAAGTTACTACATACGGTGGAATCTCTAGTAGACCTACATCATTGGGACCAGTCGCCCAAAGAGAATCAGGGAGTGAACGTAGCTCCGGCGGGAGTTTGTCCATTGACAAGTACATCGGAGAGGTGAGTCTTTTACCCAAAGTAAGCTGTACTCCTTCCGGAGAACAGTACAATGTCGCATATAGTCGTTTTAACAAATCTAAACCAAGCAGATTTTCATTACAACCTGTCGTCAAAATTAAGGGTGCTTTCAATTGACACGGTCCAACAGAAATAGACAAAGGACCAGATATCGGGTTGTACACAGGGGCGCCTGAAAAACCTACGGAAACATTTGTTGAGCCAGACAAAGGTGCGCCAGGGAGTTTCGCATGCATGATAGAACTTTTTGCGGCACCAGTATCCAACAGAAACGGTTCGACTACACCTGATGTTGCTACTGCGACATAAGGCCCACTCTGATCCACTGGAACTGATACTACTCCCTCTCTCTGTCCATGGCTGTCCTAGTACCCATTTTGTTGAAATCCCTCTTCAACTTCACAATAATCCTCAACAAGATATTGCTGAGATCTATTCTGTTGAGCTGACTGTACATTTTGTTGATCAAAGTGATTAGAAGGACGATCATTCGTTTGTGGAGGCATAGCACCTCGTCCCCGACCTCTAGAATTCTGTGCAAAACCACCACGACCTCTCTGAGCTGCTGCCGCATTATTTTGCGCTAAAATCTGACAATCATTTTTATAGTGACCCTCTTTCTTACAGTACGCACACTGATTCCACTGGTATTGAGGCCTGGTCGAATTATAATCTGTCTTTTGATACGAATTCTGTTGCATATTAGTCTGATTCGTGCGAGGCGGATACGCCTGCTGTAAAAGAACTTTAGTCTTTAAATCTTTCGTTTTCTTCTCTGATTTCTCCTTTTCCTCTTTATCCCTATTTTCATAGTACTGTGCAGTCGCAAGTATTTGCGCTGTCGTAGATACAGCCCACGCACTTTCTGAGTCTTTCAATTTATTGCATAATTCGGGTAACAAATTATGCACAAATTTATCGACAAACAATCTCTGTCCTCCTTCAGTGCTCATATCCTGACCACTATGGTCTACAAAAGTCTCTTCGAACCTCGTGAAGAAGTCGGAGACACTTTCGTCTTTCTTCTGCTTGCATGCGGATAATTTATCCCAATTAACACGCAATGCTGGCATCAGAGTCTTCATTAAATCTATTATTCTGCCAGGAAGATTAGCAATTAGGGGTTCGGGTTTCGCACCACCTGTTTGTTGAGCATCTGCTGCAGTGATAGCTGCCCAATCACCACCTAAAGCAGCCTGATGATCCTCTCTACGAATTTTAGCCCACACTGGTTGTGGAACTACATTACCAAACAACATATCAATGTCGGCTAAGTTCATTATACAAGCCTCAACTGTCTGTGTCAATTCCTTGTAATATCCGGCTGGATTCTTACGTGGATCTGGCAAGGCCTGTTTCACTGCTAACACTTCTGCTCGCTTCCACGGAATATGTATCCATACTCTTTGGAACTGTGCTGGAGCAGCTGCAATACCCGCATTATCATCACGTTGTACTGCCTCGCGCCAAATTGGAGGAACTTCCCTCATAGGATATTGGCGACTTGGCTTCATTCTACCTTTCTCTAAATCTCTCGGGGAACGAAGAGATGGATCAATCCTAAAACTCAAAATGAGTTCCATCGCTTCCTTTATATTATCGCCCACTATCATTCCAGCAGCAAACTCTTTTTGAATTTTAATTAAATCTTCCAAATCTGATTCGACATCGTCTTCTTCTATTTCCTCACGCAACAACGAGCACATCTCGTCGAAGACGTATCGCTGCGTTGGTTCTCCCCATTGCATAAATGTCTCTAACACATCTTTCGTACTATATCTTCTAACTTTTGTAATCCATCTGAGAGCTGTGGAGTCTAAAACTCCCCGTTCCTCAGTACTTGGAAGCTGACTCCGTCTCTGAACAGAGTCAGGAGTAGGAGTCTTAATCAAGGTTTTATATATAGGCGACAGCATATTAGTAACAGAATCAGTAATTCTTCGACGAACAGAAAGTGGAGTTAGTACACTCGCAGACATAGAGAACGCAGTAGAGGTAGGAATAGATGACGAAACAGTAGGAGTATCGAGGAAAATAGTTTGAGGACCAATAGGTACAGTGGTAGGTATAGGAGCGGGCAGTGCGGGAAGAGGAGGAGCTGTAGGAACATTTACATTCACCACAGGAGGTATAGGAACTTGATTCTGAGGAACAAGAACACCAGGTTGTCCAGCAACCGGCAATTGAACATCCGGTATAAGTGGAGCCGCAGCACCTTGTGCGTACGGTGGAGGCGACCGTAACAGATAAGATAGCAGAGGATCGTTTTCGGAATCCTCCAGTATCTTAGCCATTTTCGATGGCAAGGCAGGATAGCACTTGTCAATCGCTAAGTTACGCTCTCTAATGGCTACATCTATGGCTTTCTCACACTCGTCAGCCTGCAACTGCTTAGTCGCTTGCTCTAGAGTTAACTCTTCTAGTTCTTTTTGCTCTTTTTTCAACCTTTTCATTTCTCTCTGTTTGGATTCTTTCCGCCAATAACGAAAAGAGTCAAACATTGCCGGCCGGGCTTTCTTCCTAAACAATTTCGCTTCTAAATTGTCGAGAATCTCTTGTTCAAAACTACCATGCAGTGGCCAGCTAAGGACACCATCCTTCTTACAATAACGGACCCATATCTCATTATAAGTTATAGGACCCACACCATACTTACAATATAGGTCATATAGGGGAGTCCCAATCGGAGGAACCAGACAGGAATCCTCTAATTGTGAGTCACTGTTGCAACTAAAACAAGACAACATTTTCCGACTTACCATTCTCAGTCCGGAACACAAAACAAACAAACACGGAACAAATTGTGCACTTGAACCAAGAACTTAGGCCTACCAAAAACGAACTGATGTATCGATACCCAAAACTGAACCAAATAGATTATCGTAACCAGAACAACTAGTGATAATCTTACGAAACCAAACCAAACCAAGAACCGATCAAGGATTTTTAACAATCCTCACAAAAGTAACCAGCTAGCTATCACTAAATACTTAACTGAGTCACTGAAGACGTCACCAAGGAGAAACCCGTCACGTTTCGCTGTACTAAGGACTGCACCACTTCGGGTCCAAGACAGGGCGACGGTCAAGGCAACGGCCCACTGCAGCCGTCCTGAACGGGAACCCTCGTGGAAGAGAACTTCAGGGCCACTTTTGCGATATGCCGGGATCGATGAAGTGGGGCGCCTCCCTCAGGAATCTTCACACGAAGCTTCTCGAACTCTTCAGGCTTTTGGACCGGTACCGAATGACGTCGCCCCACGTTGGGCGCCAATTGGAGTTCTGGACTTTTTGGTTCCGTCCAGAGGTGTCAGGGTACAACACCCAAAGACCCCGGAGTCCCACCTGCCTTGGTGCACAAATGAACAGAAACACGGGCTTCTCGATGGTGGCGTCAAAGACCAAAGGTTTATTACTGCAGGGACACAGAAGTCACAGAATCTACACACGGGCAGAATCTAGGAGACTGTTCGATTTGTACATTGAGGGTTGCTCCTTATATACCAAAAATTGTGCTCTAGGCAAATATTTCACATGTCGGTACATTCCCAAACCTTTTGTGTCTCTAAACAATAAATATTTGGCGTTACACAGGAACTGTCGATAATATCTGATACCAAACATCACGAAGAGGGGTTCCCACCAGTCCATCACAATCCCTTGTCAATATTGCATTCAAGACCCGGACCGCCTCATCGTAAAGTTCGTTACCTCCCCCTAATAAAGGCCCAGAAGGAAAAGGAGCAGAGCCAGGTGTAGAAGATAGAAAACGGGATAAGAGATGTTTGTGGGTTGTAAATGGGCAAGGCTACCGGCTTCGGCCGCCTAATCATGATCAGGTACAATGGACAGGAAAACCAGTTCAGGTGGGCTGGCCTCGGGCAGAGGAGGCAGCCTTTGTCGAGTCATGCAGCTTCAGCGTGATCTGGTTTAAGGTGCACGTGTCATGTAAGAGGTGAATCTCCGGCTAAGGCTACGTGTCTTTAATCAAAGTGAAGTGAATGAAATGATCAGAGGCTATTGCATATGTGAGGGCAAGGAACCACAAAAATGGCGGCCACGATCTAAGATGGATGCCGTGTGTATATCAGAAATGTGTCAGTGGAAGGAGTGCTCTTGCTCGTAGCGTAGCGAAAACACTAGGATATACTAAATGGATCATTTGCGGTTCGCTGATACTAATTTTATGTATTTCCGACAAACTTGAAAACACGGGTTCAAGTCGTCACGGAACCGTCACGGAACCTCAGGCACCACTGCATGGTTTTATTGGAGCTGCTGCAAGGCTGGTGCGATCACAGCCTAGTATAGTGTCACCGGGCTCCGAGTGTCAGACCCACACGTCAGAGACAGAGCAGTGACCAAGAGCCCCATCAGCACCGCATGACGAACAACCTGCAGGGTTGCCCCGGGCCCACAAAGGGAGCCCTCCTAAGAGGATGGCACACAAGTGAAATGAAATGAATGAAATCCCATTAATTTTATAGAGCTGAGTAGGGTGGGAGGCAGCCAACAGCTGGTGCGCTAGCCTCATTCACACCTAAGATGGCGTCCAACCCTGTCTGCGCCCGCGTCAGAGCCTACTGGCCTGATCGGGGAGCGGGGTTCTAGTTACGGCAAGGGAGCGAGGTTTTTGAGGTAAGATTGTTGCAGTCACACTCACAACACAGTGTTTTAAAAAAAGATTAAAAAGTTTTGCTACAGCCTAACCCCAGGCTTCCGCCTCAGGGGAATACGATGCTAGTTCTAAGCGCTCGCGTGTCAGTGCACCTCAAATACTATTGGGAGGGCGGGAGGCAGCCAACAGCTGGTGCGCTATCCTCATTCACACCTAAGATGGCGTCCAACCCTGTCTGCGCCCGTGTCGGAGCCTAATCGCCTGATCGGGGAGCGGGGTTTTTGAGGTAAGATTGCTGCAGTCACAATCACACTCACAACATAGTATTTTAAAAAAGATTAAAAAGTTTTGCTACAGCCTAACCCCTGGCTTCCGCCTCAGGGGAATACGATGCTAGTTCTAAGCGCTCGCGTGTCAGCGCATCTTAAATACTATTGGGAGGGCCGGAGGCAGCCAACAGCTGGTGCGCTAGTCTCATTCACACCTAAGATGGCGTCCAACCCTGTCTGCGCCCGCGTCAGAGCCTACTCGCCTGATCGGGGAGCGGGGTTCTAGTTACGGCGAGGGAGCGAGGTTTTTGAGGTAAGATTGTTGCAGTCACAATCACACTCACAACACAGTTTTTTAAAAAAGATTAAAAAGTTTTGCTACAGCCTAACCCCCGGCTTCCGCCTCAGGGGAATACGATGCTAGTTCTAAGCGCTCGCGTGTCAGCGCACCTTAAATACTATTGGGAGGGCGGGAGGTATGCAACAGCTGGTGCGCTAGCCTCATTCACACCTAAGATGGCGTCCAACCCTGTCTGCGCCCGCGTCAGAGCCTACTCGCCTGATCGGGGAGCGGGGTTCTAGTTACGGCGAGGGAGTGAGGTTTTTGAGGTAAGATTGTTGCAGTCACAATCACACTCACAACACAGTATTTTAAAAAAAGATTAAAAAGTTTTGCTACAGCCTAACCCCCGGCTTCCGCCTCAGGGGAATACGATGCTAGTTCTCCCAGTGTTCAGGACCCTCGAGGGTCCCCCATGTCCGCGTCACTTCCGGGCAGGAGGGGGTGGGGGGAGGTACTTATACCTCTCCCGCCCACTGTTCACCCTTTTTCCCCCCAAATCTAACAAACACCGGTTGGCTAGGGCCACAGTGTAATTTGGCTCATCAGGCGGGCAGGCGACGAGGGGCTGATTACCCTGGGATCGCACGTAAGATAACCCACCATGTTGGCATATTTGTTATGCAAATAAACCTGCAGCAATTTTCTACACTAAGAATGTGTCTTGTCTGATTATTTCTCCAAATTATTGCTGTAGGAGGAATGGGAGTGTTGCCGATATTGACACTATACACCACACACTGGTCGGACCCCCAGTTTTTCTGCTTTTGTGCTGAATGTGCCGAGGTAGCGCCCAAGGGTAGGCCGCGTGTCGATGTGCAGTGCAGAACAGCATTATATGCTCCCTTTTTGACCGCACCATCCATGTGAAGCTGCTCAGTGGCGTAACACATGCCCCCGCGGCCCGCGTGGTGCGGGGCCCCTAAGCTCCTGGGAGCCCCCTCAGCACAGTAGTCTGGCCAGAGAGCTCCCAATTTAGTCTGAAGGGGGCCCCTCCACATACCCTTTCAGGGCCCCCCTCAAGTTTTGTTATGCAAGTGGAGCTGCTGTGTGACAGCTGCAATCACAGTACAGTGGCAACTGACTCAGAATCACTGTTCCTTGCACAGGAGTACACAAAATAAAAATGCACACATCCGTATGAACAGGCTGAAAAGCATGAGGCACCAGTCCACTGCACCATATGCACCGGACCCGGGTGTGTTTGCACCACAAATCTTTCTGCTTCTCTGGTTATGAGTGGCCAGAAGAGAGAAACTGTTGCACGGTGGGGCCTAGATGTTGGATGGCCAGGAAGAGGTTTGGCAATGATCCCACCACTGTTGCAGAGGGCATGAATTTACTGAAAATGTTTAATAACTTCAGAGTTGTGCCAAGCAAGGGGTCCCAAATTGTGTATGGCCCAGGGCTTCCGGAATCATTAGGCTGTCCCTGTAAGAGCTCTGAAATTACATGTCTGATATTTCCATGTAGGAGTTGATCAAATTTTTGCCGCACACATCTACCTAAAGCTTGGTATCATGAATAAATAATATGTGGAAATGCGCTTTAGGCAACAGCTCAGGACCATTCTCCTCTCCAAGCACTTTGTTTTCTTTGTTTGTATCCTTCATTTATATCAGGCGCTCAGTCATCAAATTTTCAAATGGAACAGTAACAGTTACCCCGGGGGACATGACAGAGCACAGATGGTGGGCACTGAGAAAGAGATGCTCCTGTGTGCTGCAACCCTCTACAAATGACACAGAAGCTGGATCGCCCCTACTCTCATCTGCTTCCGTAGGGCCTTGAAGACTTGGCTCTTCAACCAATAAGTTTGTGTACTGATTACTGTATCCTAGAGGATCTTACTGCGCCTAGACACCCTAGGGTATTAGTCGCGCGTTAAAAATTCCATAAATAAATAAAATAAATAAACCTTCCCAATCTCAAGGCAAGTCCTCTGTCAGGCACTGCTTCTCTCGGCAACCATCTTCGGAGCTCACTGGCCGAGCTGCAGAATTCTGGGGTTCCCAAACCCGAGGTTGTCGAGTCTTAATGCCACCTCATACCTCTTTCTCTCACCACCTTTGATTTCCTGTCTCTGCATCTCACTCATGGAGAGTCTTACTTTATCATTTGTGCCTGTTCCTTATCATTCTCCTTGCCCTTCGTTTTAGCTTTTCCCTTTCTCTTACAATAGGACAAAGTCTGTCACAAAAAAGAAGTCCCAATCTCACAAAATGAAGCCACCTGCTTAAATTAAACAAAAAAGAAAAAACAGGAGTAGGCCCGCTAACCCAGACGAGACTAGACAAAGGTTTGTAACAAACAACAATGTCTCAACTGGAAATCATTAGAACAGAGCAATTAAATGTAGCGAAATAAATCACATAGGGAGGGGGAAGAAGAAAGGGAGGCCACAATAAGGGGCAGGTGTTCAGGTAAAAATGATATTTTGTAAGTAGTTATAACAGCACTACAGTACAAGTCAATAGACAAGTGACCATACCACTGAAGTGAGCACTGGGCGTGCTGGTGATAGTGAACGGCACAGTGACACAAGGGTGAAAAACAGCATGAACGGTGGAAGTACTATGAAAGGTAACAATGTGGTCAACAATACTAAAATAGTTATATACAGTGTAGGTATTTTGCAATGAATAAATTGACCACAGGAGTGCCAAAGTTCTATGCTGGGGAGTCAAAAGCGTTTCAACCTGATTTATTTCAGGTCATCATCAGGACAATGGTCACAATATTTTTTTTAAAGTGCTGAATATAGTAAAAAATGTGCCACACTGCAAAGTGACCCATCTAGGCAGATGCATCACTTTGTAAACCCGTGCTCTACATAATACTTGCAACAGGTATAATGGGCCTCATTTATGAAAAGGGCTGCATGCAACTTTTTTCAGTGCACCATCCTTGAGACACCATGGATGTGCCGTATTTACTGTATGGCGCTCCATGTCGCAAAGATTTACAGATACATCAGAAATCCTGATGTATCTGTCGGCGCAAAAATGGCACATTGCTGGAGTGTGTCTGCTCCATATGAAAAGGCCTGCGTCACCCCTTACTCTAGCTTCAAGCAAGCATAAGGATTCGATGCAGTGAAACCATAGAAGTGGCGCACTGAAATTTCATAGATTTCACAGCGCCAATTCTACAAGGCTTTTCTGCGTTGAAACACCCACCCTGCATACATTATACCTTTTGCAGGTATAATGTAGTGCAGGGGGTTTTATAAAGTTACGCTTCTGCCTAGATGTGTCACTTTGTAAATATGGCGCAGTGTGGTGCATTTTTTACACCGCCGCATCATTAAAAGAGACGAAACAGTGGCGTATGTATGCAGAGTGGGCGTTTTAACGCAGAAACGCCTCGTAAAGTTGCACTGTGAAATCTATGAAATTTCACTGCATCACTTCTATGGCATCACTGTGTCAAATCCTTACACCTGCTTGAAGCAGGCGTAAGGGGTGACACCGGCCTTTTCACATGAGGCTTGCCCCATATGAAATCTCACATTGCTGGAGTTGCGTCTATTTCCAGACACACTCCAGCAATGCACAATTTTTGCGCCAACATACCTCAGGATACCTAACATATCTGTAAATATTTGCAAAATGTATTGCTGTACAGTAAATATGGTGCATCCATGGTGTCGCAAGGATGGCCCACTGAAAAGTATTGCATCGCTGTCTCACCCCAGCGATGCAACACTTTTCATAAATGAGGCACTAGGTCTCTGGGCTTGTGTTCATCTCAATTCATTGAGTAATTTTACAGTCTTGCAATATTTACTCTTACCTAGCCTTTCAGGACAGCCACACTTGTTTTTCTTCACCAGGATGCCCTCATGGCAGTAATAATGCACTTTAAACATGCATTTTACAATAAATTATTAGGTGATGGTTTTCTTTTAGTTCCATTCTAACAAGTGATTTTAAATATACATGTTGGTACATAACCAAAACGAAAAAACTGGTGTAACACATTTTAAACATAACCTAAAATAAATTAATGGTGTAACACATTTTAAACATAGCCAAAAACAAATCAATGGTGTCACACACTTTAAATTAATTGTAATTTCATGTTTTCTGAGAGAAGAAAAGGATTTTGGAAGTCTATGTTTGAGAAACTTTATCCTTGAACAAGTTCCACAAATATTTCAAAATGAGGGTCATTTACGATGTTGCCCAAACCAACCTTGAGGAATGCCTTTCATTTAAACAAAGTATTACTTCTTTTCCTTGAACAGAATTCCTCATTCTACTGCAATTCCTCTCCCTTTTCTCCCTTTTAGCCTGTACCCTTTATTGGCGTTCTTAATTCTGCCGTGTTCCATGCACCTTCCTTTTATACTGTTTTTTCCTTTTTTACCTTCTCCCCCTTTTTCCATTTTGTAATGTTTGTTTCCATTTCCCATTTGACTAGCTTAAGGGGAGATTCGAATGCATTCACCCCTTTTTTGTTCCATCATAGCTCCCCATATCAATTCTCTCTTCTGCCTTTTCTCTCCTTCCCCCACTTCTTCCTCTCATTCTTTTTCTCTAATTCTTCCCCCATCTTCCCCTCCTTCCAAACATCATCAGATAGAGGTGCCTTGCGAGAGTTCTTATAATGGATCCTTATTGAGATAACAATCCATAATGCAGTGCAGGGTGGAAGAGCCCTGTGACCTCCGTCCATCATCTGGTTGTGTTTGCTTTGTTCGCCCTAAGTTGGCAGGGTCTCTCTTTGCTGCTGGAGTCAAGCTAGCCTGACTGATGAGGGGTGTTACCCCGAAACTGGTCCCAGGATGATTGTTTCCGGTCCAGGGAAGACCTGGCTTGGCAGTTCGGGCTGGACTGCTCCCATGAGGAACAGGGGCAAGACTGATTTGCATATAGCCATGTCTGAACTGGGGTGGCAGAGTGTGAAGAAGAACGATGATGGGTTCAACCCAAATCTAATAGTGCCTGGGGGTGAGTGTCTGAAAAGTTTCAGCACTCCGTCCATCATCTCCTTGTGTTTGCTTTGTTCACTCTAACAGCAGCAGGATCAGTGCATTTTTGGGATTAGTGGTGAATTTAAAAGAGCAACTAACACACCCGAAGTAAAGTTTGTGACAGATAAAAGGGAATCTCGACTTTGTCTTTTTGCTCCTACTACAGATTATATATTTCTAGTCATGTCAGTCACACTAAACCCTCCACGAAGAGCAGTAGGTTAGCACTTTGAGACGGAGGGTTAGCCCAGTATTTGGGATCATTTGTGTATGTGTAGGTGAGTTCAGAGGGCATGACAGAGAACTATGAGCCTTTCTCTTCTTATGTGCTGCAAACATTCTGAGGGTGGTCAGCGGGAGGATGTCTCCAGCGGCTGCAGCTTCCCACACGCTGTACTGGGGTTTTCTGTTCCTCACCAGAGGACGGGTGACTAGGGATGGGCGGAGCTTGCAGAGTTCCACCCTCCGTAATTCCGCAGTGTTATCGAAATGCTGAGTGGAATTCCACTGAGGTCTACATGCGGCGGAATACCAACCTGTCCTACTCTTTATCCTCTTTATTTGCGCGGGCAATGATTAGAGAAGGAGGGGGCAAGGCCAAGCCAACACTTGACTGTGCTAAAGGTTGTGTTGTTTTGTGTAAGAAAACTACATAATAAACTAAGAAGCACGCATCATATATGGACCAACTTGAGCTATGTATAGGCTACACTGCTGCACTGACTTGAATTACGACAACCCATGTGACAGCTAATATCACTGTAAACCATACTCTGAGAAAAGGCAGAGCACACTGGTTGAGCCACCCCAGCTGTAATCAGCTACTTCACACATCATATGACCTTTAGTCCATTCCTGAAGGAAAGCCCTAAAAATATTTTCCACAAACCCCAGCTCAGCCCAGCTGATTGAGCAGTGTAGAAAATACCGCAAACAAGAACATACACCATGGGACCTCTGAGGGGCTGTAAGCATCATCGTGTGACACATCAGTATTTAATTTCTTACTGTCTGCTCCTATGTCATTGACCTCTGCCCTCATTCCCTGCATGACAGAGCACAAGCCAACAGATTTGACTTTAGGCCACTTCATGTACCAAGTGCAGAAAACTAAGAAGTACCGTTTGACATGTAGTGCATTGCAGAGATTCCAAGCAAGGGCTGCCCGGCAGGCAAGTATTGGCCCGGAGCCTTATTTCTGTCAAACCCACAGACCGTAGCCGTGCATGTTTTGTAACATGTACACTGCTTGCAGCTCGCTGGGTTCAACCATATTCAGTACCATGAAGACGTGTGCTCGCAGTGATGCCGTCTAGTGATTTTCCTTGTGAAGATACATCATTTGCTGTTTACACATACCCTGAGACACGTTCTAGTGTTTGTCTCTGGTTATGTGGTTTATGTGTTTTTATGGTCTCTTGTCTTACAAGAAGACCAGCATGTTGAATCTTCTTTTACTTAGGGGTGGGTGAGCGCCAGCGGCGGGCAGAGTTTTCATTTTGCCAAACTCCGCACTCCACTTGGAGCACTGAGTGCCAAAACTCCACAAACTCCACCAGCAGAGCGGAGTTCACTGCCCACCCCTACTGGTGAGCGGATAGAGCACTCTGAGTTAAAACACTGTGCAGTAGGAGCACATTAACTTCAGAAATTAAGCACAGTTTTATAAAGGCATGACATGCATTTTAAGAAGTGCTTCTTTTAATTCGGAATTTGACCATTTATAGGACTCTGTGATTTGTCTTAATCTAGGAGAGACTCAAAGGGGTTTCTAAACCTTTCAAAAGCAGAACTCTTACGTTGTTTCATGTCATCTGTGAATAGCATATTCAGTCTTGGTTATGTTTGCTGTATCCTGCTAGTAGGTATGTGGAAATCTGAAACTTCACAGTTTGCGTGATCGGGCTAAATCTGGAAACTTAACCCTTCAAAAAGATGTGGGAAGTTGTCTCACCTCACCACAAGTGAAGGTTCACTTTACTCCTGTCCTACTTCCTGCAGCATGAAGTCCTGCAAGCAGTCTGGATGTAGTAAATTTCTGGTCCTCCTTCCACTCAGGAGTGGTAGCCCTTAATGACAGTCGGGAAAGGCAACAGTCACTGCCCAAAAAGCTTGATATTTAATCCTCGATGCTCCTGGAAATCCCACCCTGAGGCTTCCAGCACTGGGGGATAGCATTCTGATAACAGATTAACATTGTGAGTTAGCCATACAGGGTCAACTAGCCTGGTAAGTAAACAGTGGCGGCTCCTCCGCTAAGGCAGAGGAGCGTCAGCCCACTCTTTTTCAACAGTAGAAAAAAGGAGAAAAAAAAGTGTAAAAAAAATGTTATCATCATTTTATTTTTCCTCACTGAGGAAGTTTCAAGGGGCATTCTAGGTTTTCTCACAGACTGCAGGGGTTCATGCACTTAAGTGCACATGATTGTTTGGCAGCCTGTCTTGGGCTAGGCAAACAGTCATGCGCATTTAGCATGTTCTCCAACTGACTGTAATGCACAGCTGGGGTGGAGAACATGCTCAGTCTCCCACTTACAGTCTGAGCGCCAAACCACAGTGCTCAGACCAATCAAAATGCTGCTGTCATGGTGACAGCAGCGCCATGTTTGGCTTAGGGGAGCCTGGGTGCTTCCTGAGGAGAGACAACGCCGGAGCAGAAACGGAGAGATGGCAGCCCTGCAGAGGAAGTATGTGGATTTTTTTTATCTCCCTCCAAACAGACCCCTGGCCCGACTGCACCACCCCATTCTATACAAGCCGCCACTGTAACTAAAGTATTAGTCATAGAATGAACAAGTAAGAGAACTCGTCTCCTCCGTGGAAAAGGCACATAGTTATGATTCTGTGTTAGGTCAGCACACATACTGCAGCTATCCTAAAGGGAAACATGTTTTCATTACATATAATAATCTTTTCTCTTCTGGTGCAGACAAATTGAACTTCAGCTATATTCAAAAATACACCTTTCCCTTTTCAGGCTGTTATTTTTGTGAACACTTTCGAAGTAGAGTGATGATGAGAGAGGTAATATTTACCTTTTTTCAGATATCTGACTTTAGTCCAATTAACATTTTCGCTTGGGACAAGAGGACATTCTTATAAAGAGTAAATCCTTAAATTAAGTATTTTGTATATTATTTCAGAAGGAAACTCTACATCAGGACATGGCTCTCGAGGTTTACATTCAGTTACTGTTCTGACTGATTCCCGGGGACCAAGGAGTATTATTTGTTTGCCCTTTGTTTTTAAAATATTTTACCTGAGTGGCAGCTGAAGCCCTTCATTTACAGTTTTTTCTATCTAATGAAATAATATTTTTACAAGTTTTTTTTTTCTTCATGTTTTTTGAATTTGTATAGAATAGGAGCCAATCTTACTTGCTGAAGACCTTTTGTATCTCGTCACTTAATGACATTCATTGCAGTGGCATGGATAGCCCTTTTGGCCCCCGGTCAATCCTTAAGTTTGCCGCCCATCGCAGGCTAGAGCGGGGCAGGGGTGGTGGCGGTCGACAGACGATTTGTTCATGGGCGGGTGAATAGTAGTTGACAGAGGACTTGCTCACCTCCGCCCCCCCCAAAAAGTATGCAGCCCAGATCGCCCTGTCCCACCCTAGCTATGCCCCTGATTTATTGTATGTGCATTTTTTATTGTTTTGCATGTTTTTCAAATTGGTCTTATTGCTACTACTCTTTTTTTTAATATTTCAAGGGTTTTTATTGAGGATAGTTTGTGATATGATACAGATACAGTACAGTAATGCCCGCATATAATGCTCTGTAATACTATTTCTCAAGTGGATCTCACAGGAGTTCTAAATCTTGAAATAAAAACTTGAACCAAAACCTCTGCTGCTTGCTGGAAGTCCTGAGACCTGCCTCGGAGGGTTAGTACCTGGAAGAAGCCTGTGAGGCTTTTAAAGACGACTGTCAATCAATGATTTCATGTTCTTTTAGACTTCTTTCCTGCTGACCTGTATGTGTTGAAGAGAGCTGGGAGTTTGTAAATCAAGGTGACAGTGTCTAGCAGACTGTCCTGGGAGCAGCCAGGGCTCTTACACAGCCAATAGCCAAGCAGCATAAGGTGCATGATCACTGGCTCTGTGGCATGTCCATCTCTGGCCGGCGCATTGTAAATGTGATTCAGATGTTGACACCTACAGGGCTGGGTCCAAATAAAGCTGGGGAGTTTGGACCAGAAAAGAGAACCCACGGATGAGACCCAGAGGATGAAGCATGTCACCAACTAGGTTGGTGAGTGAGGGGTCTTCTTCTAAATAGAAGGATGTTCTGCATCCTCTAACAGGTTGGGCACATTGTGCACCATTGAACCTCTTTTTGTTGTAGAGGATTTCTCTGCAAAAACCTCTAGGGGGCACTCCTCCATTTTGTTGTTTAAAATACTCTCGCAATTTGACAGTGTTCTTTAAAAATACAAATATAATACTGAAGAAAAAGCTAGTATACCTAATTGTGTCTGGAAACTGTACATTAAAATCCGTGTTTTCAGTCTTTAAGAATGTCTGAAACGCTCAACAGAGTTTTAAAAGTATAAGGAAGTGTCACAATTTAAAAGGAAATGCTTCCAAAGTCCTAATTTACTTTTCACAGAACTCAGCCATTTAGTCTTAAACATTAGTCTTATGGGCCTCCAGAAAAAGTGTCACTCTACGTACAACTTCTACGTATTTCTACAATTTCTACAATTTCTACGTACAATTTCTGCTTAGATGTGCACTGAGTGAGTGCAACCAATGGTCCGTCTCCCAGCACCATAATAACCTCTATGGGTCAAATCTTGTGCTTTCATGCAACATGTGGAATACAGAAGATAAAATAAACACAGACCCTTAACCCCTTTAGTGCTGCGAACGTCCAACGGTCGTCGAGTGCACTACCTCGCTAGTGCTGCGCACGACCGTTGGACGTCCGAATCCCGTTAGCGCAATCGAACGTCCACACTGGGGCGGAATGTTCGACGCGCTAAACGGGTTAAATTCTGATTTTGAGCCACATTGCAGCAAAAATAACCATAATACTGTACTTAAACGCCTTAACTGCGGCAGTTTTTCCGCTGCGATGCGGGCGTTCTATTAGGTGGGCGGGGCTGCCGACGGCAGCACTAGTGAGGTAGCCGACGGCAGCACGCAAGGGGTTAACAGACCAGCTGGGAGTGGGAAGCAACACAGTTTGGGGGAGGGGGTATTTGAGTGGGGAAGCAGCACATGAGCCGGAGAGATAGAAAACACATGCACTCTCATGGAGCGCTGAATTAAAATGAAAAAAGTAGTTCTCTAAATGTTAGCAGTGGAAGGTTACAAGTCATACAATCAAAAGGATTGAAGAGACAATGCTCCAGCTTGGGGTCAACTCCCAAGAAGATTAAGACAAGCTTTTAAAAAGAAGAAAGCAAATGAAAGTGAAAATAAAGCCAACCAGTGGTAAGCAATTGCCCCGCTGTAAGCACATAGTCTGTTCACAATAGGTCTGTTGCAAAGAGACAGCTTGTGCTGTCTGGTAGGCTTTACCTATCAAGCATGGGTAAATGCATTAGGTTTCGCCTCTGGGATTAATAATAAATGAAGAGGTGGGAGGTAAGGGGAGATAGGGGAGCGATTTTCGTTCCACAAACCACATTTAAGCAAAGTCATGTGAAGACAGATTGTTTCAGAAACCTGGTCATCCAGAGAGAAATGTTGGCACGTTCTGGAATGTGAGCAGCCGCCACCCTAACACTTTACCAATCAGATGACAAGTTATCAGCGGGGAGCATGGAACGTTGGTCTGTCAGTGTGAGTAGGGAGGAAGTGGGAAGGGGTGAGAACAGAGGGGCCTGCTTTCCCTGTTTGCTGTAGCAATGGGAGCTAGCTGGTTGTTGTTCACATGACATGGAGTTATGTGAAGCCAGTTCGCTGCGGTGGTCAGCTGGTTCTGAGCTCGAGCTTTTAAATCAGCTTATCAGCTGAGTTTGATTAATGATGCAAACTAACTTCAAATTCTCTCCAGAGTACTGGTGGGGGGTATATACCCATTGCATCCATCCAAGAAAAAATAAACAAACAATATCATCCCTGGATTTAACCTTGTCAGAAGTTTTCATTTACATTAGCGTCCCAGATTATTTGAAAGTGCGCTTCATTTTTTTCTTAAAAGCGTTTGACATTGAAGCAGGAATGCGCGCTCTCGTTCATTGTAGTGAAACGGAAAGTATGACGTGTGTGAATGTAGTTGTTATCTGCTCTGTTCGCTGTATAGACTTATTATACACGTGGGCAGGGACAGATTTGTATAATGCAGACAAGAACAGGGTTTTTGGGGGCTTCCTAATTGTATCCAACACTTTTAGGCTGTGTCATTTTAAAGACTTGTGCAGCACAAGGTATCGGTTTCACTCCACGTAAGGGTTTTGCATGTTAGTGACGCTTTGCACTTCCACTGATTGGGTTTCTGCTGCCTATTTTATAATCAGGTGAAGTTTTGCATATCGGACAGTGCGACCTGTTAAGTGTCACTCACTGCAGTTCATAGTACGGCAGAATACTCGCGGGAAGGAGACTCGCATGTGCCTGTTAAAGAGGCGAGTCTGCCTAATAACGAAAATACGTAAATAAAAGTAGTAATTCGGAAGAGTATTGCGGCGCCGCCGCATGCCAAACCCAGGGGCGGGGCTCAGGCCTTATAAGTGAACAGGCACAAATAACGAAAACAGGGGCATATTACCAAGAATAAGCGATAATTATCGCTAAGCTTGGTTAGCGGCTATAATTTTATCACTGTGCTTCGCCTATTTTTATCGCTTAGAAACCTTGCTATGATCAAGGTTTATCTCCTAAGCGATAAAAATAGGCCGAAATGCATGAATATCGCTGAACAGTCAGCGATATTCATGCATTACTGAGCTAATGCCCTTAGCCATGTTATCCACCTACCATTGGATAACATGGCTAAGAACTGCTAGGGCAGGCGTTAGCTTTTGGAGATATTCTCGCTTAGCGCGAATATCTCCAAAAGTAGGTAATAGGAGGTAGCGATGTTACCGACTGTTTCCAGTCGCTAACATCTTGGCACGCCCACTTTGCATGTCATTATTGATAATTATCGCTGACATGCAAAGTGGGCCCCAAGATGATCGCTATCTCCTACTAGCTGTCGCTAACTGGTGTTAGCGACAGCTAGGTAATAGGGCAATAAAATTATCGCCGCTTTAGCGGGAAAAATTCCCGCTAAAGCGGCGATAAGGCCCTTGGTAATATGCCCCACAAAGTAGTAATTTCGGAATAGTGTAATGCTGGCAGGGGACTTTGGTGGAACTGACTAGGTCGAAATGTGTGTGCGGGGGTGGGGGGTGAGGAGGTTTAGAGTGGTGCCAAAGTGGTTGCACAAGATGTTAATAGTACACCTCTGGGCTCTGCGGAGCAGAGCGAAGCTGCCCAGCCCTGCCATGCCCTGTTAGTTTGCCCAGTTCTGTACCACATGAGGTACCTCACCATAGAATTTTAGGTGCTGGGCCTTTGTGAGCTTTGTTCCGCCACATGTGTGTGCACTGATTTCTGTAGGCGCTGAATAGAGACATCTGTTGAGGGCAGGGAGAGCTCAGCTGACCGTTGACTGGAAACATTGCTTTTGCATCCCCTGACAGTGAGCTCGCGTTTGATGGATGGGGTGTGCGTGACCTGTGGGTCAGGGCTGACCCCGGATTCGTAAGGAATGTTTTGTGCATATTCCATACCCTATGCTAGCTAAACATGAGCATGAATGAGCTGCGTAATGAGTAACCATTTCATATCTTGCATCCCAAGCAAAAACTAGGGTCCTCAGTCAAACAGCACCAAGGAGCAGCCAGGGGCTTGACGCAGGTATAGGAGTGAACTTTGCCCGGAATAACTGGAAGAAACTAAGGAAGTGTGATCTCCCTTGTCCACTGCGAAACAAACTCAGCTCAAGCTCCAGTCCGGGTGTAGCTGCAAAACTAGTGACAGCGCCTACGGTAATACTTTTTTTCTAATTGTGCGATGCCTTCAGCTCAAACTGAAAATGAATGACCACAGCAGCAGACAATAACCCACACAACCATGCATACAGCCCACAGTGCCCTCTGTACTCCACTTACCAGCAGTGACCTGCAGGGCTCGAGTCGGGGTACCACGCGGGTGGACGGCGTCCCCACACTTATTTTATCAAGTGGACGCCGTCCCCCCACCAAACAGCTGGACTTCACTCTTTGGCCTCTCTGGGACGAGATTGGAGCACATCTTTCGTGACGTCACTTCCGGTCATGAAATCACTTTCGGTGACAGCGCCCCCCACTTCTCTTTTTAGGACTCGTGCCCTGGTGGCCTGGCCCAACAAGCAGAGCAGGGCCAAGCTGAGAAGGGTGATGAGTACTCCCCGACAGCCAGACATCCTGGCTCAGCTGCTTCTCTTGGTCTCACAACGTGTGTGTCCCACGAGCCACTCACAAGTCCCCAACACACTATTCAAACTGAACTGACAGCCTTCAGTGCACATGACACCGGCTGAAAATGGAATGTGCTCATCAACAGGTATGACACACAATAAGAGCAACGTCTTACAAAGGGATGCCTAGCCTTACTGGTGGTTTCTGATAGAGTAAGGTTGTGCTTCTGTATGTTATTTATTGCTGGCTGCATTGTACGAGAAAGAGGTAGCTGCTGCCAATTTGTATATTGTGCCCGGCAGCCTTCAGCTTCTGTAATTACCCCTGTATCAGCACATAAGAAAGCTGCAGGTAAAAACCGGGGACAGGAGAGAAACAAAGGAAAGTCACCAGATCGGATGGTGATTGAAAACTTTTAAGGCTCCTAACAGAAATGCCAGCAGTTGATTTTGTGCTGACACAATCTTTTAAAACGTCCCACAAAGCAGATGAAGCCATTACTTTGGCCTCAGGACACTGATAAGACAAGCACACGAGACAACAACAGGAAGTAGTATGCTACAGCCAGAAGAGTTGGACTAAAAGTAAGTGGTGAGCACACCAACCAAGGAAAATGAATGGAGAGGAGCCAAGATATAGTCACCAGATAGTGGGTGAGGGTGGCAGAAATCCCCATTCTCAACCAGCTGAAATAATAAATACATTTGCACAATACTATAGATCTTCATGTAAGATGACTACCAAATGCCCACTGGATCACCCCCCTTCATACTTGGCCTCTATATACATGCCTAGATCTGAAACAGAGACATCACCACTCGATGAACACATACGAACACTAGAGATTGTAGAAGCCCTCTAACAGATATCTGCAGGTAAATCACCTGAACCAAATAGATTCCCCAAGAAATTCTATGAAAGGTGTTGCCACTCCAAAGCCGCAACCACTCTTGAAACTGTTTGAGAGAACCAGAATCATTCGGAGTTTTCTACCTAAGCTTAGTGAGGCCAACAATGTAACTATCCTGAAACTGGTTCGCCCCTCAAAGAGAAGAAATTCGTACCGGCCAATTTCCCTGAATAATACTAAGGAAAAAATCCTTTGAAGACACTGACGACATGCCTCGCCATAGTTATAACTAACATAAAACACCCAGATCAAAGCGGCCTTATGCCACACTAGGCAACCAGGCAAAACCTTTGTCGCATCTTGAATGTGATTTCCTTTCAGTGGGACAGAGGTTGAATAAACCACTAGCACTAATATTTATCAATCTTGCAAAAGCCTTCAATACCATCTGCCGGGATACATGGGCTTCGGACCACTCTTTGTAGCTTTCATCCACACACTTTACATGGGGCTCTGAGCCAGGGTTCGGTGACGGGACACTGTCACACCCCTTCCCACTAGAAATAGGAGTAAAGTAGGGAAGCTCCTTTTTCCCATTATTATCCGCAATTGCAGTTGGGCCTCTATCCTGTAAGATCTGATGATTCGAGGGAGTTTCTTGGTGCTGATAGTCAATGAAGTTGAAGGACAAAATATTGCATCTTGCTGACCTAAAGTATAAGACACTTGGGGCTCTATCTTTCTCATGTAGAAGAGATAGTTTGAGTGGATAATATAACCCCGCTTTTGGAAAGTGTTCAAAGGAACATACAAACCTGGATGTCTCTTACTTTATCAATAATGGGAATAATTGCACTCCTGGAAACGATTTCCCTCCCCATCATCCTTTGCACTGTGCAAAACTATTCCTTAATCCTCCCACATGGTTTTATGCACAACTTTATGTCCCTGGCAAAATCTTGGAACTATCCAAATGCTGCATGTCAACATTTGCCAGAGGCTTTGGGATGATTGACACTATGTCTTATTCTTGGGCAACACACCTGATTGTCATGAATATATAGATTTACTAAATCCAGATTGGAGCTTTAACAGATCCAGCATAGTGCAACCTAGCTGGAGACCACAGGTGAAAGCTCCCCAATGAAATAACAAAATGGAGAGAAGCTCCATTCAGGAACTCTTCTGCAATAAAAGTGGTGGTGGGAAAATTATAGGCCTCAAATAAACAAACCGGATAAGCTAAAAAGCTCACAGGCCAATACCTTCTCTGGATGGGCACTGCCTTCTCCGAGGTGACCTCGTTTGAGGTCTTTAAGGGTTAGGACAACCTGGGGATTTGAACACTGGGAGATGTAGTTGCAGGGGGTATATTAAGACCCTCATTTTTTATCGCTACCTCCAATTTAGGAATGTTAGTGTGCCATTCCTAACAGATCTGTGGTCATACTACGCTATGTGGCGCATTTGCCTTGTTTGTGCTGGGCTCACCTTTCAAAAGGTGAGCCCTGTGCAAACAAAGGAGAGTTTGTTGCATCGGTCATAGGACAACACGTGTACGAGCAGAACCCCAGACTATGCGGCACTGGCATCGATTAAAAGATTCTACCGATACTAGCCTGTACAAAGAAATCACGACCCGAACTACTTTTTACAAGATATTTTAAGAACGAGGGGAACTGCCATAAACTGTGCTGCAAACAGCTAATTAGAAGGGGTAAACATAGGACGCCAAAATATTTACCGTGACTGGATATGATAAACTAATCCCACAATTAGATGTCTAAGGCTAACACGTGTCGATATCTATAAGAAGAATACCTGTGTGAGTTATCTAAAATCGCCGCTTCCCTAGAACTATTTTACATCGAGGGAGTCCAAAATAAGGAATATCAGTGCTTCAATATAGGATTCTCCAATATCCAACAGCCAATCATCGTATATATGGAATTTCAAAATTGTATATTCTACTAAGAAAAATAGAAGTTATGTTGTATGTTATATACGAATGACGGTTACCTGATGAAGGCCCCCTGGCCGAAACGCGTTGTGCTCCACCTCACCGCATTTGCCTTCTTCACTTATCCATCAACCAATCATATCGTATAGCACTTGTCCTTTTTTCTTTTTTCACTATTGTATAGTATGTATAGCCCATATATGTATGTTTTGTATGTGTAACTGACTGATAATTTATATGAAATTTTATAAATGAACTGAGTTAAAAAACAATGAACAAAAAATCAAGAAACACAAAATAATAAAAAAAACTCATAATTTTGATACATCACTGTCTCAGTAAATTATTATGTGTTAGCATTCAATATGTTATAGTGGGTCAAGATAAAGGCGTTTGAATTATCAATGGTTTGCTGAATACTTGTCTCCCTTCTCTAAAAAAAACAAAGGAGAGTTCACCATATTATATTGAATGCGATGCCCCCTGGGCAGCCGCATACTTGTGCTGCTCTGGGGCAGCACATTCAAGTGAAAAACAGAGCAGATCTGATCTTTTAGGTATCCTTAGGCTCGCCCGTAAAATCCTCCCGCTCCTCCCTTTAAAAGCAAAACAGATTATGATCCAGGGCCTAATTCTCTCTTGGCTGGACTTTGGGAACGCCCTCTACCTGGGTGCACCTCAATCAACCATTAAAAAACTCCAGGTGATTCAAAGCTGTGCCGTTCGTATCCTCCTGGGCATCCCTCGCCGCCAATCTGTGAAAACTGAATTAAAAAATCTCCACTGGCTACCTATTAAGGAAAGAATCGAGTTCAAAAGCCTGTGTATTGCCGATCGCGCTTTCTGGAGGCAAGGAGCAGTTTTAAATCACACTCTGATCCATCCATACAACCCCACTAGACAGCTTAGGTCGACGCACGCCTTTCGAGCAAGCAACCCTAGGTTTCAAACAGCGAGATGTGGAGGCCGAACCTTCGCTGTGAATTCAGCCAGACTCTGGAACTCCCTCCCCCTCTCCCTTCGTTCCAAGCCCAATCTTCTCCCTTTTCGGAAAAAAACTGAAAATGTTACTATTCAGCAGATAAACATAATCTCCTTCTCACACTCACTTGTTAATTATTAGCGCTAGGTCGCCTGCGGGTAGCTATCGCGCGTTATAAAAACGAAATCTAATCTAATCTATGAGGGGTGAGAGATCTCCTTGCAGGCGGGTGCAGTGAGTGACCGCACCCGCCTGTAAGGAAATTTACCCTCTGCAGAGGGCTGCCATCAGGGGACACATTGACAGTGCACCACCTTTTAGGTGGCACACTGCCAGTGCACCCCCTAATGGGTTATATGCCTGTGCGTCCTCATCTATAATATGGCGCGGGTGCAGAGGCAATGAGATTCCCTCATTTGCATAGGGCAACGCCCCCATGAAATGAGGGACCAGCATCTGATAATAGCTCTGGCTCTATATGTGTGCTAGTGCTATTTGTATCACGGAAGGGGTCGCTCAAGTGTCTGCGGCCCCTTCTGTAATACTAACTTGCCCCAGCGGTGCGCAAGCAAAAGACACAAAATTGATGGATGGAATGCAGAACAAATCAAACCATTCACCCCAGTCAAGAGATCTGGGTTACATCCATAATTTTTTTGCTCACCATGCCACCCCAGTTTAGACCTGGCCATATGCAAATCAGTCTTGACCCTGTGCCTCCTGGGAAAAGGGGTGGGCAAAGCGGGCGCAAATGCACATTTTGTATGATATCTTCAAGTTCAGTACCCTAGAGCCTAAAATATCTATGTCTACACTCCCTTCAATAGGGAACATTTCCTGCCTGTACAGAATCCCTATCATAAACTGAGTAGACACTTTCAACAACCTTAGGGAATACTGACAGAAAGATAAAGGCCACCTCGAAGAAGAGGAATGGATTTTTTGTACTCCCAGAGAGTACTGCATTTGCTTCCACTCGCACGAAGAATTCAACATAAGTTTTCTTTTGCTTCGTACATAGGGCCCACCATTTGAGCGGGCCAAAATTTTAACTAAACATACATTCTCCATATCTACTTCCAGACCTCTTCATTTGGCCTTCCTTGTCATGGATACCATTTCCACTTTGACAGGTCACGTTTGGGGGTAGGTCCTTTAGACTGCTGGGTCCTCAGCACTAGGACAATCTCCTTCTGTTATCATGACAAGCTCCAGCTTTTATCATGATGTTTTCTCCACTTATACAAGGTGCTAAAGCCTGTCTTTTTCTGCCAGCTGTTCCTCATTCCATGGCTCTTCCCTATAATGTTTATTGGTATTTTGTGTGCGTTTCCTACAGCCAAGTTGTCTTTGAGTTACTGTTGTGCTTTATAAATAAATAGATACATATCCAATTCAATTCAAATAAACTTTATTCAGGCAACATTACACCCATAAAAGTAACAGAAATAAATATATCAATTAAAAGAAAACGTTTAAAAATATCATACAACATTTAAAAGAAGAATAGTAGTGCGACGCAACACAATTATAACAGCATAGTACTTCGAGCCCTTACAGCTGCCTGCATGGAAGCAACCTTTCTCATCAGATAGTGGCAGGAGAGTCCTAAATGCGTATTTAACATCCCTAATATTGCGATCATTCTTTTTAAAAAGTGGCAATGAAAACATCCTGGTATATCTTTCATAAAATGTACAAAAAAACATAAAATGCATCATTTTTTCACCTGTTTTCCCACCAGAAGCACAGGGAATAGCAGCTAGATTTTTTTTAAACCAATTGGGAAACCCAACAGGGATTTGAAAGTGTCCGCTCTTAGGCGGAACAGGAGTGGATGTTAGGTTAAAGCGGAATGAGGTGGAACTACGCAGCCTTGGTTTTCAGCACCCCACCCTTCAATAGCACCAGAGCTGGGGTTCTGAACAAAACTTTGGGCCGACACTTATTCATTTACAAATTGCTTTCCTTCTCCTTTCTCTTCTTCTTTTTCTTCTTCACTGTTATGACATGTAGGGCCTGAAAATAATTATATGGTCTAAAAGCGAGCGGACTAATCGTGTAAACCCTGTAACAGAATTGCTAATGTGTTCTTGTATAAAATTAATAAAACATGATGAAATAAAAAAAAATCAAAATAAGCTCAGATATTCCAGAGAGGGCACACAGGAAGCAGCACCCTTCCCATGCCATGGACTGTGGATCAAGAGAGGCGCTTTATTTGAGCCTGGCAGCGGTGAAAGAATCATGAAGATTACCAGCCGGCATGCACAGACAAGGCTGGATTAGTGGAGTTACACCACAGTTTCCTCTGCGTCGTGGTATGTCTGATCTTTTAAACCCCACAACAAAAGCCCCCAGTCCTCTCTCTTGTAAACTGGATTAGGGCTTCTGTACATGTCCGGTTGTGCTGCACTTGGTGCCCTGTGTCTGTGTGTGGGGACATGTGCCCAGCGCAGTGGCAGGCATCACAGGCACCCACCGGTGGTGCCAATGATGGGGGATTGTTCTGTTATCACCCACACGGCCGTGCCTTTTCTTTCAAGATTTCATGTGCACGGCAAACACATTTCCATAGGAAAGTTTGCATCTTACTGCTCAGCATAAACACAAGAGAGACAGAAACAGAGGATAAAAGAATGCAAGACAGAGACAGACAGCAGAGAAGAGAGCAGGAATAACAAATTGCAAAAGAAAAGAACATTATAGGAAGGAGAGAACGGATAACAAGGTGCAGAGTGCATGAAAGGGAGGATCACAAGAAAACAATATAAAAAGGAAAGCAGACGCAGGAAGAACGGTGCAAAAGCAGTGGTGGCTGGTGATCTTTGAATGTGGTGGGCGTAACGCTTGCAGGGAATTCAGGCCATTAAAAAAAAAAAAATGCCTTGAAACTTCCTCATGTTTTAAGAATGATCTTGGCTGTACCTATGTCAGTTTTTTTTGTCATTGGTACCCCCTTATGCCAAGAATTACTTACAATATTCCCTTAGCAGAACATTGTCCTTCATACTGCCCACATACCTTGTGATGGCAGTCAGAAATTACCTCCAGTGTCTCAGAACAGCATTTTGTCACTGGTGCCCCCATGCCAAGAATTTCCTCCAATATGAAAGTGCCAGCATTTTTGTACAGGATCCCGTATGCCAAACGTTACTTTTAGTATGTCAGGGCTTGCATTTTGCCATGGGTGCCTTTTCTTATTCCAAGAATTATATCCAAAATGCCAGCGGCAGCATGCTCCATTGGATGGTGCCATAAGTCCAGAATTATGCTGAGTATGCCATGGCTAGTGACAGACTATCAATCATGGAAAACTCAAACACACTCTTACTCACACTTTATCCCTTTCACTCATAGTCACTCCCTCTCACATTCACTCTCCCACTCAATCAGTGCAAGTCACACTCTCTCACACATTCACTCTCATTCTCTGATACTCACACTCAAACATTCTCATACTAACAGGTTCTCACCCACTCGTACAAAAACACTCACACACACTTACCCTTTCACTCTCACTGACTCTGGGCCCTGGTGCAACTGCACCTGCTACACCACTCTTAGCCACACCCTTAACTCACCTCCAGTCTCTCTCATAGGGGCTTATCAGCAACAACCAGCGATAATTATCGCTAAGCGCACTTAGCGCTAGGATAATTATCGCCGGCTATCGCTTGTTTTTATCGCGGAGATAGCGCGCTATCAGCGACGCTTATCTCCAAAGCGATAAAAACAACAGACTTAGCTGCCAAATGTGCAATTATCGCTGAGATTCCAGTGATAATCGCACATTGTTTGGCGCTACCTTGCTGATAGGGAAGGGCATACTTAACCATGATATCCACCTTCCATTGGATATCATGACTAAGTCAAGCAGGCGTAAGGAAAGGAGCGATAACCGCGGTTAGCGCTACTTTTCTTATCACTATGCTTGTTAGTGTGTTCAGTTATTTGGGGAAGGAACGCCCACTTTGCATCTCATTAGAGATGCAAAGGGAGGCGTAGGGAAAAAGGGTGCTAACATGCGATTATGCATGTTAGCACCCTCTCGGTGATAGGGCGAAAACATTATCTCCACTTTTCTGACTTTTGAAGCCAAAAAGCGGAGATAAGGCCATTGATGATTTGCCCCATAGTCTCCACTCGCTCCTTTTCAACCATTTCACTTTCCTTCCTCAGTCCCTTGTATTCACTTGCATGTATTCATAGACTCAAACTTAGATTCTCATTCATTTAAAATCTCATTGACACTCTCAAACACACTTGCATATGTGCTTTCCTTCAGTCTCATTCACTCTCAATCACTCAAAAACGGGTACTTTTTTTTTTTTTTACATTACCTCGCGTCCTTTACCAGCAACTGGACCAGCAACTCTGAGGCTCCATGGCAGCAGCAGAGCAGGACTCCGGCGCAGGACGTTGGACCCAGCATGCCATGATTCCATTTTTTTTTATTTTTTTTTTATTTGAACCAAGACAGTACATTGGATACACATCATTTCATAATAAGAAAAAAAAAAGAGAAGGAACCAGAAGAAGAATAATAGAAAAAATAAAGAAAAAAAATAAAAAGAAAAACAAATCTATAGGTGTATTTCCACCAACATAGAAAGTTACAAAAGCAGGAAGAAATGGTATCGGTACAGTGAGGCATGAATAGAAGGTTAACAGCAAAAGAGAGAGAAACAATTTTAACTACCTCTCATGGTAGGATTTATGCCTTCCCGCCATCGCAATATAGGATCCCAAATAGCCTCGCCCAATTTCCTAGCTTTCAATCCTCTGGTAGCATAAATCGATGTCTCGTAGTTACAAACCGCTAGGAAGCGAGCTAGCCACATTTGGAAAGTAGGGGGGGCAGAATCTTTCCAACAGGCTGAGATAATTATTCTAAGTATAGCCGTACCAATAAAAGCGAGTCTTTTTTCGTTTCTGGTAAGTGTTAAGGACCCATCAAAACCCATTAAATATAAGCAGTCAGATTCGGGTAATCTATGCCCGAATATAACCGACCAATAATCTGCGATCATACTTTTTACTAAATCAAGCTTACCACAGCTACTAAACATGTGAATATTATCAGCCGGACCTGTTGCGCATCTAGGACAAAGGTCATTTTCTCTTTTCCCCCAGGTAAATAATTTAAGCGGGGTATAATACAAACTAAACACAGTTTTATATAGCTGGGCTTTAAGATTACTGGACATGAGCAGGCGATTAGATAGTTCTATACATTTGTACAAATCAACATCAGGATTTTCAAGTTTCACCACCCAGTTTAATTCTGTTTTCTCTAGATCATCTCGAATTACGCACATAAGGGTATCATAAAGGGTGCCGATTCTTGTGTTAGGTCTATTCAGCAGATCAAATAATTGAATATTGGAGAGATCTAGAGTTGCAACATTGGATTTGAGTTTAGTAAATAATTGAGCATACTTAAGAAAATCTCCATTGGGCAGATTATATTTCGCTTTTAAGTCAGAAAAGGAAGTTTCAGTCCCATTAATCAAGAAATCGTGAACCGTTAAGATACCCAGGAGTTTCCATTTTCTAGCTGTAGCATCTAACCCAATGTTAGAGGTGATAGAGGAATGCCACAAAGGTGTATATCTGGTGAACTTACTAATTTGCATGTGTTTGAGGATTTTCTTCCAAACTTTAAAAGCATTAGTGATAGTTGTAAATTGTCGAAATTGTCTATAATAGGAGGTATCTGTGTAGCGAAGAAACAAGCCGTCCGCATTACTCCCCAGAAGTAGCTCATAAATAGTGGGAATGGAGTCAGTTACGCTGTGGCCACACTCGCTTTTAGTTTTAATCAGAGGGGTAAAGATCTGCATAAAGGCAGACCAATGATACAGAATTGTGTTAGGGATAGCTAAACCTCCTCTATCTAATGGTAAGGACAATAATTTATGAGACCTCCTGATCTTGCCGTTTTGCCAAATGAACTTGGACATAAGTGAGTTTATTGTTTTCAAAATCTTATCGTCAATGGCTAAGGGGATAGCCCTAAAGAAATAAAGAAATCTTGGTAAGACATTTATTTTTTAGAAGTTAGCTCTCCCTATAATATTAAGATATAGGCTGTTCACGCGATTAAGATCCTTTTTAATTCTATCTAGGAGAGGGTCGAAATTAGTTTTAACAATAGTTTTAACGTCTGGACTGATCATAACTCCCAGATATGTGGTGTTATTCGTCACCCTGGGGTCATTGCAGACTATGTTGTTAGTGCATATAATTAAAGTTTTCCCCTTATTACGGGAATACCCTGAGAATTTACCATATTCGGTGGTAAGGTTTTCAATGGTGATAATAGCCTCAGAAGCATCAGGAGTAACAATAGCTATGTCGTCTGCGTAAGCCAATACTTTTGTTTGGTATTGACCACAGACAACAGGTTTAATTAAACGAGACTCTAAGAATTTTAAAATTAAAGGATTGATATATAATGCAAATAATATAGGGGAGCAAGGACACCCCTGTCTAGTGCCCCTAGATATGCTAATCTGACCAGACACTGATCCGGGTAGTTGAATCTTAGCTTTAGGGGAGTAATACATGCTTTTAATTGATTTTATAAATTTGGGGAGCATGCCATGATTCCAGATGAAGAGCCAGCCACTAATTTAAGAATGCTTTGTTTTTAAATTCTATGTAACAACTTTGCTCATTTGTATGTACATGTTTGTAATAATACTTTTATATTTAAAAAAAGAAAAACAGTAAAAGGATTTTGATACATAAAAAAGAAGCTAAATAAATAATGATAACATTAAAAAGCTACTCTTTTGAATTCTGTTGTTGTCATGATATAGTTAGTTAGCCTATGCTGAATTTAATTTGAGATTTGTGAAAGAAATATAGGTCACGAGGGAGTTTGTCTAGATTGTATAGCTGCCTGAGGCATGAGCAGTGTGTCTGCTAAATGAAATGGATTGTGCCTGTGTGAGGGGATCATGGTTGAACAATGCCCGCCTTGTGTGAAATCGAGATATCCACCTGCAGATTTCTGTGTTTTTTAACAACATTCTGTAGATAGATCATCGCTGAGTACCTTTAGCCCCCTCCTCCTGTCATCAGGAGCCTTGAGAGGAGGTCCAGAGGGCTGGAAACTGTTATTGTTCATGAAAGTATATGTGTTCTCATAAACACTCTCCAGTCAAATACTTAGCAGTTGTGGCAGAGCAGTAAGTGACACCTCACAGGAAGCAGTGCTGCAACCTGAAGCCCCGACAACAGCCACCTCTGGTAAAAACAGTGAGCGAAGGGGACACAGCCAGACATGGCACAAAGGTTTTCAGCACTCCCAGCAAAATAGCGTGTTACCTAGTGAAATGAAACCCATAAAAATATTCATTTGTTGTCATTTGGCTCAACCACTATGTGGCATAACTAAGTCTTTTCCTCATCTAATGGAACCACCAGCCTAGATATATCACGGAGAGGCCTCTGTAGTATCCTGAAATTGTAATGAAATGTATTTACACCTCCTGCTCGGCCAGTGCCTGTGCTCTCTGCCCAATAGAATGTTGGAGCGTTGATGTGCCTTGGAATGTTGGGTCACAGTGAGGTGAAGCGACAGTTGAGCATGGGCTGAGCAGCAGACAGGTTGCTCGGGGTGGGGCTCTCCTTCACAACTTAGCTACCTGTTGTCTAGAACTACGCTACGTGTTACCTGTTTAAATAAATCATCTTTAATTAGAACCTCCCTGCGTGGACCTCCTCCTCATTCTCCTCCCGTACTTTTGCTGCACATTCTAATATGCGCTTTTTCTCTCCCTTCTCATGTACCCCAAGGTCCATGATTAACAGCAGTGAAAAGTGAGAGCTTTGGGCGGAAAAGTTTTAAGAGAAATTAGGTATTCAAGTCTCGCTTTCACAAGCTCTCCTACACCTTACTTCTTTGTCTTTCTTTCTTTCTCCTCCTGGCATCTCCTACCCTCACACGTCCTCTTCTGTACTGAGTGGAACTCCCTGTCTTTACTCTACTTTTTCCTCGTCCTCAAATGTGCTCATCAGTCTGCTGAATTCCTCTCTTTCTACTGCAAACAAACATGAATTCCTCCTTGGAGTGTTCCCTTGAGACACTCTTTCCTTCCTGACACGTCACTGCAAAGAATCTTGTTGAACCTGTCAAAGACCACACATGACACCACTTGCGGCATTGGTACACATATCTTAGAATAGATATTGATCCTCTGCGGCAAAGTCCATCGCCGGTTGGGAATCTTCATGAGCCAGCAACAGTCTGACAGCAGACCTAACATTAACCTTTGTGGGCGAGTTCCATGTCCGCTCTTCCTTATTAACTGCTCTTCTTGATCAGAGGCTTATACCGGTGCACAGTTTGTCCTGCAGATGGCGATTGAATGAGCTACTCCCAGGATGTGGTACATGGTTTGTTCAGCTGAGATCATCAGGCTCTTTCTTGAGTACTGATCCCAAAGGATAACCCTTGCAATGCTGAAAAGGCATTTCCCCAAGTTAGCCGCAGGGCCATGAAACCGCCTCGTGAAAGTGCGCTCTATAAATAATTTTAACATAACATAACAGCCTCCAGCCATCCTTTGTCAGATTTATGGATGAGCATCCCCAGGTATTACCATGCATATTTAAAGTTAGTGGAATTGCATGAATCCCCCAACCCTTTGTAAAACCTTTTAAAACCATCTGTAAATCCCGAAGAAATGAGTTTGTTTTCTGTTTATTCTCAAACTCTATCAAAGCCTTCTCTAGCACTGCCACTACTACTGGGATTGGCCGCTGTGTTCCCTTTAGCTCCCTTCTTCCCAGTGACATCTCTTGTTTCTTAGACTATTACCTTGTTCTCTATATTTCCGTGCTATTGCAATATGTAATGTCAACCCTTGGCCTTCAGTGTCAACTTGCCTTCCTTGGGATTGTTTAACAAATAGCAACCCATCCTGAGACCCCACCAGGTGGTTGTATTGACGAAGGAACCCACAGTAGGTGATAGTAATAATCATAACACAACCGTTAGAAAAAGGGGCCCAAGGGAAAGTTTAAAGACCACATCCAATCACATTCCCCCAACTGACAGTAAATACACAAATGAGTGATTGTGGGTCTATGGAAATTAACTGTTGAACAATGCCTGGAGCTCCAAAAAAGAAAATAAAGGACCAAAGTGCATCAAGTGCCACCGGATACCTCCACAATTGTAAAAGTACCAATCAGTTTTCGATCGGTTCCATCCTTATCATCATTTGGGACTCCTCACACCGAGGAGAGCAATCCTGCAACCACTGGATGTTAAAAGAGGTGGTTGCCCTAATGTGTTTTGCGGTGTAAGGCAGATAACCGTGACAACTGAGAAAGCAGTGTATGAGAGAGAATAAAGGTGAGAAAAATTAAGTGAGGGGATATAAAATTGGAGAACTAGGAGAGAAGAACTTTATTGGGTATCTCCTACGTTTCCAATGCTAAAAATGTTCTGAGATATAGTAGGAAAACAAATAGCTACTATTGTTGGTATAATTCGGTCGTATTTGGGAAACCAAAGTCTAAGACAGACTACAGTGCCGGCAGTGCCTAATTTGTCCTCCCCATGGACATTGTATCTTTGGTGTCTCAACAAAAACTTTGCTAAGAGGACACATCAACTGGATCTGCCCACTCGTTGCCTCTGACAATGAAACAACTGAGTATTAGGAGTCAGGTACCATCCACCTGTGATCCATCTTCCATGACGAACAGTTCCTGCCGGCAGTTGAGCAGGAATAATAGTGCAATATAGGGCCACTCCTGCTGATAGTCCAACCTCCTTATGCCAAGCAAGGCAAGCTGACACAGCCACAGCCCTGCAAATGCATGAGAGTTGAAAAAGCCCTTTGCCCCATTCCACTGGGAGATAGATGAGGAGAGATATAGACAAAGGACCTATTTTGGTGACCATAAGTGCCCATTTTACAGATCAGACCTATATGCCCAGGATGAATGGGATGAATGGGATCCTTGGGGCACGGCCTACTGTCCTAAAGGGCTATCTTTGCATCTGGACCCAGTGTCCAGCATGGCTGCCTTCAGTGATGGTCTGCCCATCGAATGTACTGTGCTGCAGTATAAGCTCTGATGCTTTCATGGCCTCAGCCTGTCCTGTGGAGCAGGGTTTCAGCGCCCACCAGCACTCATCTTTAGGGACCAGGACTTTATTTTCCATCATCAAACTCTGACCGAGGACAAGAGAGAGAAAATCAGGAAAGCTGGCTTTAAATAGGGAAGAGAACAATGAGAAAACAGTGACAAAGGGGGAAAGCAGCGATGAGAAATATTTTTCAAGGGTGAGATATCAAGACTACAAGACTAGACACATACATTCAACAGCGCCAGATTTGGACTCCAAAGTAAAACTTTGTTCGAGGCACTTCATATTTTACAAACTAAGCTCCAGGGCTGCCCAGCATTACCCCATAGTTTTGCCTGGGGTGCATTTCTTGGTATGTTGTAGTCAGCTGTGTCTTATGCTAAAGAGTACATGGTGTCTCCGGTCACGTTGGAGTCTGCTAGCTGTGCCTTTTGCCCAGTGGCGGCTGGTGACATTTGAATGTAGTGGGGCGTAAAATGATTGTCGCACTGCACTGTGTTTAATAAAGCAATTATTTGGGTGTCACACCTCAAACACCCGCGCCCACCCGAAGCTACACCTCTGTATACATCAGACACACGCATATTGCATGTAATCTGCAACCTGACACACTCTACAGACTGTCCACGTGGCATCCTTCCAATCAGAGATGCTGATGCATGGGCAAAGTAGGCAAGCCTAGAGCTCCCTTCTTCCAGGGGCCCCTCTTAAAGTGACTGGAACTGTCAGGCGTTGTGCTATAATAAAGCTGTTGACCTTGGTCTACCTCACCTTCCCCTCTCTTGGCCTAACATCTTTCTTCATACCACAGCATTCTCACACATGTGCACATCTCTCCTCACAAGTGTGCATACCGGAGCACGCCTCTTCTCACGCGTGGGCACACTGGAAGCTCGCCTGTCCTCATGTCTGCGCACACCTAAGCTTGCCACTTCTCACATGCCTGCACATCGGTATCGCGCCTCTCCTCACACGTGTGCATACTGGAAGCTTGCTTATTCCCAACGCATGCACACTGGGAGCTTGTCTCTTCTCACAGACGTGGACACCCGAAACTTGGTATTGATGTGTGCACATGGATACCCTGCCTCTTCTCACACGAGTGCACACCAGGAGCTAGCCTCTTCACATGTGTGCACACTGGGAGCTCGCCTCTTCTCAAACACCTCCTAGACGTGCAAGTGACCATATGGAAACATGTCACACACAAGTGCTCGGTTGGTTCCCAAGAGCTCCGCGGACTGGCATACCGGGCTGCGTGCGTGTCTGGTGGCACAATAACTTATCTCTTTTAAACTAGGGCGTTGGGTGCGGGTATAAGCTTGTCGAGTGAGATGTGTCTTTAACTGTGTGGACGGAATCAGTGCTCAGTGGTGTTTGTGAAGGGTACAAGGATGTCAGTGCTGATTAGAGGTGTGTTTCCAGTATATGAGCATTATAGCGTGTGGTAACAAAACGCCGCGTTTCCTAAGTGTAATCCAACTCTGACTGACTCCAAGCCTGAAGTGTTTGCAGGTGTAAAATCACTTCCTTGATGTTAAAGGGAGAGGTGTGGTGCCTCGGCCAGGGCGACTGACGCTGGAATCTGGAATCACGGTTCGATCCCCGCGCTGGTGGCAGATTAGCCCAGCACCATGTGACTCTGGGCAATAGCTTGCTTAATCTTCCTGATGGCCTCCAGCGCCTGGAGACCCTTATGGGTGTTTGCGCTTCACAAATGTGGATTATTAATATTATAAACTAGATTTATTTGTAACAATGACCTTCCGCTTGTGCCCATCCCCATGCACCCCTCCCTCCTTGCTCTAGTAACCACAATGCTTCACAAATGTGGATTATTAATATTATAAACTAGATTTATTTGTAACAATGACCTTCCGCTTGTGCCCATCCCCATGCACACCTCCCTCCGTGCTCTAGTAACCACAATGGGGAGCCTCTGTTGGTGCGTAATCTGCAGTCTGGCCGGCATTGCGGATGGGGGATGGGGGGGGGGGGGGTTGGAAATGGGGTCATCGCGGTGGTGGGGGCAGTGGAAAGGGGTTTGTTTAATTAAAAATATTAATATAAAATAAAACTTACCATCCTGCACCACCTCAGCTTCTGTTCTGGATTCCAATTCCTGCATTGTCATCAGCAAAGGCAGCCTCCCTCACTCCCCTCCGCCAATCACAACGTTGCAATGGTAGCCTTGTGAAAGGTGAGGCACATCGGAGAGCGCCCCAGCCGTGCCATTTTGTTTATGTAGGCTGCTGCATGCAGCCTGCATAGAGAAAATGGGAGAGTGGGCGGTCCTGCTTGTGGGCAGAGGGGGAGTGGCTTGCCCACTGTTGTGCATACTGACTGTTTGGTCGGCCCAGGGCTGACCAAACAGTCAGTATGCACAACAGTGTGCAAGTCACTCCCCCCTGCCCTCGAGCAGGACCGCCCACCCTGAATCAGGCACTTCTGCTTTCTCGCAGTGCGAGAAGCAGAAACATAACATGGTAGTTATTACCATTTATGTTTCTGCCTTCTCGCACTGCGGGAAAGCAGTGGCGCACGCTGCCACGCCCCAATGGGGGAGCCGCCACTGCTTTCGCCCTCTGCTGAGTGGGAACACCAGAGTCAGCTGTCAGGTTCTTGCTGACCAGGAGTAAGAGGTAGAGTGCTGCCACTGAGCTGCATTTCTCCACAGGGGATTTACTATCCATCAGTAAAAAAAACTATCACAAACGAGGATTAACTTCCCAGCTGTCAAAAGACCGTGATCTGCTTTTAGGCCCTTCGCAGCTTTCCTCGTCCTCGCTGTCTGATAGAATCTCCTGCTTCTCATCACATCTTCAGGCAGCTAAAGCTCCATGACCTCCAAGGAGTTCCCTACTAATTTAAACATCGTGGCCCAGATTTACTAAGCATTTGCGTTATCCCTGCATCGCGCACTGATTTGTAGGAAGAAGGCAAAGGCTTCTGTAAGATTTAACAAAGCCACCCAAGGGGCGATTTGCACCGCCTTGTGTTTCTTTGTAGAGAAATGTAACGCAATGCGGCTTCTGCTGTGTCACCTTCCATTTCGAGCTGGTAAGCATGCCCCGGGCGGAGCATGGGGGTTCCCTTGCATGTACCCATACATTTAATGCAATTTCAGGTTTGTAAACCTAGGATTGCGTCAAATCAGTACTTCTCCTTAAGGATGACATAACAAGGAGAAAAATCTTTTCAATTCTACATCACACATAGAATGAGGAAAATGCCTCTTTAAATTGTTTTTGTTCTTGCACAAAAACAATCTTGCCTGTATTGTAGACACCCTTGCACTATGCTGCAAGGGTGTCTGCCTTGGTGCTAGGTAGTGCACAGTGCGCCATCGCAAGGTGAGAGCAGAAGTGCTCCATATCTTTGTAAATATGGAGCATTTCTGCCCTCTCTCTTTCACACAACGCAGCACAGACATTTCCCGTGCTGCACTGCAGTGCGTGAAATAATAATAAATATGCCTCAGTATGTATTGACTTTCATACAGACACTCTTTGCAAAGACATGCACTCAAAGTATTTACTCCTGACACATTCACACTAAGAAATGGAAAACCCCATCCATTGTCAATCTGAGTTGAAGTAGTCTTCGATGCAGGCCTTGTTGCCAGACAACCATTTTAGCTGCTTAAGGAACTGGGACAGGATGCCCTCTTGGCTAGATGAAGTTGACATCAAGTACCAAAATATTGTGGTACAATTTTATCATATGCAACACATCACCTACAAAAATACCAATTTTTCAGTGCTTGAAATGTAGTTTACTATAATTTTGTCTACACTTACAATGTATGTCAAAATATCATTTTTAGTATTAAACTTGCTATGTAAGTGTCTACAATATAATGGTGAAGTATATATTATGGACAAAAAATATTAGTACCAACCTAGCCCTAACCCTACACCTTAACCTAAACCACTCAAGCCCTGAGCCTAATAATAGCCTGTAACCTAAGTGGTTCACCTAACCCTAGCCTTAAACCTTTTCTTAGCCCTGAAGCTAACCATAACCCTATTCATAACCCTTACCCTGAACCTAAAAATACACTTATACTAGTCTTGAATTTAACAGTAACCCGTACCCTTACCAAAATAATTTCAGTATGTAATTGCAAATGATGTCATGGCTTCCAGTATCTTTGTCCTACTGATTGTTTGCCAAATACATGTTTGTTCAACAATATTACAAGCTAAATATTTCGGTGGTACAGTCTCAAAATGGAGGCATGGATGGACAACCATCCTACCTTGGACTAAAAATGATAACCATGGCTATAGTGTGTTGCGTCCTCTCCAACTCAGGTACCTGCCAATCACTTTGCCTCACATGGAGCTTAGTATAACATGTCTTTATTCAAGTGCGTGTAACCATGAACTCAACATTCTGAACCTGCATTTGCTTCCCAATGCTTACATCACAGTTTTATGGAGTCAATCAGGAGTCACAAGGGTTCTATCATTACAAACTAACACAACATTATATCTCCCCCTCTGTTAAATAAAACTGTAAAAGATTTTACAAATATATACACAATAATAGTTCTTCAATGAGTCTTTGTGGAGTTTTTTTACATGTCCCAACTGTGTCAATGGAAACTGGGGACAGGCAGTTAAAGTGTCCATTACCAGCATTGGTGATGTAGAAACAGCAGCAGTCAGGGGTTCTTCACTCGTCCTTTCAGACCCAGTCTCTACAATGACATCAGTACCTTATGAGCCAAATGTTGGAAATGCGAGGAGTCTCACATAATGGACTTCCCATGACATTGGGCAGTACCTTCTGTCCTTACCCAGTCACAACATAAAATGGTCTAGAATTGAAAGGAGCATCAGACTTTTGTTTTCTATGCTGACAAACCAGCACTCAATCTCCTCTTGTGAACGTAACCCCTTTTGCATTTCGACGCTTGTCTGCATAATCCTTCATTTTCTTCTTACGATCCAAGTCTTTCATGCAAGTTTCTTCCTTATCTTCTGTGTGTCCATCAAGGTAACGTGGTCGTCATTGCTCTCCCGAACATAAAAGTAGCAGGGCTTTCACCTGTGGTCAAGTGAGGGGTTGAACGGAAAGCAAGAAGCATTGAATTTCAAGACAGTTTTAAGTTCAAGCCTTTTCTAGTACGGCACGCTAGACAGTTTTCCTAAGAGCAATCATGAACATTTGACAAGGCCATTGGGATGTGGTCAAAGAGGTGTGCTCTTCTGATGCTTCACATTAAGATGACTGAGAATGTCTCTGAATTCTCCACTGTTGAAAGGTGGGCCGTGGTCAGACTTTAGGATCGCAGGAACACCCCAGGTCGAAAAGATGCTTTCTAATCCCTCAGTGACATTTTCTTGAGTGATAGATGAGAGATCTTCTTTCAATGGAAAAGGGGAGTATTCATCAATGATCACCATCAGGTAATGTCCCTTGTCACGAGGAACAAAGAAGTCAAGGGCAATACTTTCCCATGTATGTATTGGCAACTCTGGCATTTTTTTTTTTTGAGGGGTGTTGAGTGGTTTTTGGTGACAGGCAGTTGCATTGATGACAGCCCTTTAATTATCTTTCAAGTCTCTCGTCGAGATGTGGAAACCAGCCTCGGTCTCGGAGAGCTTGTTTGGTGGCAACAATTCTAAGATGTCCTCTATAGGCCACTTCAATTATCTGTTGTAGCAGACTCTCTGGATTGATAATTCTGGAACCTCTTAGAAGAATACCTAACTGAGTAATGGACAGTTAATTTTTGACATTTTGAAACATATAATATTCACTGTCACGGGTAAGAGGTCAAGGGTGCTGGTATCAAGACTGATGTGTAATAATGTATTTCAGTTTCAGCATGTACTATCTTGGCTTATGGCAGTGACAATTTGTTCCAATGAAAAGTTAGCTGGGGGGCTTGATTTCACGTAGAAATTTATGTAAGCGTCAGCCGTCTTAGAATAAGTTCCAGGGCATTGTAGAGGCCCTTGTGAGAAGTAGTCTACAGGGTTCTCATCTTTCCCTGAATGATGCACGATGGTGTAGTTGTACTCTTGCAATTGCAGACCCCAACGTTTAATGCGAGGAGACTATTTTTGCATTTGGATTGCTAAAGAAAGCCAACATTGCTTGATGATCTGTCACAAGCATAAAGGGCTTCTTATACAAGAGCACATGGAAATGTTCACAAGCCCACACCACTGTTAAACTTTCTTTCTCAGATTGTGAATAAACAATTTCAGTGTGGGACAAACTTTGGCTTGCATATGCCACAACACGTCTGCAAGCATTTGGGTGTATGCTGTGCTGTGCAAGGATGGTGCCTAACCTGACAGTGCTAGCATCAACAACAAACTCAGTATGTAGTTTTGGATTAAAGTAAGTTGTTTCAGTAGCTTTCGATCGCTTGCTTGATTTTCTGAATACATTGCTCACATTCATGTGACCAAAGAAAAGAAACATTTTTTTTTTGTCAAGTCTCTTAAAGGCGCACAGACAGTGGCAAAGTCTTGTAGGTATCTAGAGCAATAACTGGCCGTGCCAAGAATTTAACGTAATATTGAAACATCTTGAGGGGAGTGGGGCCTGGCAGTTGACAGTACTTGCACTTCAGTTGTATTGGGTGTCATGCCACCATCAGAAAAGAAATGACCAAAGAATTTTAACTTTGTCCTATGGAACTCACATTTCTCAGCATTTAAAGTGAAACTGGCATCAGTGAGCAGCGGACAAACTTGTGTGAGAGCTTTGTCGTGCTTCTGTTTAGCTGCGAAAACCAATATGTCATCACTATAATTGAAAGCATTCATGACAGGCTGTATTACGTATCAAATGACATCTTGCAATAGCTCTGCAGCTAATGACACATCAAAACTTAGGGGCATATTCACAACAAACTTATGCAACGCGGCACAGCAAGGCAGCTTGCTGCGCGGTGCTGTGCCATAGGGAAAGTGCACGATGTATCATATTTATGGAAATACAGTACATCCCTTTACTTTCTTTTGCACTGTCGCACAACTGACTGCTTATTGCCAAAGCAGGCACCCTTGCACCATGGTAAAAGGGTGTCCGCATTGGAATTATTTTTTTGGTGCAGGAAGGAACACCTTCTTGCACAAAAACAATCAATGGAGGCATTTTCCTCCTTCTATTTGCGATGTAGAATGCAGCACACGTACAAAGTGGAAAAAATGAGGAGAAATAGAGATATTTCTGTTTGTTATGCCTCCCCTAGGGAGGCATAGGCTTTTGAAGCGTTCCCAGGTTTACAAGTCCTTGCAAATCTAGGAATGTGTCAAAATCTAAACTAAATAATCAGCATATCAAGGCAGGAGGCTTTAAAAGTCGTCGAACGTCGCGCCTGGAACGTTCAACGAGGAGGAGGCAGGCACATGTCTGATCCGCAAGGGCAATCAGGTTGCTGATCTACCAGTGCGACAGACACAGTAAAGGGCTTCATTGGTCCTCTTTGAGCTTCCAGGTTTGGTCAGAATACAAGGGAGCTGTTTGTTGGACCTCTGGCACAGCAATACAGGGTCAGGGCACCCCCATGTCCCATGTCATGTGGACACTATTTCTGTAACCTAGACCCAGAAGGATTGCCAGTCTGTGTGGATGCTCATGGGTACTTAGAAAAGATGATTAACAGGTTCTTGCAAAAATAAACAAAGAAAACTGTTTCACAGGAAATGGGTTCTATCACCAGGCAGATTCATCACTCAGCTTCACTGCACTTGTAGATAGCTATTGTCTAGCAGTCCTCATTGAGTCTCTACTGAAGGGTAAGGAGGTCTACATAGCACTGTGTGTCCACTCCTTTGGATTTCTGGGCCTGAATAAGGGCTACTACTCAATTTCAGTGGGAACCGTCGGCATGCTGGCAAACTTTTCAGCATTTGCTTAATCCTATTCTAGAGGAAATGGGCTGGTGCAGCTTCATGCTCTGGAAGCACTGAAGCAAGATCTTTAACATGTTGGATTGGGGTTCCAGTTTACAAGTCCATACCTTGGAAGTTGGGCAGCAGCCCTTTGCCAATCTGTTACGGTTTATCTGAGAAGTCTCAAAAGTCCAACCGGTTATATTGAAACAAAGTTTCCTATCTCTGACAGCCTTAACTTGCTCCAAGAAAGGTCTATGTGGGTTTGACATCTATGTGACATCAGGTAGGGGCATTCCCCAATGGCCTGTTCCTGTAGGGAAACTTGTGTACTCCCTGCAACCTGAACCTTAAAGATGAGGAATTAGATAAAGGTACAAATACCTGCTTTGTTGTTTCTCTCTGGGCAGCAGTAATCCTCCTTCTTAGAACCAGGACTCATACGATAAAGATCGCTTCGATCATCAGAGGGTAACCCAGGTGATAGTGACAGATGCTTTAAAGGTGAATGCGACCATTGTTATGTGTTCCTTTATTGTGCCCTTGACAGATGTTATTTCAAATGTAATCTAGATTATATTATCTAACATCTACATTATTCACTAGAACAAATATATTGCCCGGGGGAGTCCAGGAGGCATCACCCCATTGTTTAGCCACTACTCTCTGAAATATTAATTGATGAGCTACCCGTGATGCTGCACAGTGTGGGGACACAAATTTGGATTCTCTCTTATCTAAGTTGCACCAAGGGAGTCGTTACGGAACAGTAAATCTCCAGTTGTAATTGTCCCTTTTGATAAGGTTCCCTTTGCAGTATGGGCATCTCACACTTATCTAAAAAGGGACAAATGCAAGGGTACCCCAAAAATAAAGGAAAGCGTGGCTAGGATGGGGAATCTTCACAGGCAGTTGGGGACATAACCCTATGGGCTAAAACACAATATGCCTAACAATAATGCATCATTAGCACATGACATATCAATTTCAAATCTGTCATTTAAATACAATTTATATGTATACTAAAAATGTTGGAATAGTATTTATATTTGATCCAAGAATTGAGGGTACTTTTTCCTTAAATTTTAGTAGCTACTTTGTCACCTAGTTGTAAACTGCACCCAACCATATCTACCAAGAGACACTTTCAGCCTGGAACCCCATATTCATTGTGGGGACTGGTATCTTTACTTTGGTCCATTATTTTTCCCATAATGTCCCCTAATTTGTTACAAAGTGCCCTAAGCTTGAACTTTTTAAATTGAAAATACCAGGGGTAGGAAATCGCCCCTTTTTGATATGACCAACCCCACGTTTTGCCTGGTAATTTATGCAATTGTGACAGAAGTGCCCCAAGTTCTTGCAATCCGGGTCCCCAGTGCTAGATCTCTTTCCCTAAAACTTGGGTGTGATTCCAAAAGAAGAGCTTCAAAGGGGGAGTCCTCTTTGAAAGACAAATGGTAGTCATACATGAGAGGGACTGCTGGTTTGTTTTTTTTCTAGCAGAAAGGCTCACATCTCGCACATAGAGGGGGAAGCCGTGGACAAATAAAATGTTCCCATCGGCGCGTAGCCCCCAGGTAGCCACTCCTCTGGGATGGGCTAGGACAGTGGTTCTTCACCTGTCCTCTGGGGACCCATGGGAGTCAGGGTAACCTACCCAAGGGGTCCGCTACTGCTTAGAAAATTGAAAAATATTAACAGATTAATAATGTTTATATCAATAAAGAAGCAAAATGTACAGTTGAAATTTTTTTAATGTTCTGTCACTGTGAAGGAATTTAAAAATGGAGGCTAAAAAATAATATTCTCAGGTTGATTGTGGAAGCAGTGCAAGCGCCTCAACCAGAATATAGTTTGGGTGATGAGGGGCTGCAATTGAATTTTTGAAAAGCTCCAACTTCCTATTAAATTAAATTAAAACATTTTTGTATTTGTTTGGGAATTAAATTAAATATGTCATTATGTGTATAATGAATGCTTGTTTCTGTATGTTTTTTTTATTGTTTTGCAGTTCAAATAATTGAAAATCCTTAAGCCAGGCGCTTGGTCTTCCAGTAATGACTAAGTGGGGGTTAAGGGGTCCCAATAATTATTCAGTGTGCCCACGGGTTTCAGTAATGATTGAATAGGGTCCCCAGAGGTCAAAAGGTTAAGACACTGGCTATGAAGCTTCACACCCCAATAGAACGGTTCTGTGATGTTGGGAGTGGGCAGGATGGTTCATTCTGGGCTAGTTAGATGCCACGCTTTGCAGGAGGTTGTCATCAGCTGGGTGGGGACTTGGTAGTCCAATGGCTAATTAATCGCCACATCCCCCTTGGCATGAAACAGACACCAACAATTGGTACAGCTAGCACCCAGACCTCAGATCAAGTATGGACTGGAGAGGGGACTGAATATGTACTGCCCTGCCATTCTCTGGACTCAGCAAAGAGAAGCTGCACCAAGAGCTGGACTAGGCTAGAAAAGTCCAACTCAAGGAAAAGTCATCCCTGAGCTCCAGATAGAGAAAGTGACTCCAAAAGTCAGCTGGATGACTCCTTGTTACACCCACAGCCTGGGAAACCAAGTGCAGACTCTCAAAAAAGGTTTCACCTGAGTCTGCTGGTCCTGTGAAGGTTGTCAGAGTACAGTTTGGTCACCCTGCACAGAAGTGACCTCAAGTTAAAAGGAACTGATGATTTAATTGTAACCGGAGACCCTTGGCAAATGGTTTTGTGCTTCAACTGGACTTTCACCCCACCATGTTCCTGGACCAATGAGTGGCCACACGAAGTCCTCTAACAGCAGCTCACCCTCCTTGAGCGTCTTCAGAATCCTGCATCCCTTGCATCAAGACCACTTCATTGATTCCTATGGCGTTTAGCTCATAGACCATGGAACGTGGCCTGGAGACTGCTTTTCTCACTTGAAAACTGTTCAAGTGGACCTTACTGTTTCCTGTAACTGGTTCCTTGTCCTAATTGGTCCCCACAACCATTTCCAGTTACTTTCTGTGGTTAACCTTAAATCACAAGTCGCAGTAGATTGCAATGATTTATTGCACTAGTGCAAAGTTATCATTTATTGTTTATTTAAAAATTCATATCACCGGAACCCTGTGGTGGATTTTTGTTGTTGAGGTGTCTGTTCAAAGAAAACAAGAAACCTATTTTCATAAATTTGTGTTAGATTTCTATTGTAGTGCATTTTCTTCTTATTCAGCTGTTTTTGTACATCTTAATGCTTTTCCCTTGATCCTTTGATACAACCTGACTGTTCTAAGCCTCAGCTACCCAGGACTGAGCTAAGGTTGTACAAACTAACCTGCCTGGACTTCATATGGAATATTGCTTTTATTACATGGTGAGGTTTGCACAACCATTCCATATAATAAGCCACTTTCCTCCCAGATTTTATCCAATTAGGACAGCAGGGAAGAATAATATGCACTTTCTGCGTATCTGACTTTGGATCTGTCACTGTGTGGAGGTAGTGTGGGGTCTTCGATCACCATTATATGCAATCCCATTGGAAGCCTGTTGGATATGTTAGTTCTATGTCATTGTTTTATATGGTATATCAATGTTTTAATGGATTTATAAACCTTTATAGAATATGATACAAAATAATAGGGTTGAACAGTGTTGTATTATCACACTCTACTGAAAATAAGCCAACTGAGATTTGATGGCAACATCAGGAAGAATAGTTTGTGGCATGTAGAATTTGCATTGCTTTGATGGAAACTGTGCATTTTTCAAATTTTAACTTTGTGAAGTTGTGAAGTTTGTCAACTTTTAAAAGTAGCAGACGTTTCTACCAAAAAGATTTAGCAAGATCATTTTCCTTTTGCATTAGTTTTCTCCTGTAATAGTAGGTATTGTAGGTTTTTTTGTCCTATAAAATCGGTTTGGAGAATTTATTTGGTATAAATGAAGCTTGTCAACTTCCCACTCACCTAATCATAATCATGTGCCGCTTCATTTGCTTGAGTGACTGTTCCACTGTTGTGTTGTGCAGAATGATGGATAGTACCGCTATCATATCCTATTACAGATAATGGCACCAAGACCAAGCTTGCTGTTGTGTACCTCCTGCACACCTTTAGTACAATACATGTGGCCTCTGTCCTGATCCAGGCACTATAGAATTTGGGACGTGGAGAGCAAAGAGCAAGACCTCATGTCCAAAATGTTTTGCTGTATTAGGCAGAACCCCTGATTGGTATTGCGCCACTGTAACTTAACCAAGTCAAGTCAATACGAGGTTTATTGTGTAGATTACTTAAAACCACAACAATAGAAAACATTTAAAAAGAACAGTTATCTGAAGGCAGGGAGGGGCCACTCTCATTTTCAGTGGGTCTGCCTGATCCAGAGTAGGTCTGGGCGAAATTTAAATTAAACTGGTGTACGTTTGTGTCATGTTTACAGCATACAGTTCCAGAAAATAGGCCATGTAGCATTATTACACTGCTTTCGCAGTAAAATCAGAGCATGGGAGAATGCAAAGACGAACATCCAGAAGCTGGGCATCAGCTGTTCACAGCGCTTGTTTTTTGCTCGCTTTTTTTTTTTCAGCATCACTCTTTTCATTAGCCCTGATCATTAAGCATTCAATACTCCAGCAGCTGTTGCTCCTCTTGGCAATCTGTAAAGTGAGGGGGGCTGGAGGGAAGAGTAAATACTGCTGCAGGACTGATCACTTTATGATTGGGACCGGAGGAGGCGAAGCGGCTGTGGTCTCGCTCAATTAGCTTCCAAAATCACCGGGCATCCCTGGCTCTTCTCTTATATCCTACCGACCAGACCATCATGGGTGATAGGGGAGAGGTAGGTGGAGCAGGGTGAGGAGGAAGAGGAAATGGAGAAGTTGGATTGGAGGAAAAGGAGGACAAGGAGCAGGAAACAGGGTGGAGGAAGCAGCAAAACCACTCATTGATGGGCAGTTCCACTTCTGAGGCATGAAACTGGGAGCAGGGGTGGCCTTAGGCATGTGCAAGCTGTGCTCCTGCACAGGGCCGCCAAACCCCAAGGGCCACCACGCCAATATATATCCTTAATATAATAATCCTCTGAGGATGGATACATATTTGCGTGGCGGCCCCTGGCAGGGATTTGGTGGCCTCCGGCTCTGTTCCACTTCCAAACAACTTCCTGAGTTCCGGGGGGGGGGGACCCCCTCTTCCGGGGCCCCCTACCTACGCTCCCTGCCCAGGGCCACCATGAGCGTAGAGCCGCCCCTGCTGGGAGCATAGGAACGTGAGAGCAATAGGTACCCTGCATCTCTCTTAGCACCCCAGCACCCGGCCTGACTCTGAATACTACCCTCCATCGGCTCAATAAAGAGATCCCGGTCACAGTGAGGAGCCTGTCCTGTTTGAGCACCAGGGATCACTCCTGACTGCCCGGCACGATGAGCACAGTCCGGGTACCTTTGGCCTGCACCCTACGCAGTGTGACAGATTGCCTATTTTGTTGTGAGCAGCACACAGGCACATTTTATACTGTTGTCACAGAGTAATGTTTGAGCAACATTCATCCATATTTTCGGTGTGCCCGGCGAAAAGATTGGCAGCACCGTGACTTATGGTGGCACTCAGATTTTGATTGGCCACTGTCATAGAAAATGTTGTGAGGACTGCGTCGTGGAATAGTGTTCAGAAGGTTGTTATTTCCAATAACCGTTTTTCCAGCAGTGCACAATGTTTCAGACAGGCACTGCTTCTCCTGTTGTCCATGCATACTTGCCCGCTGTGCACAGTATTGTAAGTGTGCATGCTGCAGTGGGGAAATGCTGCCCCTGGCTACCATAGTGCGCTCAGAAGTATCGGGGAAAAGAAGCGGAGGGAAGGGGGTGGTTGTGCTGTCAGCATGGCATGCTGTGTTTTTTGTTACAAGGGAATGTAATAAAGGGTGGAAGAATTCCACGCCTATTTATCAGCATGTGGGAAGGAGAAAAAAACCAAAGAGGGGATCGGGTAGCAGCGCACACCACTCATCCTAACAAGTGCCATATTATGGAAATGGGCGCACAAGACTACTGTATGCTGAGTGTACCCTCATTTGGAGTCCCTGCAGCAGAGTGTGTCTGTGTACCCTATTACAAAGAATGTGGTACCATTCTTGCAGCTTAGAACTTGTTCCAGCACTGGGCCACCACAGTAGTGAAAGATGACTTAGAGGTTCACAGGTCTACTTTCTCCTTCAGAGGTCCAGGTTGATTCTTCAGAGTGGACGCACAAGAGAGTGCTGTGTGCAATACCATCAGCCTGCAGGAGTAGATCTCATAGGGGGTCCTCAGGCAACCTTTGGCTCCACCCAAAGGATACTATAGCAGGGGAAGGGAGCACTGACTCCATGCCATTTTTAGGTCGAGCCTAGAGTCAGCGCACATGTGCTGCTCTGCAAGGCATGCTGTATTTCCTCTGTGAGGTTTAAACATGCCCACCACTTTTTCATTGATTGCTTGGTCTGCCTTTACACATTCCATTGCTTGGTGAATAGTGTGCATTTGTCTCACCTTGTGACTGATTTGTTACTGCCCTGGCTACTGACCCTGCTGCTTGGAGTCTTTCATTAGTGGCCCTATGTTTTATTTTAGAGCACTACTTTTTGTTTCCTCCCTCTCCTCGCTACTCGCCGACACTGCTTCCAGTTCACTTAATCTCCCTGTGCCCCCCCCCCCCCCTCCACAACACCTCCCACCCTTCGCAACTTGTTTGGTTAATGTCATACACAGAAAAATGAAGGTAGCTCGTCTTTCTTCATTTACTAGGTTGCCTCTTCAAATTAGGTATTTACAGGGATCAAACGCGACTTGTTTCATGTTTTTAACTGACTGTGCCACCTATGACCTTTTGTTCCATCTTTTAGACTTCATTAGTTTTCCCTTCAGTTAGCTACAGTCATTTTTTTTAACTTGGTTTAGAAATGCCTGTTCTCTGTTCAATCGTTTATTTTCCGTGTTGGCCATTTCAACACGGACAGTTGATGGAGACTTACTTATGTGGCTTTCGGAGTGTTTTTCTTTTTGTCTTTTATGTAAAAAAATACGCCCCTTTAACATCTCAGGTATGAAGAGGTTGTTTATTTACTTTCAATGCCTTTTCCATTCTCATACTACATGGTCACGTTGGCCACGTTTACAAGGCAAATGTGAATTGGCATTCAAACTTTAACTTTCCTAAAACGAGGTGCAAGCTTACTGCACACCATTGGGACATGGTTAGTGGTGTTGGGATACATATATCTTTGTAATATGCTAATTACATGGCATGTGATCTCATAGCTTGAGAGTTTGTCATGATTGTTCATTCACGCTCGAAGGGTGGCCTTTTATATACATATAGTAAATCGTGTAAGCATTTTCAGAGTTTTTGCTGTTTTTAACTCTTTTTCATTAAGTGTAGGATGCTCTCCCACCTCATACTTACATCCTGTGGGTCTCATTTATGAGAAATGACGCATCGCGGCGTGAAAGCAGCGATGCGTCACTTCTCAGTGCGCACTCCTTGCGACATTCCTGATGCGTCATATGACGCATCATGTCACAAGGAGTTACAGATACGTCAGTATTTCTGACTTATCTGTAAGCGGAAAAGTGACGCATTGCTGGAGTGTGTCACAAAAGTGACGCAGCTCCAGCAATGCGTCCTTTCACATGGGGCAAGCCCCATGTGAAAGGGCATGCGTCAGTCTTACGCCTGCTGTGAGGCAGGCGCAAGATTTTGACACAACAGCGTCCTAAAAGTGACACAGTGAAATCTCATAGATTTCACTGCGTCACTTCTACGACCCTTCCTTGCGTCAATATGCCCCCCTTGCATACATTATACCTGGCGCAGGGATAATGTGGCGCAGGGGTTTGCAAAGTGACGCATCTACCTAGATGCGTCACTTTGTAAATATGGCGCAACAAGGCGCATTTTTTACGCCACTGGTGCGTCACAAAAAGTGATGCACCGGCGGCGTAAAAGCGATGCACTGCCTCATAAATGAGGCCCTGTATTTCTAGTTGTAAATGTCCCTCCTTTGTGTGCCTCATTCCTCCCATGGTGCTTTCACTAATGGTTCCTTTTGGTTGTCCCTCAGGAGGAGGCAGTACCTTGCGGATCGGGGTGTGCAGGTGCGGGGCTTCGCTTTTCAGAGCTTGTGTTTCTTTTGTTTGTGGTGCAGAAACTGCAGGGGAATGATTTTTTTTAATCCATAGGGTACACGTTCTGTCCTGTACCGTTTAACTAAATCATGAAAATATTACAAGGTTTTTCGTAAAGAACTGAAGCTGAAGGTTTCAGGGCTGTATTTTTCGATGAGCCACAGTTTCTGCACCGGACTCCAGAGAGCTCTCTTCATTCGATAAAAACCTCTGAAAAAGAGGCTGCGAACCACTAAGAAAGGTGCATGTATGCAGTCTACTGCAATATTGCTCTTGCATTCCTCACCTTTAGTAACCTCTTCATATGGCTCTTACCCACTTTACCTCCTACTACATTCAACCTGTACCTTCATCTTATGTAAACTTCCCCTCCCATGTGATCACTCTGCCCCCTCCTATCATCTCAATCCACACCTTTTCCCCCTGCACTCTACTCTACCCTAACATTCCTCTATCATCTGTGTTAGACCTGGCATCTTTTGGTGTGTTTCCCCTGTCTTTTTTCTTTCTGACACCCCAGTTTTGACTTTGTTTTTTCTGGTTTAGTATCTCTGCGCACTTTCTCACTGTTGTTCAGTGTTCAAGCGCAAGTGCTTCTGTTGTAAATTGTATTATGATTTCATATTTCCAGGATTGGCATATTGGATTTACTGGTAAGTCCCTGGTACAGTGCACTGAGACTGCCAGGGCCTGTAAATCAAATGCTACTAGTGGGCCTGCAGCACTGATTGTGCCACCCACAGAAGTAGCCCTGGAAAGGTAACTCAGACCTGCCACTGCAGGGCCTGCGCACAGTTTGTAACTGCCATGTCGACTGGCAAGTGCACCCTTTTGCCAGGCCTTAATCTTCCCTTTACTTACATATGTTACCCCTAAGGTAGGCCCAAGGTACCCCTGTGGGCAGGGTGCTGAGTATGTTAAAGGTAGAACATGTACTGGTGTGTGTGATGTGTCCTAGTAGTGAATTACAGTGTATTTCGTTTTTCACTATGGAAAAGCGATCTGTCCCATAGGATAGAATGGGAGTTAATTTATAACATCGTATAAGCCTAATTTTCCAATGGGACAGGATAGGAAAATAGAGTGTAGTATGCCTGGACTCAGAATCTAAAAAGATTTTTATGTCTTGTGTTTGAAAACACCACTTTTAGAAAGTAGGTATTTTCATCCTTTGTCATCCTGTGTGCCTCTTCTGGGTTTGTGAATTGACTGTCTGGCTTTGGAGTGACAGGGGCTGGGGATGTGCATTCTCCTCAGACAGCAACTGGGGAGGTCGAGTTGTGTCCTACCTTTCCTGGATGAGTTATGGCTGGGCTAAATAGACCTGGGCTGCAGTTAGAGTAGTGGGAGGAGATTGCTTTGCACCTGGATGGGCCTAGTCTGCCTGGGACATTGCTGTCTCAACCTCCTGCCGCAAAGGTGGGCCAAAGAGGACACAACAGGTTTGGACTAATCACAGATACTCTCTGCCTGAGAGAACAAAGTAATTTTGAGCATAAATATTGGGGCCCAGAACTTTAGAACTCGCTGGACTCAAAGAACCTGCCAAGAAAAATAGCTAGAAGAGTTGCCAGGAGGAGTACTGCCCTGTTGCTGTATTGCTGCTTTGTTGGGTTGGCCTGTGGTTGCTACTCCTGCCGTGGGTAGTGAAAGGACAACTGGACTGAACTTTCTTTGCTTGTGTTTAGTATGTCTGGGGACTTGAAGTAGAGCTTGGCTCCTGTTCTGAAGTCTCAGGGACTGCAAAGACTTCACTAACCTCTCAGTAACGCTTCTGGAACAGCTGTTTCAGTTGCCACAGAGAAGGGAAAAGCAACCGACTCTTTCGCTGGCTCCATGTGCTGAAGGCACAGTAAAAGGCACCGCCACATTCCGCACCGCAACCCTGGTCTCACCGATGACGACAACCAACGATGCTGCCACCAAGTCACCGCTTGCACCGTGACCTGTGGGCACCACACTCTGCACGGCCTCCCTTCACTCCGCCGCCCTGGTCTCACTGATGCCGTCACTGCCCGCTGACTTTGACACCCGTGACCGCATTGTGGCTGTGGGCACCACTCATAAATTTCACAATGCACTTCCTCGTCCCACACATCAGTCTGGGCTGACTGACACCAGCTCCTGTTAACCGGCTCTGTCGCTTGCCCCGCAACCTGCCAGCACTGCATCGAGCAGTGCCTGGCCCGTACCATAAGCCTTGGTCCCACCGCCGCCAGCTGAATGATCGTCACTGAGTTGTTGCCTGCACCTCCTCATGAGGGCACCGCACCATGCACCGGTTCTATTTTGCAACGCAACCGCAACAGTTGCCCCAACTAACTCGCACCTACGTGTGGGCCGCAATGAAAAAGGTTCTATTTTTGAGCCTGTTAACGCTTTAGCTAGCCGATACTGACGAGTTCGGCTGGAACTGTTAGAGTCTATTGTTATCAGCATCGCAGTAGGCCTGGACAGAGCTACCGACTCGGAAGAACTGTGTTTTTGAGATATTTCTGCAATTTAAAGGATATCTTGCAAAGCATATATTTTTAAGTACTGTATGTTGGATACTTTTAGTTTTGGTCTTATTTTAGATACATACAAATATTGGATATTTTATCTAAACTAGTGTGGTGTCGTTTTGTAGTGTTTTCACAGTATTACTGTTGGTTATGTGCAAATGCTTTACACACTACCTCTGAGATAAGCCTGACTGCTCGTGCCAAGCTACCAAGGGGGTGATCAGTGGTTATTTTAGGAGTGTAACTCCCTTACCCTGACTAGGAAGAAGGGTCCCTTCTTGGACAACAATGTAAACCATTGCCAACTAGAGACCCCCATTTCTAACACTATACATGCGCTGCCCTGCACCTAGTCTTCTGACCTACTTCTACCTCGTTCATTTTGTAACCTTTACCTCTGATATACCTGAGCTTTTCGTTTCTGCTAACACAACTTCCTACCCTATCTATTCCTGTATTCTCCCCCTCTAAATGTTCCGTAGCTCTCTAGCTCTCCCCACTTCCCACTTCCTTGTGTAACCCCCAACTTCCTACATCCCTTCACAACATTCTTTTTAACCACCTTTCTTGCATAATCTATCTCATCCTACTCCCTCTTCCCAATTTTCTTCAACCCTCTAAATATTCCTCATGCATCTTGTAGGAAATTGGCTTACTGGGAGAGTGGGGAAAAACCCTACCCACGCAGCAACCACAGTTCTAATCAGGGTGAAACAAAAGCAAACCCCAAATTAATCTGTGCTTACCCCTGTGGTAGCTTGATACAAAAGAAGCCAGGCTTACCTTACAGGCAAAGTGTAACGTGTTTATGCAGCACTTTAAAAATAGTAATAAAGAAAAACACAACACAAGAAAAATCCGGCAACAATTTAGAACAATAGAGTAAATGTATTAAAGTATTTGAGACCAAAACAACAAAAATCCAATTGGTAGAACTGGAGATATGCAATTTCAAAGATTTAGGTAAAAACAGTGCATATAAGCATAAGGCGCCAACTTTGGGTATCTGTCATGCTGGAGCGGTACAAAGTCACAAGTTGAGGTTGACCACGATGAAGCTGGAGACAGGGACCAAGTTAGGCTCGCTCAACAAAGTACCTTAAATCCTGGTGCACGGTGTGTGCGGTGTTGCTTTGCATGGCTTCACATTGTCCAGTGTCAGTTCCGAGGAGCTGTGAAGTTGCATTGCACTGGGTTGGTTCTGGTGTAGCTGTGCTTGTGTGGAGTTGCATCGGTTCTGATGGGATGACAGCTGAGCAATGAGTCTTGGCAAGGCTTTGCTAGGCTTTGTGTCACTTCATGCTGGGTTTGGTAAAGAGCACAGCTGGGCTGGCAAGGCACCTCTATCCCCTCTGCCAAGGATACAGAACTGGAGGGGCACCACTTGAGGAGTTATGACCCACAGCAGGCAGAGCACAGGTGCTGGGTGGAAGAGAGTTGGAGCCTTTTCTGTCCCTGATGCTTCGATCAGGAGGCCAATCAACTAGCCCTTGCATTCACTTTGGTGATCCTGGGTTCAAGATGCAGGTGCAGTCATTCTGACTCAAGCAGCAGGGCAGCACAGCAGTAGAGTTGCAGAGGACAATATGGAGCAGCCCTCTTGCATCAGAGCAGCCCAGCAGTCCTTCTTTGGAGTCTTCCACAGGTTCAAATGTGTACTGAAGAGTTGGGTTAGAGGGTCCACTATTCATGCTTGGTGACAGCTTTAAAGTACAAGAAGGTTCTAGAGATTTCACCCGAGAGGTGCTTGGAATTTCCTGACTCCTTGCCCTGGCCTCAGCTTGTATATATTCAGTAAAGACTAGTGCCAAACCCTTTTTGAGTGTGCTCAGGCAGAGGCTTTGTGATGTGCAAGTGAGGCAATTGACAGCTCTGCCCCTATCATGTCAGAGATGGTCCGTCCTGCCAACAACTATTCCCCCTCTCTCTCACTGTCTGGGAGCAATACACAAAGACCAACTGCCAGCTATACCGAGTCATGTGACCCAGTTTACAGGCTGCAGGCACCAAAAGGTCAGGACAAGAAAATGACAAAATTCAAAAAGTGTAATTATCAGAATTGTGACTGAAAGTCAAATTTTTGTATTAAAGAGGGCTTTAATTTACAATTCTTTAGACACCAAACTAGACATAAGGAAATAAAAAAGGCAGTAGGTCGAGAGGGGTCTGAGCAAACAGATCGGGGGATCTGATTGCTCAGAATCAAGAACACTCATACACCCAGATGGGTGTCATGCCTCATCAGCAGGCAGCTCCTCGTGAGTCGCTGGTGCAATACCCAGTGTACCCTTATAGGGGCTGTTTGCTGGAGGTCTTTTAAAAAAAAGAAACTATGGTGAAGAGGAAGTGGAGTGCTGTGTGTGTGTGTATATTAGTATAATAGTGGCATCAAATGACTATGAGACCCTGAGAGTTTTAATACTTGGGACCTCTGGTTATAAATAAAAACAAAGGTCGGCCAATATGTTTTGTGCCATCCTAAGTCAATGCAGATCAGGGCACTTCGTCAGGAACCTATAACATAATCAACAAATGATTGAGGTTATAGTAGTGATACCTAGCAACACTAAGTCACCCTTCAAAGTGTAGGGTATACCATATGATATCTAAAATCTGCATGTTGATCGACGTTCTCTTTTTTCTGTGAGCTCTACCAGATCATTGTCTCCAACCAGGCCACTCTTAGATCCTGTATCTCCATATATCCATACTCCTCCACTTGAAACATCTCTCCTTACTATATTTACCCATCTCACACCCATCTACCACTTCTCAAGGGTGCAGTCTCCTAGACAATGCACAATCAATGAATCTAAACTGCTTAAACAGGTACACATTTAATTTTGACTCAAACCCAGACTTCTGTTCATCAATGAAACCTGGTTACGAAGTGATGCTATCCAGGTCTTCCACAAGTCAATCCACGTAGATATAGTCTCTTCACCTGGAACTGCCCCAAGAAGAATGGAAGAAGGCTAGCAGTTATTTTCAAGAGCACCCCATAGATCACAAGCTTTCACGAATTCAACTTGACCAAATGTGAATGATGTCTCATTCACTCTTCTACCTTACTTACTTTCTTATGATCATTCCTATTGGCATGTGCACCCCAGACAAACAACTGAGCATTTGTAGAGCCTTTCTGGGCACCACATTGGACATCACAGTAAACCACACCAACCTCTGCATACTTGGACACCGATAACCTCTTGTTAAACCACTCTAATTTCTTCCACCTGAGATCCCTTGTGACTTCATCAATCTATTACAACTTGTTCTGGACCAGCACACTAAGCTACACATCCTTGGATTCAATCTTCGCTCCACCAGGCTCACCACAGGAACCGGAAATCATCCTATAACCACTGCCTCCTCACCTTCTCCTTGAACCTTCTTTAAAGAGCACATTTATAGAAATAGTGGCCAACAATGCTATTTACAAACAGTGGAACAAACTCAATCTCTCAGCATCTGGCAGCTTCATATCCCCTTCCCCCCTCATCTAAATACCAGAAGACGAACAGATCTAAAACTGAATTTCCAAAGGTTTTGTCAAACTGATACCCTCTCAAGATGCCCTCATTCCGTAACCACAGGTTGAGGACCTCATGGCTAAAGAAAAAGATAAGGAAACTGAGGATGGAATGCAGTGTACCAAAATACCAGTGTAAGAAATCATAGAACCACAAGACATGAGGCATATCTAAAGTCACAAAAGAATCTACAATTAAGATGCTCCACTATACCCATTGGGTCTGCAAAGCCAACCAAGTTTCATTCAAAGTAACTACAGTGGATCCAAACAGAATTCCACAACCTAGACTGAATTGATACCAAGACCTCACATACCAAATCATTCTGTGGATCCATCGCTCCTCGCCTTGTCTCAAAAGCAAAGGTCTAGTTACAGTACCTTACGAGCAAGAAGCCCACAATCAACTGATTGCCTATATATTCAGACCACAATTAATAAAACAAATGTCTGTGGCAGTCTATAGGACACAGATCCTTTCAAAAAATTCTCTGAGTTGCAATTTAAGGAACTGGCCTCAGCAAGTGGCCCAGCTCACAATCCTAACCATCAAAACCTTCAAGGCCATCTTACTCCCAAGAACTGATGAGTTTTGCTTAAGAAGAATCCTCAGTACCTCCCTAACTACAAGCACTTAATCTTTCATCCTTAAAATCTCTCTCATAGCACCACTTATGAAGAAGACTAACAATTATCTAGCATATCCAGTCACACAACAGCTGATCTTGTATATCCTGTTCTTAGGAAAACTGATTGAAATAGCTGCCTTCACTCAGATCTCAGATTTCATAGACTGAAGTAACCTTTTCTTTACCATCAAAGGGCATCCACCGAGGTAGAAGCACTGAATCTGCTATCCATATGGAATGACCCATGACTTGAAAACAACTCTGGATAGTAATGGAGTGGCTTCACTACTCCGGCTCTTTGACTGACCGGAGGTGCTTATCCTCTTCTCCCCCCCCTCCCAGCGCCTTGAGACCGGTGAGTAGTGCGCTGAACAAGTCCTGATTGATTGATTGATTGATTGATTGATTGATTGATTGATTGATTGACTGCTGGACCTATCTGCCACCGCTGATACCACCATCACATCTTCCTACTGTAGCTAACAGATCTTAGAATCTAATGAAGCATCTATGGCTGGAACCTCTACCTACCCCAGTGGACAGATCTAGCACCATATCACTTTCATGATTCAATTGAGCATCTATTAGCACCAACTTTGTAGTTTTTGTAGTCTTATTCTTTTATTTTTTCACTTCACCTACCTCAGTCCCTACTGGACACCATCAACACTTTTAGCTTAATCTGCGACTTCAAGGCTAAATAAACAGATCATCCTAAAACTAGAGCAACCACAAAAAGTTGACACCTTAGGGCTAGATCATTGTCTCCAGGTCATAGACCAAAATAAGTTTGGGAACTACTTAGACTCTTAAAATATGGTTAATAATCTGTGGGTAAAGAAAAAACTAGCACCAAGTATCCATCTCTTCTCAGTGACTAGGCCCACCACCAGCCCCATAAATTGACTTAGGAAACCTAGAAGGGATCATGGACCCAGGACTTCCCCCACTCTGCAACTGAATAAATGAATCAGTTTTTCACACCATCTAAACTCTTCGACCCACTTTCCTACACCTAGGTTTTCCACAGACAATAGGGGCCACAGTTAATCTCATCCCGTCTCAAGAAAAACTTACAAATTAACGTTATGTAGTGGCCCCCATTTCTACGACTACGAAGACTGCATAAAATACCAGTAGGGCAGGAAGACAATTCCTGAGTATTCTGCCACAGGGGTAAATCTCACTAGTTTCCCAAATACTTCACTGGCTACCAAGATTAGACAAGCCACTTTTAAGGCACTCTTCATCACCCACAGGTTCATCCACAGAAATGGCCCATCCTTGACACAAATAAAACTAAAAAATACTCAGAGAATAGGACCCTTTGCTAATGCCTAGAATAAGGGTCAGTACTGAGCATAAATTGTTATGCATTGTTAGATTGTCCTTCTCAGTGCAATCAGGAGGCCAAATGTTATATTCCTCTTATGGCAAAGACAAAATACTTGCACAACCTAGTTGAAATATATGAAGAACATATGCTTCAGCACCATAACCTCCATACATAAATGGTACATACATGCAACTATGCGACTATCTGTCACTCTCCTTTGTTCCTCTCCATGCATACACACTGCCGCAAGATTGCAATGATACAAGACAAACATACTCCAAATACATTACATCAAATCACTTCTGCAGACACTTATAGTGGGAAAACTCACGAGTGAGTCCAGAGTTTATGTGTAAATAGCCATTTCAGAGGTTTTGCTATGGAAACATTGAAAGATTACATGCATATTTATGTAGGTTTTGCGTCACACTTGTGCCGTGCAAGGGTGACGCAAAACCTAAGTATAATTAATCAAGCCACGGAAGGCCACCTTTAGTGGCCCGAGTGTCTTGATAAATCCAGAGTAACGCAATGTAACGCAAATTGCTGCGTTGCATTAATCTGCCCTGGGAAGGCGTTCCATGGGTGGAAGGTGGGTATTCCCATGCATCTACACATGGATTCTGAAGCATTCCCAGGTTTACCAATACTGGTAGACCTGGGGATGCTTCTCGATGCTACACCTTTCCAGGTGAGGCGTAACAAGGAGAAGATCTGTATTTTATCTAGTTACTCTTTCTGTGTGCGCTGTATTCCGTAGCACACACAGAAAGAGAAAAATGCCTCAGGGGATTGACTTTGTGCAGGAAGGTGTTCCTTCTTGCACAAATTCAATCCTGGCGACGACGAAGGCACCCTTGCTCATGGTGCCGGGCTGCCTGTGTTGGCTCTCGGAAGTGACAGGAATGTGCTGGTTATTATTAAGAACGGTGCATTCTGCCCTTTCCCTATCATGTAGCGCAGTGACGCAAGGTGACTGGCTGTGAGGCACCACGCTGGATTGCGTGGTATTTTAGTACATATACCCCTACACTTGTACCGATCTGGGGTCTCGGTGCATGACTTAGTTGATCGAAAAGAGGCTTTTTGATATATAATTTTGTAAGGTCTCTCATGCAGGACATAGGGGGGGCACACTGTAAACTAGAGATTCAATCAAGAGCACTTTTATTGAACATGTGTCCATTTGGGATTGAGTTATTATGAGGGGATCACTGATTTTTTGGGATAGGAGAGTTCTCCAACTGAGCTGACCTTACCTCGATGCAGATATAGTACTCATCATGACATTACTCAAGGTATGTGCCATCTGACCTAAAATTCTCACTTTCTCCTTCTCAACCAGGGAGCTGTTTCCTCTGCCTGGTGGACGTAGTGCCCGTGAAAAGCGAGGATGGCACGGTCATCATGTTCATTCTGAACTTCGAGGTCGTCATGGAGAAGGAAATGCTCGGTTCACCCCTCAAGGACACCAATCACAAAGTGCCATCCAACTGGTTCCCCACTGGTAAGGATTGTTTTCATCTATCCAGCTGTCACCCCTGCCCACCTTTCTGTCCTGTCGCCAATAACTAGAGACGTGTGAATGTCCTCAAATCAAACACTTGTCGGTCCATTATCGTTTTCATAATTTTTCTGTCTGTCGTAAAACAATTCTTTCTTACTTCTGCCCGTCGGATTAATCTCTCATTCTGTCCTCAGACTCATCTTTCATTGGATCCTTTGTGTGTCTGTCCATAAACCGATTCATCTTCATTCTGTCCCAAATCCATGAGACCACCTTTCTCTTTTGAGTCATTCCGTCCGTCTGCCCATCCAGCATTCGGTCATCTGAATTCACCCCATCACTGACTGCCCCTAAACTCACTCATCCTTCTGCTGTCCATGCACTCACCCATCTCACAGCCTGCCTTTCCATACACCTGCTTATCACTGTGTCTGTCTGTCCTTCTATCATTCACCCTGCCCATAAAACTGTAAACCATTGGCGTGCCTTAAATATACTGTCTTATCTTCCTGTCTGCTTCTCCAAAAACCCACCAGACTATTCTGTGATGATATGCTATGCCATGGTATGTTATATATATGTGGTATTTGCACAGTCGGCCATAAGTGTGCTTTGTTAGACGTGCAAGACTTCTGCGCTCTCTCTGAGATATGTGTGTGTTTATCGTCATGCCTACTACTGCTGTTTGTGTTCCGGGTCAAGGAGGACCTGGCCTGGCAGTTTAATTTGAATTTGAATTTACAGGTATTTGTATAGCGCGCGTCTACCTGGCGGTTTCATGGCGCTGAAGGATGCCTAACCGAGGGCTGGAGCAAGAAGGATCACTGGGAAGGGAAGGCACGTGCAAAAAGAAAAGTCTTAAGGGCCCCACGAAATTCAAGATAGCAAGGGAGAGATCTAATGTGCAGGGGTAAGTAGATCCAAAAGATAGGGGCTAGAACAGCAAATTTCAAACCCCCTGATCTGCTTTTCTTGAACCGGGGAACAGAAAGAAGAAATTGAGTCGAGGAGCGAAGGTCTCTGTTAGGACAATAAACCTTAATGGCTGATGAAATAAACGCTGGGGCAGTCCCTGCAATGGCCTGGAAAGTAGTGCAGCCTAGTTTAAAGAGAGTCCGTTCCTTAACAGGCAACCAATGCAAGGATTTGAGTAGAGGGGTAGAGTGATGTAATCTGGGCAGCCCATAAATCAGGCGAGCGGCCTGATTTTGGACTAGCTGGAGACGGTGAAAAGCGTATGCGGGGGAACCATTATACACTTAATTCCCGTAGTCCAGCCGGGAGAGGACCATTGCCATTAGAATTAATTTCAGGGCGGGGAAGAAAAGAACCGGGAAATTTTCCGAATAGTGCGGAGGGCAAAGAAGCAAGAGGAAACAACTGAACTAATCTGGGAGTGGGGAGTGAGGTGTTTGTTAAGTGAAATCCCAAGTGTTTTAACTGAGGGGGAAGCTGTAGGGGGAGTGCCCAGGGAAGGGGGCCAGAAATTGGGAGACCAAGGGCTAGGGGTGCTACCAGTGACGACAAGTTCAGTCTTATCAGGGTTATTTTGAGGTGATTACAATTCATCCAATCACTGATGAATCGCATGACAGATTGAAAATTGTGAATACTGACAGGAGAGTGTGAAAGATGAAAGATGAGTTGGAGGTCGTCGGCATAATTATACACGGTGACCTCCATCTGCTGAAGTGCAAAAATAAGCGGGAAGATATAGAGGTTAAATAGTAAAGGAGAGAGAGAAGAACCCTGGGGGATACCACACTGCACCGGGCGAGGGGGAGCAGAGAATTCAGCGAGATGGACAGCCTGGGTACGACCCCCTAGAAAGGAGCTGACCCAGGTAAGGGCTGGGCCCCCGATACCGGCCGCCTTGACACGGGCAAGAAAGATGGAATGGTCAACCGTGTCAAAGGCGGCGGAAAGATCTAAAAGAACGAGGGCATGGGGAGTGTTGGTATCTAGCCCCTCTCTAAGCTCATCCATCACCGAGATGACAACCTTCTCGGTGGAGTGCTGGTGTCGAAAGCCGGCCTGGCGGGAGGCAAGGCCCCCGCTCTCCTCCACAAAAGCGCCGAGGACCTGGGTGACATGAGCCTCAAGGACTTTAGCCAGGAAAGGGTGGAGGGAGATGGGGTGGTAGTTGGAGAGAGGGACAGGGTCAGCCCCGGGTTTTTTTAGGATAGGGATGATGATAGCCTCTTTGTGGGCGACGGGCATGACACCCTGTTCAAGAGAAGCGTTCAGAAAAGTAAGAGGGGGAAGGTAACAGTCGGTGAAAATCTTACGGAGGATGTGTGCAGGGGCAATGTCCTCAGGGGATCCAGATTTGACATGGGTCAACAAGGAGAGAAAGATTTCTCCTGTTAAGGGAGGTAGGAGGGTTAGACTGGACATAATAGGAGGGGGCTGGGGATCACCAAATACAGGGGAGGGGGGCGGGATCTTGGACTTAATAAGTGCAACTTTCTCAATGAAAAAGTCATTGAGAGAGTTGCACAAGGATTGGGAGGGGGGAATTTTGGGAGAGGCCCTATCCGAAGAGGCCAACTCTCGAACTATTGCAAATATTTCTTTGGACTGGCTCTCTGCAGCGAGGATTCTCCCAGAGAAATAGGAAGTCTTTGCAAGGAGAATATCCCTTTTGTACTCGTTCAGGATGGAATTGTAGCATAGTTTGGAGAGAGGGCAATATGCCCGCCTCCAAGCTCGCTCTGCTTGACGCACTGCCAGTTTTTTTGCCACAAGGGCAGGGGAGAACCATTTATTTGCCTCATGGGCACGTTTGATCGTGACGCGCTTCAAAGGGGCTGCTTGATCACAGGCCCGTCGAAGCCAGCTGTTAAGGGCGTCCAATTGCCTCGATGGTTCAGAGCCCGCCATGGCCAAATCAGGGGCAGATAACGATGAGCAGAGGGCAGGAATATCCACTCTGCTCCAATTTCTTGCCCAAGGATGTTTAGAGAAGGGAGAGTTAGTTTTTATGACAGTTTAGGCTGGACTGTTGCTACTGGAGCAGGGTCAAGGCTGATTTGCATATGGCAGGGTCTAGGCTGAGGTGACATTCTGTGCAAAATAAGGGACTGGGATGCAGACAAGAAGAATTACCGGCAGCAGAGTTTATAATCAAAGATCCCATTCATCACTTTTTGTATACTTTGTATTGTAGGGGTGAACATGATGGCTGATTATAAGGCTTAAATGTTATTTTTGGATACATGTGAAGTGTGCCCAGTCTGTTCTGTTATGGACTGGACTGAATAGGGACAAGCAGGGGTTTAAATGGGATGAAAAAAACTGGGGGGGGGGGGGGGGGTCTCTCATAGGGGCGTGGTCCATGTAATTAAGGGTATGGCTTAAAATACACAAGCTAAAAATCTGTGCTTGGCATAGTGTGCAGCCCGACTAGTATTTTGATGCTTCTGTCATTGCATCCATATATATAATAAATCACAAAACATTACACCTACAAGCCAGGACTATTGACTTTGTCAATGGTTATGAGTTGCATATGATAAATAAGCACCAACTATGGCCTCGTTGTATAGCAGATTGAAAATGCTTCAGTTCTGAAATGATGTGACTGTGGAAGAACTGTAACGAGTCTCTTTGAAGTTGCCTCAAAGGGAGTAAAGGGTGGCATTGCTGCAGAGTTAAGATTTTTTTTCACCCTGATGGTGAGGGCACAAATGGAGTGCCCGATAGAGACTCATCTCAGCACCTGCTTTTTAGAACTGCTGGTGCTGAGTGCCCGAAGGACCCGGCCCACTTAAAGCCCTGGGGCCAAGTCAAATGCATACTAAACCAACAAAGGTCGGTAGGACATCCCGCAGCGGGGCATCACACTGTGAGCCTGCACTCCTCCTTTGCCCTCCAATTTATATGCAGGAAGTCCCAGGGTTGGTGTTTGAGGACAGTGTTGGAAGAGGGCAGGTGGTCCTCATGCAATAAATCTTATTTTCAATAAAAAATTACTGAAATAAAATGTTTAAAAAACGCAATTTGGATGAGTTTGCACCGTTGCCCAAACTTGGTGTGGGACTGTCCTGTGGAAACAAAGCACACACGTCCAATTTCAGAAAGCAATAATCTAGTCATGACAAGCATTGGAGGAGAACAGTTACTATGTCACCACCCCTGTAACTAGCTGACAGGACAGATGACTGTGGAAGGGCTTCTCCATCTCTGCAACAGCACCAGACCAGGCTCTGCACAGCTTCCTCCTGCCCACAAAACCAGCCACATCCATCTCTGCCTGTCCATAAATCCATTTACATGTCTATCTGCGTGCCTGTCCATATACCCATCCATGTGTCCACGCTCTGTGCTTCAAGCAGCATGTTAATAAACCCATCAATCATGTTGTTTGCTTGTCCACACAATCATTCATGCATCCACATGTCCACCCATCACTGAATGCAATCATCCATCTGCTTTTCTATAAACCCATCTATCCATCCTCCGCGTTCAGAAACCCTTCATCTATACACCTGTCGGTAATCCCATCTACCTGTCCTTAAAAATATCCATTCATCCATCCTACCACATACAATACAATTCTTCACCTCTCTGTCCCTACACCTAATCAGCCAAACACCCCTCTGTGTACTCTTTTATCCATCTGCCTATCTATGAAACTATTTATCCATCCACCTCCCCATAAAGTTATTCCTCCAACCCGGTACATACCCTGAACTCCTTCACCCATTCATCCATCCACCTCTACATAAAGTCATTCCTCTAACACTATTAGTACCCTGAACTCCTTCACCTATTTATCCACCTGTCCTTCCATAAACCCATTCATTTTTCATCTATTGGCTTGGTTACTAACCCATACCCTATTGTGTCTGACTATCCATACGCCCAGCCAAAAATGTTCCTTTTAATAAGGTCTTCCAATGGGTAATTTAACATGACCATCCATCTGTCCGTTTGTTTCTGTCATTTAAGTAACCAACCTGTCTGTCAGCTCACCAATTTGTAAATCTATCCATTCTCTTGCCTTTCTACAAATCCTCCAGTCTAGCAAGGCTTTAAGTGTGCCAGGTCCTGCCGGTGCTCAGCCCTTGCAGTTTTAAGAAGCAGGTGCTGAGACGGATCCATATGAGGTCCTCTATGTTTGCGCTATCCTCGGCATGAAAACAATCTGGCCTCAGTAGTCACCCCAGGGTCTGATGTAAATTTGAAAAGACTGCTTTCCGGGTCAGCAGTTCACTGGAAGGTTTGACCTTCTTTCTAGTCAGCTGAAGGCCCACGGCCATGGACTCCACGGGGGGCCCGAAGGGTGGGCGTGGTGGGCAGACCTCAGGGGACAAAGCTGCTGCATGGGCTTCTGCGCCCAGTGCAGCAGCTTCTGAACATTTTTCAAGCCTAAAATACATTCAAAAGCACATATTTCCCAAGGGTTTATTTAAAGTTCCTCATGGAGCAACATCATCCCACACAGCAAGAGGAAGAGAAGGAACCCGACAAATATCTGTTGATGAGACTAAAGGCGGGGTTTTAAAACTGACACCCAAGCGTTCTTTTAAAACCCTTCCTTCACCGCACTCCTGGGATACAGCATTCACCTCCACCATGCACAGTTCTATAAAGTGGATTTTTGTTTTTATTTCTCGTTATGGCACACTCACTGCGATAAACTCTTTTCTCTGTCGTACTGCTTAAGTGACTGTCAGCACACATGCATAACAATCCTGGGGTCACACTCTGCTCTCTTTCTCTGGCCGAACCCTGATCACTGGCACTTATTGTCACTGCTTCTCCTCCCTCGTGGAGCTTTTTGACACTTCATCCTGCTGTACTGTTTTCTCACTTTTCAGTGACTGCCACGAGTTTCAGGATAAAAAGGAAACCTGTTGGATGTCTACTGGGAATCGCATTTCTGCACAATATTTTCAAATGGAAAGTGAACATTTTTGCTTCCTTCGCTGATAAATAAAAGTAACCCTAACAATCTCCGTTAGGCGCTTGCTTGCAGTATGAAAATGGAAAGCCTGTAGGAACTCGTCAGGAAAGTGAGTCAGTTGTTCAAAACTATCAGTACTTTTCCTAAAAATTTCCTTTTTCAGACTTACTATTTCAAGTGGCAGAGAAAAATGTTTCTCTGTAAACTTAAATGTATTGTTGCTTACAGTTTTCCAGTATGGTTTGTGAAAGAACTGTTTCACTGTCCGGCAGGCGTTGTCCTGGCTTAGCTAATACCCGGTTCTCAGACCTGCGTAGCAGTGATATCCAGCCATGTAATGCAGTCTATCCTCTACCAGAAGAGGCATCCTTTCTCATGTCTGCAGTGGCTATATCCCACTGCTTGAGCCCATTTGCCACCACTTCCATGGCACACATAGGAGGACTCCTCCCATACAGAGAACTACCTCCTTCTGTGGCACTTCAAGCCCAGCCACCTAGCCTTACCCGCTTGGGCGCCCACAGTCGCCCATACACTCATCACCAGCAGACTGGACTACGGAAATGCTCTGTATGCTGTAATCAACCAAAAACTTCTACACAAACTCCAGACCGTCCAGAACGCCGCAGCCAGACTTATCCTGGACATCCCACGACATGACCACATGACCCCATGACCCAACACCTCCGCGACCTCCACTGGCTCCCCGTCAAAACAAGAATAACCTTCAAACTGCTCACACACGCCCACAAAGCCCTTCATAACACCGGACCCCAATACCTCAATGAAATAAATCTCCTTCCACACCCCCAAGAGAAACCTCAGCTCTGCCGACCTCGCCCTAGTCATAGTCCCTCGCATCCACACGGCCACAGCAGGTGGCAGATCCTTCTCCTACCTCCCAGCCAAGACCTGGAACAAACTCCCCCCTCGCATCCGATGAAGTCTGACACTGCACCAGTTCGGAAAGGACCTCAAGACCTCGCTCTTCGAATGACCAACTGTGTTCCTCCCCACCCGCACATTGAGACCCTCACAGGTGAATAGGGCACTTTAAAGACCCTGATTAATTGATTGATTGATCACCATTTGCTCTAGTCCACTCAAAGCCTTACAACTTATGAATGACAACCAGCAAGGCAGAGCAGGAGCAGCATCAGCTCCACAAGTCCTGCCCCCAGGAGGGCTGCTCTCTTTCCTCTACTGCATTCACTCTTTGTGCTGAAGCAGCATCATCTTCATCAGCCGTTATTGGAGAGAGAGGGGAAAAAATAAAAATTTCAAGGAAACTGAGAGAAGGTTTTTTGCACAATAGGGAATTGTTTGTCCTTCAAGCTTGAATAAACCTACAGCCAATACATAGGATTTGCCTACTCAGCTGTGGCACATTGTTCCCTTCCACTCCAGACATCTCTGGATAAAGTGTGGGGAGGGGTCTCAGAGAATAACACAACTGAACTACTCAGATTTGACCATTAAATAATTTCCAAACCAATGTTGGCGGTGCCATGTTGTGTAGTTCCTATAAACCGATATAGGATCTGAGCGTTTAGACAACATAGACTGTGGGATAGGTGTCCAGACTCTATACCAGCTAGCTCACAGAGCCACTGTAAACTCCTCTTACCAAGAAGAGAATAGTTCTTGGCAACTATCAAACATGACAACTCTGTCCCATCAGGGATTGTGGAAACAGTACAGTATTTTTCGCTTAGTCACTCGTGGTCACTTTATCTCAGCGAAATACACAAAATGAATGGTGGGGACGTTTTCAATAAGCATTTATCGAACCAGCGTCATTCTAGTGTAAAATAGGTGTGCTGAAACAAACATAAGACAGACACAGATATTAATGATTATAAGCACCAACATAGTAAAAGGATGGTAGATTTCTAACATAGTTCTAAAACAATGAATACAGACAGGTATCCAAATACATTACTGTAATAATGCGTTTTCCTACGATGCAACCTTAGCTAGATGTACCTACATTCACCTAGCATGTATGTAGGTGTCGATCCAAGATTCCCCCTAGGATGAAGCTAACCCCATTACCTGAAGTGAGAGACTGTGGGACCCCGTCTTGGTCTCGAGGTGGACACCCCACGAGGGATGTCAGACCATTACGAGCTGGAGTGTCTGCGTGCAGGAACCTCAGCATCTTGTGTCATTGTGTCAGCATGGAAGTCCATTTTCTTCTCTACTCAGCAAAGATATGGCGTTTACATACCCAAAGTGGTACCCTCTAGGGATCTACCTTGCTGTGTCATGTCGGACTAGGATGAAAGAAGGAATTACCCTTATACATAGTTATTATGCAGGAGATGGTAGTCCTGCTGAGATTCAAAGAATCTTCATGCATGATGAATGAGGCTATTTTTCGGAGAAAACCCCACGTCATTTAAGCAGTACCGTAACTAGGTATAGGGTCAATACCAAGAACCGTTGTGTAGTGTAATGGCAGGGGAAATATAGGTGAAAGGTTTGGTTACTACCTGAGCCTGTTTCGGAGTACCTGTATGAAACATAACAATGTGTTGTATGCTAATGTCTAGGAACTCACAAGTACCTGCACAGATGACTATCCCCAAAAAGAGGTATGGGGTCAGCTAATGCAGGGCTGCCAGTCAGATGGCCTACATCACCACATCCCATGAAGGGCAGGCATGCCACTTGAAGAAATCCTCATCCTTGTCCGTGCTCATGAACTCTTGATCAAAAGAGACAAACAGATGGAAATGGCGCTGAATAAACTCTCAACAATACCTGCACCTAAACATAGGCAAATCAAGGTGGAGGTTGCGGCTACTTCATCGTTGCAGGCAGCCCAGAGAGCAACTGCCTTGAGTGCACCAAGGGATGCCATGTGCAGAATCAATGGATTCTCCTTCCATTTAATTCGCTTGTTGCAGTTTGAATCTTTTGAAATCCTGAATCATCAGCGGGTTGAAGTAGATGTTCAAAGGTGCAACTGCGCTGTCATGGTCACACCCTTTTTATGGAGGTTCCAAAACAATTTGAACATGTTTTCCCCTCTGTAGTGGAAGAGCAGGAATCACTTCATTTCTCCATCAGCCTCCTTGGTGACCTTAAAATAATTGTTCAGTCTGGCTACCCACGTGTGTCATTGTGGTGCCACTGTGGTCGGATCACTAAACTCACTTAAAGGGGCAGCGGTTGGTTCAAGTGTGAGGGTTGAATGATCACCCCTTATGTGGGAGGCGTATTCTGTGGAGCCGGTGCAGCTTCTGCTATGCCTTGCTGGTCATTGTTCACAGATGACATCCACATAATCCACCACAGATGGCATCTGTATGATCCTTGACAGAGGAAGGCTTTCATTCTCATGGTCCTCTTGGCAGCATGCTACATAGTATCATACCCCATCCTCATCAGGTGACTGCACAATACTGGAATCTGAGGATCTGCTGGATCTGTTCCTTCTTAACTAATAGAATACCAGCTGTCAGCAATGCACCTTACTCCCCAGAAGCTCACCAACTCATCTAAGGAGAGCGCAAGGCTCATCGCTCAGCCCCACCCTCTTCAATAAACACATGATCCCTCTGGCCAATGTTATCGGTGCACACAACATCAACATAATCTCCTATGCAGTCAGCAAACATCTCATACTCTCCCTCTAGGACAAGACCCCCAACATGAGAAACACATTCACCACCTGCATGACTGAAGTTTTTAACTGGATGAAAGCTTACTGTCTCAAGTACAACACCAACAAGGCAGAAGTAGTTTCCTTCGGCAAGAGCACCTCACCATGGGATCCCAGCTGGTGGCCATCCAAACATGGACCCACACCCAAAACCCACACCAGAATTCTCAGAATAATAATTGACAGCAAACTGGACATGACTGCATAAGTCAATATTGTCACTACATTATACATCCACCCCCTGGTGCTGAGGAAGATCTTCAGATGGTCCCAAGCAACACTAGAAAAAATTGTCACTCATGTCTGTAGTAACTAAGTCCAGCCGAGTTGAGGTATTCAAGAGGTATTTATTAAGATGTTAATTAATCAGGAATGAGTCAAGAACAAGAACCCACCAGGAGCCTCCAGCAGGCAGCTCAGCCCCGTCATAGCTGTGTGTTTCTTTCAACCTCCACCCAACATTCTATGATGAAACACAGTGCAGAGGCATTCCAAAGGCATTCCACTAGAAAGCATGAAGTAGATAAAGGCATGCATAGAAATGACCCATAGTAGAATATAACAATGTCCTAGTAACCAGCAAGTTGCACTATGTGAACCCTCTGTACCCCAAGATCACCAAACAACTCACTAGAACATTACAAACCACCCAGAACTCGGCAGCTAGACTCATCCTCAACCACCCACACAGAACCAGTAGCGGCTCCTCCGCTAAGGCGAAAAGAGTTGCCTCACTGCCAGGAACAGCAAAAAAAGGAAAAAGTTAAATGATAATAACAGAATGTTATTATCATTTTATTTTGTCCTCCTGCTGCGACAGTGCATGAGGGGGTGGAGCCCGAAACAGTCATGCATACTCCCCTGTTCTCCATGCAGGATATATTACAGCTTGCATGGAGATCATGTCCGCCCCTCCAGCCACTGGCTGAGTGCCGTGCCACAGCACTCAGACCAATCACAACGCTGCATTGTAGCGTTGTGATTGGGTTAGGAGTGGAAGCCTGGCTGCCTGCTTCCTGTTCTGACCTGTAGTCGGACACAGGCAGGCAGAAGAGAAGACATAGGACTGGAGGCAGCGGCAAGGTAAGTTTTATTTTTTTATTTTAAAAAGCAGCCCATAACCCACCTCTGGTGTGTGCTCGCCCCCCACCCACGAGCTGTGCCGGCCGCCTCTGCACACAACCCACGTCACACCACACTACAGAGAAGAACACTGGTACCCAATAAACCAACACGCTTAATTCAAACTCCGCACACTCCCATTGAAGGCACTACACAACTCAGGCCCCAGCTACCTGAACAGTCACATCTCCATCCATTAACCCCTTCAGTGCTGGTGACAAAGCCAGCTCGTCATGGGCGTTACCTGCGCTGCGCGCATGACGAGCTGGCTTTGTCACGTAACGCGGTTTTTCGAATTTTCAGCGCGCAGCGGGAAAACCGCTAGCGCGCATGCGGTTAACCACCCAGACCCCTCCGTCAGTGGTGGTCAGTACTATAAGCATGTAGTGGAGCGGTGTTGGCGCAAAAATGCACACATAAAAAATCACTCCCAAATCATGCATTCATACATGCACATACACACACCATTCACAACACTACCATATATTAATGCACACAATAATGCACCAAACATTAAAAATAAAATCATACTGACCTTCATAGCTCGGCCTCGGAAATCCCCTGAGGGTTGGGATGGTTGCCATTCCTCGTTGGCTGATGTATGGTCAGCCAATGAGGGAAGGCAGCAGTCCCAATCCTCGAAGGTTCCATGAGAGTTGGGACTGCTGCCTTCCTCATTGGCTGACCTTGAATGAGCCAATGAAGGAAGGTAGCAGTACCTCATCCGTCCCAGAGTGGGATGGGGTCAGTGAGAATGCTGACCCCACCTCACTCTATGACGAGGAATCAGTGATTGACACTCAACCCTGGGCACTTCAGGGCTTAGAACTGAAGCACCAAGGACTGAGGCAATCAGTGATGCTCTGCCTTGGCACAAGAGGGAGGACCTCAAGGTGCTTTGCCAGGCTGAAGCTGTCATGCCCACAGGAACTGTGACTTCTTCAGCCTAGTAAAGTTCAGCTCAGGCATCCAGGACGCTGCGCATTTAGTGCATGTCTAGCTCCTGGCTGCCTAACCTGAAATTAAAGTGAGTCTGTCAGGCTTACCTTTGCTCAGCCTGACAGACATTCTTTATGGTGGTCAAAAGTTAAGGGGGCGTGGCCCCTCAGCTCATAAGGATGGGTCATGGTTGTCCTTCACAGGACTCCTGCTCGCACACATCTCACACATCTACAGTACCAGATTAGGAAGACAGACGTTTTCTTACATCGCTCCTAATGCGTGGAACGAGCTCCACTCCATATCAGAGCCTCCTCCTCTCTTCTTGAATTCCGCACAAGAAACTGAAGACCTGGCTTTTCAATTAACCTACCTACCGTAGGCAGGGCTAGACACACACAAATGCTCAGTGCCAGCGTGGCTACCTGGGTGATAGTACACTTTACAAATACACATACCATAACATGACTTGACATCACATGGCATGATATAAGATGCATCAGTGAATGTTACGAGCAAAGCACAGTTTCAGCTTCTGACGCCTCGACCACAAATGGCCCATAGAAACTCCAAGAACTTCACCTATGATGGTACTTCTCCTCTCTCCCTGGAAATAGTTTCCTGGTGCACCAATAAACAGGCCATGTTCTTTGTTGCCACTGAGGGGATCAAAACCCTCCTCAGCTGCGCCACATCTGAAGAACTCTAGCTGATCCACGTCACGCAACCGGTGGAATACAGAACCAATAGCCACACCCTACATGACTTCCCACACATCTTCCAAGGCCTTGGGTGCACCAGGGGCCCCAGATGTCACTCCAAAGAGGCCCATCCAATAAACTAGTTGCCCTACATCACTGGCTGATCCCATTCCCCCTTCGCCTAGCTGTGGAGGATGGGTTACAAAAACTAGAATTAGCAGGAATACTAGAGAAAGTCGTTGGCTGCATCCTGTGGGTCTCACCCATGGTAGTTGCTCAAAAGCTCAAGCAGCAGGGCAGCATCTGGATCTGAATGCACATGAGGATACTAAACAGGGCAACCAAGAGGGAGCAACACATCATGCCAACCATCAACGACATCATACGGCACAATGGTGCTCCAAACTTGACCTTAACTCCAGGTACCACCAAGTAGAGCTGCATGAAAGCTGCTGGTATATCACCACTTGCTCAACTCACGTGTGTCTCCACTGATAATGGTGCCTTAACTTCGGGATCTTGTCGGCTGCAGACGTGTTCCAGAATGCAATCTATGAAGTGTTGTCAGTGCTAAAAGGCATCATTAACTTCAGTGATGACCTAATGATACATAGACCCACAGAAGAAAGTAATCAACAGTGCCTCTGTACAGCTCTCAAGTGAATTAGTGTTGCTTGACTCACTCTACACTGGGACAAATGCAAATTCCTCAGTGAAGAGATGGAGATATATGGATACATATTCTCTGGAATTGGCATCAGATGCAATTTTGCCTTGAGTGAAGACATCAGAGGGGCTGCCCCCCACTTCCCTCACTAAGTTAGGAGCCTCCTCAGGCTTGTGATGTATTGTGGCAGATTCATACTTAATCTGGTGACTCTGGCATTAGCTGACCAAATCTTACACCTCATGGATGTGGGGCCAGAAGTAGTGGGACACTGTCTTCCAACCATCAAACAAGTCCTAACAATGTCATGGTCTACTTTGACCCGACCAAAGAGTCTGAACTCATAGTGGATGTCAGCCTTATCAGACTTGGGGCAGTACACATGCAGCAGGATACAGTGATCGGCGGGCACGCATCGGTTTTGCCAACAGAGCTATTGCAAAGATTGAGAAGCGGTTCACCCTCATAGAAAAGGAGGAGCTAATGATTAAGTGGGCTGTAACCACTTCCACCTCTACAGCCATCTGTTAAAGGTGGCCACAGAAAAAAAGTCACTGATCCCACTCTTGACAGGGACAACTCCCTTATTGCCCACTGTATTGAAAAGTGGGCCCTGTAGTTCCAGAAATATCAATTGACCAATGATTACAAAGCGGGATGAAGCAACCCAGACAACTACCTTTCACAGCATACAAAGACACTAGTGAACGAGTCATGCAACCTCATGGTGGAAGCCGATGACTACAGCACTTGGATTGTAGGGTTCCAAAGAGGCATGACAGCTATCGGTGAGTGGATGGCAGGAAACTGCCTGAAGCTCAATTCCGAGAAAACGGAGGTTGTCATTTTTGGCAATCTCTCGCCATCCTGGCCGACTACTTGGTGGCCATCAGCATTTGGTTACCTTTGACAACCAGCTCAACTTTATGGCTCATGCCAATAAGGTAGCGTCCACGGCCCATTTTAAACTCAGAATGATAAGGAAAATCTTGCCTTTTCTGCCTGACACGGCCGCTAAGACCCTGGTCACGTCATTGGTTTTAAGCTCACTAGATTACTGCAACGGACTCTTCCTGAATGCACAATCCAGAGTCATAAAAAAGTTGCAGACGGTACAGAATGCGGCCGCACGCCTGCTGTCCAAAAAACCAAAATTCGCGCCCATCTCAGATACTCTGAGGACCTACCACTGGCTATCTATCCAAAACAGGATAAAGTTTAAAGCTATGTGTACAGTCTATAAGGTAATGCAGGATCAGGGGCCTCGTTTCCTTAAAGATCATCTAATACCTTACAGTCCAGCCAGAAAGCTACGATCTTCATCACTTAATCAATTAGTGGTCCCACGTAGCAGAACAGTCACATGGGGTGACCGCCGCTTCCTAGTTGCGGCCCTCAAAATCTGGAATACCCTACCATACCACGTCAAAGCCAGTCCATCACTCTTACAGTTTAGAAAAAGCTTGAAGACGTGGTTATTCAACCAATAATATAGTACACCCACCGTATACCTCACCTCTAAGGAATGACATTACTGCAGTCTAGCGCCGAGACACCCAAGGGAAATTGTTCGCGCTCTATAAGTGTCAAAAAATAAATAAATAAATAAATAGGGTTCTCTCGCATGGTACGGCTTGCGGATGTGGGTAAATGTAAATGTACATGTATTTATATAGCGCAAATTACCCACATCGCAGGCATCTAAGCGCTTGCTTAGGGAACCCGTCCTGGTATTCCCCTGTGAGATAACCCCGGCAGGGTATCCACAAGGTGAAAGCCAGGCATCCCACCGCAAGGGGCCGTTGTGGAGATTAAGCAAGCTATTGCCCAGAGTCGCAGAGTGTGAACCCGTGAGTCGAGTAGGCACCGGAGCGAGAATTATCGAGTCTGTGGAATTATTGAGCCCAAGCCCCGTCGAGGCGGGGAATTGAACACTGGTCCAGGGCCGATCTCAGCTTCCGGGTCTGCCGCCTCTAACCCCTGAGCCACACTTCTCCACATTGGCCAACATAGACCTAAGCCCCCTCAAGGCCTGCTCAGCCATAATTTCCAGCGAGTGGAAAACTTTCTCTGAGACATCAGTGAACGATGACCTATACCAACAAAACATCTTGGGCATCTGGCTCAACTGAGACAAGCTCGCTATCAGTGACAAAGGGATTTTCCTGAGAGAACGCAAAGTTATCATTCCCCAACAACTGGACAATTGAGGTTTCAGTTATTTGCTTTGTGTACACCAAACACCAGGGGCCAATGAAAACAAAGGGAAGATTGAGGTGGAAAGTCTAGGTCCCAGCCTTGGATGTGTAAGTGGAAGAATTTGTAGCCAGGTACCACTGGTGCTAAGCAGGGGTGCTGCTTGGTCCGCAAGATTGTGGTGAGCTGCAGAATTTCCAACAATCATGCCGGCATATAAGGTAAAGATAAATTACATGGGGGCAGGGTGCATGAGTGGGGCGTAAGGGGCAGTTAAAAAGGGTGAGGAATGCAGAGTGATAGCGGTACTAAGTGTGGGAAAACATAGTATTTTGTAAACTTACCAACATTTTTTAAGACATTCAAAACCGAGAAAGGCAGAGAGTGTGTGGGCATTGCTGTGTGTATGTACAATTGTGTGGTGAAATCCAACTGACTCATCACCAGAGCCGACTGAAAGCACCTGTACCCAACTATTTACCAGAAAATAAAATTATTAGGAGGTGTAACACACCAAACACCCCCTTTGAAGCTACATTCCTGGTGCCAAGCAAGCCAAATACCTAACTGGCCAACGCCTATCAGCACAGAAGAATTCAGTAGTGGGCAATTGAGTAACCTCTCTGTGGACTTTGGATTACAGAAGAGCTTCATTTGCTGGTAGTCTCAGACCCTTCCTCAAAGTTCCCAGTATCCGAGGTGGTAACAAGCACTAACTTTGAGCAAACCAGACATTGACTTGACAAAATATTGACCAAATTGGACAAACCACAAATGTTGAAAAGTGATAATGGACCGCCATTTAAAAGCCACAAATTCAGAGACTAACTAGAGTCACTGGCAGTGACAAACAAGAGAATATAACTTGATGGCCACAGGCTAATGGGGAAGTGGAAAAACGTATGAGAACTCTAAACAAAGCCATCAGAATTGGTGTAGAGTGACAAGAGGTTGTCAAAGATGTTATCACCCAAATCCTTAGTGTGTTGTGATACACCCCACACACCACTACTAATATAGCAGCCGTGGACTTTTATTTGGGAGGACAGTCAGAGATGTCATTGTCCACGCAGACTCTCGGTCCCCCAGGCCCATGGATAGCCACGTGAGCCAATATTGGCATGAACAGAGCAGCATCAAGACCATTTAGACCCACAGAGCATGACACTTAGACATCCAAGAGGGAGACTGAGTCATGATACGCAACTAACTAGGAAGTTCCGCCTCCATTCGAGAAACACCCTCTCCAAGTCAGTCATCGGAAAAAGTATCATGATAACTTCTAAAAGGAATGGCCAATATGTTTCAAAAAAGTATCTTTTTTTTTGGAAGTAGTATTTGGCTCTGCCTTAGGAGCCCAACGGACAATCAGAGCACTGCACAAGTAGAGGGACACTGATGGATTGGACTATGTCAAACTCCCATGGATTCTAGTTGAACCCTGTTAAGGGACCCCACCGGAGGCTCCTGCTGGATAATCCCACGGCATACCCCTGCCAATGGTCATCTTTCCAACCAGGGTCTGGGGTCTCTCGTATCAGCCGATTCCTCTGTGGGCTTCTGCCTACAGTGACTGGTCTTGTGTGACTAGGAGTATGCACTGCCAGGCAAAGCCGGACTGGCTGGTTTTGCAGTGTTGCACTGTCGGCTCCCAGTAACAAAATCAGCACACCAGCATAAGTAACACAGCACTCACTTTTGTTTACAGTCTCCATGTGTTTTTAACACCTTCACTGCGGCGGCTATTCAGCCGCAGTGCTAAGGGGGGAGGGCGGCCGAGCGGCGGGCGCATGCTGGTGACGGAACCGCTCCGTCACCAGCGTCGGTTGTGCTGTGCTCATGACGGAGCGGTTGCGTCACGGCCCGCCCGCTCAATAGAACGCGCCACACAGGCGCGAAATCAGCACCGCGCAGGAGCGCTGGCCGGGCCATGACGGAACCGCTCCGTCATCAGCACAGCGCAACCGGAGCAGTTCCGTCATCAGCAGGGGAGGGGTTAAAGCAGTGGCCGCAGAGTTCTTTGTATATCAGCAACAAGAAACGTGTCAAGTTTCTTTGGAGATTAATCTTCCTGCTGGAGTGAGCTGGAGTTAGGCCTAATGGCAGTTTTAACTCATCTATAATGTAGTGCAGAGGTTTAATAGGCCTGCTGCAAATAATGTGTACCATGCAGATCACATAAATGTTTTTTTATGTGCCTAGCACTTTGGGGTACTGCTTTTATCACAAAAGATCCTTTTTACTGTGAAGTTCATACGTTACAATAGTAATCTAGCACAGTGAGCTATGAACTGCCATCAAAGAGCGGCATGCAAACTACATGGTATAGGTTAGAAAGTTATTTTTTTCCAGTCTTGCATTATCCAAAAGTTGCTAAAAAGGGTCGAAATATTCCTATTAGTAAACATAACCCTGACCACTGTGTTCTGTTTTGAATCCCGAGTTTGTGCTTCTCCAGCCCAAGCACTCTTAAAAAATGCCTACACCTCATGGTGATCTTGGTCTTATGTTACATTTTGTATACACTGGCTTACAAGTATATTATTCATTGTCTCTATGTGTTTTTGGTGTAAAGGGCTCCAACATCATAATCTGGCATGAGAAGCACTATAAAACAAATGAAAAAGAAGAGAGAGGGGCTATGGAGAGACGAGGGGCACTGTTGGAGGGTGACAGTGAAGGAACCATTAAAGGGCCCCAATAAAGATTGTTGTATACTGCTGCACTGCAAGCCTTTCATTTACTGTGCTTTAAAAGCTAGTACAATTGAATATATATTGAAAATGTTTTGTAGAATGCACCATTTTTGTCATTTTTTCCTTTAATTTTCTTGGAGGCGACCCTCCTCCCCAAATCCAGCTTGTAGCGGTCAGGCTCGCTCGCATCGCAACCTATGGAGGCTGGTCTGACAAAACTTTCCAGGGCTGCTTTAAGTTCCCAGTCCGGTCCTGCTGCCAGGAACCTGCTCTTGCGGGCAGTGCACAGCATTTTTCTCACGCTCTGTCTGCCTGCCATAGAGCCTTCTTGCTCCTGACTGACAAGGAAGAAAATGCATATTTGCATTTCTGATATCCAAACCTGCAACAGCATACTTACAAGACCCATACATGACAGACCCGATTCAGCCCTCAGTAGGAAAAATACATTCTCCCGATTAATATTTTTTTAACTCTCCCACTTTTCTCATGTAAAGTGTTGGCATTGGTGCCTCACACACGCTTGTGCGTTCCGTAGGCTGGGTTCAGCGCCAGCCAAGGAGTAATAAAGCGGGAGCCAGCTTCATACACAGACAGGTGCTGGCAGCATCAACGCCCCATCCACGTGTCTCGTGCACCTGCTGTACAGCAGCGGCGGCCGCAGTATTACCAGTGCTTTGAATGGGTAGGTACTCACCGGTACTGAGTACCAGCACTTCTTAGATTTATCCCTCTGAGTACTGGCACTTCTCTACTGCCTGGAGAGTACCAGTACTCATGAAAATGTAGGCTCATTGGCAGTGCTGGTGAGCAGGAGTAGAACATGTCTCTGGCAGCCAAGGTGCCACTTCTGTAGCCCTGATCTGAACCCCAGCTGAGCTATTCAGCAGGGCTAATTTGAATAATGTCTGAATGCTCACCATCACGCTGTGCTTGACAGAGCAGGGTCCATTCAGGCCCTGTGCTGTCAATCACATTCACACTATCCTGTGTGTTCGTGCAAGCACAGGAATCATGTCAGTCCCCTGGTAGTGGCAATCAGGCTACGGCCAGTCCGGCCCTGGTGGCAATTAAAAAAGCGAAAAGATGGCTTTTATCAAACCTGACTCTTTTGTGTGTATGCTATGTTGGTGTGTATGCCTGTTTAAGAAAGAAAAAAGTGAAAGAGAGAGAGAATCAAGACACTCTCAGGAGGTATTTTAAAGTAAATGTCTGGCTCTTTGTACATATCTGCTCTGCGACAAAGATTCATAAATAACATAAAGGAGGGTTGATGGGTGGATGGATGAGTAAGTGAATGGATGAGTGAGCAAGGGTGGATGTATAGATGGATGGATGAGTAAAAGCATGCATGGGTGAAAGAGGGTGGATGATTGGATAAAAGGGCAGAGGATGGGTGGATAAATGAAGGATTGGATGGATGAGTGAAAGGTAGGGAGGATGGATGAAATGGTGGATGATAGATGAGTGAAAGGAGGAATTGAGTGAAAGGGTGGGTAGAATAAAGGAGTGAAAGGGTTGATGGATGGATGAGTGAAAGGATTGATGGATGAGGGAAAGGGTGGATAAAGAGATAGATGAGTGAAAGGATAAATGGATAGGATTGGAGATGGATGGATGGATAGGTTTGGATATGAAGGGTGGATAGACGGAATGGTGAAAAACTGAATGATTGGTGAAAGACTGAATAGACATAGATTGTAAAGGTTAAATGGTGGACATCAGCAGGTAAATGGTAGGATGAATGGATAGATTGATGGAAGAGACAAGAGATGTCTTCTGGGGAGGGCCATGATGAGTTGCTACATTTGCTTGCTGCCATAAGAGCTTTGGTGCGACGTGGGGGTATTTTCAGTTTCTTCCTACTCGCGTGCTCAAAAATATATAGTATTGTGCCAAACAGCAATGAACAGTATGACATTAAGAAGGTACAACTATTGCAAAACAAGCATGTGCAATGCAATAGGTCTCGCATTTGTAAGAGTTTGAGCTATTGGCATTGAAAATGACAATGCTTTTCATTCATGTGCTTCTCATAAGCAGAGACTATAAGTACAAATGTAGGTGTTTACGCACCGCTTTCAGGTTTTCAAAACACATAAATAAAAAGCATTGTCATTTACAATGCCAATAGCTCAAACTCTTGCAAATGCGAGACCTGTTGCATTGTAAATGCTTGTTATTTATGTGTCTTCCTTCCTGACCCGAACAACAATGCCAATAGTCAAGTAATAGTCAATTCAGTTATGTGAACCCTCTGGATGGCCTGAATTTTTAATATGTCAACAAAAAAGAGAGGTAGGGAGTAGTATGCAACACTCTTATTCCCCGGTTATATTCAGTAAGCAAAAAAAGAGTGTCATATGGTTTCAACGAAAACCACATGAAGGAGCAACGAAAGGGGGAGACGGCCTCACTCAGGACGTTTAGGAAAGCCCTCACTCATCACCTGGTGATGACATGCTTCATCATTGGGCCCCACTGAAGAGGCCGAGTGCCTCTTCAGTGTGCTTCGATGCCAGATCTACTGCGGAGCAGGATATGTGAGTTCAAGGCGTGCAGTGAAAAATAAACTAAATAGTGGTGAGGGGATTAAAAATGTCTTTAGTGTATCAAAAATTATTTATTATGTGATCACTTAGGACATATTATTAAAATTATGTGTAGGAAAGCAGTCCACAGTTACTTGTGTGGTTATTTCCTTAATTATCAGTCAACATGTTTCTGCCTCTGAAACTGTGTAAAGTTACCAGGCATTTCATCAGGACACTATAGGTGTACTGCTTTCCTACACATAATTTTAATAAGATGTCCTAAGTGATCACATAATAAATCATTTTTTGATACACTAAAGACATTTTTAATCCCCTCACCACTATTTAGTTTATTTTTCACTGCACGCCTTGAACTCACATATCCTGCTCCGCAGTAGATCTGGCGTCGAAGCACACTGAAGAGGCACTCGGCCTCTTCAGTGGGGCCCAATGATGAAGCATGTCATCACCAGGTGGTGAGTGAGGGCTTTCCTAAACGTCCTGAGTGAGGCCGTCACCCCCCTTTCGTTGCTACTTCGTGTGGTTTCGTTGAAACCATATGACACTCTTTTTTTGCTTACTGAATTTTTAATATACATAAAAAACATTATAGCTTATGTAATCAAACTGTTAAGGTTTTATACAGTGAATATTCTGCACTCAAGTACTTCAATGTGCTCTTATATGTCATAATGAAGAAAATAGAGGCAAAGTGAGATCAAGCAATTGTCTTTGATCACACAATTTTGTTAAGAGAGAAGCTGAGATTGATTCCAGGTTTTCGGGGTTTGCACTGTGCAATTGTATTTTATTCTAGTTGATTAATCAAGTTACTACCTTTGTACACTTGACTCGGCCAGGGTACTGATAGCAAGCAGAGAAGGCTTACTCCTAGGTGCGGTAAAGTGATAGTGCTTGAGATGCAGGTTAACACAGTACTGCGAAATGTATGATTCTTATGGTGGAATGAAACCCTTAAAATACCTCCATGGCACACTGGCCACACAAAATATATACTTCGCTTCCTCTACACCCACTTTACACCTCCATGCCCTTTCCCATCAATGTGGCCCTCGAACAGACCATAAACCATACTTTTTGGCCCCCTGGTGAAACGTTCGCGAGTACCTTTGCTGTAGGTGCATGGAGCTGAGTAAAACATGAATTCATCATTGGAGAGTTTGCCTGCATAAAAACACCTTTTTTGTAGCAGCGCTTTTTTCATAGCATCTTTTTTTTATAGTAGTGTTTTTTTCATAGCAGCGCTTTCTCTTTCACACCTATTTTAGAAGCACTGCATGTTAGGGGCACTTTCTTGTTCCTCGTACCCCTCCCCCTTTCTGTACTCTTTTACTTAAGGAGTCAGTTATATATTCGAAAATCTGTGCCGGGTTACGGACAGTGACATGCAACAATAACATGTGGGCACATAGCAGAATATTTATCAGGGTTTTGTCATTAATGTGGCCACTATGCAGGTCACAATTTCTCATTTTGTTTAAAATCTGTTAGTGTATCTTTTCCAGCAATTGCTTATATCGCGAGCGATCTCTTAACACCAGAGTTTACACAGCCTTAATGGTGATCAGACGAGCTAATCTCGTGCCTTTGTATTGCCCACTTGTTGCCTCCTCAGTCCAGGCAGCTGTACCAGTGACGGGCGGTAACTGTATATGTGCGGGTGCTGGTCTTTACATGGCACACATTACTACAGAAGCAAAGGACATTTAGGTGAAAGAGTAGGAAGGGAATCAGAAACCCGAGCAGAGTAGCCTGTGAGGGGAGGAGTAGGGAAGGAATGTCTTGTGAATGTCTTTGGCCCAAGTATTCAAGGGCGCTGTCAACGGAGGTCGCGTTGCCCTGGAAATGGAGTGGTGACCTTCATGTAACCCCACGCCTGAATATGCAGCTCCTATTTGGCGCGCCTTACAGGACGGCCACAACAGAACTTAAAAATTAGGTTGCCCTTAAGATTTCTAGTCAAATTCAAATTCAAAAGTAGCTTTATTCGGTATTTTGACAAAAAACCATAAAAGCAGACATAAATACAAAGTGCACACATAGGCAGACTTAATAACTTTCTCATTAAAAACTTATTACAAGAATAGACAACATATAAACAAGTTAGATGGAATTCTTAAATTGCATAAAATGGTTCTAAAGTTCATTAAAAGATTCATAAAATTCAACCAAGTTCATGGGATGCATATTTCATTCTCATGATTATGTATTATTTGATGTAATTAGGCACAATATAATAAATTTTTAACCTTAAGGTCCTAATCATTACGCATGGTCCCTCTGCATTTTACGGTGAAGGTCAAAAATTTTATCACTGACACAATGGTAAGTTCATCTTGCAACACGTACAGTCTGTTCAGTGCTGGTTTACAATTTCTCAAGCCCCATGTCTTTAACAGAGGTAACAGGTATCTTTTTCTCCCCCACTGATAATACTTACAAAGAAAAATGCAGTGAATGTTTGACTGGTTAGATAAGTCATCGCACGGACATTTTATCAGGTTGGCAGACCAGTCATTCGGGGCGGGAAATGTTATTAGCCTAAAAAAAGACTCAGTCCTCATTTGTGTCAAAAGCATTCTATGATAGCACGAGTAGGTTGGTGCCAGATAAGGATGAAGGCCCAAACCATGAAGGATGCTACGGTGGGCTACAATAGTAGACTTATTCCCATCTAAATACCATCTCCTTTCCTCCAGTAGATCAAGACATGCCACTTTTAAAGCTTTTTTTGATATTCGTGAGCATGATGTTGGATTTAGGAAGAGATCTGGTTTACCAATAGAGTTCAAGAACTTTTTAACATAGACTAACCATGGCTGCTTACTAGGAGCGGATTGATTTAGACAGTCTTGAATTACTTCCCTATTGAAACCTGTATCTTCACATGTCCAGATCTTAAACCATAGCATGACTGGCGCTATCTTTATCAAATCGGTGATATGGACTCTATCAAGTTCATTGTGGCATATAGTGGTAGATGTAGAACGGGGGACTGATAAGAGGTGCCTCAGGAACGCATTTTCCTGTGTTTGTATTTGTGTGCAATCTGCCAGTCCCCAGATGCCAGCCCCATATACAGCAGTGGACACACATTTAGCTGCGTAGATCTTAAGTAGTATATCTACAGGTTTCCCACCCAGTCTTTTAGCAAATTGTTTAACAGCACCTATCGTGCGAGAAAAGGCCAAATTCCGTGAGGTAATTGCTGATGACCATGTGCCCCTGTTATTAAAGATAATGCCTAGATAAGAAAATGTTTTAGTCGTGGCTATCTTTGTGTTGTTAACAAAGGTCTTACAGTCTGGTATGTTTTTTCTCATAGTGCATGATATTGTGAATGTTTTTCCCTCATTTATTTTTAGACCTCTGGTACTCATAAAGGTTGAGAATCCCGTTAGGGCCTTCTGGAGACCCAGCTGTGTGCGAGCCATGATCACCGCATCATCAGCGTATAAAAGTAGTGGTACTGAGATGCCATTTATTTTAGGGTAATCCACTACAAGATCGTTTAAAAAGTCTGCTACCTCGTTAATGTATAGGTTAAAAAGGAATGGCGTGAGAATGCAGCCCTGTCGAACACCCTTTTCTATTGGGAATTTTCTAGTTCGCTCTCCGTTTTTGCCATATCTGACCGTGGAACCTGCATCTCTGTACAATTCCTGTATAAAATGTAAGATGTTTTTATCTATCCCCAATTTAACCAGGCTTTCCATAGGAGACTATGGTCTAAATAATCAAAAGCCGAGGTTAAGTCGACGAATGTTAAAAACAGATTCCCTTTTTTTACTCCAATGTATTTGTTCACTCTAGTCATAAAAAAACACTTCTTACCTGTTACCATGCGACCCAGAGTGATATGTTATGTTATGTTATGTTATGTTATTTGCATTTTTAATGCGCACAGCTGCTCCAGCGAAGGAGCGTCCTGGCGCAGGGAAAGGTAAACACAACATAACACTAAATCCAGTAACAAAAAGCAGAAGCATTTAAAACAGGGAACATTTAAAACAGGAAGGTTTTCAGAGCCCTACGAAAGGATATTAAATCATCCAAGAGGCGGATTTCCAAGGGGAGCGCATTCCAGAGGGTTGCAGCTTTCACGCGGAAGGAGCGACCCCCCATCCGACTAAGTCTAAAACGGGGGACAACCACCAAGGATTGTCCAAGGGATCGGAGTGAGCGGGTAGGAACGTAGGGAGAGAGCAGTTTGTTAAGTATCACAGGTGCCAACTCTCGAAGAATTTTAAAAAAGAGGCAAAGAGCCTTGAATTGAATTCGCTTGCTTATCGGAAGCCAGTGCAGGGACCGCAGAGTGTTAGAGGTGGGGCAGGTTCGGGGCAAACCAACCACCGCCCTAGCCGCAGCGTTCTGGACTCGCTGTAAACGAAGGATCTCGGCTTGGTTCGCTCCTAAAAGGAGTGAACTGGCGTAGTCCAGCCGAGAGATAATCATTGCTTGAATGACCAGCTGTCTTGTAGGAGCATCAAAAAATCTGAGCAGGGGTCTTAGCCCGCGTAATACTCCAAAACAGCAGGCCGCCACTCTCTTCGTGTGAGTCACAAAGCTTAACGTGTGGTCAAGCCATACTCCCAGATAGGTTGAGCTATGAAAGAATCAAGCGCAGAAAAACCTCCAGCGCTTCTTGTTTTGCTTCAGCCGCGACCTGTTGTCTCACACGCGCCACACCAGCGTGATCTATCTTGTATGCAATGATGTTGTTGTTAAAAATCATTACTAATTTAAAATGTGGCAATCAGCTGCTCGCCGCAACTTGTCTTGTGCTCTCATTAATGTATTCGAACCCTCTAGAAAAGCATAGACAACCCTACATACTACTGTGTTCCTCCTACACAGCATACATTTACTCACTTTACAAAATGTTTTTTGGAGAGGGAAATGAATGGTCCTGAAACTATCTATTCACGCTGAGCTGAAAAGCCATCCATGACCCAAGGGAACCGCTTCCTAAAATGTTCCGCTGATGCATTATTCAGCGAGCACATTACAAAGTAGTTGGGTCTTCAAAGGCCGAATGAAACGGCTCGTGGGACAATCACGGCACCCTGTGCCTTTTAAAGCCAGACAAAGAGTTTATTCGAGCTGGTTCAGTCTCAGAGAGATGGAGGTTCGCTGGGAAGCCCTTTGTCACCAGGCATCTAAGATGCACGTTATAATTTTAACGCACAGCATATGAACAGAGTTTTATCATCACCACCACTGCAGGGCTTATACTGTCATGCCATGCTCACTGTAATGCTGTTAGCGCTCTAGACGATGCACGCACACCCACCCCTACATCCGCAGGCCAGGCGTGGCCTGCGGGGCCAAATAAAAGGGGGACGCGCGCTCGTGCACGTCACTTCCGACAGTCACGGTGGCCGGCGTTTCATTTGTTGGTGCTGCGCGTCTCACCCCTGCGCAAGCGACCCTAGCAGTTAAGGCCTAGGTGCAGCCTTATAATCACCAACAGTACATTGGCGACGAGCGGAGGGGGCCCAACCCTAGCCCGTACACCGGAACTCTATGGAGCTGCCTGCTCCCGTCCGCGGTGCCCGCCGCATCTGCCCTGGCTGCATCCTCCTCTCCGCTGGAGCCGGCGTGCTCCTCTGCTGCCTTGAACCCCTGCTGGGACCTGCCTCGCCCTCCCCTGCTGCCTGGGAGAAGTGCGCGAGACGCGACTGTCCACCACCGCTACGCTTGCCTCCGCGAACGGTGTCTGGTTGCCGTCCGCCACGCATCTCGCTTGGTCCGCGGTTCGGTACACCCCGCCATTCCGCCCGCATCTCGCGGGTGCGGCGGCAAAAAGACCTGCCATTTTACACGCATCTCGCGTGCAACGTGTTTCTCAGCCTGCTAAGGCCTGAAGGTTCCCGTGTCCTGCTGGAGGGACTACTGCTGGAGCGCAGGAGGCCTGACAGGATATCCCGGAGGGGCCACACCTCGCCTGCCTTTGGCGGACCTCGAGCCATGTGGTGCTGGTGAGGTACGTCGCATTAACTCCGCGAGGACGCCGATTTGGAGGGGAAGAGAGGGACACCCTGGAAAGGTACATGCGCTCACGCTGCTTGTGAAGGGATACCCCGAATTAAAGACATACTGTTACCACCCACTGTGAACTCTCCACCATGGGGGACGGCGATGCACCAGCGCCCGTTATCAACATCCCCTTCCAGCACGCAGCTGCCGGGGTGCTGCCACCCTTCAGCGAGGGGATAGATCCATCTACAGCATCGCCACAATGGAAAATTTGGCTAGAAAGACTAGAGAACTACTTCGTGGTTACAAGGGAAACGGATGAAGCCGTGAAAAGGTCATTACTACTCCACTACCTGGGGGATGAGATCTTCAGACTTTTCAAACACCTCCCTAACACAGGCGCAGCCGATAGCTACGTTGCCGCTGTTGCCGCCCTCAACGGCCATTTTGATCCCCAGTTAAATGTGGACTTTGAGGTGTTCAAGCTGGGGCAAGCCCGCCAACGGGATGGAGAATCAATGGATCAATTCCACACCTGCGTCAGAGAATTAGCTAGTTCCACCGATGAGGATCAGCCACGGGCCATAAGAAGACAACTTATTCAAGGGTGTCGGGACAAGACGCTGAGAGGTCAAATCCTACGCAGACCAGGGATCTCTCTAGAAGACATCCTTATCCTGGCCAGATCCCACGAGCTCTCGGACGTCAGAGCGACGGCCATGGAACAGGCCCTACATAAAACCCCCGTCAAGACAGAAACCATTAAGGTAGAACGCGCAGACGCCGTGCGACCCCGACCACGTGGGCAGGCACAGAAAGGATACCGGAGAAAGTCACCTCAAGCTCGCTGTGGCTACTGCGGCCATGAACCCCATGCCGCCAAAGACTGTCCGGCCCAAGGACAAACATGTGCGAATTGTGGGATCCCCAACCACTTCGCGTCAGTCTGCCGAAGGAAGACTCAGTCCAAGAACCCCAAGAAGCCATGGACACCCACAAAAGCCGTCCGCCAGCTGTCGCTAACCGACCCGCCCAAAGAAAAGCCAGAGAAGCACTTACCCACGATCTACGATGACTCGGACTCGGAAGATGAGGAGGCATACGTCGTCTCTTTCGCCCGGGAACTTAAGCAAAGACGACGGCCACAACCGACATGTGTGGTGCAAATGGGACAAAACGAGGTGAAGGCCATCATTGACACGGGTGCCACCGTCAATGTCATGGGGCTGCAACAATTCAATAAACTACGACCGCAACCCGAAGTCCTACGATCCAAAACAAGAATCTTTGCCTATGGAGCAGATACACCGCTACCGCTCAAGGGGAAAATCATCATACCAATCCGAGCAGATGAGGCAGAGATAATGGCCACAGTCCACGTAATTGACCGGTGTAGGAGAGTAGGGTCTGCTATCCTATGGTCACCCCGATTTTTGCTTTTTGCTTCACTGGTTTTCGACTTACTGAGGCTGTGGGCCTGCTAATCCGACCCCCAGCCTGCTGTTCTCTCTCTAAATTTATAATACATGTGCTATAGGTACATACCACAATTGGAAATGGACTCCTTGTCAGCCCCTGTACCATGCACTATAGGTGCCCAGGGCATAGGTGCCACCAAGGCCTACCAGGGGCTGAAGCATAGCTTTTGCCACCCCTGGCTGGTTCTTAAATTGACACAACTGGCTGAACACTCAGCTGGGGCAAGTGGGTGTAATCACCCCTTGCTTAGATATAGTATACCTATATCTAAACCTATATCTGGACACATATATAGCCTGTAAGCCACTCCTATGGAAGGCCTCATCAATCCTGGAGGCAGAGTGCGTGGTTTTATGTGAGATGGTGCTCTGGCATGAGCTGAAGCCTGTCTGCAGCTGTCGGGAACAACTCCCTAAGCTGATCCGGGATAATGTCATACCATATACTCTTAAGCGCATTATAATCCTCGCGGTTATATAGCAACTTTGGTTTGGCTTTATCAAAACATGTCGTGTAAGGTGTCATACGAATTGGAATACTATCCCCCGCCAGTTCTGGCGACGGGGATAGCATTCCACCCTTCTAGAGGGAGAAGACATGTTACTTTACTGGAAACGCGGTTGATTTAAAATGAGCCTCAGATCCACAAAATGGATGCCCCTGCCACAGACACGGGTCTGACCTCCTGCTGCTGACCGAAACCCGGCAGAGGAGGCCTGGACAAAGAGTTTCCTGTCACAGGGCGGTGTCAAACACACCCAGACAGGAGATAGTGGATTGGAGTAGGGAGGTTTCAATGAAACCAGACACTGCCTGGGGAGCACAAGGCTGCCCCTGGCAGGATCCGGCCAAACCGGTTCTGGGGCCTCCCAGCCCCTGTCCCAGCGCGGCCAGGATCAAAGGAGAGGGGTGTAACCACCCCCTTCCTGGGTCCCACCCATAGGAGGGGACCTAGCAGGATGTCCAACCCCCTAGATTCGAATAAGAGGGGGAGCAGTCCCAACGGACCTCAGATCATCCTGAAGAAACATAAGAAACGAAATCTGGACCCTTCGACTTTCTACACGACGTGAGAAGACTGAAGAATCTCCCTTGTGGTCAAGGAGTGACCACCCTGTGCAAACAGGCACCATCCAGCCCTCGACCCTTGCTTTGTTGCAGTTCCCGCCGGAACTCGAGCGACAGAGATCGACGAGATCAAGCTTGCCTGCCTTCTACCTGCCCGATCCACAGTCCCTGCAGAGCTGAGACCCGTGGAGGCGACCGGAAGCGTGGGGCACGCCATCTTGAAAAGGCCACGAGACGCTGACCGTGCGGCCCACGAGTGACCCTCGAAGCTGTACACCGGGGTTTGAGAAGCCCCAGCCCCGAGCTCCACTTGCACCAAAGCTCACCCCTCCACACTCGACGAGTGCTGCGTGGGGCCCTTCTGCTTGTGTGCGCTCGACGCGTTGGCCCGGTCACTTGCCAGCTGGCTTGTGGCCCCTGTGCCGACGAACTTCGAAATACGACTTGCTTTTCTGGTTGCTCCAGATCTGCACCAGCTCCTGTGAAAAGGAGCACCCACTCTGACCCTCCTGGTTCGAGTGATAAGCAATCTCCCGGTTCCGCGTGGATTGCTTTTGCCAAGTGCTGTTTGCTACAATCTTCAAGCCGACGGTGCTGACGGCGAGAGCCTACGTGGGACAGATCGTGACCTGCTCCTGGACGTCGCAGATGCCCCAGAGCCCACGTGACAGCGGAGAGAAGCCTATCGACAACCGCCTGATTGCGCCCGACATTGCCTGGTTCCGTCCTGGTTCCACCCTGGTCACTGCTGAGTGACCCAGACTCTGTCCCCTCTGCTTTCAGGTACTTTTCTACATCGATCCACCCTTGGATCGCACCGGACACTTCTGCTTCACAGCGTCTGCAGCTGCAACAGCTCCAAGCACCCAGAACCTGCGTGACAGAACCCGACGCCACTTCGACCCTGTGCACCCACGGCCTGTGGGTGAGGTAACTTTGCAACGCCGGTGTCTTTACACTGGTACACACCTCTAGGGTCTGTGTCTAAAGTTTTGTGTTCCTAGGTTCAGCGGAAGTATCTTTTTATTCACTTTAATTGACTTTTACGCACCATTGACAGTGCATTGGTGCGCGCTGCACTTTCCGTGCTGCATCCGTCTCCTGTGGGCTACTCCCGACTTCTTCATTGCTTGTCCTGACTGCTCCCAGCGAATCTCTAGGCCCTAGGCCTAACCATTGTTCGTAAAGTGTTACTTATACCACTTTTTTGATATATGGTCTGAGTGGCCACCCGCCCTCATCCATAAACGTGCAACTTTATATGTGTAACAGTGCTTTTGATTTAACGCTTGTGCCCCTTTCCTCATAAAGAGTACTGGGGAGTAATTTAGTAATAAATACATATATTTTTATAATATATACTTGTGTGGTGTCCTTTCATTTGATTACAGGATTGTATGTGGTAAAACAAGCTCGCTTAATACGACCTCTTAAGTTAAGCCTTTAAGGCTGCTTAGTCCATGCTACCACTAGGATAGCTTGTCTACAAGGTTGACTTACAACCTGACATCTTTGGGGTTTGCTTGGACTGATAACCAGTGGTTCCAGAATTGGAAACACTACCTATCAGGCCAACTTCTCACATTGGTGTGCAGCGGTGCGGATTTGAGCTTGCTGTTTGTTTTACCATTGCAATCTTTATCAAATTGAAAGATCACATCAAGTACCTCTAGGTACATATAAATCAAAAGCTTAGCATATTAAGTTCTACTGAACTTAGTAGTTGTAGATTAAAGGGATTAGCACACCCTGACTACAACTCACTAGCAAGGTACAGTAGGAAACCACTTAGTGTAGGTAAGTGCACCACTTACACCTCACTAGCAGTCATGTCTGATACAGGTAGAGCTTCAGGCTCTGCTCCTGTAATAGTTGATCCTATAGGGACAACATCCAGATATGACAACCTTAGCCACAAAGACCTGAGTGCCTTGTGCACAGCCAGGGGGCTAAAAAAGGGCAGAGGCCCTACCATTCCTTCCCTAATAGCTCTCCTAGAAAAGGATGACCTAGATAAGGCGATTCAGACTCCCTTAGAAACAGAGGAAGGGATAAACTCCCCTGAGAATGAGGATCTTCAAGAAGGAGTAGAGGAGGAAGAGGAAGACCCAGAGGAAGGCTCTGATGTAGAAGAGCCTGAAGATCAGGATCAGGTGGGAAACCAGGTACAGGTTGCCAGGCTTAACCAGGCCAACTTGGACCTACATGGGAATGGAGGGGGCCAGCACCACTCCAGATCTCATAACCAAATTCTCCCAGGTAATAGAAGGGAGAGATCTCTGTCAAGGGACTCTCACCTTTCTAGTGCCTCAAGAGAATCTCAAAGAGGAATGACTTCCTCCCAGAGAATAGAGCATAGGGCCAGAATGAGGGCTGTCCAACTCCAAATAGAAAGGGAAGAGGTAGCCTTGGCTCAAGCTAAACTTGCTTTAGCAAGAGAGAAAAAATTGTGTGGCTTAGATGCCACTGGTGGCAGCAAAGTTCCTAAAGAAAAAGACAGGGCCTATGACAATAGAAACCTGACAAAAATTGTGCCCCCCTACAAGGAAGGGGATGATATCCACAAATGGATGACTGCTCTTGAGAGGGCCTGCATGGTACAGCAGGTCCCTGAGGATCAGTGGGCAGCAATTTTATGGTACTCCTTTTCTGAGAAAGGGAGGGACAGGCTCCTCACTGTTAGACCTGAGGATGCCAAAAACTACTCTGTTCTGAAGAGTGCTCTTATTGAAGGGTTTGGCCTAACCACTGAGCAATACAGGTTGTTGTTCAGAGACACCCAAAAAGCACAGACTCAGGACTGGACTGATTTTGTAGATTGTGCCACTAAGGCTCTGGAGGGTTGGCTGCAGGGAAGTAAAGTTTCAGACTATACAGGATTGTACAATCTTATGATGAGAGAACAGATCCTTAATAACTGTCAGAACCAGCTGTTGCATCAATACCTTGTTGACTCTGATTTGACCTCTCCCCAAGAATTGGGAAAGAAGGCAGACAAATGGGTCAGAACAAGGATTAAGCAGAAAAACCAGAACCAAGGTGACCAGAAGAAAACAGACCAGAAGGGTGGGAATCAGAAAGATAAAGAAAAGGACCAGAAGTCTTCAGGCCCCCAAACTAGCAATAAGGAGGGGGGTTCCCAAAATGGAAACAAGAAAAAGAAGAACGATGGCCCAAAGAAACCTTGGTGTAATACCTGCAAATCAGTTTCACACTGGGGCAGTGAATGCACTAAGAAAAATCCAGTCCCCACCACTGCAGCTCCTAAAGCAACTGCACCCCCTAGTACAGTCAGCAGTGGTGGTACACAGCCAAAGGGTTTAGTAGGGTTGACCCTGGGTACTGAGGTGGAATCTGGCCTAGTCAGAATCCCCACACAGGCAGTTCTCCTATATGATGTGGACATATCTTTGCCCACTGCAGTAAGCCCCAGTAACCTGGGCAAATATAGGCAGACTCCCTTAATCAATGAGAAACTGGCTCAGGCCTACAGGGACACTTGTGCCAGTGTCACAATGGTGGCACCTGGCTTTGTGGACCCTGGACAAATTGTACTAGGTGAAAGTTACCTAGTGACCAATGCAAGCAACTCCACTACTTCCCATAGTGTGGCTGTTGTGAACTTCTCCTGGGGAGGGGTAGATGGCCTAAAGAAAGTTGTTGTGAGTGCAGACCTCCCAGTAGACTGTCTGTTAGGCAATGATCTTGAAAGCTCAGTTTGGTCAGAAGTGGAGTACAGGACTCATGCAGAAATGCTAGGGATTTCAGCTCATGTCCTTGCAGTGACAAGGTCTCAGGCTAAGAAGTGCCTTCCTGAACCAGTGGTGGATCTTGAAACAATAGACCAACCACAACCCAAGAGAAGGAGCAAGAGGGTTAAGGCTGTGCCTTCCCACTTGCCCCAGGTTGAGGATCAGGTTTCACAGGAAACTGATTCTGCAGTCCAAGAGGAGACTGTCTCTGAGGAGCTTGAACCTGATCAGGTTGAGTTTCTGGGGACAGGGGGACCCTCAAGGGCAGACCTGGGGCAGGCCCAATTAGATTGCCCTTCACTTGAACCCCTCAGACAGCAAGCTGCTGCTGAGGCTGCAGGGAATGCTCAAGGTACCCATAAAGTGTATTGGGATGAAGGACTCCTTTATTCAGAGGCTAGAGACCCCAAGCCTGGCACAACCAGGAGGTTGGTTATACCTTTGAAGTTTAGGGGCTTCCTTCTTACCTTGGCCCATGATATTCCCCTTGCAGGACACTTAGGCCAGAATAAGACTTGGGACAGGCTTGTTCCACACTTTCACTGGCCTCACATGTCAGAAAATGTCAAGGAGTTTTGTCGCTCCTGTGTCACTTGCCAAGCCAGTGGTAAGTCAGGTGGCACAACAAAGGCCCCCCTGATACCACTACCTGTGGTGGGGGTACCCTTTGAAAGAGTTGGAATAGACATTGTGGGTCCCATGGATCCTCAAACAGCCTCTGGGCACAGATTTATACTGGTGGTAGTGGATCATGCCACCAGGTACCCAGAAGCAATTCCCCTGAGGACCACCACAGCTCCTGTGGTGGCAAAAGCCCTCATTGCAGTTTTCTCAAGAGTGGGCTTTCCAAAGGAGGTTCTTTCAGACAGAGGTACCAACTTCATGTCTGGATACTTAAAAGCAATGTGGAAAGAGTGTGGAGTAAACTATAAGTTTACCACACCCTACCATCCACAGTGCAATGGGCTTGTGGAAAGGTTCAACAAGACCCTAAAGGGAATGATAAAAGGTTTACCAGAGAAGCTTAGGCGGAAATGGGACATCCTTTTACCCTGCTTGCTCTTTGCTTACAGAGAGGTCCCACAGAAGGGGGTTGGCTACAGCCCTTTTGAACTTTTGTTTGGCCACCCTGTAAGAGGTCCATTGAGTTTGGTGAAGGAAGGATGGGAGTTACCTCTCAAAAAGCCTAAACTAGACATTGTGGATTATGTACTTGGTCTCCGCTCCAGGATGGCTGAATACATGGAGAGAGCATCCAAAAACCTTGAGGCAAGTCAGGAATTACAGAAAGCCTGGCATGACCAAAAGGCTGTTCTGGTTGAGTACCAGCCAGGGCAGAAGGTGTGGGTGTTGGACCCAGTGGGGCCAGCAGCTCTCCAGGACCAATGGACTGGACCCTACCCTATCATTGAAAAGAAGGGAGAAGTCACCTACCTGGTTGACTTTGGCACCCCTAGGAGCCCCCACAGGGTGCTCCATGTCAATCGTTTGAAAGCATTTGTTGACAGGGAGGACATGAGTCTCCTCATGGCCACAGATGGGGAACAGGAGGAAGAGAGTGACCCTCTCCCAGACCTGCTTTCCCAGAACCCTGATGATGGTTCAGTTGATGGAGTAGCCTTGGCAGGCAGCCTCACTGAGCAGCAACAGGTGGACTGCAGACAGGTGTTGCAGGCCCACAGACACTTGTTTTCACTCACACCCAGTCAGACTAGCTGGTGCACCCATGAGGTGGATACTGGTGACAATCTGCCTGTGAAGAATAAAATCTACAGGCAACCTGACCATGTCAGGGATTGTATAAAGGCTGAGGTGCAAAAGATGTTGGAGCTTGGAGTGATTGAGCCATCAGAGAGCCCATGGGCTAGCCCAGTGGTCCTTGTGCCAAAACCTCATACCAAAGATGGAAAGAGAGAAATGAGGTTTTGTGTGGACTACAGAGGTCTCAATGCTGTCACTAGGACAGATGCTCATCCCATTCCAAGAGCAGATGAGCTCATTGATAAATTGGCTTCTGCCAAGTTTCTGAGCACATTTGATTTGACAGCTGGCTACTGGCAAATCAGACTAGCTGAGGAGTCAAAAGCCAAAACAGCATTCTCTACCCCTAGTGGGCATTATCAGTTTGTGGTAATGCCCTTTGGTTTGAAGAATGCACCTGCCACTTTCCAAAGGTTGGTGAACCAAGTCCTTGCTGGGCTGGATGACTTTTGTGCAGCATATCTAGATGATATTGCTGTCTTTAGCTCCACCTGGGAGGATCACCTGATCCACCTGAAGAAGGTTCTGGAGGCCCTGCAAAAGGCAGGCCTGACTATCAAGGCTACTAAGTGCCAGATAGGGCAGAGCAAGGTTGTGTACTTGGGCCACCTAGTAGGTGGGGGTCAAGTTCAACCACTGGAGAGCAAGATCCAGACCATACAGGACTGGACTCCTCCAACTACCCAGACACAAGTCAGAGCCTTCTTGGGCCTGACTGGGTATTACAGAAAATTTGTAAAGAACTATGGGTCCATTGTGACACCATTGAATGACTTGACATCCAAGAAGATGCCCAAAAAGGTTCAGTGGACAGTTAGCTGTCAAAAGGCATTTGATGACCTGAAGAAGGCCATGTGCTCTGCACCTATCCTGAAGAGTCCTGACTACTCCAAACAGTTCATTGTACAGACAGATGCTTCTGAGTTGGGGGTGGGAGCTGTGCTTTCACAACTTAATCAAGATGGTCAAGACCAGCCCATTGCTTTTATTAGCAGAAGGCTGACCCCCAGGGAGAAACGTTGGTCAGCTATTGAGAGGGAGGCCTTTGCTGTGGTTTGGGCCCTGAAGAAGTTGAGGCCATACTTGTTTGGTACTCACTTCCTAATTCAGACAGACCATAAGCCCCTCTTGTGGCTAAATCAGATGAAGGGTGAAAATCCCAAACTGCTCAGGTGGTCCATTTCCCTACAGGGGATGGACTTTACAGTGGAGCACCGCCCAGGGACTGACCATGGTAATGCAGATGGTCTCTCCAGGTACTTCCACTTAGAACATGAAGACTTATCTGGTCAAGGTTAAGTTTAATGTCCCTGCGTTTGGGGGGGGGTTATGTAGGAGAGTAGGGTCTGCTATCCTATGGTCACCCCGATTTTTGCTTTTTGCTTCACTGGTTTTCGACTTACTGAGGCTGTGGGCCTGCTAATCCGACCCCCAGCCTGCTGTTCTCTCTCTAAATTTATAATACATGTGCTATAGGTACATACCACAATTGGAAATGGACTCCTTGTCAGCCCCTGTACCATGCACTATAGGTGCCCAGGGCATAGGTGCCACCAAGGCCTACCAGGGGCTGAAGCATAGCTTTTGCCACCCCTGGCTGGTTCTTAAATTGACACAACTGGCTGAACACTCAGCTGGGGCAAGTGGGTGTAATCACCCCTTGCTTAGATATAGTATACCTATATCTAAACCTATATCTGGACACATATATAGCCTGTAAGCCACTCCTATGGAAGGCCTCATCAATCCTGGAGGCAGAGTGCGTGGTTTTATGTGAGATGGTGCTCTGGCATGAGCTGAAGCCTGTCTGCAGCTGTCGGGAACAACTCCCTAAGCTGATCCGGGATAATGTCATACCATATACTCTTAAGCGCATTATAATCCTCGCAGTTATATAGCAACTTTGGTTTGGCTTTATCAAAACATGTCGTGTAAGGTGTCATACGAATTGGAATACTATCCCCTCGCCAGTTCTGGCGACGGGGATAGCATTCCACCCTTCTAGAGGGAGAAGACATGTTACTTTACTGAAACGCGGTTGATTTAAAATGAGCCTCAGATCCACAAAATGGATGCCCCTGCCACAGACACGGGTCTGACCTCCTGCTGCTGACCGAAACCCGGCAGAGGAGGCCTGGACAAAGAGTTTCCTGTCACAGGGCGGTGTCAAACCACCCCAGACAGGAGATAGTGGATTGGAGTAGGGAGGTTTCAATGAAACCAGACACTGCCTGGGGAGCACAAGGCTGCCCCTGGCAGGATCCGGCCAAACCGGTTCTGGGGCCTCCCAGCCCCTGTCCCAGCGCGGCCAGGATCAAAGGAGAGGGGTGTAACCACCCCCTTCCTGGGTCCCACCCATAGGAGGGGACCTAGCAGGATGTCCAACCCCCTAGATTCGAATAAGAGGGGGAGCAGTCCCAACGGACCTCAGATCATCCTGAAGAAACATAAGAAACGAAATCTGGACCCTTCGACTTTCTACACGACGTGAGAAGACTGAAGAATCTCCCTTGTGGTCAAGGAGTGACCACCCTGTGCAAACAGGCACCATCCAGCCCTCGACCCTTGCTTTGTTGCAGTTCCCGCCGGAACTCGAGCGACAGAGATCGACGAGATCAAGCTTGCCTGCCTTCTACCTGCCCGATCCACAGTCCCTGCAGAGCTGAGACCCGTGGAGGCGACCGGAAGCGTGGGGCACGCCATCTTGAAAAGGCCACGAGACGCTGACCGTGCGGCCCACGAGTGACCCTCGAAGCTGTACACCGGGGTTTGAGAAGCCCCAGCCCCGAGCTCCACTTGCACCAAAGCTCACCCCTCCACACTCGACGAGTGCTGCGTGGGGCCCTTCTGCTTGTGTGCGCTCGACGCGTTGGCCCGGTCACTTGCCAGCTGGCTTGTGGCCCCTGTGCCGACGAACTTCGAAATACGACTTGCTTTTCTGGTTGCTCCAGATCTGCACCAGCTCCTGTGAAAAGGAGCACCCACTCTGACCCTCCTGGTTCGAGTGATAAGCAATCTCCCGGTTCCGCGTGGATTGCTTTTGCCAAGTGCTGTTTGCTACAATCTTCAAGCCGACGGTGCTGACGGCGAGAGCCTACGTGGGACAGATCGTGACCTGCTCCTGGACGTCGCAGATGCCCCAGAGCCCACGTGACAGCGGAGAGAAGCCTATCGACAACCGCCTGATTGCGCCCGACATTGCCTGGTTCCGTCCTGGTTCCACCCTGGTCACTGCTGAGTGACCCAGACTCTGTCCCCTCTGCTTTCAGGTACTTTTCTACATCGATCCACCCTTGGATCGCACCGGACACTTCTGCTTCACAGCGTCTGCAGCTGCAACAGCTCCAAGCACCCAGAACCTGCGTGACAGAACCCGACGCCACTTCGACCCTGTGCACCCACGGCCTGTGGGTGAGGTAACTTTGCAACGCCGGTGTCTTTACACTGGTACACACCTCTAGGGTCTGTGTCTAAAGTTTTGTGTTCCTAGGTTCAGCGGAAGTATCTTTTTATTCACTTTAATTGACTTTTACGCACCATTGACAGTGCATTGGTGCGCGCTGCACTTTCCGTGCTGCATCCGTCTCCTGTGGGCTACTCCCGACTTCTTCATTGCTTGTCCTGACTGCTCCCAGCGAATCTCTAGGCCCTAGGCCTAACCATTGTTCGTAAAGTGTTACTTATACCACTTTTTTGATATATGGTCTGAGTGGCCACCCGCCCTCATCCATAAACGTGCAACTTTATATGTGTAACAGTGCTTTTGATTTAACGCTTGTGCCCCTTTCCTCATAAAGAGTACTGGGGAGTAATTTAGTAATAAATACATATATTTTTATAATATATACTTGTGTGGTGTCCTTTCATTTGATTACAGGATTGTATGTGGTAAAACAAGCTCGCTTAATACGACCTCTTAAGTTAAGCCTTTAAGGCTGCTTAGTCCATGCTACCACTAGGATAGCTTGTCTACAAGGTTGACTTACAACCTGACATCTTTGGGGTTTGCTTGGACTGATAACCAGTGGTTCCAGAATTGGAAACACTACCTATCAGGCCAACTTCTCACAACCGGGAAGCCAACACTCTGCTCAGCAGCCACACTGCAGAGGACTTGAAACTGATAGCGTTTGCTAACCGTATCCGAGCCCACCAGGTGGATGAACTGCTAGAACGGTTTCCTGAGCTATTCAAAGGCTTAGGGTGCATAAAGTGCGACCCCATCAAACTTCACATTGATAAGTCCGTCACCCGCACAGCCCTGCGCCACCGCCGGATACCTTTCCACCTCCGTCCGCTGGTGGAGAAAGAATTGGAAAAACTTGAGAACCTCGGCATCATCGAAAAGGTGACGGGACCCACCCGTGGGTTTCGCCCATGGTCATCGTCGAGAAGCCCAAGCAGCCAGGCGAAATTCGTCTATGTATCGATATGCGTTTGCCCAACACCGCCATCCGGAGGGAAAGACACCTAACGCCCACGATGGACGACATAGTGGCTGACGTAAACGGATCGAGATGGTTCTCGAAAATCGACCTCAATGCTGGATATCATCAATTACCCCTTGCAGAGGAGAGCCGTTTTATCACCACATTCAGTACGCATCTTGGCCTCCGGCGCTACAAATGCCTCAATTTTGGGATATCCTTGCGGGCTGAGGTGTTCCAAAATACCATCAGAGAACTCCTGTCTGGATTGCCGGGGGTACTCAATGTCAGTGACAACATTTTAATCCATTCTGCCACCGCGTCCGAACAACGCAAACACCTTAGAGACGTCCTGAAGAGGCTGAGCACGTATGGGGCAACACTCCACAAAGACAAATGCCAATTCTTCCAATCATCGATTGAATTCTTTGGGTATGTCTTTAACCAGGAAGGAATTCAGATCGACCCAAGGAAGTCCAAGTCCATCAAGGAGGCCCCAGCACCTAAATCACCGACGGAGGTGAGAAGCTTCCTCGGGATGGCCACATACTGTGGCCGGTTCATACCAGGCCTAGCACCCGCAGTGAACCCCTACGAGCGCTAACTAAAACGGACGCCAAGTGGCAGTGGGGACTGAAAGAAAATGAAGCCTTCCAAGGAATTAAAGACGCTCTCCTGGAGAATGCAACATTATCCTACTTCGACCCTGCCAAACGGACTGAGGTGATTGTGGATGCCAGCCCGGTGGGTCTGGGAGCAGTCCTGACCCAAGAACACGAGCCCGGCCAATGGACAGCCCTAGCGTTTGCCAGTAAGGCGTTGACCCCAACCGAGACCCGAGAGGCTCTGGCAATCAAGTGGGCCTGCAGTCATTTTCACCTATACCTACAAGGCCACTCGTTCGTCATGGTCACAGACCACCAGCCATTAGTACCTCTCTTCAAAGGAACTGCCCCACATCCACCACCACGCATTGAAAGATGGGTAATTCAGCTTCAGTCGTACGGAATGGAGGTAGTCTATCGACCAGGGGACAAAAATCCTGCTGATTACCTGTCGCGTCATCCGATACCACAAGAGCCAGCGTCCGCAGATGACGACTGCGAGGAGTACGCGCAATGGGTAGCTATCACCTCATGTCCTCAGTGCATGACAATTGCTGAAATCAAGGAAGCAGCCGCGGAGGACAACATCTACATGAGGTCACTGCAAGCTGTACAGGAAGGGTCCTGGGCCAACTATCTACACCCCCCTCACACCTGGACCACAGCAGACAAAGAGGCCCTCACGAAGATCTGGCATGTTCGACATGAACTCAGCGCCACGGACGAAGGCGTGCTGTTAAGGGGATCATGTCTGGTGATACCACAGAGCCTCAGGTACCGAGCCACGCAACTTGCTCATGGTGGCCATCAGGGTGCTACAAAGATGAAGACACGCATGCGGGAGAAGGTGTGGTTCCCTGAACTGGAAGCCATGGTGGAAGACTATGTGAAGAACTGCATGTCTTGCAAGCTCACGAGTGACCCCGAGAGGCCGGCACCTGTAATCACGGAAGAAGCATGCACGACCCCCTGGGCCAAGGTCAGCCTAGACTTCGGGAGTTTCCCGGGAGAAGGACACACTTTTGTGGCGATCGACTCGTACTCAAAGTACCCACTAGTTGAAAGAGTCAACTCCACGGCTTTCACACGCGTAGGGCCAGCGCTAGAGAAGATGTTCTCAATGTTCGGGTACCCTGAAGAAATTCGGAGCGACAACGGACCCCCATTCCAGGGAGCGGAGTTCGCCACATTCCTAAAGACCAGGGGCATCATGCACCGACGCATCACACCTCAGTGGCCACAAGCCAAGGGGGAAGCAGAAAGATTTATGCGGACTCTCAACAAGATGTTCAGGATTGCAGTGGTAGAGCAAGCCAATCCTGAACAGAGGCTGCATGACTTCCTACGGGAGTATAGAGGAACCCCTCACTGCACCACCCAGAGGAGCCCTTGGACCCTCATGTTCCAGGCCAACGCAGAGACCTCCTTCCCTTTGCACCGGGGCCAGTGACGAACCTGAACCACATGGAAGATACCCAAGAACGAAGACGACAAAACAATCAGAGAGCGAGCCGCCGCGGGAGAGCCATCCCAAGGAGGCTGTGCCAGGGAGCTCAAGTAGTCATACGAAATAGACGCCCTGGAGGAAAATTCCAGACCCCCTACGAACCAGGCCAATGGACCGTAACAGCTACGAAAGGTACCATGGTGACGGCCAGAAAGGAAGGAGAGGAAGTATCGAGGAACACATCTTGGTTTAAGGTGATATCCCCAGGGCCGAGATCCAATCCCGAAACCACAGATGGCAACAGTGGATCTCCGATAGCCACGACACACGAGGAGGACAATCCCTTGGCAGGAACCAGCGAAGCGATACCTGGATCAGAGTGTGGTTCACCAGCTACGTCAACCCCTAGAAGGGACACACCCCGCATCATGGAACCGGGCAGAGGTAACCTCCCACGGTATAACCTGCGCCCCAATCCACCCCCAAGCCAGAAGTTGAAGGATTACGCCTGTCAGCTGAGACCCTGAAGCCACCACCAAGGGACATGCAAGTACAGAGCGTCATGTTTGGAACTTTATGTATCTTTGTGCCAAATGATTGGACACTGTTGAAAATTTGCATAGTTGGATAAGGATGTAATGCTGTTAGCGCTCTAGACGATGCACGCACACGCACCCCTACATCCGCAGGCCAGGCGTGGCCTGCGTGGCCAAATAAAAGGGGGACGTGGGCTCGTGCACGTCACTTCCGACAGTCACGGTGGCTGGCGTTTCATTTGTTGGTGCTGCGCGTCTCACCCCTGCGCAAGCGACCCTAGCAGTTAAGGCCTAGCTGCGGCCTTATAATCACCAACAGTACACTCACTATTAAAGTAAAAAAAAAAAAGACTTTGTGGTACTTGAGAACCTGGAAATGGGTTATAAGGGAGGGGAGCCAACAGTGATATGCTGCATAAAAAAAGCGAACATGGGTAATTTAAGATTAATTAAAGCAGAACAACATTACTTTAAATGTTTTGGTTAATTAGAGCCAAATGCACTTTACTTCCTGCCCAGAACTTCTCGCCTCTAACTTAATGCGCCGAGCAAACTATTGCAGCGCCAACGGTCTCAAACAGTGGATTCACGATAAATAAGATGATGAGGACAGCTATGTTAGAGAAGCGGGAGGGGGAAGTGCAGCACACCATTGTCTGATAAGAATGCAAATGTCGTGTGCGCCCTCGGAAGCCTCTGATTAGTTAGGGGGGCGGAGCAGGGAGTGTGTAACTGCCTGCAGCCTAAATTACAAAGCTGCCGACTTTACCCTGGGGAACAGGGTTGTAGTCTTGGTGTGGGCTGCTTTAAAAACATGTGAATGTTAAAAAATAAATGTAAACTTAGTCACAGGGCACTCCCAGACTGCATCGAAATCGGGCAGGAGGCGGAGAGTGGGCCAGAGGGGAGAAGGCAGTCTGAACACATGAAATGAGAAAAGAATGCGCAGCGCCGGCCGGTGAGCATACACAGCGACTGAGCTAGTCATCTACAGGGACACATTGAGGATGCAGTCGCCATGCACACAGGAGTCGAGAGCGATGCAGATAATTAGCAAAGAGTTCTCCAAAGAACAATTACGCTGTATAAGCGTAATGAGACTGTAGTTAGGCAGTGCTGCTTCCAGAATAAATAGAAGTTAGTATTGCATCAACAGCCAATTAAAAGGCAGCTAAGGAGAGCAATTCCACAGATAAACCAATGGCATGGGGCAGCATAATTTTCCTGTCAATGGGCGGAGTTTCACACAACATACTAATTACTAGAGGTCTCGGAGAGACAGCTTGCGCTGTCTATGCGAGACCTAAAAAGGAAATGTTAACATATAATCGCATTGGATGTATGACGTTACCACGCATACTTTTACATTGCATACCATTACAACAATATTTTTACAACGCAGGATCCTTTACAACGCATGCCTTTACAACGCATGTCATTACATAGCAGAGGCTATTACAACGCATGCCATTATAACGTAAGTATAGGTAAGTATATCTTTTTTTTTATAAATTGTAATTAATTTAATTTAATTAATATAATTTTAAAAATGTAATTTAATTAATTTAATTTATTAAAGTCGTTTTTAAAAAACTGAACACTTAAAATACCCCTGTACCCCATAAACCAAACCTAGCCCTGAACCCTAAAAATACCCATGTACCCCATTACCCAAACCTAGCCCTGAACCCTAAAAATACCCCTGTACCCCATAAACCAAACCTAGCCCTGAACCCTAAAAATACCCCTGTACCCCATAACCCAAACCTAGCCCTGAAACCTAAAAATACCCCTGTACCCCATTACCCAAACCTAGCCCTGAACCCTAAAAATACCCCTGTACCCCATAACCCAAACCTAGCCCTGAACCCTAAAAATACCCCTGTACCCCATAACCCAAACCTAGCCCTGAACCCTAAAAATACCCCTGTACCCCATAACCCAAACCTAGCCCTGAACCCTAAAAATTCCCCTGTACCCCATTACCCAAACCTAGCCCTGAACGCTAAAAATACCCCTGTACCCCATAACCCAAACCTAGCCCTGAACCCTAAAAATACCCCCGTACCCCATAACCCAAACCTAGCCCTGAACCCTAAAAATACCCCTGTACCCCATAACCCAAACCTAGCCCTGAACCCTAAAAATACCCTATACTCATACTTATTTTTTAAAATTACTTAAATTAATATATTTAATTTATTTAATAAAAATACATAAATTAATATATTTATTTATTTTTAATATTAATTAAATTAATTAAATAATGTTAAAAAATGTAAAAATAAAATTATATACTTACCTATACTTACGTTGTAATGGCATGCGTTGTAATAGCATCTGCTATGTAATGTTATGCGTTGTAAAGGCATGCGTTGTAATGGATCCTGCGTTGTAAAAGTAGCGTTGTAATGGTAGTGCGTTGTAAAAGTTGCGTGGTAACGGTTGTATACCAATCGCATTTCTCTTTCATTTTGTGTAATGAGTTAACCTACTTTGTTTATATAAACACATTTCTCAAGTGTTTTGGTATGTGCTGCAACAAATATAGAAGTTGTTAAGTATCATCAGGTCTTGTCCTTAGCACCGCCCCTAGCCTCGCGTCCTCACTAAACCTCTAGCTCATTTTAATGAGTACCTGCACTTATTTTTTCACATTTAAAGCCCCGGGTATTACACCCCTTGCAAACTCCACGGCGCCGTGTCCTCTGGTCGCCTGTTAGCAGCCCGTCTCTCCAAGCACCTCAGTCTCAGGCGACATTCCAAATGACGTCTGCTTCTCTCGCGCTCCTTCCGGTGCTACTCATTCCCTCTGCCTCGTCATCAGAGCAGCAGGGCAGGCGGTCCTAAGCCACCATGCAATAATCCTTTCTGGAAGGGATTCTCCACGCCACTTCACGTCCGTCCCAGCAGCCTTCAGGAGCCTGATCTCTTAGTGAGGATTACTCGAGCGGCCCTGTCAGCCTTGGTGTAAACAGAACTTCTGCCTGTCAGCTGCTCTGTATCTCGTCGCTGTAGCCGGCGACAGGCTCGCTAAAGGCGTTAAGCACACAAGGGTCGTGATGATCCCTGCTGTACCACGCACGCTGAGACATTTAATTACCCACTTATTCCAGCTGCTCGCACTGCTCAGCAGAATGAGTTTCACGTGTCCTCCCAGTGCTAACTTTTCACTGTTCACCAGTGCATGCCCTTTACACTGCCTACCAGTGTTAGCAGCGAGCTCCACATGTTCACTATTTGCGCAAACACTTTACACTGTCCAAGAAGTTCGTACACTTGCTTCCCAATCACAATTGCTTATATTGCCCATAAGGACTACTTCTTATGATGTCCACGAATGCCGCCTTCTTACCCTGCCTACCCATGCCAACTTCCCACAGTGCTTATTCTTGTGGGCAGTGTTGTACCACGGTTAGGTTTGGGCCCTGGAGCAAACAAAACAGTGGGCTCTTTTTTTCTCTATTTGTGTAGTAAAAGACAGCCATAATTGGGGTGCAAAGGGGTCTCACTTTCTCGGGACATGCACCAGAGCACCTGCTGTTCTATTGATAGCTACAACACTGGTTGTGAGCTTTTTGTAATCCACATCAGTTCTAATTTGTTCAGATTAATTACATTGCTAGCTTCTTGTAGAAAAAGGCAAATCCGCCAATTAATTTGGTCTCACCTTAAGAGTGTACAGTGTAGATTTCGCCCACACCACCCGGAGGATCATAGTTTACCCATATCAAGGGATTAGTACTTGCTCTATGTTTGGCGCATTCAAGTAATCGCAGTGATTAATTTGAGCTGGTGGTTTCTGGTAGTCAGTCCCTGCACTAAATTGTAGACCTTGGCGTGAAATTACGCTCCGCTCATGGAGTTTGTTGAGTTTTCCGCGCAGTGTGCAGAGTTCCAAAAAACACTGCTCTGAGTAGCGGGGCAGAGTTTTTTCTCGCTCACCAAAGTTGGAGAGCGCGAGCAAGGAAAATCTTACTCCAGACCACCTCCTGGTGAGATTTCTCTATGCGTGCGGCCACAGATGGCTCCTTCGGCTTGTGTTAAGAAACCTTCCATTCGCGTTTTGGAAGCTGCTGCTCGAGTAGAACATCTACTCAAGCATCAGAAACAAGCAGCAATAGTCATGGTGCCATTCGCACTGATTTTCCAGCGTGGGACAAACACCTGGCGCTAAAAATCAGTGCGAATGGTGTAGCCTAATGCACTCTGCTGCTCGCGGAACTCGGTGTAGCGATGCACGGTTTTTAGGCCACTTCGTGCCACTTATTAAAGCCTGCCACCTGTTGCCACTGTTGGTCTAATTTAAGAGATGAGCACAACAACAGTTATTTATTATTAGCATTAAATATGATTAATACCTGCTGCCAAAGCTGTTCTTATAGCTTTGCTGAACTGGGATAGTCAAAATTGTCACAACTGTAGGAGCATGATGGCTGGCAGTTGTGCTGTTACTGTAGTTGGCAGCTCTGACAGTGGCAATGGGCAGTACTGAGAGTGGCAATGGGCAGTACAGGAGGAAGTGAACTCCTGATGAGGTCCGATTTTTTTTTTTTACAAATTGAGTACGCAGTAACAAGTTTTAGATTTTACCTTCTGCGCTAGATGACACCACACTCATCAAAGTATTGTTATGTCCTTATGCTACTCCTTCTCTTTAAGACGCAAAATGCATATACAATGCTGTGTTGCAGGGTGTGGTGCTGTGAGCAAAGCTTTTTAAAGACGGGGTGTCACTCGTGCTTCTTTGATCTCATGACTTATTTTTTCCTAAAAAATGTTTTAGTTTTCTATGTGGATTTTATAGTCAGTAGTTATGCACAATGATAAATGTAGGCATATACATTTTTGGTCTTTGAAGGTTAAGCTGATGTTGGTGTCCCTGAAAGAAAAATTGTGTGGCCATCACATCTTTGTGATGGTGAATTGTATGGCGGTTTTTGCTGTATTTGAAAATTAAGTACACCCGCCTAGTTTGGTGTTTGTGAAGGTCTGCATTTACTTACTTTGTACACTTGAATTTTGCATACCAAGAGGCCATTGACCCAATTGGAAATACTGCGGAAATTCAGGGGCTGTAGTTGTATTCATTATTTAGATGCTGTCCTGCTTCTTCTATGAAGATGAGGGAGTTAGGCCCCAAACTCCAATTGTTTTAAGTAGGAAATATGTTTTGTGCCTATGGTGCCTTCTGGGACTAGTGTGACCTAGACCACGGAAGGCTCTTTTGTTACCCTGTAAGATGCCCTATCGCTGACTCTCCTTTTCGCCCTCAGGTCGTGGGAAGTCCTTCAAGCTGAAACTGCCGGCCCTGCTGGCCCTCACAGCCAGCAAGCAGTCCTTGCCACAGGAGGACCCCGAGGCGGTGGTAGTGGACTTCTCAAAGCAAAGCAGTGAGTCCTTGGCCATGGAGGAGATGACTCCACGGGACAGCTGCCTAGGGTCCCAGCCCGAAGACCAGAAGGCGCTGCTGAACCTCGAGGAGGAGGCTTCGGATGAGGCTGAGCAGGCCGTCGACCCCGTGATTCACTCCTCCCCTCGGCACGACAAGGACCGGTTGAACCTGGATATGTCCTTCTCCAATTGCAGCCTCACTCGCAGCAGGTCTCGAGAGAGCTGCTACAGCGTCAGGAGAGCCTCGTCTGTGGATGATATTGAGGCCATGAAGTGCGACTTGGACAAAAAGATCCGCAATTGGCAATCCAGTACAGGTAAGAGGCATAGCTGCAACTGTTTCAGATTGCTTATGTGTGACATTTTCATAATTTCAGTGTACTATGAGTCACATTTCAACAACTATGAGTAACACTTTCACACAAGTAAAATTAAGTAACGAAGAGGAGGGAAATGTATCAATACCAGAAGTTACACCAATTTGAGCCACAAGAAACTCTAATTATTATCTTTAAACTGCTGCAAAGCACCAGAAATAGAAGGGCAGTAACCGGACACAGACCGTGTGACTGCAATCCTCAGTAACAGACAGCAGGAAGGCACTACTGCAGCTGCTCAGAAATGCCAAGCCTTTTGTGTGTTAAATGAAAAGGATGCCACCTTCGTTTGGGCAACACCCACATACCTCTGTGGTGGAAGTTTGAGCTCTCCCAAATGTGCTTCTGGTGTGTCTGCCCGCAGCCTTATAAATTCACCATATGGCCCAAGACACTGTGCCTGCAAAGGTGCCACCCCTACCTTAGATTCAGAGGGTCGGAATCATGGCCGTACTAGCTTGGTACCTACAGCTGTTTTGACCATGGCAAGGGGCTAGATACACTGTGAGGAGGTTTAGTATTGCAGGCATGGGAACCATGAGCCTGCAGTGGACTCTGAGAGGCAGGTTTAGGCCGTGACCCACTGCAGCGCCCATTTCCTTAGTCCGAGGCTGTCCTCTGTGAGTCTACTGCTGTCCAGTGAGTGTTCCTCCTGACTCTCTCTCTCATGCAGGACAACCCACCAAAGAAGACCTGGTCATTGGCCATAACGCCTCTGCATATTTCTGACATCCAAAGACCCTCACACTGGCTATTGCTTCATACCCTCACCCCATAGTTGAACCATTAGTATGTATTTTATGTGATGAACCATCTTTCTGGCATCCTGCCCCCTCAGACATCCCAAAGACTCTGCCCGCTGAACCCCACATTGGAGCAGCACCAACAAAGGCAGGAGTTAGGGCTTTCAGAAGCAACACCGTTTAAGTTAGGGGTGACTATAAGACACCGTTACCTCTTTCTTTCTTTGCGTTGTTTTCCTGTGCGGCCGCTGCAAACGCCAGTCACTGCTCAGTGACGTAAGGCTCAACTGTACTTGAATTTGGTGCGGTGCCAATCACATTAGATTTTTGACTGCACGCGGCAGCCTGGGCCGGTGCGAGAAGCAGGGGGAGGCAGCCCTGCGAGTGCCATGATTAAAGTGCCACCCGCTTGCTCCTATAACAATCTCCCTGCCTTCGGCAGCAGGACCTGACATCTCCCCCCTGTGGCGCCAGACATGTTAAGGTAAATAAACTTAATCTGATTGGTCCCGCCCCGGCTGTGATGATGGTAGCCATTGAACCTGACAATGAAGTCAGGCTGTCTGAGAGTGACGCCACTGTAAATAATCTGATACAATGTAGCAGTGAGCTGCCTGCCAGCAGCAGCCTTAGCTCAGCTGCAAGCACCAAACCAGCAGGAGCAGCGCGCGCAAGGCATGGGCGGTGTGCTGCCAGCTAGACTGCACTGAGAACTACAAACAGGCAGTCAGAGATCTCACTGAACAAGTACTGCAGGCAAAGACTGCACTTAGAACTACAAACAGGCAGTCAGAGATCTCACCGAACAAGTACAGCAGGCAGAGACTGTACAGAGTACAACAAACAGGCATCCAGAAATCTCACCGAATAAGTACAGCAGGCAGAGACCCCACAGAGAACTACAAACAGGCAAGCAGAGATCTCACTGAACAAGTACCGCAGGTAGAGACCGCACAGAGTACAACAAACAGGCAGCCAGAGATCTCACTGAACAAGTACAGCAGGCGGAGATCGCACATAGTACAACAAACAGGCATCCAAAAATCTCACTGAACAAGTACAGCAGGCAGAGATTGCACCGAGTACAACAAACAGGCAGCCAGAGATCTCACCGAATAAGTACAGCAGGCAGTGATCACACAGAGTATAACAAACAGGCATCCAGAAATCTCACTGAACAAGTACAGCAGGCACAGACCTCACCGGGTACTACAAACAGACAGCCAGAGATCTCACTTAACACGTACAGCAGACAGAGAATGCACTGAGAACTACAAACAGGCAGCCAGAAATCTCACCGAACAAGTACAGCAGACAGAGACCACACAGAGTACAACAAACAGGCAGCCAGAAATCTCACTGAACAAGTGCAGAAGGCAGAGACCCCACAGAGAACTACAAACAGGCAGCCAAAGATCTCACTGAACAAGTACAGCAGGCAGAGACCCCACAGAGAACTACAAACAGGCAGCCAGAGATCTCACTGAACAAGTACAGCAGGCAGAGACCGCACCGAGAACTACAAACAGGCAGCCAGAAATCTCACCGAACAAGTACAGCAGACAGAGACCACACAGAGTACAACAAACAGGCAGCCAGAGATCTCACTGAACAAGTACAGCAGGCAGAGACCCCACAGAGAACTACAAATAGGCAGCCAGAGATCTCACTGAACAAGTACAGCAGGCAGAGACCGCACCGAGAACTACAAACAGGCAGCCAGAGATCTCACTGAACAAGTACAGCAGGCAGAGACCGCACCGAGAACTACAAACAGGCAGCCAGAGATCTCACTGAACAAGTACCGCAGGCAGAGACTGCACTGAGAACTACAAACAGGCAGCCAGAGATCTCACTGAACAAGTACAGCAGGCAGAGATCGCACCGAGTCCAACAAACAGGCAGCCAGAGATCTCACTGAACAAGTACCGCAGGCATAGACCGCACCAAGTCGTACGAACAGGCAGCCACAGATCTCACTAAACAAGTACAACAGACAGAGACCGCACAGAGTACAACAAACAAGCAGCCAGAGATCTCACTGAACAAGTAAAGCTGACAATAGACTCACCTGCAGATAAGGACTGCAGGCAGCTGCCTCACACCTATCAAGTAAAGCAAGTGGAAACCAGAGGCAGAACTAGAGCAGATGGTAACCTCAGTACAAACAAAGTAGGCACTCACTAAACATACAGCCAACAGAACAAGCAGTGCGCTCATGCAGAGCAGGACCCTGGAAATAAAGGTGGACAAAGACCGCTGATCGAGCCGACATGTCACAGGGAACACATCGAAGGGGCTCATATCTGAAGTACATCACATACACAGGCATACATATTGCATATAAAGACAAACACCAAAATCATGGTTATGGAAAAATAGAGAATATATAGGCCGAACACATGCACACACAACAAAGACCAATGTATCACGGCACACCGTTGTCACCTATGTGGAACAGGTTATATTGTGTAGTCCATTGGAAAAACAAGTTTTGATATGCTAAAAACATTTGCCTTGTTTGATCAATTAGTAAGAAACTTTCCAAAAGAAAATTTTAATCCAATTTGTTCAACTAGGGGCTGATTCGTCACATGCTCGAGTAGCTATAGGAGGGGGGCACTATTTCATTCTCCTTATATTCTCAGCTGGTATATCGCAAAAATGGAAGATCAGAATGTCAATCCATTTCACATAAACACGGGCTCCAAGGAATTCGGTGCCCTTTTCCAAATGTAGCAATTGTACTGTTGACCCGTTACTCTTGCTTCATATGTCTTGGTTTATATTAAGTGAAATTCACCATTGGCAGGTGTGTTTATTCCCCTGTGCCCTTTACCTTTGCCCTCCTCCTTTTCCAGATTTTGTTTCTGGGAGTCCATTTCACACCCAGATATTAGGATGTTTTGGACACTTGTGAGCAAGGACAACTTCGAGAGGTCACCCCCTCTGGCTAATAACATTGCCGCAAATGTGTGGCAAGATCATTTTGGTGCCCTGTACTCCATCTTTTGCAGCCAAGATAGGGTTCCGATGCTGCCTGACTTACACTTACCATCAAATGGCCTCTCGTTCACCAGAGAGGAAATCCTGGCCTCTCTGGAAGCAATTGTACCTGCTAAAGCCCCGGGCCCGAATGGCATTCCGGAGACCTTTTTCACTCGGACAGGGAGAACCGGGCAGCCTATATAAGGACCCCATCTAAGCACATATCTGGTGGGGGAGGATTTCAGAATAATAGAAAGGGGCTGAAGGGATTACTATTTTCAAAAAGCATGATTGGACCAAGCCCTCCAACTATTGGCCAATTAGGTTGATCGATTGTGTTCAAAAGGTCTTCAGCAGCTCGCGTTTAGCAAAGGTCCAGGACTGGGTGGAAGAGAATCATATCTTCTCTCCTATCCAAGCGGGTTTTTGTCGGACAACCGGCACAATTGATCAGGTTTTTTGCTTCCTCATGCTGCACTGGAAGGTGGATTTGCTGGACAAGGAAGCCTATACATCGCATTCATTGATTTAAAGTCAGTGTTTGACCTTTTCCCCAGGGACAAATTAAGGGGGGGGGCTTGGGGATATGGGGATATCCTGGTACTTCTAATTAGACTTCACAAAGAGAATTTTGCCAGGGTAAGATAGGGTAGTCAGGGACAGGTCACAGATCCCATTAAAATGCCACAGGGTTTGACAGGGTTGTGTCCTGACTCAAACCTTGTTCTCACTTTACATCAACCAAGTGGCCGAGTTTTTATCAACCTTCTATGCAGACGCCCCCTCCTTAGCAAACCAAAAAATCACCCACTCATATTTGCCGACAACACTCTCCTTGTTTCAAAGACCCCTATGGGCTTACAGAAATTATTAAATCAATGTAAGCTCTTCTGCGACAGGAGCGGCTTGGAAATAAACACCACTAAAACCAAGCTAATGCTACTGAACCCCGATAAGTCCTTTAAAGGACATCTGTTCCTAGAGAACACCCCTTTAGAGAGAGGGGGCTCTTTTGTTCACCGGGAATCAAACTATCGAAAGGTATGGCCTGGAAGACCACCTCAACAAGGCTCACCTCAAACTCTTACAGGTAACCGGGGCTCTGAGGAAGGAACACTGACTCTCCTACACTAAGCCAATAGCACCGGTGCTGAAATTATATAGCTGCAAGGCTGTGAGCAGTGCCCTTTAGGAGCCAGAGCTGTGGAGCATGGTAATAACAAGTGACCTCACAGCTACGGAGAATAAGTTCCTTAGAAATCTGGTATCTCTCCAGCAAAACACTCCTCTCTATCCATTAAAGCTTGACATGGGTATCAAGCCTGTTAGTGACCTGGCAAAGCTTCTCCCCCTGCCATTTTAGCAGAGATTGGTCACCACCTCTGAATTGATACCCTATGCCGTAGCATTAAATGAGCTCTGCGTTCTAGACACTATGAATACAATAGGCTGGATCAAACACATTAAAAGCCTCATATCCAGCATTGGCCTTTCAGGACACAATATTGCCTGCCCACCAACCCATACCAGAAATCAGATCAAACTGCTATACTGGGATTGGGTCGAGCAAAATGCATACTCCATTAGTAATCATTGCAGACTGACTGAAGAATTTAGTAGCTTCAAATCTGCCGATCCCTAGAAAGCTACCTCGATATTATCAAGGTATCGGCAGACAGGAAGCTCTGCGTTCAATTTAGGCATGGTAGTCTGCCAATTAATGCATTTACAAACTACTGGCTGACTAACAAAGCCCAGCCAAAGGGCTGCCCTTATTGCCCATGCCCGCACGAATCCATCGGTCATGTTATTTTTGTTTTCACAGCTTCTGTAAAATAAAGGGGCAAATGGTTAACCCCAGTCTGTAGATGACTTGGGACCTCGAGATTTTAGAGTGGTCCTGTGCATATTGAAATCAGACACAAGACCTTTATTCGTGTGCGCAGTTGTGAAATTTTGGGGCCTTTGCTGGGCAATCAGAAGAAGGGCACCCCTAATCCCGTTATCCTCCACCAAGAGCCAGAGATGTGAGAATCTGCCCCAGCATGATCAATTGCCTCAATGATCTATAATTTCAAATTGTAAACAGTCTTTTTACCCTGGACATCATCAATTTTTTTTCCAATTCCTGTTTTATTGTGAATACTGGTGTCTTTTTAAATATGTTTTATCGTGTTGTGTAATGTTTATGAATGTAAATCTAGGGTCCGACGACTGTACACGTTTTTAACAGAACACATTTGCACTTTATACAGGGACCTTGTTGCTCTGCACAATAACCTTCACTTGACTGAGGGCTGAAAGCTTCGAATCACATGCTAATCCGTGTGCCTAGGCATTCTTTGCTTGCTGCTACGGGTGCAAGTATACAGCCTCTCAGATAAAAGACCCGAACAGGCTCCTGGAGCAACACTGCGCGCACTCAATCTCAATCCAGAACTCCCAAAATAGATGCCCTCAGTGTCAGTTCGAGATCCCCTCACCCTCGGTCCCCCCTCCCTGCCGCAAGACAACATCGAAACTTCTTCTGCTCAACTGCAGACCCCTACCCAAACACTCTAGCAAAATCTCTATCCTCTTAATTGACGAGGCCCCTGAAGTTCTATTCTTGACAGAAACCTGTTAACCCCTTCCATGCTCATGACGAGCTCAGCTCGTCATGAGGCACGGTTGAGCTGTGCTTATGACGAGCTGAGCTCGTCATGAATCATGGACTATTGGAGCTTCCAGCACAGGAGGGGAAAACCCTTAGCAGCCAAGGTGTTAATGATAGCTCTGACATCATCCAAACCTTACCTCTAGGATATCTAATCCAGAGAGTGGACAGAGGGGTCGGAAAGGGTGGGGGATTTGCCATCATATTAAAGGACCATCTAACCTGCCGCTTGCTGGGCAGCCCGCTATCAGATTGTGAGAACACACACTTTGTGATTGATTTTACCCCCTCCCTCACACTCCCTGGAATCCTTATCTATCGTCCGCCCGGAGCAGCAGGACAATTCGCAAAAACACTGTTGGAAACAGCAGGGACCCTCGTGAGTCTCGCGCCCAATTTGACCCTTTTGGGGATTTTAACCTACATTTTAATGACCCTTCATCTGCACCGGCCATCGAACTAGCCCAGGACCTAGCAATATACTGACTTCTTCAAAAGGTTTCTCTCCCCACCCACGAAAACGGCCATCTCCTGGACCCCATTTTGTCCAACTTAGAAAATCTAGTAGGCAATAATCCCATCCCCCTTCCATGGTCAGACCATTTCTTAATACCCCTTCTTTGGACACCCCCCCAAAAAACCCCTCACCCCCCCACCGCGCACACTAATCAGACCCTGGTCCAAACTTTCCACAGAGAGATGGACAACGAACAAAATAAATCACAACCTAGCCCCGCAACGGACCCTGTGATCAACAACAATACCTTTCATGACTGGATCGAGGGGTCCCTCAGCCTGGTGCTCCCAAAAGTCTCAACCCATAAGAAAACAGGCCCCACACACTCCCAATGGTACACCCCCAAACTCTGCACTTTAATGCAACAGTGCAAGAAAACAGAGAGAAGATGTAGGAGAGACTTTTCCCCCACAAAAAAGCTAGATCATAGGGTATCCATACGCCATTATAAAAATGAAATTAGAGCGGCCCAGGCCTCCTTCTACGAAGGAAAAATCTTAGCAGCCAGTAACTCCCCCAGAGAAATGTTCCATATTGCCACTAAACTTATGAAGAATCCTGGTCTCTTGGCCCCCCTGACACCACTCGTCACCATTGCAACGAATTGGCCAACTTTTTCTCCACTAAAATCCAGAACATCCTCAAACACTTGCCTCAAGAAAACTCGGACACAAACACTTCAAGCATAGACATTTCTGTCGGGTCACAAATGGGCAGACCGAAATTGAGGATTTTCCCACCTCTCATGCAGGAATCTTTCCTCTCCTCTCTGTCATCATTAAAAAGTGGCTCACCCTCAGATCCCGCCCCCCGATCATCCTTGCTTTGGTCGGACCTACTATTGCACCTATGGCAACTCAACTAATCAATACCTCCTTCGACACTGGTATGGTTCCCCCTGATTGGAAAAGGGCAATGGTCCGCGCCCTACTAAAAAAACCTAACTTAGATCTCACGGATCTAGGCAACTACCGACCCATTTCACTCCTGCTGGGCATAGGTAAAATAGCAGAAAAACATGCCAACCGGGCACTTTCGGCCTTCCTCGAAAGTAGTGGAGCCCTTCATCCCTCTCAAACGGGCTTCCGCCCCGGCCAGGGGACAGAAATCGCCATTCTATCAGTAATGGAGGAAACCAGGAAAATCCTGGACGCAGGAGGTACAGCTGCAATCATCCTCCTGGACCTAAGCGCGGCTTTCGACACGGTTAACCACGGTGTCTGATCCACCGCCTTAGGGGGGCAGGAGTGTTTGGAACAGCGTTAACATGGCTACAATCCTTCTTAGAAGGAAGATATTTTCAGGTCTTCCAAAACAACCTCACTTCACGAACCATGCCATTAGGGTGCAGAGTCCCACAGGGCTCCTCGCTTAGTCCCACCCTCTTTGACGCATATATGGCTCCACTAGGGATATAGTAGCCCCATTTGGAATACATGTGGTTACCTATGCAGACGACACCCAATTGGTCGTAGAGCTGAGCCACCCCTGCCAACAAGCTAAGGGCCTCCAAACTTGCCTGGAGGGGGTAGTAAAGTGGATGAGTCTCTCCCACCTGAAACTCAATGGGGAGAAGACAGAACTCATGATCCTGGTTGACCAATCAAGCCTCTGTATAAATACCCTCTGGCCATTCTCGATGGGTTCATTGCCCTCCCCCAAACAGAAATAAAAGTCTAGGAATATGGCTAGACCAGAACCTCTCTTTTAAAACCCAGGCAAGAAAGACAGCTGCCTCGTGCTACTGCGTTCTCAGAATTATTCGTAAGGTCCTCCCTCTCTTACCCCCTCTCGCTAAAAGATTAGTCACCCAGGCCCTCATTTTGTCCAGATTGATCGATGGCAATGCCCTTTACCTAAGGGCCCCTAAGGAGGTCATCTCAAAACTACAGGTCATACAGAACTGTGCTGCAAGGTTGCTTACTGATACCACCACTCGTTGCTCAGCAAGACCGGCACTGCACTCGCTCCACTAGCTCCCTGTGCAGCAGAGAGTAAATTTCAATGCACTCTGCATAGCACACAAGTCCATCAACGATCATGGGCCACCAATCAACAGGGCGATGATCCGACCATATAGAGCAAATAGGGCACTCCGCTCGAATGAACTCCATCTAGCGACTATTCCCAGGACTAAGAAGGCCAGAAGCGGTCGCAGGCTCCTTTCACTCAACGCCTCCAGACTATGGAACACTCTCCCGCTGCAGCTATGTAGTGAACCCAACTACCTGAAATTCCGCAAACAACTGAAGACCTGGCTGTTCATCTAGAGCCCTTCCCACCCACTCGTATCTACACAGCGCTGGGATGCTTCCCGGTAGCCATGCGCTATACAAATACCAATAACAATAACAGTTTTGATATTTTGTGTCATTTTTTAATCAAATTTTCTTCTTAATATTTATTTGTATGTCACTTCCTAATTGGAATGTATGATGCTTATTCTGAACGTTTGTATTTTTTATGGTATTCTACCGAAATGAAGAGTTTGATGATGATGAATGAGTAACAAGGATTGGTTATAAATAATTAACCTTCAAAATATTTCAATTCTGAAATATCAATAGTATTGAGGCCTGTGGAAGGCGTTTTGACCTTTAGTTATGTACACTTTATGTTAGACATTTATGTCCTTAGCTCTGCACATCTCATCCAATCTGCATATCTTCAACCACCCCTTTCCTCTTCAGCACCCTCTTTTCACTCTTCCCGAATGCACTTCCTGGCATCTTCCTTACTTCACCATTTCCACAAGGGAACAAGAACCCTCATCGTTGCTAACTGATTGGGCCAGCCAGTAAATGACCAGTCCTTTTGACCACTGGAGCAACTGCAGACCATTGATAAATTTCCTTTGATGTTTGAAGAAAAAGGGGAAACCCATTTGCTGCCCCTTTTCCTTGCAGCTCACACAAAATCGTAATGTTGAGATTGTGTGTTGCAATGAAATGCACCACTGGCAATGCTACTTCTCCCACATAAGTAAAAAACTATTTGGAATCAGACATTTCCTTCTGGGTTTTGAGTCACTCATTTGATTTGAACCAGTGATCCTCTAGGCTAGACACTTTCAGCCAGCGGACAGAAAAGGAGATTTGCAGCTCCATGTAAAGCTGCAGACCTGCAATGTTTGCTAAACTCTGACTGGCCTGTTTGTCTTTTGCATCCATTTCACGGTGGAACAAATGTTGCAGTTCTACTTCAGACGGGGCCAGCGTGGTGGGTCCCAGTGGGAGAAGTTAGGGCGGCGAGGGGTCTCCGAACAAAGTACATAACCGAAGATTAGAATTCTAACACTAACTATTACCAAGGACAAGGCAGCAACACATATGTGCTTCAAGGTGCTTGCAACCACTCATATGTGTGACAAATGGGAAAGGGTGGGATCTATGCCTGTGAATGACAGACGGCTGCTCTCACACAGGGAGGGAGACTCCAACGCCCCAAAGCATGATGCTAACAGTGCCACTGGCCTATATTAGTGGACACTGCATAGACTACAATGATTCATTATGAAGGGCTTTAGAACAGTAAGCCCTGGGTTGTGCATCACAGCTCACAAAGTTGATTTACTGCCTGGCTTCCGTATCCTGCTTCAGCGCAAGGTGGAGCCGGAAGCCTCGGACAGACAACTCAGACTAAAACACTTTGATTTGTTTAGCGGTACGATCATATCTCTAAATAAATCAATCTATTTTATAATTTTACAGGAGTTTGAAGAAATTTTAGGGGGCGCAGCCCAAGAGTCCTAATGAAGAATCCTCCCCTCCTCCCTGCTATCCCATTTGACCAGGCCACGCTGGGTCGTGCCCTGCAGACCCCCTGCTCTTGTGGACAATTGCGGCTCCTCCTATGTGGCCACTCTTTTCTCTTCACGAACTGTGGTCCTGGCCCTGCGTCCGCCTACCCAAGTATTTGTGACACTCTACAGCCGTGCCCCTGGCTGGGTCTTCTTCCATGTGGCCTAACCTACTCTTACTTATCCAGGCCTTTGGGCGTTGACAAAGGGCATCTCACTCATGCAGATTTAGTGTTGTGTTCTTGAAGCTCCAGGCAGTTGCTGTGCATCTATGTCACCTGCTAGAATTTTGTCAAGGTACCACCAATGTGTAATGTTCAAGATTTTCTCTAATAATATTTGTGTGCAAATTGTGTTCAACTCTCGTTCACCATCAGTTCACCCCCAAGATCCTTATATAGTTTAAGTGCAACAGCATCCCACCCTAAACTCAAGTCAAGTCAAGTCAAGTCAAACTCCATTATTGTGCATTATGGCTGGTAATGCACGTGGTGATAATGTCGGCCACTTTCCTGGCAACACAGATGGAACGAGGGATCCAGTGGATCAGGAGATTTGAGATGTACCTGCTCGCCATTGATGAGGCACTGCATAACGGGCAAGAAAGCCCTGCTGTATATCTGTTTGGGTGCTGAGGGCATCCATTTATTTGGCAATAAATCACTAGTTGAGAAGCCAGAAGGGGAAGAAGACTGGCACTTGTACATAGAAGCCAAGAGAAAATGTAGGAATACTTTGATACTAGCATCAGTGTGCTATGTTATGTATGTTAGAAGATTTTGTAAAGCGCTTGAATACCAATAAGTATCATAATGGAAAATCAGTATTTTTATTATAGAGACCAAACTTCTAGTGAAACAGTTGAGGCATATGTTGCTACATTGTACATGTAAGCATCAACCTGTGTTTTTAGCAACATGGGTGAATTAATGTCTGTTCAAGTAGTTATGTGAACACAGTGTGTCAAGGCACAGGAGCAGTTACTATGCAACAAGGACCCAAGCCTCAACAAAGTGATCAGTACAATTAAAAGCAGCGAATGTTCTGCGAAGGGCGTGAAAAAGCTCAGGAAGACAGATGGACGTGACAATGAGGCAAACCTTGTGCACTCTAATTCACAACACATATGTGAGAATGTTATGAGAAGAAATAAAACTAATGGCCATAGACAAGGTGAATGTTACTGTTGCGAGTCTGGTAGCCACATGGAATCCTTCATTCAGTGTCCCATACTAGGGAGGGAGTGATGAAAATGCAGAAAGAAGGATCACTTTGCCAAGGGTTGTTGTGCCAGAAACTGTCCAAAGAAGGTATTTGCAGTAAAGAATGATGACGAAGATGAAACTGTAATCAACAAGAACTTGGTTGACCTTGTCTTGCTGGTTGCCATACTTAATAAATGCAATACTTTAGACTAACCAAAGTGCGCGGTACAGGTTAGTCAACATGACATCGCAATCCTGATGGACACCGGGTCATGGATTACCATCATATCCAGAGAAGAGTACAAAAACTGGTCAAATAAAACTAGATTGTAATCAAGTTCAGCTCGTATCAGGCCATGTGCCAATGAGGGACACAAACTCAGCTTGTACATCATGTTCATGGTTAATCTAACATTCAAAGGAAGGTCTGCTTCTAACAAGGTGTATGTAGTTAGTCGAGGTGTTAACACTTGGTGTTGGATGGAGCAAGAGAATCTACACATGCTGATTAATCTGCAGTCACGGCATACGCAGGTAAGAGCCGTGGGGCCGTAGGGCCGGTTGGGGGGATTTTGAAAGACGACGAGGGAAATTAAAATAAATAATTAATTTTCCCTTGTCGTCATCTGTCGAAATACCTCTCACCCAGCCCTACCCTCCTACTGCTCTTTATTGCACTGGCCGTAGCTGTTAATCTGTGCAAGGTGACGTACCTCTTCAGTTTTTCATAAGTTGATTTGAACAATGGCTTGGAAGAACACAAAGCTGTCTTTTCTGGAAAGTTTGGTCAACTTGAGTGATCTCAGCATCAAATTGAAAGACTGAGATGTGCCAATAAAGAAAATACAGCAATACCATAGCGGATCCTGGCTGATGAGGGCTGAAAGCCCAAAACCGGTCCTATGATGTTTGTTTCCAGTCCAGGAAGGACCTGGCTTGGCAGTTCGGGCTGGACTGATCCCATGGGGCACAGGGTCAAGACTGATTTGCATATGGCTGGGTTCAAAATGGAAATGCAAGGTGAGCAAGAAAACGATGGCTTTAGACCCAGATTTCTTTACTGGGGTGAATGTATGACATTGTTCTGCATTCTGTCCATCAACTGTTGTTTTTGCATTTGTCAACCCCGAGTGGGACGGGTATGCTCAGACATAAGTCCTGTGCTCTCCATGCCACAGGAATAAAGCTATCCTGGCTGATGAGGGCTAGAAGCTTGAAACCGGTCCTATGATGCTTGCTACCAGTCCAGGAAAGACCTGGCTTGGCAGTTTGGGCTGGACTGTTCCCATGGGGCACAGAGTCAAGACTGAATTGCATATGGCTGGGTTCAAACTGGAATGGCATGATGAGCAAAAAAAACGATGGATTTAGGCCCAAAGTTCTGTACTTAGTGAATGTATGACATTGTTCTGCATTCTGTCCATCAACTGTTGTTTTTGCATTTGTCAACCCCGAGTGGGACGGGTATGCTCAGACATAAGTCCTGTGCTCTCCATGCCACTGGATTCAAGCTATCTTGGCTGATGAGGGCTGGAAGCCCGAAACCAGTCCTACAATGCTTGTTTCCAGTCCAGGGAGGACCTGGCTTGGCAGTTCGGGCTGGACTGTTCTCATGGGGCACAGGGTCAAGACTGATTTACATATGGCTGGGTTCAAACTCGATTGGCACTGTGAGCAAAAAAACAATGGATTTAGGCCCAGCTCTCTGTACTGGGTTGAATGTATGACATTGTTCTGCATTCTGTCAATCAACTGTTGTTTTTGCAATTGTCACCCTGAGTGGGACGGGTATGCTCAGAAGTGAGTCCCATGCTCTCCATGCCACTGGAATCAAGCTATCCTGGCTAATGAGGGCTGGAAGCCCGAAACCGGTCCCAGGATGCCTGTTGACAGTCAAGGGAGGACCTGGCTGGGCAGTTCGGGCTGGACTGTTCCCATGGGGCACAGGGTCAAGACTGATTTGCATATGGCTGGGTTCAAACTGGAATGGAATGGTGAGCAAAAAACGATGGATTTAGGCCCAGATCTCTGTACTAGGGTGCATGTATGACATTGTTCTGCATTCTGTCCATCAACTGTTGTTTTTGAAATAAAGAAAATACAGCTCAATGTTTCATTATCTGCAAGTAAGGAAGTTGAGAATGTATTGGAAAATTAGTTAAAGGAAGGGGTAATTGAACCAATCCTGGTGTCGTCGTGGTTATGACCTTTTGTAGTAGCTTAGAAAAAGAATGGTAAGATCAGATTGTACATTGAATTGAGTCAGTTGAACTAAGAAGTGATAGTTGAAAGTCATCACTTGCCTCATTTGCACAAAATGGAGGGTACCATGCTTGAGGGACAGATTGGCCTTTGGGTCAGTAACTGTTGTTCCCTATAGATCTCTATTTCTGCTCAGGCTAGTTTGCTACCATACCTGCAGTCCTACCTAATAGAGACTCGTTTGAGCTGACTGATGTTGGTCGGTATTTGAGGACTCACCTAGAAGATTACTGCTGGGAGAGGGGGGTGCTTGGAAGGGAAAGTGCAACAAGGGTGGATCTTCGGAAAACCCAATGAGCATGGGCTGAAGCCCACCAAGAGGGGTTAGTGAATGGTGAGAGATATCCTGAGTGTGGGGAAGGATTGGAACTGGCCCGGGGGGGGGGGGGGGGGCAGGACTCATGGGTTCGGTGGCCCCTGGTAGCAGTATGTCCTACAGGAGCATGTCTTCTGAGGAACTGAATGACAGGAGGGAGGACAGAATGCTGAAATTTGAAAATACAAGACATGAAAGGGAGCAGACCTTAGTCCTGGCTATATTGGTAAAAGAGAAGCGGCTTGCCAAATAGGAAACTGAGAAAGTCCTGACTGAGAAGAGGCTAGCCATGAAAGAAAGAAAGGTTCCCCATGGCTGAGCTTCAAAGAATTGGATATTCGAACACTACAAATAGGGTCAATTTGAAGCAATGGTGTCTGCACACCTGCATGTCTGGACAGTGTGAGTAGAGGTCACGGCTCCAAAAAATATAATGCGAACGTTTTGCTTGTGAAGGATCATCAAGACATGGCTGGCAACCTATGTGGTGACTCTAAAAGCATACAGGCTTCCCCAGGAAATCTGGGATAGCGACTTACATCACCTCATACCAATGTAGCGAGATATGCCCTTCCCCCACCAACAGTGACGAGGCATGATGAGTTACCCGGTCATGAAAACCATCATGATTAAGAGGTTTGGGGGAAGACCCAACGTCTAATCCGGAGGGGTTGGATCTCTTACTTTACACAAGAAAGACCTGGGGGGATAGCCCTCAGTTGGATAGTCAGTCTCTTTCCCTAGCATGGGTGGGGGGGATGCATGTTAGTGTAGGCAGTTCCCCTTGGAACTGGGTGGTAAATGGGTACCGTTGAACTCTGGAACCTACTCGACACTACATCGCCGGATGTCGCCTTCCTTACAGAAACCTAGATGAACGCCTCATCAGCGCCTGACATCGCCATAGCCATCCCGGACGGCTACAAGATCATCCGAAAGGACCGCACCAACCAAACAGGAGGAGGCATCGCCATCGTCCATAAGAACACCATCCACATCACGACCAGCTCCGACGATTACCTCGCAACCGTCGAACACCTTCACTTCCAGATCCACACCGACCCCAAGACCACACTCAGAGGCACCCTCATCTACAGACCACCAGGACCCCGCACACAATTTAGCGAAGACATCAACGACTTCATCAGCCCACACGCCCTCCCCTCCGAGGACTACATTCTACTGGGAGACCTCAACACTACCACCCTTCTGGACAACCTGGACAACCTCGGACTCGAACAACTTGTCAATACCCCCACCCACTATGCCGGACACACGCTCGACCCAATCTTCACCTCCAGCAAGCACATCTCCTTCAATCACACCACAGCTCTCCACTGGACTGACCACAGCTGCGTTCATTTCAACTACAAAAAGACCACGACCCACAACCCCCCACAACCTATTCCCCGAAGAAAATGGAACAAAATTACCACCAACCAGCTCTTCACATCGCTTCACCAAAACCCCCCCACCAAATCATCGGACCCAAACCAAACAGCCACCAACCTCACACAAGGGATCACCCACAGCGCCGACGAACTAGCACCCTTGAAAAACCATCAAATTAAGCAAGGTAGCAAAAAAGCCCCCTGGTTCAACGATGACCTTAAGAAATCCAAGAAGTTCTGTCGTACCCTCGAGAAAGCCTGGAGAAAAAACCCAACCTCTGACAACATGACCACCTTCAAGAACGCCACCCGCAAACACCACCAACTGATCCGATCCACCAAGAAATCAGCATTCAAAGATCACCTTGACAACAACGCCCAAAACAGCAAGGAACTATCCAACATCGTCAAAGAATTTACCGTCGGCACCAACGACATCACTCCCTCCCAAGACCTCTGCGACTCCCTAGCCTCATTCTTCCACAACAAAATCGCCGACATACATAACAGCTTTGGAAACCAGTCCAAAGACCAGTCCACTCCGTCCACCTCCGAACCAAAACTGCCCTCTAACATCCTTTGCGACTGGAACCCAATCACCACTGAAGACACCATCTGCCTGATGAACTCCATCCACTCGGGATCGCCAACCGACCCATGCCCCCACCACATTTTCACCAAAGCAGACTCCATTATCGCACCCCATCTCCGTTACGTCATCAACTGCTCCTTCAACTCCGCTACCGGAAAGCTGGAAACATGCCGAACTCAGCGCCCTTCTAAAGAAACCCACAGCAGACCCCACTGAACTTAAGAACTACTGCCCCATTTCGCGCCTCCCATTCCCTGCCAAAGTCATTGAGAAAGCCGTCAACAGTCAGCTCGCCGCCTTCCTCGAATCCAACAAATCCCTCGACCCCTCACAATCCGGCTTCCGAGCCAAACACAGCACCGAAACCGCCCTCATCGCATCAACAGATGACATTTGAACTCTACTGGACAACGGAGAAACAGCTGCCCTCATCCTACTTGACCTCTCTGCAGCCTTCGACACAGTCTGTCATAGCACCCTCACACAACGCCTTAGCAACGTTGGAATTCAAGGAAAAGCATTGGACTGGATCATCTCGTTCCTCACCGGAAGAACCCAGAGAGTCCGCCTCCCCCTTTTAGATCAGAGGCCACCGAAGTCATCTGCGGCGTACTACAAGGATCATCACTCAGTCCCACCCTCTTCAACTTATACATGAGTCCCCTCGCATCCATCGCACGCCAACACAACCTCAACATCATCTCTTACGCAGACGACACCCAGCTGATCCTATCCCTCACCAAAGACCCAAACACCGTCAAAACCAACTTACACGAAGGAATGAAAGAAGTAGCCGAGTGGATGAAGAACAGCCGTTTAAAACTGAACTCGGACAAAATGGAAGTCCTCATCTTAGTCTCATCCCCCGCTGCCTGGGACGACTCATGGTGGCCACTGGCCCTGGGAACCGCACCCATACCTACGGACCACGCACGTAACCTGGGCTTCATCCTGGACTCCTCCCTCTCGATGACCAGACAAGTCAACGCCGTCTCATCATCATGCTTCAACATCCTACGAATGCTCAAAAAAATCTTCCGCTGGATCCCCACCGAAACAAGAAAGATGGTCACCCACGCACTGGTCACAAGCCGGCTGGATTACGGAAACACCCTTTATGCTGGAACCACAGCCAAACTACAGAAAAAACTCCAAGGCATCCAAAACGCCTCAGCCAGACTCATACTGGACATCCCCCGTCAAGCTCACATTTCCGGACACCTGAAAGACCTCCACTGGCTCCCCGTCAACAAGAGAATAACGTTCCGTCTCCTCACCCACGCACACAAAGCCCTCTACAACCTAGGACCCGAATGCCTCAACACGCGACTGTCCTTCTACACCCCCACCCGCCAACTACTATCGTCCAACCAAGCCCTCGCCGCAATTCTGCGCATCCATAAAACCACCATGGGGACAAGATCCTTCTCCTACTTAGCAGCCAAGACCTGGAATTCCCTCCCCACCCACCTCCGCCTTACACAGAACCACCTCTCCTTCAGAAAGCAACTAAAAACTTGGATATTCGATAAGTAAAGTACCCCCCTCCCCCAAGCGCCTTGAGACCCTCTGGGTGAGTAGTGCGCTATACAAATTTTCGAACTTGAACTTGAACTTCTCCAAAGAGGAAGAGAGTCAGGGTCAGCCTCAAGCAGAGAAAGCCTCGTGCCACTTTTCAAAGTTAGAAGGGAGTGGGCGGTTCACAGCTCACAACAACCCTATACTCAGCCCCTGGGCCTGGAGTAGTCCCATAGGCAGCGCAGATGGGGAAGCTTGCCTGTGCCCGAAAGAAAGATCTACTGATGGGTGACCCCCTGTTGCAGGGGATAAGGGAGGAGCACCCAAAATTGAGCGCACCCAGTCTGGAACCCGGTAGATATCCATCCCAAATGGGGGGTACAGGCTCCTAAGAAAGGGGTCAGAGGAAAGAAATAACTTGCCCCCGGCCATTTCTTGAGTATAGACTTGGAACTGGAGGACCAGGTACTGGAAGTCATCTCTTACCTGGTCCAGGAGGAAGTGGGAGGAAGGTGTTTAGCCTGTGGGTCCACAGGCTTCCCCCTTCTGGAGTCACCGAGGGCCAAGGTTCAAGGGTGGCTGGGTGCCTGGTCCTGGTGCTGCTCCAGTGAACTAAGGTGGTCCGGGGACTGATATGGAAGTACCTGTCCTGGGATGGGGGGGGCATGCTCAAGGGTGGGACACGGAGAGAGGCAAAAGGGATCCTACAAGGATCACATGTCCTAGAGCTGTGGTAGCACCAAGGTGGTGGGCCATCGTCCAGGCTTTATTGCCCGGAGTCGGGCAGATTATCAAGGAAATGATTCAACTCCCCTGGCCTTTAGCTAGGATGAGGTCCTGTTGGGCATGACCTTCCTAGGGGAAATTACCACAAAATGTTTTGCTTTTTCCTCCTAGTCTTTGCCAACTCCCTCTACATAACATTAAGAAACTGGGCACATTTCCCTTGTGCGACAGAGGGAAGATGCGTGCCCTCGCCTCGCCCTCATTGGGCTGGTTGTGCAGAAACAATGGTGTTTTGGTGCCATACCTACATGCACCGTGTAAACGGGTACACCACATACTTTTCCACTTTGCCTAACTCCATTTCCTGGAGCTCCGGTGTTTCTTTTAGAGCAGCCACATTCTGGCTTTGACGCTCTAGTGGTTCTTTACAGCTAAAGATGTGCCAAAGGAAAGCCTGTCTGTGCGTGTCCGCATCCAGAATGCGACCAGCGGCAGCCCGCTGCCTGTTAATGGCCAGGTACTCCAGTGTCATCTGCATTTTTAAAATCATTAAATGATACTGATAGGCATTACAATCTGAGTTTGTTTCCTAGTAATGTGAAAGGTTCCCTGGTATGTCTCAAATGTAAAGCAGCTTTTGAAACCCTTTCCAACACTACATTTACCTCCATAAAGCAGGCTTATTAATGCCCGCTTTCTATGCAAATATACGCAAGAAATTCATGACTTACCTCTTGAACTTCAGTCAGAGTTTCTTTTTATTACTGAATCATGGTTTAAGGAATGGTGTACTCCAGACATCGTCATCTTTACAATTAGGTTACACCATTCTTAGACAGGATAGAACTAATTCTCGTGGAGGTAGGCTGGCAATATTTTTTGTGACTATCTCAAATCCCAAACATTTGGCCTTGAGTACCTGAAAGGGGCAGAACGTCTTGGCTTCTGTTTTAAGCTTAGTCCCTCATTGTCTATTGCAGCAGGGCTTATTTATTGCCCCCCTGGTCCAAGCGCTAGTTTTTATCTTCCTTTGGAGAAGCTGTAGCTCCCTATGCTTTTCGCTATGTGAATGTTACCATCCTGGGAGATTTTAACCTCCATTTGGGATGTAGTAGAAATTATACAAATATATAGCCAACTTTATGGATGTGTTGAGCACTTTTGGGCTCCATCAATTGGTGTCCCTTCCTTTACATTCTGCACACAACACACTAGAGGGGATTTGTTCTCAAGACCCTATCCAGCAGGCTTGGTCCGATCACATGCTAATCCCATTTAGCACATGGCTGCAGTCTTCCAATCAGCATGCTGTCCCCTCAGTGTCAACCCTCTAAACAGTTCGTAAATTGGCTAATCTGTCAACCAACCCTAAGTTGTCTAGTTGTGCATCAGATTTGACACCTACCTTGTCAGGAAAGGTAACGGAGGACGCCCTAGATTTTAAGACCTGGATTATTCAGGTCACCAATAATTTAGCCCTGGAAAGGCCTGTAAAGAGGAAACAGAATTCTCAGTCCTCAGCTCCTTGGTACACCCAAGCCTTGGCAGACTACCATCTCCACTGCAAGCTGTTGGAGCAGATGTGGAGGAGAGCCTACAAGGCTGAAGACCTAGATCAATTTACTGAACTTGAAAGTTTTTCATGTCCAGCTTAAGACAGACAAAAAAGGCTTACTTCTTAACGCAGTTAAATGAAGCTCAACATGATAAAAAAATTTATCTTTTCAATTACTAAATCATTTTTGCAACCGAAAGCTTTGACTAAAGATATCCCTCCCCTTGCAGACTCTATGCAACCAAATCTCCTCCTATGTTAAAGCAAAAATCCGGAACATTCAATGTAATTTTAGTTCTACTCTTCTGTTAAATACCGACTTAAAAGTAAACCTCTGTCCGACAGGAGCTCCCCTTCAAGGTTTTCAGTGTTTAAGCTTAGCCAAGTCCTGACAAGCTATTTAAACCTGTAAATCAGGATCCCCTTTTGATCCCTGTTCTCCATACATCCTTCATGTAATGGTAGACACTGTGAATCCAGTGAGCAACAAGATTTTAAACTCCTCATTGCCCACTGCACAGGTCCCTACAGATTGGAAGCATGTTGCTATTAAACTCCTTCATAATAAACAATTGGCTGACCCTTGAACTCTTTCTAATCTTCGACTGATTTCACTACTGTCCGTCCTTGAAAAAATTATTGAAAAATTGGTAAATTGCCAACTAATAACATTCTTGGAAGAGGCCAACATTCTCAATCCTCGGCAGTCTGGCTTCCAACCTAAGTATTCTACATATTGAGCTCTGCTCGAGGTTGCAGATACTCTAAAGTTGACTTTGGATGCTAGAAAATATGCGGTGCTGATCCTATTTGATCTATCAGCCGCATTTGATACCCTCTCTCATGATGTCATATTGCAGCGGATCAAAAATTGTGGCATTTCTCATCTTGCCTTAGCCTGGTTGGAATCCTTCCTTACTGATCACAGGCAAACATTGGTACTAGGATCTTTTCTATCCCCTGAAAAAGCGGTTACTTCGGGAATACCGCAAGGCTCATCGCTCAGCCCTGCATCGTTTAATATATACATGGCCCCCAATTTCATTGATCGGCTCTTTTGAAATCGAAACTACTTCATACTCTGACGACACACAGCTTATCCTGGCCTTGGATAAAACGTGCATTGGCTCTAAGATGAATTTTAAACTCTGTTTAACCGAGGTTGTTCAGTGGATGTAATCTAACCACATAAAAGAAAAGACAGACAAGACAGAGATCATGCTTTTAGGTAAGGACAACACTTTTTATCCAATGCTTTGGTGGTCTAACTCCACCCCTTCCACCTAGTATAGTTAAGGTAGTAAAAAACCTGGGTGTGAAATTTTATTCCTCCTTATCGTTCCACCCACCAGCTTTGGCAGTGGCAGTGGCAGGGATGTGCTTTAACTTAACAAAACCACTGAAAGAATTCTTTGACTGTTTTCCTGTTTCAGCAAGAGTAGACAGTGGCTTTTACATTGATTACATCCAGATTGGACTATTGCAATAGTCTATATGCAGGTACCACCAAACAAATTCTTCTGAAGTTACAGGTAGTACAACCGCTAGGCTGGCACTGAAACTGCCAATTCGTTCAACGGCCTCAGCAGCTCTCAAAACCCTTGATTGGCAGCCAGTACACAAGAGGGTCCCGTTTAAAATCCTCCTGCTCACATTCAGAGCCTACAGAGCACTAGGATCAATGTTTTTAATAGCCAGATTTACTCATTACACTAACTCTTAGACTTTGAGATCGTCATCTGCTAACCTTCTTAAACTTCAGAATATTAGGATCAAGACTAAAGGGGGCAGATCCTTTGCTATCTTGGGGACTAAGGCTTAGAATCATCTTCCCATTCAGTTGGGATCCACTGATTCTGAATCCTTTTTCAGGAAACTAATGAAAACATGGAACTTCATGGCCTCTGATTCTTTGTGTCATTCACTAATTAAAAGATTCCTCTTAAGGCCTTGCCCGGCTGTTATGATATCTGATCTTAATTATTTTTCACCGCTCAGCCCCAGGATGCTCCCCTAGGAGCGACAGCCGTACTTTATAAATGCTAGGATCATTCATTCACATACCCATTGTGGGCACAGCATGGGCTAAGTAGTGGGATGTAGCACTGAGTGAGCCATCCACCTTATAGCCGGCAGCCTTATATGGGGTCTGCCATGGCAGGCTGCGGGCGCCATTGTGCCCCTGCCCATAGTTGGCATCACTTATGTCTCAGATAACCCGGAGTGGTTATCCCTATCTTGAGGGCACACCCCAGGGAAGGCCTGACGGGCACCAAGGGGTGTGGGAAGCTGAAGGCTGTGCAGGCATATATATATGTCTCCTGCCTGGGTAGTGAGGAACACCTCAATGGGGCTCCCCCTGCCTATGAGTTTTGCTCTCCCCATGGAAACCCCTGGGGAGTTACCAAATCACTGAAGTGGCCCCAGGGCCCTCAATACATCCTCACCATAGGAGAGTAAGATCTGCTTCTTATAGTTACCCCCACTTTTTGCTGATGTTTCACTGTTTTTTTTTACTTTAGTCTGACTGGGGCCCTGCTATCCAGGATCCCAACCTAGCTGCTTCCTCTCTAAAATGATTGCATGTACTTTAGGTACACCACAGATTGGATTCTGGGGAACCCTTATAACTCTCTAGTAAATGGTAACCTAAATACCAAGGGCATAGGTACCCCAAAGGCCTCTCGGGGGCTGCAGCATGTATTAAGCTACCCCTGAGAGACCACTCAAAGTGGTACAACAGTTATGCTACAGCAGCCTGTGTAGGGTGGTGTATGCACCCCATACTTAGATATAGGTTCCCTCTATCTACCTTACATCACTGCACATATAAACCTATCAGTCACCCCTATGGCAGGCCTTATCAATCCTGAAGGCAGAGTGCTAGGTTTTGTGTGAGAGGGTGCCCATGCATGAGTAGAGTCGCTCTGCAGCCTTTGGAATCTATCATCCGGTGTTGTTCTGTGATGCAGCCAGACCATATACTCTTAAGTTCATTATAACCTTGTGGTAAACGCTAACTTTGGATTGGCTGCAAGGAAACATGTTGTATTTGGAGTCAAACACCTTGGAATCATACCTCCCCGCCAGTCCTGGCGGCGGAGGTATGATTCCACCCTCCTAGAGGGAGAAAAGTGACTACACCGGTACACCCGGTACCAGCTTAACAGAACCCTGGCATCACAAAATGGATGCTGCAGACACAGACATGAGTCTGGCCTCCTGCTGCTGGACGAAACTCTGGCAGGGGAGGCTGGACAATAGGTTTCTTGTCACAGGGAGATGTAACCACCTCCCAGACAGGCTTTAGTGTATTGGGGCTGGGTGGGTGCACTCCAAGAGTGCTTTGAGGTCTGCACTGGGGGCACATTTCGTGTCCCTGTGCATAGTCCAGCTCAACCCGGTTGCAGGGGCTACCAGCCCCTGCTCGGGTGCAAAACTGGTCAAAGGATATGGGTGTAACCACCCCTCTATCCTGACTCTCCCATAGGTGGGTCCCCAGAGTTTGTCCCACCCCTTCCTTGGGTATAAAGTAGGAACCCCTGACTACAGGACTTTAGATTTACCTGGACAAAACACTGCTACAGAATCCCAGAACTTCAAGAATCTACACTTCATTGGATGACCAAGGAATCTCCCTTTGAGTAAAGGAGTTACTCCTCTGCAAGGCAGGCACCAAAGACACATCTGTCCGGTTTGCAACTACGCAGCTCCCGAAGGACTCTCAAGACTTTGCAACACAGCTGGTGGGTTTCCAAGCTTCCCAGAGGCCGACCCGTGCTCTCAGCAAACCTGAGATCCAAAGCCCTCGTGGGGACCGTGCAACCCGAACCCCTGAACACCATCACCATTTGCTGCTGCATGTGCTTCTTGGCGATCTCCGAGGCTGTGCATGGGGCTACTTGTAGTTCAGACCCCGAACAGTGATTCCCCCAAAGATTACTGGCCTACCCTCCACGAGTGACCTGAGGGCTGGTATTTAGTGATTCCTCTTGAGGTCTCTTTGCGATCCCTTGTTCGTCAACTTGTGGGTCCCTGAGAAGGGTACCGTAACTCTGAATGGGCTTATCTGGTTGATCCAGATGTGTCCTGACTCTCCATTGCTTGGGGAGTCACCTGGATCTTGCTGGTCCATCCCGAAGCCTTTTTACTCTCACCACGTGGGTTGCTGTTGCCAAGGCTTGTTGGTCTCTGATCCGGACACCGACCCCCCTGCACTCGACATCCTTCATGCGACAGCTCACCTGCAGACTCTGGTTGTCGGCGACATCTCCTGGTGCCAGTGGCAGCGGAGTCAAGCTTCACCTTATCGCACCTGAAACACCCGACATTGATGGGCATTATTCTACCATGCCCCTGGTCACCCTGAAGTGACCCAGTCTCTGTCCCCTCTGCTTTCAGGTTCTTCACATCGCCGATCCAGGCTTGGATCACACTGGACACTTTTCCTTTCCACTGCAGCAGCACTTTGCAGCAATTCGTCATTGAAAACAGCGACGATTCTCGACACCATTTGGCACGTATGCACCCGGCTTCCCTGGGTGAGGTAACACGAGTACTCTGGTGCTCACATGGGTGCTGGCCTTAGAACCTTCTAAGTCTAGCTGGGTGTGCTCCAAGTCCTCTCCAAAGTGTCCTCAATCTTTAATTTTCCAACCACGACTTTCCCATAGGATTGTACGGAGCTCACAGCTGTGTTCTCACATTGCACGCATCCCTGTGGGTCCCCTGTGTCACTGCCTTGGGTGGTTCCTTGGGGTCCCAGCAATTCTACATGCTCTGGGCACAGTGTCTAGTCAAGTTGTGGTTCTTTTACCACTTTCTTAATATATGGTTTGGTCTCCCCCTTGGGCCCAGTGTATATTGTGCTATTTACTGAAGTTCTATTGTGTTGATATTGTGTATCGTGTTCTCTAATCTCTTAAAGAGGTAAGTAGAGAGTGTTTAGTAATATATATATATATGTATGTATATATATATATATATATATATATATATATATATATATATATATACATATACCTTGTATGGTTATCCTTTCATTTGGTCATTCAAGAGGTTATAATCTGGTATACCAAGCTGCTATACACTCCTTCAAGACTTAGCCTGAAGGCTGCTCTCCATAGCTACCACTAGTATAGCTTTCAATAAAGGTTGCCTTAAATCTATCATCAATAAGGGTTGTTTGGACTGGTGCAAGGTGCCCACTAGAACTAGTGGACAGCATATGCCAGGCCAACTTCTCACACTCATTGTCAAAGCCAGGGGGATGTGCGTGCACCTTCCTACACAGGTTAGGAAGTGGCGCTGGTCCAAAAAGTGGGTTGGTCTGACAATGCAGATCAAGGTGTACGCATCGGCCCTGATGATATTTGGCTACATTTCTGCCTGGCAGACTGGAGGATGCACCCAGCCGCTATGGATAGGTGCCCAGCCTGCCATCACTGCCTGATGAATATATACCTGCAAACTTGGTGTTCTAACCTCTGGGTCAGGCCTGCCAGTGCAGGCCTCTGTCTGCACGCTTACATCCATGATGCTAGCAGCAAGGTGCCTTGTCTGCCGTCAAGGGCCGGGAGTATGTAACCATACCCTTGAGTGGGTCGATCCACGTCCTGCTGGGCCAAGCAGGGTGGTTTGGGCGTGCTGACACCAAGTTTGCTCAGGCCTGGGTAAGTCATGTGCCCGGCCTGTCCTTGCCACGTAAAAGTGCTCATGCCCTTTTTATCCATGTTGGACAATGGCACTGATTTCATGTCCTGAAATGCAGGCCGATCTGTCATTGCAGACTGGTGGGTGCGCACTGGTAGATATCATGGGTAAACTCAGGAGCAGCTTACCAGTCCTAGGCTGTTGTGCATGTCCCACCTGCCAAACCAGGTTAGTGTGTGCGCACAGACACAGGTATTGGTCAAACCTGTGTCCAGTCCCCTGTTCAGACGCAGATGGGTTAACTGGCACCGCTGGTGCTGGGAACTATATGTCCCTCCTGCAGTGCTTAATTTGTAAAGAAATACCGTATTTTCCAGCGTATAAGACGACTTTTTAACCCTTTAAAATGTTCTCGAAAGTCGGGGTCATCTTATACGCCGGGTGCCAAATTTTACGGTATTTATTCATGCGTTTTAATATAGCGCGGACTTTACCCGAAGGTGTCAGACTGCTTCCCAATAGGAAATGGTGCATTGCAGGAGGAAAAAGTGACATGTGTGCAGGTTACAAAAGCGTACAAAGTAAGGTATAAATAGGCATGACACTGTTAGCATTGTAAAAGAAAGGCGCTGTGCCCAGACTGGTAATTTCAAATCCAGGCCATGTGTGCCTTTGATTTACTGATGTTCCCCACTTTGGATCCCAGGCCTACATCTCCGAGGTTACCCTGTCTAATTGGTCCTGACTGGGTTGTATTCTAAGTCACCCTTCATGGTCACCATCACATCTGAATCATTAAGTAGTGAATGCTACCCGGAGGAAGAAAACTGATTGCACGTACGGCCATCACATGGCCAAAGGGCCACCATCCGTGAGAGAGTCCTGGTGGTAGTCTAAGACGACCAGCCGAGGTGCCAATTGATGATGCCCTTTGAACCTCAACTACAGACTGTCACTGCAGTGGTCATGCCATATAGTCCTTCAACCGGCAGAAAGCTTCACATGGTAAAGAGATCTATACCACCAGGTGCTAGTACTACGGGGATTCCGACATGACAGACAGGACCTTCCTGACTCAGTTAGCGATGGTGAATAGAGGTAAAATACTGCAATAAATAGAGGTAAATTACTGCAATATATGGAGGACACTCAAACACAAGAACAAATGGCGCCGTGAATCCTACCTAGACTGCAGCTGCACACGCGACTCCAACCGCTTGCGAGTGTGAACCTGCGTGCGGTTGGTGAAGGCTGCGATGCATACTTCCCCAATTAAGGCAGACGAGGCAGCAGGACATCCGAAAACATAATGGGCAGCGCTAAAGCACCTAAGATGGCGGCCCCCACTGTGTTGCGCGTCTGAAATTCTCAAAATGGCCATGCAGGACTGCGTTGGACTGCGTTGGAAGAGGGGGTAGTCTTATACGGCGAGTATAGCACGAAACCTACATTTTATTAAGAAAAGTAGGGGGTCATCTTATACGCCCAGTCGTCTTATACGCCGGAAAATACGTTAAGTGCCAAGGCTCTAATCATGAGTTCACTGCAGCTTGCACCACTTATTGCCCCTGCCATGCTGCCTATGATAGTAACAAAGAACAACAATGCGTCTTGGCTCAGAATCAGTAAGGCTGAGCCTCTAATAAACAAAACAACAAGAATTGCCAATACTGATAATTACATCAATCATTACTTAAATGGCACATAGAAATAAAGTCTATGACAACCCTATTTCACAGTTCAATTTTTACAAATTTATTCAAACATTTTTTTTCTTTTTGTTCAAAAAAAGATCCTTTTACATTAACATTTACACTTTGTAGACAGAATAACAATAAAACACATACTTTGCACAAAGATAGTCGTCATTTTCAATGACAAACTCACCAAACTCTCCTCTTCTCTCATTCATTCAACTCACAGTACCCATTCACATACATTTATAACCCACACAAAATTCCAGCCGTACACCACAAGCTCGTCCTGGCTAGCTGAGCCTATTTAGAATTATAAAATGCCAGGGGTCTCATCCAAACAACACAAAAAAGTCCAGACAGAATAGTCTTTCAAGTGCACTCCTACACCATTTACAAAACCCTTTACAGAAACTTTAAAGTGCACGAAAGCAAAACAACTAAACAAAAGTTTGTTTGGCAACAAATAACGCAAGGTCAATGCGTTTCAAACCCACTTCTTATGGGGTTCTCTTCAGGACCAACAAAGCTCTTATACAATGTAATGGAATCCACTGCCCATTTCAAACAATTAGTGTATAGGAGAGTGTAATTTAGATTGTTGTAAATGACTTGTCAACCGGTTGTTTATAAGACGGCTTTAACTCATGTGGTATAGCGAGGATGTTATTAGAACTTAGTCCATTTTTTCAGAGAGCAGCTCCGGGATGAAACTTCTTTCCGTGCTGCCTCTGTTCGTGAGAAATGAATGCTCTTTTCAGTCACCCGTGTTGCACTCACGTAGCACAATTGTGTAGGAGTGCACTTGAAAGACCTTTCTGTCAATACTTTTTTGTGTTTTTTGGATCAGACCCCTGGCATTTCATAATTCTAAATAGGCTCAGGTAGTCAGGACGAGCTTGTGGTGTATGGCTGGGGTTTTGTGTTGGTTATAAATGATTGTGAATGGGTACTGTGAGTTGGATGAACGAGAGAAGAGGAGAGTTTGGTGAGTTTGTCATTGAAAATGATTTGACTATCTTTGTGCAAAGAATGTCCTTTATTGTTATTCTGTCTACGAAGTGTTGATGTTAATGTAAAAGGAGCTTTTTTTGAACAAAAAAAGAAAAAGATTTTGAATAAATTTGTAAACATTGAACTGGGAAATAGGGTTGTCATAGACTTTATTTCTATGCGGCATTTAATAAATGATTGATGTAATTATCAGTATTGGCCTATTATAGTAACAGCACAACTACTTACCATCACACTCCTACAAGGGTCACACTACACATTATTTCAGGGCCCCAAAGCTATAAGAATGGCTTGGGCAGCAGGTAATAGTCATTCTTAATCTTTATTGAACTAATAATTAAGTGTTGTTATGGTCAACTCTAGATAAGCCAGACAGTGCCACCTTTTGGCAGGCTGTCACAAGCGTTGATGTTGACATTTAGGTACCGTTGCTGACCCCTATAAGCCATTGGCTAAAATGAAGCACTCTGGCCTCCTGCCTTTGCTGTTCGGGTTGCACAATAGTGCATGTGTGCACAGGTAGTGAGGAATACCTATGTGTGTTTTCACTACCTATGAAGCCTGCTCTGTCCATCCGTTAATATGGGGAAATGGTTGACAATACTCTGCACTGCAATGGTGGATTGCAGTAGAGAAGCCTTGTGATGTTTCATATCAGTGGATTTGCAGTGTGAAACCCTTTTCATTGGTAAAGGGTTTTTTGGCATAACTCGCTTAGATATGCCACTTATAGATTATGGACATTTCTATGCTCAAAAGTCTTGGGGACCATGGTGTGTGGCTCCAGTGGACACCAGGCGTCGGGGAGCATATCTGTGCATTCCCCAATTGACAGTCATAAAACATAGGCATTCCATGAGAATGTCAGCCTTCTGCCATTTGAGGGCCGAAAGGGATAGATTGAAGGTAGATGTTGTGATACTTATCCTTTAGGGGCCGGATCAAGACCCGACTCAAGATTAAGGTCTGCATTCCAAGGACCAATGACAGACAGGCCTATAATTTACGGGAGTCATCTGTGGTTCAAAGGAAAATTCCCTAACCCACCTCGACTTCAAAAGCAAATGACAGTATAACTACAGGTGCTATCCTCTAGCAAGGCTGAGATATGCTTGTGGGGATGTGGAACCGGTGAACCCAGACTGTATGGTGCACATTGTCAGAGGACTCTGTTTTGCACATGAAGATAACTATCTAAATAGAGACTAGCCTGGCCCGAGGACCTGCTGAAGTGTGATGCCCTGAAGTGTGCTTTCCAAGGGCCAAACAGCGGGCCTCCTGTTCTGGAGATCGCAGCGACATCAAAGATATCCCCAGATGGAACAACACCATCTACCTGTGACATCTGGAGATGGTTCCCTCTCAGGTGCCCAACTAGGGCTGCAAAATGCAAACTGGTAGCGTGATATGAGCCTTTACTTAAAACTTGTGTCTGGAGACTGGATTGCCTAGTGCAGAGCCCTAGACCTATAGCCTGCATCTGAGGCATTTTGTTCCTGTACTGTGGGGACCTCAGCACTCATAAGCGCCTAGTGCTGGTGAGCAGATTCCCAGCTGTGGGACCCCACGTGGCCCATTTCGTCAGTTGTGCAGCTTACATGAACATCCATGGATGGGTCTTTGGGGGTCTTTAAAATAGGGTGCGTTTATGACTTTGCAAAACTCGCTGCTACTACCTGAGTTAGCTGCTGGCTGAAGGTCATCCCAGGCTTTCTCTCCAATATCATTTTCCCTTTTATTTCTAGTGGTCTTTTAATCTCTACTTAATTTTTTTGATAAGTGCTGGATCTCTTGGGAGGGATTTTAATGCGTTAACAAGTACTCTTTTAGCTGCCAAGCATTGTGAATTACACCACCTTCTATCTGTTGTACTAGTTGGCCGCTTAGGACATGTGAGTGCCTATTTTAGTTTCTCTAGAAGGACTCTGAACTGGGATACTAATAATTGTGGAGAGGACGCCTCAGTAAAACAGAGTAGGATATCATCCCTTGTTTGTGCTATGAGTACAGGCGCAAGATTCTGCTTCACAAACTGTACCCACTTTAGTTGGTACTCATTTTTCTTGGTTAGCATGATGTTTCCTACTGACTGTTGATGTTTGTTCAGCTTGTAGGGGATGCTCAGGTGGTTAAGCAGAATTGCATGGTCACTGTAACATGTGAAAGTGGTGTCTATGTGAGAGACTTTCCCACTTATTGTTGAAGAGACTAAAATGAAGTCAATCGTAGACTCTTAATTGAGCCGCCCAAATGTTGTCCCTATGTTCCCCACGTTCATGTTGTTAATTATCCCCGTGCTCCTTGTGTATAGGAGTCTATTAAGGCTGTCACCATAGTCATTATGAGTGAAATGGAAAAGGGAATTGCCCTGATAGTCTTCGAGCCCGCACTCCGTGGCCTCTTTGTATTTACAGAGGTGAGCATTAAAATCCCCCAACCAGATGATATTTAGTGGTCCCTTTTTTAATAGCTAACTGTTTAGTTCATCTACCACCAGCTTCATGTGACCGCCCCGTTTCGTTGTTGTAAAAATTAATTAAAAGCCATGGTCTATCATTTATAATCTCCAATAGAAGCATGTGGAAGTGTTTGTTCGGAGCTCCGACCATCCTTACTTGTTGGGGCGAGTGTTGGAGATTAAGGTTAATACCCCCCCTTTGCGCTGCCTGAGACTAAGCAAACTGCGGCTGTGTGGAAAGAGCGGTACCCCGAAACAAAGGTAGGTTCCGTGGCACATATTTCCTGAAACTAATTTTTTTTAGAGGATCCCACAGTTTGTGCCACTGGTCATTACCTATCTTTGAGGTGATTCCTGCCACATTCCTAGTAGCAAGCCTGGTCTTGTTTATGTCAGCTATGCTCGGAGGTAGGTGAATCAAAGGGCTCTCCTGTATTACAGTGGGTGGACTGTCTAATAAGTGAGTACTCCCAATAGGAGGATGGTTAACTGGGGTTAGTCAGTCACAGGTTTCCAAACCTGAGAGGGCAGCAAATCTGTTGTGGAGCCCCACCCCCATTATGGTACTGAGACCCCCACCATGTCTCATTTGGTGGCCTAGAGTTTGCTAATGTCCCATTCTGTGTGTTAAACCTTGAGTATAAAAGTGTTCCAGAGATAAGGGAATAATCTGAGTGCGCCTAGGTGACATTTTATGACGATTGCTTAGAAGTGCAGTGCCCACATATATATTGATGCAATTTACCACCACACAGTCCCCAGCAATAGATTTAGTAGAGCTACCAAGTTCAAGTTCAAGTTCAAGTTGAGAAATTTGTATAGCGCACTACTCACCCATAGGGTCTCAAGGCGCTTCTGGGAGGGGGTGCATTATTTATCGAATAGCCAGGTTTTAAGTTCCTTTCTGAAGGAAATGTGGTTCTGTGTGAGGCGGAGGTGAGTGGGGAGAGAGTTCCAGGTCTTGGCCGCCAAGTAGGAGAAGGATCTTCCTCCCATGGTGGATCTGTGGATGCGCGGAACTGCGGCAAGCGCTTGGTTGGAGGATCTTAGTTGGCGGGTGGGTGTGTAGAAGGACAGTCGTGTGTTGAGGCATTTGGGTCCTAGTTTGTAGAGGGCCTTGTGAGCGTGGGTGAGGAGACCGAACGTTATTCTCTTGTTGACGGGAAGCCAGTGGAGGTCTTTCGGGTGGCTGGTAATGTGAGCTTGGCGAGGGATGTCCAATATGAGTCTGGCCGATGCATTTTGGATGCGTTGGAGTTTTTTCTGTAATTTGGCTGTGGTTCCGGCGTAGAGGGTGTTTCCATAGTCCAGTCGGCTAGTAACCAGTGCGTGGGTGACCGTCTTTCTTGTTTCGGTGGGGATCCAACGGAAGATTTTTTTGAGCATACGGAGTACGTTCAAGCAAGAGGATGAGACGGCGTTAAATTGTCTGGTCATCGAGAGGGAGGAGTCTAGGATGAAGCCCAGGTTGCGTGCGTGGTCTGTGGGTATGGGTGCTGTGCCCAGAGCCGATGGCCACCAAGAGTCGTCCCAGGCAGAGGGTGAAGATCCTAGGATGAGAACTTCCGTTTTGTCTGAGTTAAGTTTTAGGCTGCTGTTTTTCATCCATTCGGCTACTTCTTTCATGCCTTCATGAAGATTGGTTTTGGCGGTGTTAGGGTCTTTGGTGAGGGAAAGGATCAGCTGGGTGTCGTCAGCGTAGGAGATGATGTTGAGGTTGTGTTGTCGCGCGATGGATGCGAGGGGACTCATGTAAACGTTAAAGAGGGTGGGACGGAGTGATGATCTTTGTGGGACTCCGCAGATGACTTCGGTGGCCTCTGATTTGAAAGGGGGGAGTCGGACTCTCTGGGTTCTCCCGGCGAGGAACGAGATGATCCAATCCAAGGCTTTTCCTTGTATTCCGACATTGTTGAGGCGTTGTATGAGGGTGCTATGACAGACTGTGTCGAAGGCGGTGGAGAGGTCGAGTAGGATGAGGGCAGCTGTTTCTCCGTTGTCCAGTAGCATTTGGATGTCATCTGTCGCTGCAATGAGGGCGGTTTCGGTGCTGTGTTTGGCTCGAAAGCCGGACTGTGAGGGGTCGAGGGAGTTGTTGGATTCAAGGAAGGCGGCGAGCTGGCTATTGACGGCTTTCTCAATGACTTTGGCTGGGAAAGGGAGGAGGGAAATGGGGCGGTAGTTCTTAAGTTCAGAGGGGTCAGCTGTGGGCTTCTTCAGGAGGGCAGTGAGTTCGGCGTGTTTCCAGCTTTCTGGGAAGGTAGCGGAGTTGAAGGAGCAGTTGATGACACCACGGAGATGGGGTGCGATGATGGAGTCTGCTTTGTTGAAGATGTGGTGGGGACAGGGGTCGGTTGGCGAACCTGAATGGATGGAGTTCATTAGGCGGATGGTGTCTTCAGTGGTGATTGGGTTCCAGGCGTTAAGGTTGTTAGAGAGCGGTTTGGTTTTGGAAGAGGGTGGGGTGGGCTATTCTTTCGAAATGTTCTTAAAGCTGTTATGTATGTCGGCGATTTTGTTGTAGAAGAAAGAGGATAATGAGTCACAGAGGTCTTGGGAGGGAGTAATGTTGTTTGAGGCTGCGGTGGGGTTGGTAAATTTTTTGACAATGTTGAATAGTTCCTTGCTGTTATGGGCGTTGTTGTTTAGTCGATCCTTGAATGCTGATTTCTTGGTGGCTCGGATCAATTGGTGGTGTTTGCGGGTGGCTGCCTTGAAGGTGGTCAAGTTGTCAGTGGTTGGGTTTTTTCTCCATGTTTTTTCGAGAGTACGGCATAGTTTCTTGGAATTCTTAAGGTCATCGTTGAACCAGGGGGCCTTTTTGCTACCTTGTTTGATCTGGTGGTTTCTTAGGGGTGCTAATTCGTCAGCGCTGTGAGTGATCCATTGTTTGAGTTTGGTGGCAGATTCGTTTGGGTCTAATGAGAGGGCTGGAGGGTTTTGGTTGAGCGATGGGATGAGTTGGTCGGTGGTGATTTTGTTCCAGTTTCTTCGAGGAATAGGTTGAGAGGGGTTGTGAGTCGTGGTAGTTTTGTAGCTGAAGTGAACACAGCTGTGGTCCGTCCAATGGAGAGCTGTGGTATGATTGAAGGAGATGTGTTTGCTGGAGGTGAAGATAGGGTCGAGCGTGTGTCCGGCTAAGTGGGTGGGGGTGTCAACAAGTTGTTTGAGTCCGAGATTGGCCAGGTTGTCCAGAAGGGTGGTGGTGTTGCAGTCGTTTTTCTTTTCCAGGTGGAAGTTGAAGTCTCCCAGTAAAATGTAGTTCTCGGAGGGGAGGGCATGTGGGCTGATGAAGTCAGTGATGTCTTCGCAGAATTGTTTACGGGTTCCTGGTGGTCTGTAGATGAGGGTGCCTCTAAGTGTGGTCCTGGGGTCGGTGTGGATCTGGAAGTGGAGGTGTTCGGCGGTTGCAAGGTAGTCGTCGAAGCTGGTCGTGATTCTGATGGTGTTCTTATGAACGATGGCGATGCCGCCTCCTGTTTGGTTGGTATGGTCTTTTCGGATGATCTTGTACGCGTCCGGGATGGCTATGGCGATGTCGGGTGCTGATGATGCATTCATCCAGGTTTCTGTAAGGAAGGCGATGTCCGGTGACGCAGTGTCGAGTAGGTCCCAGAGTTCTGTGGCGTGTTTGTGGATCGAGCGGGTGTTTAGCAGGATGCATTTCAGGTGGTTAGAGTCGGAGCTGTGTTTGGAGGTCGTGGATTTGGTGTGGGTCTTGATGCAGGCGAACTTGCAGGAGTGGCAGGTAAAGGGACCGTGGGTACGTCCTGGGGCAGCTTCGTAGCATTGTGGTGTGCGTCCGGGGTTAAGGGCTAAGAGGGTGGCGGCGTCATACGTTATGCGGGAGGAGTCATCCTAATATCCTGGCCATAATAATTTTGTTAGACAATGGGTAAGTCCTCATTCCTGTGTTCGTTAGGTGGTGTGAGAGCCAGTGCAGACATTTGTTCATTAGTTGTGAGGTAGATTCCAGCTTGTTTTTCCGCCATGGGTGGATGTTTGCCAAGACCAGAACTAGGGGAGAAGCTACTGGTGGAATGTGGACTTGTTGCAAATAATTTTCTGTGACCACCAATGGTCTGTCTTGCCTCCCAGCTATATGTAAGCCAGTATCTGTGTTCCCCTGTGGTCTGCATACCTGGTGTGCTGGACCTGTTGTCGACGGGGATGATGAAATTTGGCCCTCCAGGAGTACATTAGGGCGAGCAGGCGCTCTTGGAAACAGGCCACTGGGCTGTGTGGCAGATGTAAGAGGAGAACGCAGTGAGGGTGGCAACAATGCACCCTGGTTACCATGGGCCTGAGATCAAGTTTTGTCCACAAAAAGGGATATAGGCTCCGCAGGCAGGGCCTCTGAACGACGGTGTGGTCATGCATTCTGAGCCTCCAGCCCGGCTAGTCGCCACCGATATCTGACAATTTAGTTAAAATCAGCTCCAGCTGAGAGAGGATATCAATTTACTAACTCCTTCCCAGAGCGCATTGTCAAGTATTACAGATGGATAAGCGGTGTTTACGGAGGATGGTAATGGAGAGCTCCCAGTGGGCATCTTGGGGTTTCCACCCTTAGGTTTGGGGTTAGGGACTCAAGCTGGTTTTGTTGGCTCGGGCTTTGGGTTTGGGATTCCTCTGCTCCTACTTCGCTTGGCTGGGGGGTCATTGGATAAGTCAGTGTGTGGGGATTGATCCGGCCCCCTGCAAGTTACGGCGGTTGAGATTGGTGCAGGTGACAGGCCTGTGAACATGGCTGATTATGCAGTGCTATTGATTGCACATGCTGAATATGTGGGTCCCCTTTTATGACACTCCCTGTGGGTGACCTCATCGGGAGAAAGAGGGGTTTCATGGATAGGCGCCTCTGTGTAAGTTCTTTCTCATGGGTGAGTACGCTTACTGCTCCGGTCAAAAACAGGTCTCGCATTGCCACTGACCCTCCACCCGCTTTCTCTATATGGGCTTTCCTCTTCACCATCTTGACAAGAAACACAGAGAGAAATGAGGGAAAAACCACAGTACCTTAGAGCTGCAGCTGGGCATTAGAGGGGGGGCAGCTCAGCCCAGCCTCTTCCGGGCTTCGATGGGCGCGGACAGGCCTGCCCTTGGCCCGGGCTTTGCCCGGGTGCCTCCCCGCGCGTGTCCCTCACCATGGGCTGGCAACAGTGTTTAAAGCGCCTCCAGGTGCAAGAAATGGTGGGAAATGTAGTCCCCTTGCAAGGTTCCTGCTCTGCACCTTCGGCTAAGGGTAGTCCCAAAAATCGTTTACCCCATGTTATTTTTATGAGAATTTTTCCAGTGGCGACTCACAGTGGGAGTGCTGCGAGGCAGTAGGGTGTGGCGGGGGAGGAGCAGGGTGAGGGAGTAGTTGAGTTGGGCATACGACGTCCATGAGTAAAGCAAGTAAATAAATAAATACAACTATTTACCTTACATTTGCTGCATCGCCAGCTTGACAATGCAGCGAGTGCAAGGTAAGTAGTTTTATTTATTTATTTACTTGCTTTACCCGTGGACGTCGCATGTCCGACTTCTCTACTCCCCAACCCTGCCCCTCCACTGCCCCACTGCCCGCAGCACTTCCACTGTGAGCTGCCACTGGATTTTTCAACCCGAACCGCAAACGGAATTATACCAAATTTGGCAGAAAGCCAGATGCTGGTCCAAAAAGCGTGCTTTTTGTGATTTGGTGTAAATCCATCCAGTAGTTTCAGAGATATCTAAGTTAAAATAAAAATAGATATCTGGGAGTCCAAAACCCTACTGAAATTTGATTGGCTACTGACAATTCAACCAGGAAGTGTTGGAAGCCATCTTGGACTCGGCTTGAAGCTAAGTACCACAAAAAAGGTAAAAACTAAAGAAAAGGGGGCAGGGTAGGATTACCCGCCCCCCCCCAGATATGGTGGGCTGTGGTCCAACAGGGAACTCGCCAGGGGGTTAAAAGCATTTTTGTAATGTTTGGCAGGAGTTGCGCTAGATCCACAAATCCCGCCTTAAATTAAAAAAATGAAGAAAGTGCCTTGTTATTAATTAATTGGCTCCTGGCTTGGCCAGGTCCTCAGGGCATTGAGTAAATAGAGGGGGGTGCACCAGCTTATTATTGCCCGGGGACCACCACCTCCTTGGGCTTCTTTACTAATGAATGCGGGGGTGGCCCGAACGGCCTCCCTCACTGCCCGAGGACCTCTACCTCCCTAGTGCTTGTTACATTTTCGAAAGTTGGGGTCATCTCAGACCCCCACAGCCCCGGGGACTGCCACCTCCAAGGGCCTTTCCCTGAAAGAATGTGGAGGGGCCGCATGGACCCCCGTAACCCTAGGGGCCACCACCTCCCTTCGGCAAATGACAAAAAAGGAGATGGGCCGCGCGCCACTCCTCCTGGAACCAAAAATGGCCATGGGGACCACCACCCCCTGGGCTAGTTCCTGCAATGCCCACCCCCTAGACATTACAGTTTGCTAATGCTTGGCGGGAGCTTTACCACTCCTGACATGCCAATGCAAATGCTCCTCTTCCAGCAAGTGAGAGCATTAAAATACTCCTGCTTGCTAGAAGCGAAGCAGGCTTGCTTTTGGACACAGGGAGCTGCATGTTCAACGGCTCCATGTGTCCAAAAGCAATGTTGGCTCCGGCAGAACACGGGCAGCCTGCAGGGACTGCAGGGGCCTTGAGGTTCCCCCCTCTTGTCCGAGTGGGTGCCCTGGAGGCACCCACTTTACATAGCGGAATTTGGCCCATGGAGGGGGGCTGCACAGCCCCTTTCCCCATCTTTAAATGGTCGGGCCATGGGGGTTGGGGTTTCCGGGGCTGGGATTGGCCCTGGGAGGGGTGCCATGGAGGGGAGCCTCTTGGCCCCACTCCCTTCATTTAAAAACAGACCAAACCCAGAGAGATAGAGTGCCTGGGGCCAACATCGTCCTGGAAGGGGGGCCCCTTGGGTGGCCCCTGGTACACAGCAGGATTCCTAGGACCTAATCAGAAGCCTCGCCCCCTTTCTCCAATACTCTTCAAACACAATTACTACATAAAAAATCATAGATTACAGGGACGTTATAGTTAGGAATTAGCACTTAAAAAACGTTAGAAATTCACTGAAAAAAACAATCAGTGATATCATCAGTGATGTCACTGACCATGTCATTTGTGATGTAGTATGTGAGAGTCATAAGCAGTGCATTGCAGAGGCGTGAGTTATAGTTAGCTCAGCTAACTCTAACTGCTCAATTCCACTCATTTTGTATGAGTGAAACTTGGGCCTAACTATAACGTAACCTGTAAGCTTTGTTTTTTTAGTCAGTTTTTTAAATTCCATTTCCTAACTATAACGTCTCTGTACGCTTTGTTTTTTTCAGTAAAGAAATAATATACATAAAAATATAGTAATATTTTGGGGGGAGAGAGAGAGGGGAGGGGGGAATTTCCTCAGTTTAGATGCATGTTTCCAGCAAACTATGCGTTTTCTTTGAAATGACCTCTGAGTTGGACATGCCACAGTCACTTTTAAATCTCCTGTTCAGTGTGTAAGGATGAAATACTTTGTCGGCCAGCCCCAGATCATGAAGAGACAGGGATAGATTACAAAGATGCAAGTTTTTGTCCTATCCCATCAATCAAAACATAAAAAAGTCACTGGATGTATTTAATCAAGGCTATGCTCATAATTCAGTAAGACAATGCAATAAAGTAAATCCAGCAATAGTCTCTTCACTGTCAGAAGCATCTTCCATCTCCAAAGGGTGCTTTTAACAATGAATTCAATATCATACTCATAAACTAACCTTTGTAGCTCAAGAAAATACAGTCAGCAAAGGTTCACTATTTAGCTTCCCTATCACGCTTATAGCAGACTTTTGTTATGTGGCAAGGTCTTCTGGCCACATATCCACCTGCAGGCTCAGCAGTAAGGTAGAGAAGGCAAGCCCTTTGCCCCAGAGACATTGATAATAAAGGCCTACAGCCATCTAAAGGAAATAGGTCACCGGTTAGTAAAGAGTTCAAGAAATAATGTAAAAGACAGACAGGAAGAGAACTGCATTCTACATTCAATTCATCTTCTAATTCCCCACCATTTTGTACAGTGTCTTATAAAAAGGAACACCACCTCTAGCTTCGATTTTACCATTATGGAAAATTTGCAGCCCTAGGGAGATGGCTCACACTTATTGTCTTCTTCATGAACAAAACGCCCTACAACTTCAAGACTGACTGATATCTATAGTAATTTTAGAAACCTGTCTATTGTTTAGGCCCCACCCTATGTAACTTCTTTCCTCCCAATTCTGGGCAGGAAACTCGTGTCCCATCTCCACTCACGTATCAAGTCTTTCTGCTAAGCTATTAATGCATAGGTTTAATTTCTGCCATGAAATTGAATATATTTAGTGTATTTTGCCATATGATTTTGCAGCAAAGAACACAAAGGCTATGTGGCACAGCAGATGAGCCACAACGTTAAATAAATAGGCTTTGGACCACTTTCAATAAACTGGTCTACACGCCCGTATGCAACTTCAGTCCTCGATGGATGAAAATGTTTACAGATTCATCCAACTCTCATTCTTATAAATCCTGGCCACCAAAAGGTCTTCTGCGTCAAACAGTACTCAATATGAAACTGGCAGGTTTAAGCCTCCAATCAATTCCCCATCTAATTCTCTTCCTTCCATTTCAAACTGGAACTGCCCCTCCAGCTATGATACAAGTGATATTACCAAGTATAGAGATTAAGCTCCCTCCACTGCCATTTCTAAACACCCTGTTATAAAAATGTGAACAGCCCAGATCCAGCTTGTCCAGTTCTAAGCCTTACATTCAGAAAAGATCTACAGTCGACCAAGAACTCCCCATCCAAACCAGATATTCAAATTGTAACTGTATCTGATACCCGATACTACACATAAGCCATCATTCATAAAACAATTATGTCTCAGTCTGTAACTCCAGTATCCCACCTTTTCCAGTACAAACCTCCCACTATTAACAGCTAGGGAGGCTCAATCAATTCTGAGTCCAACTTTAGTACTCCCATTATCAATATGTCCACCCTTTCTACACATTTCAGTATCTTGAATGTTTGATTTGCCTTTGTAATAGATTCTTCCTCTTCTCTTTCTGATAATATATTAATTGAATTTCAAAATCGTATTCAAAATCGTATTCAAATTAAGGTCTCAATTATTTGTGAATCGATTTAAACTCAGCTGTAAAAAGCCTCATCTGTATGATGTCAGCACACTTTGTGCCAGGGATGCAGTAAACAAACCTTAGACCTTTTGATTGGAAAGCACCAGTCATCACTTCTAAATTATATTTTCAATCTGTCAGATTTGATGAAACTTTCTCATTTATACATAATCCAACATTATGTTAATGCCATCCCTTCCATTAATGAATCCATAGGACGTATACCCATCACGGGCAACCATTCATGCTGGTATTATAATTAGTGTTTTTCTATATGTAAGAACTTCAACGTGAGAAACCAAGGATTCCAATATGCAGTATACCTTACAGAAAACTCTGTTTAACCACATTCTGTACAGCTTCTCCCTTTATCTCTCACATGCTGCACACTCAATCTCAAGTAAATCATTAGACCCTGTCCAAGTTTCTGATTTTTAAACTTACTCATCTCAAACCACGTACTCTCTTGTATTCACTCCCTGAAATACGTCCATTAACCACAACCTCCTCACTTTCACCACCAAAATAATCAATTCCCAATAACATATTCCTCCTTATACAAGCCAAACACTGAATACTTGAATCAAATTAATAATGTTGGCTTACTAATTTGATATATCTTAGGTAAAAGTTAGACATGTTTTCTTTTGAAGAGAAATGGTTTGATCCTAATGCCTAATTTCATTGTCCCAGCGATAAAGACAATTTAAAACTACATATATTGAGATGGAAGGGGAGGCATTTAAAAAAGATCTACTGTAATGAAACGTGTACATAGATGGATGTAAAATTCTATTTTACCATAAATACCTATTTCATAGATCTTAATAATAGTAGACCTTCCCAGAGTGAGAGATTAAGTTGTTCTATTCTTTAGGTGGGGATTGCAGGAATAGTGAATTGGGCTCAACTTTGAATAAATGGGAGGTTTCAAGAGAGAACTTAGTATTAAACCTTCCACGGATTTTCTGAATGCATATTCTTTACTTTTTATAAATATTTTAGTCTCAATTCACAACTACTTTACTATGTATAGGTTTGGTTTACTCTGTTTACTGCTGATGTACTGCTGAATTTCAACAGCATGCCTAGAGTACTACAAGAGTAAGTCACTATAAAATATATCTTAATCAGGCTCAATATGTGCCTATACAAGTCTCAGGATATTGACAGCATTCCTCATAGTGTAAGAGCTTTAGACTCCCATCTGGGTGGATGGGTCTGGGAATTACAAAGCTATTGCCAATAAATACAGTAAATTCAAGTCACAAGTTTGAATCTTGAGAAAACCATCCTCCAAGGTCATTAAACTGAGTGGCAGTTAATTGGATAATAATAACACCTCTTATTTGCAGCAGTTAGAAATGTCAGAAGTAAAATATGAAGTACTGCAGGGGGTGCTAGCGAGCCTGGCCGCAATATGGCCATCACCTTGTGAGGCTCTGCCCACAACAGCGCCAACCCGGCATTTATCTATATTTAATGGCTGCATCTTCCGTCGCCAATCAGATTGGGATACGCCCCTAATGCTAAAGTATGTATGGGTCCCCATATAAATTGTGTTGCTACCACAGAAGAGGCTTTAGTGGTCGATGATTGATTTGTGACTGAAACCTGCGGCCCAGTGACGTGGGCAGACTCGTAAGGTGCGGGGGTGCGGCGAAGGAGAAGCAACATTGATGGGAGCAGCACGGCGTCGCCTGTGAACTACAGAGATCCATGAGCAGAGGAGTGGACCCCCCTGCTTGGTCCACACAATTGCTGTGTCACCATGGACTCGGACAGGCCCTGCGAAACGCCTTATAACTGTCAGCTGGAGGTGTGGCTTGGGATAACGGCGTGTTGGGGAGGCTGACTGATGCAACTCACATCGGCAGACTGACTCCGCTCCTCTGCCTGCAGCAGAGGGAGTGAGTGGGCCACGTCTTCCCCCCACTGGTTCCCTAACCGGGAGCGCAAGGCTGTGGGGCATCCCTGGTATTGCTGGCACCATCTTGGACCTGGAGGTATGGCGCTGAGTATTGTTGCACGGCGAGACAATGAAAGTAAAGATCACTTGTGCCAGAGCAGGGAGATACTTGGAGGCCGCAAGAAGCAGCTTCTGGTTGACAGCACATAACAAGCGGAACAGCTCAAAAGAAGTGATCCTGGGAACCCTGGGACATATTGATGCCAGCAGATGGCTGGTGACCGACCCTGCTGGCAGGCAGGTGGGGCTGGGTACACCTTCCCCTGTGGCTACAACTATACATAGGATTGATACATTGGGCGGTATAGGCCACACCACCTGAGTAGTGCCTGGAAAACATATTGTGCAGCCCTGGGCTTGTCTGCTGGCTCCCCTGGTGGGGGGATCTATGAAGACCTGGCTTCTGATTCCACTAGTAGGGTCCGTCTGCCTGCGGCCTTGTAACACTTAAGCCTTTTTCAACGTGAACTCTTCGTCTCCAGTCACTTACTGTGCTGACTACTGGGCGCAGCATTCTGCTTGTGCCCCTCAGACTTGTCTGGCTGGGGAGAGGCGGGACCACAGCAGAAGGACTGGTGCTACTCATACCACAGCCCACCATTCTACCAATGCTGACACAATGTGAAATATAGGCACCAGGCAATCTAAGTTAACTTTTGACCAAAATATTCAGCCTGCAATCTGGAGGCTCCCCAGGGGGAGTCCCCCTTCACCCCAGGGGTGAAGGTGGATCTCATTAGGAACCTGACATACAGGCAATGTTCTTGGATCTAAAACAGAGCATTACAGGCATTGACAGTAAAATAGTTTAATTGAGTGATAGATTTGATCATCTTAAAGAGAATGTTGCCTGCCACGAGAAACGCATTGGTCAACTGGAGCAGCTTACATCGACAGTGGAGGATGATAGCAATGCTACTAAAGAGAAATTGCTTCAAATGGAAAAAGTCCTACAACTGATCCTCAACAAGAAGGAAGATTTGGAAGCCAGGTCCTGAAGGAGCAACCTCAGTATCATTGGAGTCCCAGAGTCCATAATAATAAACTGTGTGTAAAATTATGTAGAGGGAATGCTGCAGGCCCATTTTGGGAAAGCACTGTCAACTGTCTGCATAGTGGAATGAGTACATAGAACATTGGGCCCGAGGCCCCCACCTGGGACTGCAGCACGTTCTAATATTGCGCTGCTTTTAAATTACCGAGACAGAGACACTGTGCTTAGACTGGCTTGTGACCAACAGATAATGTCCTATCAAGGGAATAATGTATCCTTCCATCCAGACTTCATAGTGGCTGTCCAGGCAGCATGGCGGCACTTCCTGCCAGTAAATAGGTACCTCCAGAACACTGATGCTAAATATTCTCTTTTTTATCCAGTTAAGTTGTGCTTCATCCATGCAGGTAAACTACATACTTCACTGACCGTAGGGCTGCTGCTAAATTTGTTACGAGCCCCCCTCCGGCCATGCCCAAGCCAAGACCTGACCATGAACCTACTGAATTCAGTCGCTCTTGTGATAATGACTGATCAAGCTGATACTTGGGCCATGGTTACTGATTGGTGTCAACCTTCTCAGAGGGTCTCAATATGATTCCCCCTCTGGCCACCCAGCTCTCCCTCAGCCGGGGTAGAGCCGGGCATCTGGCGATTCCCCTCTGGGATGATTCCCTATTGGTATCCCATTGTTTGCCCCTTGAGGCTGAGGTTGGGTAGAGATGTCTACATTTAGTCCATTTGGGGGGCTGAAGTGAGAGTGGGGTGGGATTTGTTGGGACTGGTTGAATGTAATTGTTCTTTTTTCCCCCTTCTTTTTCCTGGTCTCTTTCCCTCCTTTCTCTCCACTGTTCTACACTACACCGCTACACCAGGGTGTAGCTGTGATGTACGCGGTCCTTTTGAGGCTTCTTCATCAATTTCTTGGTTTGCCACTAAAGTATATCACTTGGAATGTTTACTGATGAAAAGAAAGGTGCAAGGCGCAACTGGTCCTGGCATATCTGCAGCGACACAGTGTGGACATCTGTTTCCTACAAGAGCTACACTTGGCTGATCACACTCTTATGTGCGTGCAGGTGGGTTAGATTAGGGGAAAACACATTGCTTGCTACTTTCACTATGCCCGCAGCTTAGCTATCCTCATTAAAAGGGTCTTCCCTGACGTACACGGATGGTTCTATGGGAGTCACAGAGGAGGTATGTGATGCTTGCTGACAACCAGAAGAGAGTTTCCCATGAGACCCATCTCTATCTAGGATCTTAACATGGATGATCCCTAATTCTTTGTTGAAGCCCAGAGGCTTGGTAATATGCTTAGTCTTGGTGCAATGATATGGGGAGGGGACTTAAAAAGTGATTCTTGCTCCACTGTGTGACAGGTCTGGCGAGTCTCATCGCCCCACCCTCGAGAGGCTGCATACCTACAGCCCAAAATAGCTGCTAATGATCTGATAGATCTTTGGAGGGGTAGACATATGAATAGCAAGGATGGGACTTGAGTGAGCTCTGCAGACTCATCGTGGTCCTGCATTGACTACTGAATTGCTACGCAGGACATGGACGCTTGAACTACTGACGACGTCCCATCCACCAAGATCTTTCTCAGGTGATTCCCCCATGCTTCTTAAGTTTTCCATGCCAGATTTCCCCACTCAGTCACCGGGAGCCCTGAGGGATCGGGTATTCAAGGATGGTGCCTGCACCGCTATAGTGGAATTCTTTTAGCAGAATGAGGGTATGGTGAACTCCTATTCAGTGCTCTGAGACACCTTTAAGACTGTTATCAGGAAAGAATGCCTGGCTAAGCAGGCAGGGATTCTGTGATGGATTCGAGGGAAACTGAGATGTCTGGAAAACTGAACTTCGGGGCAGTGAGCTGAAATACTTTGCAGACTTTAGTAGGGACACCAGCTCACATTTGTAGCAAGATAAAGGAGTTTAAGGAGATGGTGCAGTGGGAAACTAACTTTTGAATTGCGAAATGTACAGACCATTATCCATGATCAACACAGATAGTGCATTTGATGCTGAATGTATAGCTTTCTAGTTCCTTCCTACCACTGCTCCCTCTCAGAGTTAGCCCGGAACAATTGGGCTTTGTGACAGCAAGGGTCACTATGCATACTATACAAACTTTTCTCCAGGTCATAGAACCTTTTCTGAGTGCAGCTGTGATTTTTCTTGACGCCACTAAGGAATTTGATTCACTCGAGTGGTCGTACCGATTCACTTTGCTGGCTAACCTGGGGCTCAGCCTGAAATGTATTCAGCTGGTTAGTCTTCTTCACTCTAAACCTACAGTGTGCCTCAGGATTATTGGGGTGATCTCCTCTCCCTTTCCAGTCTCGCGTGGGACTCAGCAGGGAGACCCACTTTTGCCTATTCCTTTTTCCATAGATATGGAGCAACTAGTCCCAGGTGGTGCTGGTCTCCATGTATGCGCATGATGTTGCCCTGTATGTTAAACACCTGACTGAGAATCTAGATCCCCCCTCACTGGGGAATTTGACATATTTGGCAGGCTTTCTGCCATCTCCATTAATTGGGTGACATCAGTGATTTTTCCACTCACTGAGGCAGCTGCAGAATTTTCTTCGAAATTCCACTCACGATGGGTGATTGGTTCCATAAAATATCTGGGGATATGGATGTTCTCTGGAGGATGAACCATGGTGGCTCAATGGAGTGGTTGGAAAGCCGGGTGTCTTGCTGGATGGGTCTTCCGCTTTCCATTGTCCAAATTTCTCTGTCTGTTGATCATTCTTCCTCTTCCTGTCCGCCACTGCTTTCGGCACACGCTTCGGTCATGTTTGGTGACGCTGGCTTGAGCTGGGAAACAGCCTAGGCTTCCTTGGGAAATTCTTACTCCATTCGAACAGAGCCGATTGGGCGCACCGGATATGGATCTTTATTTTACCTGTGCTCAGGCACACTTTGCATTCTACTGGATATACCCCTTAAAGTTCACGGCACACGCAGGGCCCGAGCATGATCATGCGGTGCCATTCCAACTCCACATGGTATTATATCGGCCACATCGGAGGCTGCAAATGACGTTAAATACAGTTTGTTGTATGATTTGGGCGTCGCATGAGCTGCACAGTCATGCTCGATTAGATGTCCTGTTTGTCCCTTGATACCACTGATTAAGCACCTGGCCCTACCCCTCTCACAGGATGTTGGCGAATGCAACAGGTTGAGATGGCTGCAGCTTATTAATATGGAGACTGCGTTTCCGGAGGGCTGTTTCATCATGCCACAGCAAGTTCTTTTAGAAGGCGAGGTGACTGCCCTAGATAGGTTCACCTAATACCAACTGCGAGTGGCCTTGCGTGCTCTCTATGCCTCATTTCACATGGGTCCCTCACACTGCGGGTTCTTGAGAGATTCCTTTAGAGCCATTCCCAGCGCAAACTCATAACTAGAATATACTCTGAAATGCAGCTGGTTTAGACTCCTGTTGCACGGCAAGCATAGGAAAACCAGTTGGGCATCTCTATACCTGAGGAACAATGGAGTTTCAGCTTTCCCCAAGAGAGACCATTGTCACCTAACTATACACTGCGACTGGTGCATTTTAAATTCCTGCATAGACTGCATAGGACTCTGGAGCAGCTATTTAAGATAGGCTTAATAGATGAGGCACGCTGTGTCTGGTGCTCGCTGACCTGTGCAGACTTTATCCATTTAGCTTGCGCATGTATAGAACGATACTGGAAATCAGTCCTTTACTTGAAGTTGGTGGTAATTTGCTATTCCTTACGGCCAAATTACACTTTTTCTGGGCCTCATACATTGCATTTAAGGAATCACAATTTGCGATTCCTTAAATGTAATCACAAAATAGGGAATCGCAAATTTGCGATTTCTTATTTTGCAAAGCTGTTTTGCTTACATAATTACCACTTAGCTATTTTGCGATCACAAATGCTGAAATTCGGCGAATTTCGGGATTTGTGATCGCAAAATTGCCTTCATACATATGGCCCTAAATCCTATCTCAAAAAGAACCCTCATTATTCATGTAAAAGTTAGTGGCTAAAGGCAACTGATGCAAAAAAAAGTGTATCCCAGATGGTGGCATCTGGCAGCATTACAATTTAGACTAGCCATAGCATATATGGTGGACATTTCAATATAACTAAGGACTGGGGTCTGATGGTCTCTCTTACTGTGTATTAAAAGTAGTCCTTCAACAGGGCTAAAAGTATTAATTCCACCATATAGAATCACCCTAACACGTTCTATTCCTGAGGATATGTGGCTGGGTAGTGTTTTATACCCATTTTATTCCAAGCAGTGTGATTATAATTATCTAGTAAATTAGCAATAAATGGCCTTCTTGACACAATAGAAAATAATCTTCCAAATTAATGTAATTTAAATGACAGTTGAGGAACATTTTTTTCTAATGAAGTTCTGAGAAGTTCCTGAATTTCTCTCCTCCTGTAGTTTATGGTCATTCCTGGTTTTCCTTTATCGATGAAAAGGGTTTTCTCCACATACTGAGATCATTTTCATGCTAATAGAATCAATGGAACCCAAACACAACCGACGGAGTGCAAAAAGTCTAGACACATTATTTCCGTCATAATGCAGTGCTAGAATATGTATGCAACATTTTAGCATTTTGCGATGGTTTCAACTTAAAATGACAGTTTGAAAAAGAAGAACATTACCTATTTTCTGCAAGGTATATCTTCACCAGAACCATTTTTTGGCATTTACAACGACTTAAATTACTTACATTGTTAGGTAAGTCATGATTTGCAAATGGATCTTAAGCAAAAAAACTTTTAAAACCAAGCAGAGTTTCAAAGTTTCCAAACATATTTTTAATATTGCAAAAATACTTCACAGCTTGGTGCACCTATCGTTGAACTTCTTAGTTTGTCTAAATCAAGTATGAATGATCAAGATATCCATGACTGAAAAATCATCTGGGATAGTTAATTCTGCCATAGGGATAATTTGGCTGAAATAATTATATCTTAGGATCAGTGTGTTTATCACTTCCTCTAAAAATCTGAAGATTTCTCTTGACAATCGAACTGTGAATCAGGTTCTTTGCATCCTCTTCTTTGAAACTCTTCAGCATAATAAACACAGTCAATACAGTCTTCACTCTGCCCACCCTCATACATCTCTCCTTTTAGCACTTACTCCACCCTACCTAGCTTAACCCTTAGCTTTAACTTCAACTACAAAACTGATCTGAATACTTCATCCAGTCTACCTGTAGTGTGATCCATGTGCACCCTTCTTCCTAAACTAAAACATCTCTGATAAACTTTTGTCTAGGATTTTAGAACATCTTTCCTCAAACATTAACCACTCCCCATTTCTGGTTCCTATGCATCACATCTGTTGTCTTTAATGTGCTTAAATAGCTATCAACTGAGTCCGCCTTCCCGTCCAACTACCAGTGTTGCAACTTACCTTTTTGTCTAAAACACTAGGGAAACCGATCTTACGTTGCCTCCTACTTTACCTATCCTATTTCAAAGTCCACAATTCACTCCAAGATGGCTTTTGTAAACTTCATTCTACAGACGTTATTTGTAGACATTTACAACTTTCTTTTCCCAGCTCACCACTATCACCTTTCTTTCATTCCCATTCTACTAAACTGCTCTGTACTGTTTGACATGCTTGACCACCAGACTTTGCCTCACTGAACACTAGAAATGTCCCTCAGTGGTTCTCATCCTAACTTTCCAAATAACCCATGGGCACCTCCAGGGCACAAACATCTCTATCACATGTGGAGTCCTGCAAAGTGAAATGTTGTTTACTGACATCTTCAACCTTTAAACAGAGCCTCGTGTGCTCTACTCACAGATAACACTTCCAAGATTCACCAGCATGCCAAAGGTACTCAACTCTACTTGAAAGTCTCCTCCTCTTCAGACATTCGATTCCTTAAGCACTGCATGCACATAAGCCAACCCTGGATGTTTAGCGCCTCCCAGCCAAGACAGGACAGAATTCCTATTATTTGCAATAACAACAAACAAGGTAGAGTACAAACCTGTCTCAATTGCATGAACCTTGACATCTTCAACCCCCACCTCTCACCGAATGCCAAATGACTTGGATTCACTATAGCCACCAACATCTTGCTCAAGAAGCACATTGCCAAAAAACAGAGATGGCATGGTACCAGCTCTCTCTTCTAAAGAGAGTCAATCTCTTTTTCCACAAAGCGACTCAGAACTTCTGTTCAAGCCCTTGTACCTTTGCCGTACTCTTGTATCTTAATGGTGGTTATGCAATACCCCATGGTCTCCCAAAATCCACACCAGCCCCACTTTATGAACAGTCAACATTCTGCAGTGTGTCTCATTCAGGGCCTGAAGAAATATGCACACCTGAATCCTGATGGAACTCTATAGGTTGCTCTTGCCACCCGGCACCATCTTCAAAATCAGTTGTATTATTTACAAAGCCATCAAGACTAGCACCCCCACTTATCTAGCAGACAAACTCATCATCTCTAGTGGTTCTCTGCACACCCTTTGCCCGGACACAATTAGGCTGCAGATTAAGAAGTTGAAAGAAAAAGAAAAAGCAAGACAGCAAGCCTTTGTTATCTGTACACCCAGAATCAGAAACAACATTCCTGTATGCATCAGGACTGCCTCAGCGCTACTCCAATTTTGGAAAGATTTGACTGCTCACCTAAAGAGATCACAATGCCTAAACCGTTCACAATTCATTTTCCTCTCCTATTAATTGCTGACTTTAAGGTAGCCTTCGGCCACATGCACTGCTCAACTGCCTTTTGCCTATGCGCACACTATGGAAATATTATATACATACATACATACATACATACATACATCAGGAGCAAGGCACAGGAATGCTTATCTTTCTATCTTGATTATTGCTTTGACTTGTTATTCTGGTATACTTTTCTTTGACTAATGACCCACAGCGTGCCACAAGGTTAGTTGTTGGGTTCTTCATTTTTAACTCCACACCACCCCTTATTTTGGAGTCAAATATCCTCCAATGGATTATTGTATCATGTACATGCCAGTGATACTGAATTCTCTTTCTGATTCCCTACTTTCTTGTCTTTCCATCAAACTAACATATCTCACTGACTGACATCTTTCAGATTCTGAATGGCTGATTATTCTCAATGTTCACTTCCTCTAACACTGAATTCTCTTTTTCTCTCTGCCTTACCAGTCCTCAAGAACCTACTGTCCCCTGTGTTACTTCCATGCTGAGAACTTACCAGTGAGCTCAGACAAAGGCAGGTGTGGGTTCTGAATATCGAGTAGGGAATATTGTTATACCTTAAACTAGCAGCCAAAATATTGAGAACAAAAATATTGACGGGTAAGTCTGTATAGATTATATATACCTGTGGCCACATATATGTACCTTATATAAATGTTCAAGGTATGAAGAAGTGGAGTTAAGATTAGTAAATATATACTTCCCTATATGCACTCACCTTTTGATATTTTGGTATTCAATATTTTACCTACTATTTTAAGTAAGAATGATTTTCCTGTATTTATTATTTCAGAGTGCATGTAACGAAAGACAATGCTTAGCAAGTGGCTTTGCGTCTGCACGGCCTGAACCATTTGGGTGCTCCGTGATGGACTGGGAATGTCTGACAGGAAGGTGCAATGGCTGGACAGCTGAGTTCTGCACTTGGCAAAACAATGCAAACTTGGTTTTCTTCTTTATTTACCAAGCTAAGTTATGAGTTTAAAATAAAGGGGCCTGGTCAGGCCTTGTGGATGGCTGCTTGCAAGATGGTGGCCTTTTCATCGGATTCTGTCTGAGGGTCCCTATCAAAGTCAACATTTAATCGTTTTCTTTTTAAATCATAGACTAAAGAGGCATTTACGGATAAAGGATGCATCACAACCCATTCCTTTTCTTATTTTTCATAGCATTCCTCACCTGATTGCTACTATTTTGTGTTTTTTACTCCTTTCTAACAATTCATAGAAAGTTGCAAAGGAGGTTTATTTATTTATTTAGTTATATTTATAGAGTTTTATATAGCTCGAACGTGATCCATGAGGGTATCAGAGTGCTTTACAATAAAAGAACATAAAAGGATGAGGTGGTATACACACAATCAAATTTGCAAATTTGTAAAATAGAAAAAGAAAATATATACTTAACAAACATAGAGGACCAAGATTCTGCAGGACGTTGTACACAAGACAGTTACTGAACGTTAGGAGATTGTGCTATCAAACATACATATTATAACTTTTAACAATTAAAAGTAGATATATAAAAGTATAGATGATCAGGCGGACCCACAGCCAACTAAGCATGAGGCTGCATACAAATATAGAGCAAAAAGAGCTGTGATAAAAAGTCTTACAGTCAGTGACATCCAACAATTAAAACTTAGGACATGAATTTGTTCATTAGTAGTCTTTTTACTTCCTTTTTGAAAGCATCAAAGGAAGTGATTCCACGCACTAGTGGAGGTAAAGAGTTCCAAATCTTTGGTGCAATCCCTGAGAAAGCTCTACAGCATGTTCTCTTCTTTTTTTTAATATGTTTATTGGCATTTTTCAAAAAGAGAGAAAAAGAAAAAAACATAAGCTAAACATCAACCATCACCAGCAGTTTCCAAAGTACATATCGGCAACAAAGTGCATGTGCTTTCGTACAGTCCATCGTCCATATTTGCTTTATTAGCGTACTATCTGTCACGTGGATACTCTGTTGGCCTTCTCCGGATTATGTGTAGACCCGTCTACCCTCCCCAGCCTCTTAGCAGCCATAACCCTTCCCGTTTGTCCTTCCATGCTTTTCCATGTATGCCCGCCCATCCTCAATTCAAGTCGCCTGATAGTGTATCTCCAGCAATCGCTTCTATAGCTGCTATACTCTCTTTTTCTGCCATCGGTGTGTCCCCCCCCCCCCCCCCCCTTCGTCCCCAGATTCGCTCTGCACCTGTCTACGCTCTATAAAGCAGGACCAAATGTTTTTAGGTCTATTCCTAGGTGGTAACAATTCACTATAAAGTTCCGTCTGTGTACAACAATACATCATTTCCCTAGTCCAGTGGGACAGTCTGGGGAGAGTGCCCTTCATCCACCTCATTGCTACGCACCTCTTCGCTAGTAAGAAGGCCATGTCCACTATCCGTCTATGCGTCGGGCGTAGAGGTTTGGAATATCCTAATATCGCCAATAGAGGGTCAGGGGTCAGTTCCAGCTCCACAGTGCTATTTACCTCCTCATATACCGCCTGCCAGAAAGCCTGTACCTCCGGGCAGTGCCACGCTACATGTAGGAAGTCCGCTACCAGCGACCCACATCTCTCGCAACAGGGCTGTCTCGCAGATTGTATCTGTGTAGCCTGTCCGGCGTGTAATATGTTCTGTTCAAGTATTTGAAGTGTACTAGCCTGTGTCTACCATTTAGTAATATTCGTTTAGTACTGGTACAACAGTAGCGCCATACTTCCTCATTCAGGTCTTTTTGCAGGTCTGCTTGCCACGCCAGCCGCGACTTGGCGTATTCTGCCGTTCTTTCCGCTAAAGTTATAGAATATAGCCTAGCTACTAGTCTGACAGGCGATTTGGCCGTAACCACGTAGTCAAAGGCTGTTACCGTTTGTGGCTCCTCCATCTCTTCCCCCAGTAGCGCCCTCACTGATGCCGAACTCTGTGGACTGAAACCACCCCAGCATCTGTCCGCCATCTTCGTCTACCTCCACCTGGTCCCAGGAGTGTGCCACACCGCCCTCAAACATATCTCCCATTGTGTGTATATTCAGGGTTTTTAGCCTTTCCTCACTGCCCGTTCCTTACATGGAGACAGCCAGTAGGTCCATTCGATCGCCGCCGTCGGAGCGTACTGCAGGCTGCACGCCTGTGCCTCCATCATGTGGTGCCAAGCATGTACAACCAAATTCAGGGAATCAAGAAAGCCAGTTCGCCGGTCTCACGGAAGCGTCAGGAGCGCCGGTAGCGGCGTGGGGTCTGCAACTATTGCCTCCATACGGACGTGGGGTATGTCCCTCGGACCATGTATCCAATGATATGCAGGTGGAGCTTGCACCGCTCTGTAATATAACTTCAAGTCCGGAGCGTTCAGTTCTCCCGCCGCATAGGGCCGCGTGAGGATAGACCAAGCGACCCTAGGTTGCCTCCCGGCCCTGGCCAGGCACACCATTAGAGCTCGCAGTTGCGCAAAAAAGTCCATGGATAACACCATAGGTATGTTACAAAACAAAAACAGTGGACGTGGAAGTACTATCATCTTCATAAGTGCTACCCACCCCAGAAGTCACAGTGGCAATGATATCCATCTTGCAATATTGTCTTCTAATTTGGAGATAGCGGTACCATAATTTTCCCTCAATAGCACTTCCAGGTCCGTATGTAATCGGATCCCTAAATATCACACTGAATCAGTGGTCCATTGTATGGGATATTCCGGATCGAATTTCTTCGCAGCCGGTGTAAGAGGGAACATTAGTTACTTGTTCCAGTTTACACATATGCCAGATAGCGAGCCAAACAGCACCACTTTGCGCAAGACCGCCGGCAAGTGGGTTTCGGGGTCTCTAACGTATAACAGCGTATAGTCTGCGTATGTTGAAATTATCAACCTGTACGTGGGAAACCGTATGCCTCTATGGCCATGGTATTCGCGTAAGGCGCAGACCAAAGGTTCCACCACCAAGGCATATAAAATGGGGGATAGAGGGCATCCCTGCCTCGTGCCCCTCTCTATCCGAATAGCGCCAGTGACCAGCGAACCGATGCGCACCTGAGCAGTTGGAGTGGTATATAGTGTAGCTAGGAGTTGTAGGGAGAGTTGCCCTACTCCCATGCGGCTCAGCACATGCTGCAGAAAAGGGGCCACTCGACAGAATCGAAGGCCTTCTTCATAGCTAAAAAGACCGCTACCGCTGGTACCTCCGGGGGCGTGTGCTGAAAGGCTGAGAAAACCGTTCTCAGATTGTAGGTGAGATGCTGCTCCGGGACAAAGCCAGCTTGCTCTGGGGCCACCAACGTGGTAACCATGGGGCGGAGTCGGTTAGCAATCATTTTTGCGAAAATATTCGCATCTACATTCAATAGCGAGAGTGGTCTGTATGATGAGCACTCACTCGGATTCTTACCAGGCTTGAGAATAGCCACCAATATCGCCTCTCTCATCGTGGGTGGAATGGTGCCCGAATCCGCCATGTCCTCAAAGAGGGCAAGTAGCCTGGGTAGCAATAGGTCCAGGAAGGCCTTATAAAAGGCCACCGTAATGCCATCACTTCCCGGCGCTCTTCCGGACTTCAGGGAAGATAGTGCCAGTACTATCTCCTCTCTCTGTATGGGGTGTACCAGGAATCTCCGGTCTACGTCCGTAAGTCCCGGCATCTTGATATGAGACAAGTAGTCAAGAATCCGCTCTTCCGATGCAGGGCCCCTAGAGGCATACAAAGCAGCATAATACTTCTCGAATCTGTCTGCTACCTGAGCATTCGTAAGCATCTCTTCCGAGTCTTCACCCCTCATCTCGGGTACCCCTCCACCGTTCCTTCCCCGCTTCACTAATTGTGCCAGCACCGTGCCTGGCCATTCGCTTTCCCCATACGCTCTAGTGGTCGCATATTTCCCTAAGTGCTTAACCTCTAGATCTGCCTCCTTGTTATAATCTAGCAGTGCATCTGTAAGTTCTCTGGTAAGGGGTTCGCTGGGATTTTGCAGTTGGCTTCTCTCTAGGTCCCTAAGTCTGGTTTCCAGTGTCTGCAGCCTGCCCCTGATTGATTTTAAAACCCCTGAGTGCTTCGATATGGTGACACCCCTTACGTAGAGTTTAAACACCTCCCAGACATTCTGTACTGACGGCACTGACTCCTCATTAGCCCCAAAAAATATTTCAATGTCTGTAGCCAATTCCTCCTCGAAGGAGGCATCTTGTAGGGAATAGGGGGGGGGGGGGGGGAAACGCCACCTGAATGGCAGGATCCTTCTCTCCGGTGTTGCTATAGGTATCAGTACCGGTGAGTGATCTGAGTACGTGCGGGGTAACACCTCGCATCTTTGCATGGCCGAGGTCAGGTACTGTGTGGCTAACCAATAGTCTATTCGAGTATGTATATTAAATTGTGCTGAGTAATGGTAAACCCTCCCCATGTGAGATATCTATGTCTCCATACATCTCTCAGGCCCAGATATTCCATGTGCAGTTGCAGCACCCTAGCGGAAGCGGCGGGGCATCTATCGGGACCATCTGATCTGTCCATGTGTGGGTGTCTGGTCATGTTGAAGCCCCCTCCCCAGAGGATCTACCCTCCCGAATATGTCGCCATCTTAGCTGATATTTCAGAATAAAACTCGGGGTTATCATAATTGGGCCCGTGCATATTAACTACACAGAACTCCAACCCTTTACCACAACATCTCTTAATTGTGTACCTTCCTTCTCTGTCTGTCACCAATGGTGTCATGTCATGCACGCTTTCGGGTTGACCCACGTGAGGACCCCCGAGCATGCGATGTGAAACCTGCAGTATGTATATTGCCAGATAGGCCCCTATATCTGAGTATGCGACTGTCCGTGGGCAAATGCGTCTCCTGCTAAAGAGCTATGTCTACTTCGTGTCTAGCTAAGTGCTGTAGACCTTTTCTGACTTTCCTGTGATCATTAAGGTATCTTACGTTCCACGTGATCAAAGTCAGCATATCCAGAATGTTCTCTACTCTGTCCGGTTCTCTTGTCCTCCCCCATCCACTGCACACAATAGCGGAATCTGCACATGTTTTGGCCCTGAGCCCTCTGTAGCTGACCTGCGTGGCGAAGTATAAACCATAACCTCAAAAACCAAACTGTCGGTGGGCCGTCGTCCAATCCCGTTCTCGGCTCCACTCCCCTCCCTCCCAGTCCCACCCACGCCTGCCCATCCCCAACTAGGCCACGAACCCTCTATTGCCCCAATCCCCCACCTTATTCTCCTCGCATCATGCAAACAAAATTACCTCCCCCCATAAGGGTTGTACCCTCGTCAACCAAAGTCTGTGATAAACACTCGTGGACAAAGGTAGCCAGATGAGGTCCAGTTCAGTGAACAAAGTAAGAAAGCTCTTATACTTATTGCCTCCCCTACCTCCCCCGCCTCCTTCTACCAGTATCTTGAGCGCGACCTTAGGCTATGAACAGCAGCGCATGTCCTACCATATTCTGTGGGCAGTCCCTAAGCTCTTTGGTAGTTCCTGTAAAATTCACTCGGACCCTGTAACTCCTTGGCACCAATTACAGCGTCATAGTGTCAAGAGGGCAAAGCATCATTCCTGCTCCTCGAGCGAGCTCCCCTCTTCCTCCGATCCTCTGCGTGGGGAACATCTCGACTCCTTCTTCCATTCCTTCAGCGCCCGCTGCAATTCTTTGGGGTCTGTGAAGATGAGAGATTTCCCCTGTCGGTTGTGCGCAGCCTCGCAGGGTACAGCATTGCATAGTCTGTTCACATGTCACGTAATTGCCTCTTCATCGGAAGAAATTAGTGCCATGCCTCCTGTACTTTTGCAGTGTAGTCTGGGAATAGTGAAATGGTGGAGCCCTCATATTGTAATTGTTGCTTCTCCCTTGCCAAACGAAGCGCTGTGTCTCGATCTCTATAATTTAACAATTTGGCAATAATGGGTCTCAGCGGGGCTCCAGGCTTGGGTCGTGGGCCCAGAGAGCAGTGCGCCCTCTCAACTACGAACATATCTGAAAAGACAGAGTCTCCAAGCAGAGTCTTGAGAAGCTTTTCAACGAATAGCTCCATATTGCCCGTCTGTGTAGTCTCCGGAAGGCCTGTAAGGCGGAGGGTGCAGCGTATAGAACGGGCTTCTAGGTCTTCCGTCTTGTACATCAATGCCTGCATAGCTCTAGCCATTTGTTTATTATCCGAGTCCAGTGTGGTTTGTGCCTCCTCCACCTCAGTAATGCGTCGCTCCGCCATGTCCACTCTTTCCGCTTGTTTGTCTAGTCTCTCCGCCATCAGATCCATGCGGTAGGTTAAGGCATACATCTTAGTACCCAGTGATGCTATGCCTCCCTGTAGGCCTTTTTCCATGGCGATCAGTAGTCCTCTAAGATCCTGCGATGCAGCGCCCTCCGTCTGGTCACGTTCTCCAGCGGCCCCACCCGTCGAGGTATCTGTAGCTCTGGTGCCTTTAGGGTCGAAGGACAGCTTTGGCTGGGATCTATCTGCGCGGCCCATGTTGACGGTTCCGGTCACAGTCCTGTTTCCTAGGAAGCCCAGCGCAGTCCGAGTGTGCTGCTGCGGGCTGTCGGGTTCCTGGTCTGTTATTCGGGATAGCTTGTGAGTGACAAGACTTCTGTGTGCTTCCTCAGGGACAGTGGTGTCTCACTGAATGCTCTTCGTTATGCCTGTGGTCCCTTCCGGCTATGTCGTCTCCACTCGTGGGCCAGCACCAACTCAGGTATACATGCGGGTGCGAGTGAGCGCGGGGGGCGCGGACCTCCCCCGCGGTACCTATACTGATCGTCCAGTGCAGGTATGAATCGGCCTGGCCCCTACCTCCAGGGCTCCGTGCTGCGCCATCTCCCTCTCAAGCGGGGCTTTGGACAGACACCACCTCCCTCCGTTGGTTAAAATGGCGGCCACTGCCCGGCCCCTTGGTGTAAGCTTGTGCGGGTAGCAGCTCCGGCGGTATCTAGGGGGGGACACACTCCCGAGTCAGCAATGCACCCCCTGTTGCGTGGTTGTTCTGGGGAAGTCATATGGGTGTCATAGGCCACGCGGCATGTGCAGTGCGTAGGCCCTCTCTTCCCGTATGTGGATGTGTGTCCTCGAGGCCTTCCAGATGTGTGTAGGGCCGTCGCGCACCCCAGAGGCAGTAGGCTCAGCCCAGTTTCACCGCCGTGGTCATCCGCAGGCACCCACCTGTGTCACAGTGCTCCCGCAAGCCTCCGTGTATCTTCTCCCAAGAGCGTCCCCAGAACTCGTGACCCAGTCCTCCAGGAAGGAGCGCTCACGTCCCTGCACTCTCTCCGCCTCCGGCCCGTTCGTCCCCGGGCCTCTCCCACCTCCAGGAGGCAGTTCTATCCGACTGCTCGGAATCTTGCAGGGCCCCTCTTTCGCCGTCTGTGAGGCCTCAACAGGGCACAGTGGTCAGACCCGATCATCCCCCGGCGCTCCTCTCACTCTAGGTCGCGGCTTGCACGCTCACCCTTCCGTCCCAGGCCGCAGCAGCGAGTTCAGGTAGTCGCTGCCGAGCTTTTGGGGCAAAGTCGATCCCGATCGTGTCCCGCCAGCCTTCGCCTCCGGGATCTGCCATAATCAGCGGTTTGTGGTCGGCTCTTTCGCAGGATATTTGTGCAGATATTACTCAAGGCAGGGGAGCTCGTGTCTTATGCGGCCATCTTTGTTGCTAGCTAGCTCCGTCCCCCCCCCAGCATGTTCTCTTCTTATGGGAGGATTGGGGTTTCAGAAGGAAAGTGCTCGCACTTCGTAGTTGTCTACAACCTCCAGATTTTTCCAGCTTTAGCACCAAATAACTGGGTCTATTTTTGTGAATTGCTTTGTGCGTCGTGCACGCCACTTTAAGGTGTATTCTTGCCTCATAAGGCAACCAATTCAGTGCTTTCAAGGTTGGTGAAATGTGACTGTTTCTTTTGGTTCCTTATACCAGTCTAGCCCCAGCATTCAGTGCTGCTCTCAGCGGTGCCAACTTGTATTCAGGGAGACCACCGAGGGCGGTGCTTCCGTAGTCTAATCTTGGCAGTACTAGGGCTTGTACTGCAATTTTTAGATCTGCCTGAGGGTTTGAGTTTCCTAAATATGCTCATCTTGTGATTAGCTCCCTTGGTGGCAATAGAGATGTGCGACTGCATATTCAAATGTTTGTCAATGGAGATTCCTTGGGATTTTGCCGAGTCAATGATGAGGGGGACACAGTCAAAGGAGGTTAGGTGTTTTAACCAGAGGTCTATATTTGGAGTGTGGTTTGGAGGTGAGATGGGAATAAATTCAATTTTTTTGGTATTCAACATCAGGTGGTTGTTAGTTTTGTTGTTAGGTTTGTCCCTTGTGTTCCTTTCCTATTAACTGCCATCCTATTAAGGAGACACTCAGCACCTCTCTAAATGGAGGAAGGCGCTGTGGCTACTGACAGGATGATGCACCGTGGTAAAATTTAGAAGGAAATTTAACAGTCCTTCTCCACGCCCCCTCCTTAACACAATGTCACCTTCGCTCCAGGCACATTGCATGCTCTCTCTCTTCTGCCAGGAACCTTAAAACTAACCCTGGGCGAAGAACTACGCTCCGTTCGCGGAGTTTGCGGAGTTTCGGCAACTCCGCGCTACGCGAAGTTGTCGAATACTCCGCAAACTGCTGCATAGCATAGTTCTCGCGCGCTCAATAGCATTTTCGCGTGCGCGAGGATGCTTGTCGGTAACTTCGAGTTGCCGAACACGCAGAAACTGCAATCTGGCACAGAATAACTCACGAACACGTTAGTAGTGACCGGATATAAGGGGACGCGAGCGGGCGGGACAAACCTCATGGGTAACTTCGCGCGCTACACATCCCGAGCATGCAGGCAATCAATCAATCAATCAATCAGGATATTTGTATAGCGCGCTACTCACCCAGAGGGTCTCAAGGCGCTTGGGGGAGGGGGGTCCGCTACTGCTCGAACAGCCATGTCTTGAGTTGCTTCCTGAAGCAGAGGTGGTCTTGGGTCAGGCGGAGGTGGATGGGGAGGGAGTTCCAAGTCTTGGCTGCCAGGTAGGAGAAGGATCTTCCTCCCATGGTGGATCTTCGGATGCGTGGCACGGCGGCGAGGGCGTGGCTGGTCGATCGTAGCTGGCGGGTGGGAGTGTAGAAGGTCAGGCGGTTGTTGAGGTACCTGGGGCCCAGTTTGTGGAGGGCCTTATGTGCGTGGGTGAGGAGTTGGAACGTGATTCTCTTGCTGACGGGGAGCCAGTGAAGGTCTCTCAGGTGTCCGGAGATGTGGCTGGGTCGGGGGATGTCCAAGATGAGTCGTGCGGAGGCGTTCTGGATGTGTTAGAGTCTTTTCTGGAGTTTGGCTGTGGTTCCGGTATAGAGGGTGTTTCCGTAGTCCAGTCGGCTGGTGACGAGTGCCTGTGTGACCGTCTTCCTGGTTTCGGTGGCGAGCCATCGGAAGATCTTTCGGAGCATGCGTAGGATGTTGGAGCATGATGATGAGACGGCGTTGACTTGTCTGGTCATCGAGAGGGAGGAGTCCAGGATGAAGCCCAGGTTGCGTGCGTGGTCCGTTGGTTTGGGTGCGCTGCCCAGGGCAGGGGGCCACCAGGAGTCGTCCCAGGCGGATGGTGATGATCCAAGGATGAGGACTTCCGTCTTGTCTGAGTTCAGTTTCAGGCGGTTGTTCCTCATCCACTCGACTACGTCTTTTATCCCTTCGTGTAGGTTGGTTCTGGCGGTTCCTGGGTCGTTGGTGAGGGAGAGGATCAGCTGGGTGTCGTCGGCGTAGGAGATGATGTTGAGGTTGTGTTGGCATACGATGGCTGCAACGGGGCTCATGTAGACGTTGAAGAGGGTGGGGCTGAGTGATGATCCTTGTGGTACGCCGCATATGACTTCGGTGGCCTTGGATCTGTACGGGGGGAGGCGGACTCTCTGGGTTCTTCCGGTGAGGAACGAGATGATCCACTCCAGTGCCTTCTCTTGGATTCCGATGTTGCTGAGGCGCTGCACTAGGGTGCGGTGGCAGACCGTATCGAATGCTGCGGAGAGGTCCAGGAGGATGAGGGCCGCTGTTTCCCAGTTGTCGAGCAGGGCTCGGATGTCGTCAGTGGCTGCGATGAGGGCGGTCTCGGTGCTGTGGTTGGCGCGGAAGCCGGACTGCGAGTGGTCGAGGCTGGTTGGGCGAGCGCAATTGGTGATCCACTGTGTGAGGTTGTTGGCTGCTTGGTTGGGGTCCGTTGAGCTGGCGGGAGGGTTCTGGCTCAGTGAAGTGGTGAGCTGGTCGGTGGTGATCTTGTTCCAGTTCCTGCGGGGAACCTGTTGCGGGTGGTGGTGAGTCGTGGTCTTTCTGAAGCTGAAGTGGACGCAGCTGTGGTCTGTCCAGTGGAGTCCGGTGGAGTGGCTGAAGGAGGTGTACTTGCTGGAGGAGAAGACTGGGTCAAGCGTGTGTCCGGCGTAGTGGGTGGGGGTGTTCACCAGTTGCATGAGTCCGAGGTTGGCGAGGTTGTCCAGCAGGGTGGTGGTGGTGTTGTCGTTGTTGTTCTCCAGATGGAAGTTGAGGTCCCCTAGGAGGATGTAGTCAACGGAGGCGAGGGCGTGCGGGCTCATGAAGTCTGCGATGTCTTCGCTGAATTGTGTGCGAGGTCCTGGGGGTCTGTAGATGAGGGTGCCTCTGAGTGTGGTCTTGGGGTCGGTGTGTATCTGGAAGTGAAGATGTTAAGCGGCTGTGAGGGTGTCGTCTGAGTTGGTCGTGATGTGGATGGTGTTCTCGTGGACAATGGCGATGCCTCCTCCTGTCTCGTTGACGCGGTCTCTCCGGGTGATCTTGTATCCGTCCGGGATGGCGACGGCGATGTCGGGCGCTGAGGAGGCGTTCATCCATGTTTCCGTGAGGAAGGCGGCGTCTGGAGATGTGGTGTCGAGCAGGTTCCAGAGTTCCACGGCGCTCCCGAAGACGAAAAATGGCTCGCGAACGGGTCAAGCAAGCTACTACGCATGCTCGCGGAGCTATGCGTAGTTCGCGGAGTGCAAGTGCATCTTCGCGTAGCTCCGCGGAGTGCGGCTACGCGAACTACGCCCAGGCTTACTTAAAACCCTAGTTGACATCTGCAGGTTAATGTAGCCCTTCATTACCTCCATCACCACATCAGATGTTTGCAGATGCTCAGTATCGGGTAAACAACTCTGCTTTCCGACTATAAAGGGCTTGATGAACAACACACTGATTGTTGCTAAGCTGAGCTATTGTATTTGTTCACTCGTGGTATTCCACCAATATTCATCTGCTCCCATTGACAAATAAGTAATTTAGTCACATGGATACTATGCACCTGAACTGACGATTGCCTGCTACCCTCTACTGGCACCCTCGGCTTGGCTATCGGCTAAAAACAAGGTTCACAAAAAATTACACACTGTAGATCTCAACCCCATTCATTGTACAGTTGCTCCTTATGTCTGTCAACTTATCACACTTCACACCCCAACACGTACTTTATGCTCAGCAGACCCCCGCTCAGATTACCATACCTGTTGTCTGTTTGACATTGAGCAGTATGGAACTTTACTCCGGAATACCACCTCTCTACTTGTATGTAATTTTGTATGTGGCCCACTGAATGGAGAAACACCCATTACAATGCAGGCATTACAATGCAATGCATTTACAATGCGGTCCATACAACGCAAGTTCCATTACAACGCATGTCATTACAACACATGCCATTACAACGCATACTCCTCACTGACCGGTACCTTACCCGAGGTAAGCACCCTGCGGTGTTAGGCTAGTAATTTTCATTGTAATGGAACACATGTTATAATGGCATGCATTGTAATGGAAGTTGCGTTGTAAAAACTGCCTTGTAAAGGTATGCGTTGTAATATTTTACTTTGTAACATCATACATCCCACTGTATGGGTTTATCAATTTAAATTTTAAAAAGTACTTTTTCCATCAACCCTTCTCTATGTAATCACCCTTTATGTAATACTATTTAAATGTGCCATCTTTCTGCTATGATAGAGCCTAACAGATAAAAAAAAGGCATCTTAATCTAAAAAAAGACAAATACATATTCAGATAAAAACACACACTTTTCCAGTCCTTAATTTATGAGTTTCATCCTGTTTAGAGCTTGTTAGTGTGGTGGTCTTGGGAATAATGGAGTAGGTAGTGCGTGCACAGCTTTAATCAAATTAGAATGGGCTAAAAGTGTAATCAGCCTCGTTGTTCACAGGTGGAATATCATTTGCCTATTGCTAAAACGGGGGTGCCCAGCACAGATTCAGAGGGGTCAGAGCTGGACCTCAGTGTATACCCAGCTAATACACACATGCACACGAACACACACAGTGAATAAATCAAAGGATACAAGGACATTATAGTTAGGGCCAGATTTTACTCGTACAAAGTTACACCCCCACAATGCCCTGCTTTGGACCTCACATATTACATTACTCATGACACGGTCAGTGACATTACCGATGACATCACTGATAACATCTCAAATGAAATCACTGATATCATCCACAGAACCACTCACACACCCACTTACACCCCCACACACACTGACACATCCATAGAACCACTCACACACCCATTTACACATCCACAGAGCCACTTATACACCAACTCACTCACATACAGCCACTCAATTACCCATACACCTACTTACACAGCTACTCACTCACCCATTTAGTCACTCACACAACCACTAACTTCTTCATACAGCCACTCACACACCCGGTTACTCACTAATATAGCTAATCACACATCCAGTCACTTATCCATACAGCCTCTCAACAGAGCCACTCACACACCTACACAGCCACTGTGTGATGTCATCAGTGATGTCATGAGTGATGTCACTGACCATGTCATGAGTGATGTAATATGTGACGTCATCAGCAGTGCATTGCACGCACAAGTTATAGTGAGTCCAACTAACTATAATGTGGGAATTTCAATGGTTTTATGCGAGTAAAATTTCCACCTAACTATAACTGGTGTGAAACCTATGGTTTTTCAGTGATATATATATATATATATAGTGAGCAAGGGCACAGGCGTGCCCGAAACGCGTCTGATGACAGCTTTTCTACCACACGATGAACTAAAATAAAATCTTTGGATACCTTACCTTCACCTGGGCGTGCTGATTCCTGGTCTGTGTGCCTTTCTGTGCAGCTAAGCACTGGTGTAGACGGGCTGGATACACACACATATATATATATATATATATATATATATATATATATATATATATATATATATATATATATATATATATATATATATATATATATATATATATATATATATATATATATATATGTGTGTGTGTGTGTGTGTGTGTGTGACCAAGACCTCGCCAGAGGTCGAAACGCGTCTTGTTTGCGGAATAAACTCTTAACATTATCACCTCACACCAGAGTGGCTCGAATTTTTCCTGCCAGGAACTCAGGGATTCTCGTATATATATATATCTTCTTATGAAGTCAAACTCCTCAATATTGTCCTAGGGTACCACCACATAGGTAATCAATCATTTCCAATCTCAAAAGATTAGCATTTTAGAATTACAGTGTGATAGCCATAAATGCATAATATGTGCATGCAATTATAAAGTTGTAGTTCAATACATCAGAAACATAAGTATTCCCTATTGACTACATGGTAGTGCAAATCTGTGGAAATAAACAATAATTAAAAATCCCTTTTCTGAACTCACATCTGTTTTATTGTTGTCTCATTCACATCCTTGCTGAATGATCCTTTGGTTGATAGCCCATATAGAGGACATTATCCCAAAATGTTGACTGGACATTAATCCTTGTTTCAGGAGCGATGAACAATGTGCGAAGCAATCTCCTGAATTCCACTTCAGATTCGGACCTGATGAGGTACCGCACCATCAGCAAGATTCCTCAAATCACACTCAATTTTGTGGACTTTAAGGGAGACACATTCATCACGTCACCGTCCAACGAGAAAGAGATCATTGCGCCCACCAAGCTGAAAGACCGCACGCACAATGTGACAGAAAAAGTGACTCAGGTAAGGCCCCTCTCGTCAGTAATTATAATGTGCCAAAAAGTCAATCCATTGTTCCCCAGCTTGTGGCTTTATACTACTATTCCTTCACTATGGTGCTACTTTGCTTGTGTGTATGGAAAGATGGTCATTGCTATACATTCTATGTATTACTTAATATGATGTACATTGAGATATTACCATGTGGGTAATTGCGACTGGTCAAGAATTTGCAACTGCAGTTGTAACTCATTGAAAATGGCCTATTCTGCTACAGAGGAACTTACTGAAATTTATCACAATAAGGGTTGTGCATAGTTGTATTACTTTTTCTTGGCAATTTTTTTTTTCAAACTTTACTTATTTTTTTTATTTTAAGTAGTAACTGCCGGAGGAAAACCTTTAGCAAAATTGGCATGCAATCCTGTTGCCACCCATTCGCGCCTGAAGGGGCCCCTGGGCTATGACCCTGGTTCATGTAGGCTAAGCTGGCTCATGTATCCCGCCGCTCAGTTGCGGGCGGTCTGTCCCGCAGTGTTTCCTGCCTATCAGCATAGTATATTATTGATCCTTTACACAGCCTCTGTTGTTGTTAATATTGTGCCTTTCATTTCTGTCTGAAGACTGACGGGTCACGGGGGGGGGTGAGGGGTGGTAGCAAAAAAGGAAAAAGATCCATTATCGATAAAGCTCCAATGATCACACTTTGTAGTTATTTTCTTTCAATTGTTCTTTTTTATTGTTGGCAGATAAGAATAAGCATGAGAATCTATAGGCAGGTATGCTTGATATATAGTTCCTACTCCAAGAAACATGAGTAGGCCTAGGATTTTGTTCTGGAATGTTAATAGTCTCCGCACCAGACCACAGGCTAACAAAATCATGCAGTACCTTCGAGACGTGGACGCCGAGATCATTATACTCCAGGAGACGCACTTTACTGAAAGCGAGATATTTGAGTTAGTGAAGAGAAATAGGTGGATACATTCCTCTATCTCAACATCTCAATCACTAAACACGCGGGGGTTACAATTTTATTCAAAAAATCTTCGAACTTAAATCTAAAACTTTTTCAACAAAAAGTAGATCATGGAGGGAGATGGGCCATCACAGCTGTAGAGATAGGTGGGGCGTCTATAACATTGGCTGGTTATTATGGGCCAAATTGCGATGATCCTTCTGCATTAGAATCCTTATTCCAACACCTCTTGAGTTTTCCTGAGCCGGTGATCATAACTGGCGATTTTAATATCACTATCAACCCTTTATTGGACAAATCTACAAATAGCAGGCAACAAGTTTCCTCCAAATCTAGAAATTGTCTACTGGGTTTAATGAAACAATATGGATATGTCAATATTTGGAGGCTGAGAGAGGGCCAAAGACAGAGTTTCTCTTTCAGAAATCTCAAATATAGACATAGCTCAAGAATAGACTTCATCCTAATAAGTAGATCTAGGTTGATTCTATTATCTCAGTAGACTATATTCCATCTCATTTATCTGATCACTCAGCGATGAAGCTGGAAATGGAGTGGGGCACTAAGTCTTCTTCCTCTAAACTTTGGTCCTTTGACAGGTCATTTCTTACATCAACAGAGGATATAGAATTCCTCCAGTCTGAGACTCGCGAATTTTTTACTTTTAATACGGATACAGCCCCTGCTGGTATAGTATGGGATACCTTTAAGTGTATACTAAGAGGAACAGTCAAGAACAGGGTAGCTCACAGAAGAAGGCAGTACAGGGAAGAAATATCTTCTATTGAGAATAGTATGTCTGTCATTCAGTCCTGTATAGATACTGACAGAGCTTTAGATAGTCATAACTTGTCCCTGAAACTTGCAGAGCTAAATGAGCTTAAAAATAACTTATCCTCAATAATAGAGAAGCGAGTCTTGCAGAAATGGGAGGCAAGCAAACTCTCTCATTTCCAGTATGGGGAGGGTGCAGGTAGGCTGCTGGCCTGGAAAATTAAATCAGACCGGGTTCGTAATAATATCGCCTCAATTACATCAGATAAGGGTACCCTCACCAGTGACGCAGAAATTAGAGAGACCTTTAAAACATTCTTCCAGTCAATTTATCAGGAAGATCTCAATATCAATACTAACGATGTTGGCAACTGGTTAGAGGGCATCTCCCTTCCTTCTCTGTCACCCGAGCAGAGCAAGCTTTTGGAAGAGGAAATAAGTGTTGCCGAAGTAGAGCAGGCTATAAGGGGATCCAAAGGGGGTAAGGCGGCAGGAACCGACGGTTTACCGAGTGAGGTATAAAAACATTTGATTTCAGAGATATCTCCAATTTTAATGGTTCTGTTTAATCAAATATTGAGGGAAGGAGTAGTACCGCCTGCCTCATGGGATAACGCCTCAATAACGCTTATCTTAAAGCCAGGGAAGCCCCCTTCCGATTGTGGCTCATATCAGCCTATTTCAATCTTGAATGCTGATTATAACATTTTTGCTACCATATTAGCCAAACGGCTTGGCCAGGTAGCCCCTGATATACTTCACTCCAATCAAAAAGGATTCAAAAGAGGGAGACAATTATATGAGCTCACTTACGAACTAATAGGATCTATTGATGTGGCCATAAAAGAGGTTCTCCCCTTATCTATTCTGACATTGGATGCTACCAAGGCCTTCGACAGGGTAAATTGGTTATACCTGTCGGAGGCCTTGAAAAAGTTTAACGTTGGAGATAGATTTCGCAGGGCAATAGATTTGTTATATCGTAGCCCTTCAGCTTCAATTCTGATTAATGGGGGCCTTGCAGCGTCATTTAATGTAACCAGAGGAACCCGACAGGGTTGCCCCTTGTCTCCCCTCCTCTTCGATTTGTATATAGAACCCTTTGCACAAACATTAAGAGATAGCGCACTTATTAAACCCTTTATTTTTGGTGATTGGGAAAAAAAGATGGCACTTTATGCTGACGATATAATGATTTTCACGTCAGATATCAATGCAGCATATCCAGAGGTGATAGACCTAGCTCTTAAATTTGGCAAAGTTTCTGGATACGAAGTTAACGCTTCCAAAACAGAATCAATGACTTGGAACACCGACTTAACTACTTTTAATGAGACATCTAGACCTCAATTACGATACTTGGGGGTGAATATAGTTAAAGACATCGACCTGATCGCTTCCTCAAACTTTTCTATAATAGCAGCACAGTGTCGTAAAAATATGAGGGATTGGTCACATCTTCCACTCACCATCCTAGGAAAGGTTAATTTGGTAAAAATGTGTATTCTGCCTAAGATTTCCTTTTTATTTAATTCAATCCCACTTTTTTTTTATCCCAAATTAATTTCTAAACTACAAAGCGCGATTTCAACTTTCATTTGGAATAGTAAAAGTCCAAGAATTTCTTGGAAGAAAATAAGACGCCGCAGAGAGAAGGGAGGGTTAGCGGGACCGGATCTTCAGATTTATGCGTGGGCTTTTCAGCTTTCGCACGCACGCATGTTGCTAAAAATACCAGCAGCAACAGGGGTAGGCCATATGTTCTCTATGTTATTGAACAGTGAGGGAGTCGGACAGGGTAGCTTTTTGTTTAAATTCGAAGACCCAAAATTTAAAAATAAAATAAAACTAAAGACTTTAAAGGGGATAGCTTCCACATGGTACAGAATGAGGCAGGCAATTAAACTGGGGTATTATTTAGAGAGAGCTCCAATATGGGACCTACCATCTCCCCCAGTTTGGGCAGAAGACACATTAACCCAACCATTAAGAGCGGCCGGCATCAATACCTGGGGTGACCTGTTTATGGACGGAACACTACTCCCTTGGGACTGCTTAACAAATAAGGTCGGGCCAAGTTTGTCCAGATTCAAATTTATACAAATCTCAAGCTGGTCCCAGGCATACAATACACAGACATCCCGGAGTAGCAGTCTACCTATAGGTGCCACTAGCGAATTAGTTACGTGTCTGCTAGATAGTCCCCCTGCAAAAAAGGAAATATCTCTTTGGTATAAGAAGATCATGGAGGAAATAGATGGCAAATTTTGCCTCCCTGCAACATTATGGGCCGACGTATTGCCAGAAATAGATCTGGAGGAGCTTTGGTCAGCTTCCTGTATGGCACTGTGGGACCTGGTTAAGCCAGCTTGGCTACGTCGGAACCATCTCTTCACAATTCACAGGGCTTACTACTCCCCGTTGAGACTGTCAAAATTCTCTTCGACAGGTCCGGTCTCGTGCCCAAGATGCCGACTTGTTGCCGCATCAGATATCCACATGTTCTACGAATGTCCAGAATTAACAACATACTGGGATTCTATAGGAAACGATCTATCTTTGGCATTGGGCTTTCACATTTCCATAGATCTTGCCCTCGTTATTTTTGGCCTGAAGAACAAAGTACGTAATGCAGCTTCTAACCTCGTATTCTACTCCATTTTGGCAGCTCGCAGAGAGATCTGTAGACATTGGAAGGACGCCCAGCCTCCTTCTATTAACGAATGGCGAACCTCTGTCCTCCAGATTTCCAAACTTGATCTAGCTAGAGGTGGAATTCCAAGTAGGAGAGCTTTTTGGACACAGTTGGCACGGTCGCATTGAGCCTTGGTTTTTTTTTTCCCCAGGGTCCTATGATTAATGCGAGCATTGCCAACCATTGTTTTTAATGGCGTAGAGTCATGGAACAAATGGGGCTACGGTGTCACGGGCACTATCTTCCAATGAACAGCCCTAAGCAAGAACTTCCAGGCTTGTGTGAATGTGCTGCTGGGATTTGGCTTCTTCCCCCTCCAACTAAGATCTCCCTCCCAGCTAACGCTGAGACGGTACAGAAGCACAGCCGGTTTTCTTAGCTCTGTGGCATATTCCTGGTTGGATAGATTGGAGCCATGCACGCAAATGAGGATAAAAAAAAAAAAAATCCATAAAACTTCACAATGGACTATTCTTGTTATAATGCCCCATAGTGTTTCTTTGAACATCTGAGGAAGAGAAAGCAGCTCATAAGTGTACCAATGTTCAACAATATATAAACAAGAGTTCACATAAATAGAATTCAACAACAAAGAAATAATCACATAAAAGGACAACGGGCATAAAGCCCAAAATTACATTCAAAAACATAAGACAATACACATAACAATCACTGGAACAATAGACCACTGTAGAAGGCACACTAGAAAAGCGCTGACGCGTGTTTCGGAAAGTACCAAAAACAATTTAATATTGCTTCCCTCATCAGGGCGCACATGTTACGTTCCATAGCGCATTAATGACCCAAGATATAATCATCAAAGTATGGAGATATGAACAAATGTGAACATCAGGGCTGACGAAGCATATCTGTGGGCCTAAGAAGATACAGAGTCTTTTTAATTATTTAAAAAAAACAGAGGTTAGTGGTCAAACATTGAGCAAGACATTTACAAGAACCAAAGCGCATTTATACAGGGTGATTAAGAAGTATCAAAACAATACAGAAAAAGTATGTACTCATGGTGGCCTGAAATAGACAATGATAAATTCCATTGAGACAAAAGATTAACAAGGTCTCTGGAACACATTTTTGAAAAGGAGGGTTTTCCCTCCTCACTTTTGTCAGATAAGGGAGTTCAGCTTCTCTCTAGAGAAATGGGAAAATATGTGAGTGATAGAAGTATAGCACATAAGAAAACAATACTGCATCACTCAAAGGCCAAGGAAATGGTGGAGAGGTTCAATCGTGTCCTGAAAGAAACTATCGAGAGACCATTTTTTAATTATAAGTGTTGGAAGACAAAGTCTTCAATAAAGTCAAAAACTACAGAATTACACCTCACACTATGACGGATAAAACCCATTTAATACTGTTTCACAAGAGAATGGCTTGCACCATGGTGTGCCATTTCTGGATGCTTGATAAACTCAGACTTCTGTGTGTGTGGGAGATGGCAATCCCAAGAATGTTTTGGAGGTAAAGAAAATCATCCAGAATGAAAATAGATTTGATGTACGCAAAGCAGTCAAAAGGACAGAAATTGATGTGGAGGATCTTGTACTAATAGGATACCCTCGTAAAGGTTTGTCTAGTCATGGATCGAAATTTTACTTCCAATGAAAGTTATTAAAGTTTTTGAAAATTATATTAGAACAGAAGTCCATAAGTTGTGGAATCTCAATTTAGTTGTTAAATTGAAAGGCGGAGGAGCATTGCCCCACTGCTTTTCAGCAATGCAATAAAGGAAAAATTCAATGATAAGAACCCAATTTTATTATAATTTTATTTTTCCCTGCTGAAGCCAGTTTTGGTGAGGGGCGGGGCTAGGCTGTCATCACAGCCAGCAAAGGGGAGGAGTGGTCAATGCACTTAAGAAGTGGTATTGGTGGTTTGACTGTCCGTCTTGGGCCGGCCAACTAGTCATGCGCACTTAGCATGTTCGCAACCCAACTGTATTGCATGGCCTGGGTGGACGACATGCACAGGCTGTCACTTACTGTCTGAGTGCTGAACCAGGGTGCTCAGATCAATCATGACACTGCTGTCATGTTACTGACAGCAGCTTTGTGATTGGCTAGGGGAGTATGTGAGCCGGTGTGCTTACGGTTCACAGAACGAGAGGAATGAGGAGAGGCGGCGGCCGGCGAATCAGACGGTCGCAGGCAACTGATTGTTTCTTTTTCTTTTTTTGTACCCCTCCTCTCTCCGCCCACCACTACTACCAGGGAGCAGTCGCCACTGGTGAGAGAGGAGATTGGTGACAGAATTGCTCTCTTTGAGAACAGAAATACTGCAAATTATAAAAATGTTGACAATGGAGATGAAGACCGCAATAGAAACAGTGGTAGAAGTGTAAGAACTATACCAGCTCGAGGTATTTGATGGATTATGTGTAATGAATATTCATTTCAACATGGTATATATAGCACACACATATTAAATTATACATATAACTTAATAGGTACATTAATGTTTATAGTACTAAGTCTACCACATTTTATTATGTGCTGTTATTGAAAGGAAGATATGTGGTACCCTTAATTTACAGGTTAGAACCCTGACGATGTAATATGTTTGATTTTTGTATATATTATAATCTTTCCTGAGAGTTCCAAGGAAAGATGTTAGGAGTTGAATTGAGGTTGTTGAAAGGTGAAGCTGAAGAAAGGAAGCTGAGGTGTACAGCGTATCTTGAATAAACATCTTTGTCCTCCAAGCATGTGTGGGCATATACATGTTACCCTCTCCTTCCTCCCCAGGATGAGAGGAATTAGTTGAAGCAGTTGTATCATTTACAGGAGATATTGACCTTTTCTTCTCCAACTACATTATTGGCAGAGTGTTTTGTAAGCTTGTGCTTCTAGCACTCTAGACCTTTATTGTTCAAGAATCTGTAGAACCTGTTATGTTGCTGTGTGCCTGTGGGCACATTTTATGACTATTTAATACTAAATGTTATGCCTTCCGCTGGCTTTTGCTCTGTAGCAGTGCAGTTGGTGCTTTTTTCATTGCTGTGTCCTAGTGTGCAAAAGCGGTAGAGAATATGTAATCGGTAAGCATTCATTCAAGCCCTTGATTGCCAACAAGAGTCAGGCTGACGATAGAAACCATGATGCAAAAGCTGTAAATTCCACCAGATGGCATTATAGGACCACAATACATATTTTAATATCACATGTTAGAATTCACTTTTTAGACTCCATAGTGGTTGAAAAGCTGTAATTCAGGGGAATGTTGTCATACCGAGTATGAAGTGTTTTGTAAACACTTCTTCTTGCGAATTAATCATTACTAAATGGGTAATGAAAAAATATACACGAACGTTACAGCTTTGTCACCATAAAGAAAGTCTGGACAACATATGGAAGTGTCATAGGTGGAGAAAACAACCGACTTGCCTTTCTTTCCTTGTTTAACCCCTCCCCTGCTGGTGACGGAACCAATCTGTCATCAGCCGCGGTCGCACTGTGCTGATGACGGAGCGGTTCCGTCACGGCACGCTCGGCACGCCTGTGCGGCGCGGATTCCGCGCCTGCGCTGAGCGTTCCATTGAGCGGGCGGGACCGTGACGGAACCGCTCCGTCATGAGCACAGCGCAACCGCGGCTGGAGACGGAGCGGTTCCGTCACCTGCATGGACCGGCCGCGCGGCCGCCCCGCCCCCTTAGCACTGCGGCGGAATAGCCGCCGCAGTGAAGGGATTAAAGTCTGATTAAGAGGTATTTCCGTTTTCTGTTCTATGCCTTGTGCATTTACAAACTATCTGTCTGCCATTTCTCTGTCTTACAGCTCCATGTTCAATTTTTATATATGCACATAGTATACTTTAAAAATAAATTAATAAAAATATACTTTTACATATCTTTAATGACATACAGTCACAATGTGATGAACTCTACAACGGCGGCTGGAATTCAACGGAGGTGGGGGCGACTTGAGGGAATGAAAAAAAGAAACACTTACCTGTCTTCTGTTGCCGCCGCAGCCGCCGGATCCTCCTCTCCATCGCTACCAAGGCAGGAAGCACCCGGCACCCAGCCTGACGCTAGCCAATGACAGCGAGAACATACAAAGTGCGCAAGACTTTTTGCCCAGTTCCAGACGGCTGACCAAAGCGTCACGCGCACTTCGAGTGGGCAAACCACTCCTCCCCTGCCCTGCTCTGTGAGCAGAGCATCCATGCCCCTACCCAGCCGAGCAAGAAGAAAAATAAAATGATAATAACAATGAGTTCAGAAATAATTACATTTTTTCCTTATGGACCTGGTCAGTGGGGCAACGTTTCTGTGCCTTAGCGGAGGTGCCGCCACTGGAATTCAAACTGATCATCAGGCATTTTGATACAGTCATCCTGAAATTAAAGTCATGGCACAAGGCCCAGAATATTATTTTACTACAGAATGAAGGTGTAGAGTCTAGTAGTCTGGTTTGTGTAAAAAAAAAAGACCTTTCCATTTTGAAGGAATTTTCAGTTGTTTATACTCGGAAAGTTCTTCAGATTTAAGTGGCGAACGTTTGAACCCACAACCCTACCGCTAAGATAAGAACATGGGGGCATATTATCAAGCCTGTGCGCTAAAATTATCGCCGCTTTATCGGCCGAAAACGGCCGATAAAGCGGCGATAATGGGCTTGATAATATGCTCTGTGGAATTCCAATCGAAGCCCATGTTAGATGTCTTCACATCTAACATGTGCTTCGATTGGAATTCCATAGAGCATATTATCAAGCCCATTATCGCCGCTTTATCGGCCGTTTTCGGCCGATACAGCAGCGATAATTTTAGCGCACAGGCTTGATAATATGCCCCAAGATTTGTTTTCTGTTTGTTCTTTAATATTTTGAGGCTGAGAGCAGAGTTAAAGTAAATCAAATCTAGTCTGGGCACGTGGAAATAACTGGATGAACTGGATTTGTGGATAGAGTGCGCTTACTATATGCAAGTCTCTGCCCCCACCGAGAAGACTTGCAAGGAGCGAGACAACCTCGATTATGGTTTAGCCAAGGCCTAGACCTTAATCTTTATTCATGCTGCATCAGTGAGAAAAGAGAACCATAGTTATAGATATGAGAATACAGGACATAAGATTAGTAAAACAGCTCCTTGATTGTACATACAATACAACAATTGTCTCCACTTTCCATTACAGCGTAACACTCGAGAATGCATAGTTCTTGAAGGTCCCTATTCCTTATCCACCACCCTTGCCCTCAACCAAGGGCATCCCGGGGATTGTTGGCAAGCATACCTTCGTGGCAACATCACCTTCATCTCACAGACGGATATGCCATACCCTCACTCCCATACCAACGCATACACCAGCGCAGCGCATAGCGCTCTGTCCCTGCCTGGGTGCCTGTCACCAGGCAAATACCCCTAAAATGTTCGACTCCAGGCATCAGGATGCTGATGCGCAGTGGAGAGATAAAGAGACCGGACCCTCTCCTCTCGACACTTTAAAACTCCAGTCCTGGGAGCCTTTTAATGACGTTACAATAGTTTCTTTGTGGCAAAGCAGAGCAAGGCATACCCACCTTGGCTCCTGCCTGTGGAGTGACTAATGGGACCCCTCTGCTATTTGCAGGGAGTGCCTGACCAGGAGGACCTCAGCTTGCCCATTGGCATTTATGTAGAAAGGTGGAACAAGTAACTACCAGCATATGTTTTAAGGAGTACCGCATGACTTAGCCCCTTCTATTTATGAAGTGCACAAACACCACCTAATTAGTATATTGGCCATGAAAACACATGTTTATTATTATCTAACTGTAATCGTATCCAAATGGGAAGGATAAAAGAAGTGGAAATGAACCTTTGCCCACACCGTCAAACACAACCCGGTGGAGTGGATGCATTAGTTCACAGAACGACCAGGGCAGCTATCCTCAGCTATCACATAAGGCATAAAAAGAGCAGCTTTGATGTTTTGGAGATTCTTGTCACAAGTAGCTGGATTTACAAGTCCATTACTATTAATTGTAACATCCATTCCCGAATGCTTTAAAAAAAGTACCATAAAACTATTTTGGTGGGAAATATTTTAAAATAAGAATAAACCTTATGAAAATTGTATTTGAAGAGTTAATTATTGAACAACAGTTGCTATGTTTAGTTACTTTAGTTAAGAAATAAACAAAAATCTTGCATCAAAAATTTAAATTTTGTTTACATTGAAAAGGTGTATTTGAAAAGTACAAATATTGCAAAGCTTTACTTTAAAATAGAAGGGCTTAAACAGTTGGAATCTTTCATTAATACCTGTAATGAAACACAGGTATTTTGTTTTCCTTGCAAATTTCATTTATTGAAGAATTAAAGGTTTCTGTTATAGAACTATATTCCCCATTGCTTGCCATTCAAATTGGATTTTGCTGCTCAAATGTATGTTAGGGGAAAAGTAAAATTCATGCCTAGCCATATATCTCTACATTTCCAACTAAAGGTTCATCAATAAGACTGACAAAGGAAACACATTTATTAATATGTGCATTTACAAACTTTGATTTTCATCCAGCTTTCTTCTTCACTCAATAGATTTAGGTTGGCACTAGTATATAGTGGTCCATCTTTTGCTTTAAGAATAGTAGCTGTAGCATTGTTATATCTTTCTATAGCTTTTGATGTCTGTGTATCTTTTGGAATCAGTTCTTCAAAAAGTGTTATATGTGACAGAGGGAAGGTGAGATTCGGGTCTGGCCCCTTCCGATATTGACTATAAAGTGTTTTTTATAGGATATAATTGCTTGAATCGTCTGCTCATCAATGCCACAGCATTTTGAGAAAGGTCGCTTTCACCCATTTGTGTTTCCCCTTATATTTTTTTGTTTTTTTTTTAAGTATGGATGACAAAAAAATCCATACATATTGCTATGTCAACAATGTTAATATATTTAAACAAACACCATGACGTGGCACGTTCTGATGCCATGAATAAACAATGCCATAAAGAGTATAGCAGCGTCAAAGGTATGTATCACATAGTAGTCACACTTCATTCTATTCATATAACCAAATAATAATGAGTGAAAATATACAGAAGAATAATTATGTCCATTTGACATTGACTATCAAATAATAATTGGCGAAAGCTACACTGTTCTGTAATCGGGACAGAGAAAAGCACCATCAATGGCCCAAACTAAATACTATTAAAAGAAAAAGGTTCTTAAGTAGACCAGAGCACAAGCTGTTATGCATCAGAAAATGTCCAAATAATTCAAGAGGTAGTCATCTCTACCAGTTTTAAGAAGGGACCCAGATCTGATCAAAATGTGCTGTTGATATTATAGTATATAGACCATTTTCTCATAAGAAGCAGGCAAGGCCTAATCCATCGGCCCATCTTCCTGTCTGAGAGGAGAACAAGAATTAAATTTTCTCTTTAGCTAGAGCAAGTGTTGTGGCTCTTCCAATGATTTGTCATTCCTTCTAAATGAGAGGTGGCATGTTGTATTCCAAAAGGGGAAGAAGGAAGTATCTCCTCGCCATTGGTCAAACTCATTGTAGACCATATCTGTTAGCAAAGCAACTGTAAGTTTGCGCATAGCCAAAGGATATGTACCAAGTCAGCATCTTGACCACCACACCAACAACACTGTGAGGAGTAATCTAATTTACTTTCTATAGTTTTGCGGTAACCAGTGCCAGTCATGAAGGAACTTCAAAAGCTGTAACTCAATCTCACCTCTCTCATGCCTCAATCATGTGTAAGAAATCGGTTACCCCAGTCCTTGTCCATATATTTACATTCTAGCTTGTCTTCCTGAAGTTTTTAAGAGTATGTCTCAGTTTATTGGATTACAGTTCTTCAATTAGTGAGCCCTAAACACCAGATATGATTACCCTGAAGCATGACCAACAGTCAATGTACTGGTGCCAAGAGGACTTCTAGATAAGTAGTTTTATATGTTGATATTTCAACATCTAATGGTGAGGTAAGTTATATTTCTGTTGGAGATTTACAAAAGACGTCATAGTTCATCGGATAGGAGGCAGCCAATTGACAGTAATCCCAGGTTGGCCCATTCCATCAAATTCATTTTGGATTTTTTTTGTATTTGGAGGCCAGCATTCTTCTATAAAGGTGCTAAAGAACGAAGAAGTCCATGTTTCTGTGTACTGTGAGATTTCTAAGTCAGAGTCTCTCCATTATCACATAGCATTATTTGAATCTGTTTCGTTTTTAGATCCATAGTGGATTGGTGAGAGTTTATTAGAGGAAAACAGCAATGGCATTCTACTGCAACCCATTCTGAGACTTCAGAAGTTGGGATCATCAATTGGGTTAAATGACAGAGGAGATGGACTATGTACTAGACTCCCACTGCATTGAGACCACTGCCCAAAATAATAATACATGCTTATTAAGAGACTATGTTGGTGAAGTGTTAAAGCTAAGATTAGTTATAAAGTCTCATATTTCGATAGTAAAAGTATAGTCACTCTACGACATCTAGGGAAATGTTCCCTGTGTTTACAAAATAAGGAATACAGACTGAAGGAGACTATGAGGCCTTTTCTCTGATGACAGGGCAGTGTATATGGTGGATACTATTGTTTACCTAAAATATTATTTCATTATAAATAGCAAACAAAGCTATATGTTTTGTACACTACTCTCTAAGAATATTGACGGAGAGCTGACAAAACTTGCTCTAAGAGGAATTGGAACTCAGATACTGTGTGGCAAAGTAATCCCTCTCGACAAACTCAATATCTGGTCAAAATGATACCTTTTAAAGAGACTAGAGGCTTGATTTAGAAAAGGATGGTATGAAATGAAACCCTAAAATTTTTTGCTAAAACTCACACACTCACAAATAACATTTGCTGATGGCTGAAAACAGGTGTACTGGCTTTGTGCAAGCAAGCCGACTCCATTCAGCCATTAAAAAATTTTGATTTTGATTTGATTTAAAATTATTTCTAGAGCGCACGTATACCAGCGGTTTCTTGGCGCTAACTCTAACTGGATCCAAAGCTAATAGGCGGGGAGGGGGGGGGGGGGAATTAATCAAAAGACTTCTTGAACAGGTAAGTCTTTAGGTGCCTACAGAATTGAGGGTACTGTGTAATGGAACGGAGTTCAAGGGGAAGGGAATTCCAAAGGGTCGGGCAAGGGTGGCGAATTTAGATCCTCCCCACTTCTTTCTCCGGAAACGGGGAACAGTGAGGAGGGATTGAGAAGACGAGCGGAGTGCCCGAGTGGGAACGTATGGGGTAATCTCGGACGAGATAAAGGCCGGAGCCAAGCCAAGTCGGGCCAGAAAGGTCATAGTTGCAAGCTTGAATTGGACCCTGGCACCCACAGGGAGCCAGTGTAAAGATTTCAAGAGGGGGGTAGAATGGTGGAATTTAGGAAGTTTAAAGGCCAGGCGGGCCGCCTGGTTCTGAATCTGTTGTAGACGCCGCAAGCTGTAAGCGGGCATGCCGGCATATAAAGCATTGCCGTAATCCAGGCGGGACACCACCATGGCCAGGATTATAAGCTTGAGGGCAGGAAAGGTGAAGAAGCGAGACACTCTGCGAATTGTGCGCAGGGAGAGAAAGGAGGAAGATACCACAGAGCTAACCTGGGAGTAAAGGGTGAGTTGTGAGTTGATTTTTATACCTAGGGTCTTAACAGAGGAGGAGGGAGCCGGGGAGGAGCCAAGAGAGGGAGGCCAAAAGAGAGAGGACCAGGGGCTGGATGAACCACCCGTCAACACCAACTCGGTCTTATCAGGGTTGAGTTTAAGATGGTTGTGGTTCATCCAGTCCCTGATATGGAGCATGACAGATTGAAAGTTTAGCATAGAAGAGGAGGAAGAGGATAAGTTGAAAACAAGCTGGAGGTCATCCGCATAGTTAAATACGGCGACCTCCATCTGTTGAAGGGAAAAGATAAGAGGGGCAAGATAAAGATTGAACAAGAGGGGAGAAAGGGAAGAGCCCTGGGGAACCCCGCACCGAACTCTCCGGACGTCCGCCGTAAAATCACCCAGACGCACAGCCTGGGTGCGGTCACTCAGGAAGGAGGACAACCAGACCAGGGCAGTCCCCCGGATCCCCGCCGCCTCGACACGGGACAACAAGATGGTATGGTCTACCGTGTCAAAGGCGGCTGAGAGATCGAGGAGCACAAGGGCCTGGTGTTGATTGGTGTCCATACCCTCCCTGAGGTTGTCCAGGACCGAGATGACGACGGACTCCGTAGAGTGAGCAGAGCGGAAGCCGGCCTGGCGGGGGGCAAGGGCTCCATGCGTCTCCACAAAGGAGCTCAGAGCGCGGGTGACGTGACGCTCGAGCACCTTAGCCAGGAATGGTAAGAGGGAGATGGGGCGGAAATTGGCAGGGACAGAGGGATCAGCCCCAGGTTTTTTTAAAATGGGCACAATGACCGCCGATTTCAAGGAGTTGGGAACTACGCCTTGGGCGAGGGAACTGTTGAGGAGGTGAAGGGGGGGATCCGGGCAGGTAGCAAAGATATGACGGAGGATGTGGGCCGGGCAAGGGTCAAGAGGAGCGCCAGACTTGACCACAGGCAGTAGAGCGAGCAGACTTTCTCTAGTGATGGGTGGGAGGGTGGTGAGTTCGCCCTGGGGAGGGGGACATTGAGGATCCACAAAGGAAAGGGAGGGGGGGGAATGTTGGCCTTGATGGTGGTGATTTTGTTAATAAAATAATTGTTTAGAGAAAGGCAGAGTTCTTCAGACGGGGCGGGCTTGAGGGTTGTTCTGTCTGAGAACGCTAGGCTGTGAACGATTGTGAATATTTCCTTGGACTGGTTTTCCGCGGCTAGAATTTTGGAGGAGAAGTATGATGTTTTGGCCTCCAGGATGGCTTTTTTGTATTGGGCGAGAGTGTTGGTATACTCCAGTTTGAGAATAGGGCAATAGTTTCTTCTCCAAGCCCGTTCAGCGTGACGTACTTTTAGCTTGATGGTCTTAAGCTCGATGGTAAACCAACGGTGGCGTCCTTCTCCCGTTTGGAGGTGATGCGTTTGAGCGGGGCGACAGAGTCGCGGCCGGAGGAAAGCCATTTATCTATGGCATCCACTTGGGAAAGAGTGGAGAGGCCGTGCAGAGAAGGGAGGGAGGAGCTAAGAAGGGAGGAAAAACTATCTAGGTTAACTCGACCCCATGATCGGACCCAGGTGTTTTTGGGGCAAGGGGGCTTAGTGGGGGAGTGGATAGGAAGGGAGAAAGAAATCAAGTGATGATCAGACCATGGACAAGGTGAAATTGAGAGAGATTCCACAGGGCAATTCAGGGACCAGATCTGATCGAGCGTGTGACCTTTAATATGGGTGGGTGATTGAACAAAGGATGTGAAGTTAAGGGATTGAAGGGTTTCAGCCATAGTGATCCACAATGAAATAATGGATATGTGGCCACCATAGGTATCAGGTGCATTGTCTCCCATGAGCCATGGACTGTAGGTCTGATGATATCAATAAGGGCCTGCCACTTCAATCTTGTCACTCAAAGGTGAAGCGTTAGCAAATAAGGCTCTAAGGAAGGGCCCAAATTAATCATCGCCTTCAATTACATTTGAACTCATACCTTAAGGTTAGCGATGCAGTTCTGTACTCCACAGATATATGATGTTACAACGCGTACTTTTAGCACGCATACCATTACCACGGATTTTTTACAACGCAGGTCATTTTACAACGGATACCTTTACAACGCAATATACTACAACGCAGATACTATTACAACGCATACCATTACAACGTAAGTATAGGTAAGTATATAATATTAATATGTATTTTAAATAATTATTTTTGTAATATTTAATTTAATTATTCATTATTTAATTATTAAATAATTATATTAATGAAATTAATTTTAATTTTATTATTTGTAAATATATATTAAAAATACCCCTGAACCCCAAAACCCAAACCCAGCCCTAAAACCTAAAAATACCCCTGTACCCCAAAACCCAAACCCAGCTCTAAAACCTAAAAATACCCCTGTACCCCAAAACCCAAACCCAGCCCTGAAACCAAAAAATACCCTTGTACCCCAAAACCCAAACCCAGCCCTAAAACCTAAAAATACCCCTGTACCCCAAAACCCAAACCCAGCCCTAAAACCTAAAAATACCCCTGTACCCCAAACCCAAACCCAGCCCCAAAACCTAAAAATACCCTTGTACCCCAAAACCCAAACCCAGCCCTAAAACCTAAAAATACCCCTGTACCCCAAAACCCAAACCCAGCCCTGAAACCTAAAAATACCCCTGTACCCCAAAACCCAAACCCAGCCCTAAAACCTAAAAATACCCTTGTACCCCAAAACCCAAACCCAGCCCTAAAACCTAAAAATACCCCTGTATCCCAAAACCCAAACCCAGCCCTAAAACCTAAAAATACCCTTGTACCCAAAAACCCAAACCCAGCCCTAAAACCTAAAACTAGCCCTGTACCCCAAAACCCAAACCCAGCCCTAAAACCTAAAAATACACCTGTACCCCAAAACCCACACCCAGCCCTAAAACCTAAAAATACCCCTGTACCCCAAAACCCAAACCCAGCCCTAAAACCTAAAAATACCCTTGTACCCCAAAACCCAAACCCAGCCCTAAAACCTAAAAATACCCCTGTACCCCCAAAACCCAAACCCAGCCCTAAAACCTAAAAATACCCCTGTACCCCAAAACCCAAACCCAGCCCTAAAACCTAAAAATACCCCTGTACCCCAAAACCCATACCCAGCCCTAAAACGTAAAAATACCCCTGTACCCCATAACCAAATACCACCCAAAAATGTTTTACAAAAAAAATAAACTTACCTATAATAATACTTACGATGTAATGGTGTGCGTTGTAATAGTATGTGCGTTGTAGTGTATTGCGTTGTAAAGGTATGCGTTGTAAAATGACCTGCGTTGTAAATGTATGCGTGGTAATGGTATGCGTTGTAAAAAATCCGTGGTAACAGTTACATACCGTACTCCACTGCCCTCGGCTTACACAAGGCTTGGAATACTGTGCCAGGAGATATTTTCGTTCACTGTCAGATTTGTGCAGTCAACTCTGCGCCAAGTAAAACTTGCATAGGTGCATTGGATTTGTGCCATAATCCAGTATCCCATTAGAAACAAGAAGCACATCAAGATATGGAACTACAAAACGTCCTTGAGCACCCATTTTTTTCTTGCAAGTATTTGTGACTTCAGGGAGCATATTGCTTATTTTGCGCATCTACAGCTTCAGTTTGTTGACTGATTTCAAGAACCCACCTTGGAACAAAAAGCTGTTAGTTCTATCTATAAACCTAGAAAATCTCTTTTTAACCCGACAATTATTACATATTAGAAAGAAAAAAACGTTCATTCAGTGTTTTACTTGAATTTGGAATCACCAGGCTGTGAGTCTCCTTTTGGATACTCAGAGAATTATTTTGAGAAACAAATTAAAAATCCTAATATCGACAAACCTTTTTACATTTTTTTTGCTTCTCTATGCTAGATTTTGTGAAAGTGTCTGTGATCTTTCAGCAAATGTCACTCTTGAAAAGGCATGCATATTCACAGAAAGTAATGGTTTAACTAGCTCTCGGGAACAATGGCCTGGATTTTCCTCACCGTTTTCACTTTATTTAAAAAATAGAGACTTTAGAAGATGGGTCCTGCCGTTCCTTTGTCCACGGTATCTCACTAAGGCTGTGAGCACAAGCTGGTCCTTTTAGTAATGAAGCAGCAGTGATTTGCTGTGTCAAGTGCTGGTCCTACGGGAATCCGCATTGATCAGCCACTTCTCCAAAGAGCACGGGGTGTGAATCGAGCTGACTTCATCCACCATCTCTTCTGAAACCCCAATGCACGCTGGGCCCCTCCACGCCTGCCCACCCTCCCTCCCTTCACATTGGCTCAAGTCTCCTAGGAGGTCTGGGAATAGAGAGACTTTCTTGGCTGACTTCCAGGGTTTGTATAGGCAGCTTCTAGGATAATCCATCCTATCCTTAGTATCATCATCAAAACTAAAGTTTATTGAGACAATGTGTCCATAAAACCTCAATATAATCGCTAAAAAATGTTTTAAGTTAAATACATACATTTTAAGCGAACTTAAAAAACGTCCTAGGGCGACAGCAACATCTAAAAAATTAACATTATTTAAAAGATGCATTGCTGTTTAATGTGCTATGATTGTATCTCTAATAAACAGTGGCTGTAAAAACTTTCTGCGTAGTCTTAAAACCTATCTGTGAAAAGGGGAGCCATCTTCTTGGCCCTGGGATACGCATGGACCAATTATACATCTCTCCAGGTCAGAGGAAGGTTCCTTTGGGAGCAAGAGTGGTGGGGTGGCCTAGGGAAAGGAAGCTCCCATATCACTAACCCACACCCACTGGCATTGGAAAATTGGCCAGAGCGATGGAGGGTGCTGGAGAAAAATGAATGAAAATAATACGTGTGTCTAGGTTTGAGAATCATCCCATTCACAGCCATCTGCACCCCCCGCCCAGTATAATTCATCCTGGTCACTATACATAAATTAAGGCACATACGTTATTGTTTCTGCTGCACATTCACACTTTTTAAAAATGTTTACAGAAGAAGGTTGATCGATTTTACTTCCTTGGCCCATATTAAAGAAAATACAGAGCTTACCCGAAAGACACTCAACAAAAACAAGACAGGGATTTACTTCAACACTACTTGCATATACCACAAGAACACAAGGTAAAACGCATTATCAACAATTTGAGATCAGACAAATGGTCCAGTGGAACCATAACGTCACATTTTTCCCTTTCTCCACAAGAATGCCCACCTCTCCTCCACAAACACATGAAAAAACAAAACTCCCACCAACTAGGAAAAAAACAATCTCACACACAGAACCCCAAAGAGTGTTACTCAACTGTTTTTCCATTGATGTCAGTTTGTCCACTTTCCATTGATGTCAGTTTGTCCACTCGTGGATGTCACTTTGTTCAGTTCCTTCAACTGCAAGTTAGCTTTTGGTTTATGCTTTATCTTCCAAAGATGCCATTAAGGCTTTTTTTGCCACAGAATCCTCTAGATAAAATTGTACTCTTCCTAATGCATAGATACATGAAGCTCTCCCTGATCCACTAAGATCAATGGAGTTGAACTCTTGACCTTCAATCTGGTTATCCACCCGTGGCTAGTAGTATGCTCGCAGATCCTTGCATGTGAGCTAAGGAAGCTGTCTCCATATTAAAGTCCGATAAGAGCCATTATTGGAGAAGACCCCAATTCTTAATGTGCATCGGAGTGCAGCACATCCTAAAAATACATCGTGCTGAATGACTCTTCTATGCTGTAATTCTGAACGATTGCTGTGTTGATGTATTTCTGAAGAATTTTTATCTAATGATGCTCCTTCTAGATAATATTCAAATCCTCAGATAAGGAATCAAACGTGTGCAGTATTTTAGAATGCAGTTCACTTTATTTAAACATCATGTTGAACTTTCAAGCTAAAGTCAATCCTCCCCTGATAATCACTGATCTAAGCAGCCAAGATACCCTCATTTCCCCACAGTCTTTAGACCTATATGACCACAGGTAGAACAAAGCAATCTCTATGTATTCAATTCCCCTTTATGAAGGTTTAATGTGTAGGAGTGATTGACATGACATAATAGTAGCTTATTTCTAGCCGTTCTTTACTTGGGAGAGACATTTGGCGTATAGGAGTTCCAGACAAGGATCTCCCCATCAATCAGTAAGGATCTGATATATGAGAAAGTTTTACTGCTGCGAGATTACCATCTACAAAACCTAAAGCTGTAATGTATCAAATGTACATTGCAAGACACAATTGTCTTTGCTATACACACTTTGTAACTCATTTTGAATTGTTCTGAAAAGGGGGCATAAAATGGATATCTCCTCTTCCTTGTGAGTCACACTAGAATGTATCAATGATATGTGACCTCAGCTGCAGTGGTAAACCATTAATTTGATACTGACACACTAAAGTGGGTCGTATCCACTATCAAACCGGAGGTTGTCTGTTACAGGTAGCTTCCACTTTACAAATGTGAGCCATGGACACTGGGATGAGTGTGTGTGTGTGTGTGTGTGTCTGTGTGTGTATATGTGTATATATATATATATATATATATATTAGGCAAATCTCTTTCACAGGTTACCTCTGCCTCTTGTGACGGCGGGCTTCCGGCCAGGTTGCGAGCCTTAATCTTCCAGCACAATATCCTCACGGTTTTCGTAAGAAAAACGCCGAGCCCCAATTTTCAGTGAAGCAAATTTATTTCATGAACAACAGTGGAAAAACACCACCCGACGCGTTTTGGAACCAGCCGGTTCCTTGGTCACGGGTCAGCTGTTAGTGCACAATGTTTACGTGATATAGTGCAAAACAATAAAAAGAGGACTACGGTTTTTACTCTGCCCATCTCTTCTGTTAGATACTGGATCGCCATGTTGGAACATTGTTTTAAACTCAAACATCCACAGTCATTGGTTGTATTCTTTACACAATTTAGCCGTGTTGTACATTTACCATGATTACATTTCATCAAGGTTTTAGCTTAAAGTCTCACCGCTTGAGATTACAAATCTCAATACTATATTAAATGTCAGAGACTATTGTAACACCTGGAGCCCAAGTGGGTATGACGCTTCAAAATAAACAATCATATATTTTGAAAAAATGTATATACAGTTTAGTACAATTCCGCCCAAGTGGGCATGAGGTTCAAGGCTTAATTTTAAATTTGACTGTCCTTATGGAAGAAAATCAATATTGTACAATTCTGCCCCAGTGGGCTGAAACCATTAGTCTCTTTCAATGTTCCTTCAAAGCTCAGAAATTCTTCATACTGGGCAAAATACTCCGTCTCCTACAAGTGAATAATGTGCATATCAATAAAAATTGTCAAATACCAATTTAAAAACATCTGATAACAAGCTCAAGATAGCAACACAGCGGCAAACATTCATTTCATATAATATGACACACACAATGCAATTCTCAGCCTAGGTGGACTGCTCGTTCCTCATCCTTGTTAATCCCTCCTGGCTGCATAGTTTCATATTTTATGATTAATCATGACTCCAGTCTACGCAGTTCTTGTTCTCTATTTTCACCCCTTTCAGAGATTGGGATTGAATCTAGAGCACAATATTGTAAAAGATTTGCATTTCCTTTGTGGTATTTCTGGAAATGGCGAGCAATTGGATATTGATTATCGTCATTAGTGATAGCTCGCATGTGCTCTAATATGCGTAGCTTAACTGGTTTGATGGTACTGCCAATATACACTAATTTGCAGGGGCATATTAGAGCATAGACACAAAATTCCGTTTTGCAATTCAGATGCTTCGAAATAATGAATGGTTTCTGGTTTCCTGAAAGTGTGATCTGTTTACAGTTGTTACTGAATTTACATGTTTTGCAGGAGAAGCATTTGAAAAAACCTTGGATAGATGTTTTTATCTTCTCAATTGGCAGATTACTTTTACACAGTATGTCCTGTAACGCTGGACATCGCCTGTAAGTAATACTGGGATATACCTCAATACAATTTTTTAAGGTTGTGTCAGTTCCCAGTACGTGCCAAAATTTACTTAAGCATTTTCTGACCTCTTTGGTCTGATTGTTGAAGGTGGTGATAAATCTCACTGGCTCACTTTTCTCGCTCACCTCCTTTTCAACAAGTAGATCATTCCTGTTGATTATACTGACTTTTTCATAAGCTGTTTTTATTGTTTTTTGCGAGTACCCCCGCTCTTTAACACCTTAGCTGCTAGGTGTTTTCCCCTCCTGTGCTGCAGGCACCTCTTTCCCATTGTTCATGACGAGCTCAGCTCGTCATCAGCACAGCTCAACCGTGCATCCTGACGAGCTGAGCTCGTCATCAGCATCGAAAGGGTTAAATCTTTCCTGCATTGTTTTAGCCTCTCTTTGAAAGGTATCATTGGAGCTACAGTTTTTTCTAGCTCTCAACGGAGAACGGACCAGTGCTGATGCGAGGCGGCATTGGCACGCATTGGACAGGAGAAAGGCCGAATTCAGCAGTTAATTGCAGTGGGTTGTGCAGGACATTATCATCATACCCCACTTGGGAATTAATTTGCATTATTGAACAGCGCGGCTGGAACTCACTAGAGTAAGATGGTGAAGCACTACAAGAACCAGCACACCTTGCGGCTGGTAACACGCCCACATGGGCAGGTCTTTGACAATATTAGGTGCTCCAGAAACTGTGCCGCGTCTGTTAGCAATTTCAGCCCATGAGGAAGTGCGTCATAGCACGAAACGCGTTGGGCCTTCAAACAAGTTGATGAATTGCCTTGACATCCTAACTGCTGCTGGCTTCATTAAAAGTGCCAAAATCAATCCCCTGTGTGTGGCCTTTTTCGAGGGGAAGACTCTCTGTGATTGATATATATATATATATATATATATATATATATATATATACACACAAACACAAATGTCCATACATACATAGAAGCTGCAATATTTACATGGTCTGATATACACATCTTGTGGTGAAGTACGCAAAGATTTTTTTTTTAATTAGTAACTGAAATTAACTTATGCATACAAACATATATATATATATATATATATATATATATATATATATATATATATACATATATTGATCACACATAATTATTGTGTCATACTTATGCTGCTATTGGATATTTAATATTTGAGCTATTGTTCTTAACTCTTTCATACAATAGAACAAATCGGATTTTAACACAAAATAATGTACATAGATGAATTTACTTATCATGTACATATTTATAAGTGTTTTCCCCATTTATCGATTTATGCAATTCAAACATGCTTTATTTTTTCTTAAAATCCATGAATGTGATTTTATTGAAATGTGTAAATTGCTTGGACTAAAATCGTGGTGGCCCACTTGGGCACTATTGTTTTCCGATTTGTATATATGCAGCAAATACGATATGTAGTATTTCTTCCATTTCTATGACACGATTCATTGCACTGTCACTTTAAAAGTCCTGCTTTATTCTCGCTGTCTGTCATGTGATCAAGCCTCCCTGGAGGCGAAACGCGTCATGGCGGCAGCGCTGGCTTTTATGGAATAAATCACCGTTCACCAGCACTTTTGGGTCGGCTCTTTGTTACTAAGTATCCGGGCATCCTGAGTTCCGAGTGACAAGTTTCGCTATATATATATATATATATATATTTCCGATGCGAAAACAGCTCCTCCTGGGAAATTCACCTGTTGTTTGGTGGCACGTTGAGCCGGTAGAGCCACAGCTGGCATAAATATTACCATAGAGCCACAAATGAATCGCACTCTCAGATGCAGTTAAACAGCAGTGGTTTATTCCAAAGGTTGTGCATGGCAGGGGTTGGTCTTCCTTAGAGGTTTGGATTAAAGCCCTGACTGCAGTCCAAATCTGTGCATGGCGGGGGGTTGGGAGCCTCCTGGGGTTTAGGCTCAGGGCCTGGCCGCACCCAATCCCGAGGTGTGCAAGGCTGTAGGCTTCACTGGTCTGAAAGTATGTAAAGTAAATACTAAAGAAGTTTTGATAGAATGGAGTGATAAAAATAATTCAAGATGCTCTTTTATTGTACTTAAAAGAACTGAGCATATGTTTCCGTCATAGCTCAAGTTTATTACCTAGACTTCAGCTCTTGAATCAGTATCTCTCCAGTCACAAGGTTTCTGATGCACACGTTGCACAGTTTTAATATCTTTTTTCTGGGCTGCCTCTATCTATGGCTTCTGCAGATGAAGCCTTTCATTTTGTAATGATGTAATCATTGCCAGTGGGGAGGGCACACTGCTTCACATGATTAAAGCCGTCTGTTTTAGTCATGCATTTCCTCGCCAGTGCATCAATAACAGAGACTGATTGGTTCGTCTGGGCCTGCACTGGAACCCCCGCTAAAGGTATAAAGCTATGAGAGTGACATCAACGTTGACTGAAGTGAATGTGACTGTAGGTGAAAGAGGTGATGCTAAATCTAAGTGGATAGAAGTGAGGTGAATCCCTGCAGCTCACAAATGCAGTGATCGGAAGGTCAGGAGTTTTAATCCTGGCAAGGCACACTAAACATTCTATCTTTCGAGGTCGGTAATTGAGTGCCATGAATCAATACTAGAAGTGACGTCTATTATTTGCAGCGCTTGGAAATAGAAACACGGTTTAAAGAACTATTTTTCAATAAGTTGTTTTAATTATGTATAAAACCGGTATTGCATTCTTCAAAGACTCATTGAGTGAACACCTTTTCCAATAAAACATAGTAAAAATAAACATCCAGAAAATAAATTGTGGCAGCTTTCTCCTTGGTCCTAGATCCGGACTGCTATTTCGACAGCATCATAATGTTGGTGAAGTTGATGCCCCCAAACCGACAAAAACAGGCTCTCTAAGGACCTCGTTGGGGTTTTAATTAACCCCTCCCCTGCTGATGGCGGAATTGCTCCGTCATCAGCTGCGGTGGCGCTGTGCTGATGACGGAGTGGTTCAGTCATGGCCCGCCCGACGCTCCTGCGTGGTGCGAATTCCGCGCCGGCGCTGAGCGTTCTATTGAGCGGGCGGGGCCATGACGGAACCGCTCCATCATAAGCACAGCGCAACCGGCGCTGGTGATGGAGCGGTTCCGTCACCAGCATGCGCCCGCCGCATTTCCGCCCCGCCCCCTTAGCACTGCGGCGGAATAGCCGCCTCAGTGAAGGGGTTAATCCCGTCACATCCTCTTTAGCCTGGTGATTGGTTGGTATATGTATTAAAAGTACAAAAATTCTGTTTCCTACACCCATCCCAGATCCAAGTGGGAAGATCCCTCTTTACATCAGTCCGAGCTCCCAAAAAGCTTGTTGCCGGAAATGAGGGAGAGCATAACACTAGTGAACCGCTTCTTACTGTGTTGTATGATACTCAGGCTTGGCTTATGGCCCTCTTCTTGTTGTAAGTCCGATATCAAGACACATATCTAATTACTCATTTGTCCTAGATTCCCCTTTTAACAGTTCAAGGGTATTCCAGAGGCCAGCCGTCCTAGTGGACACAGCCAACTTTCAACAGAGACTAGCAAGCCACACCCTACTGCCCGGGTCCAAGTCCTAAAAAAGAAGTGGGGGGACGCTGATGTCACGACAGGAAGTGACGTCAAGAGAGGTGGCTTGCACCATCAGACTCATTGCCTCCCCTCGGTCACCCCTTAGATGCGATCGCATCAGAGAAGCCAGCGCGTGAGCAGCATTCTGAATGAGCTCCGATCTCGCCCCAGAGAGGCCAAAGAGTGAATGTGTGACTCCAGTAATTGAACTCCTGGTAAAAAAAGTGGGCCGACCCCATCCACCCGCGTGGTACCCCATTTGAGCCTGCCTCCTCCCTCCCCGTTTGTAGAATATTACAGAGCGCCCCTCATAAAAGACACCATTTGGATTCGTCCACAGATACAACCAATGGGTTATCAGCTTCAGTGTGGCCCGACTTGCTGTGAGGAAACCATGTTTATTGCGTTTCTGATATTAATTAAGGGAACTCTTGCCATCACCGAGGTGCTTCAGAAAGGAATGTCCCATAAAACAAGAAGTTCTATTTTTGTAGACACTTTCTTGGCGACAAACACCCATGCTAGCTCCAGTTTCTCCTTAAATTCAGATGGCTGTACTCCTCCCTCAGGCAAACCTTCAGATGAAATGGCCACAGTCGCTGCTGCTTGGGCCACTCCCGCTCTGGTCTTCTCAGTTTACTGCTGCAGATTAGCCAGAAATCCAAATACTACAAGATTTGTATTTTTCTGTTCTGAAGTTTGCAACTGACATTTGCTTACCAGACAAAACTCCATATAACCGGCACCTCCCACCTCGCTGGGTGGGTCTCCAGTTAGAACATCCCATTGAACTGTTCAAAGGGAACTAGGAGTGAAATGTGGGCTTACCCCAGCTCAGCAGTCTGTATATCCAACAGATCAGGAAAAAGTCCACCAGGATGCCCTCAACTCCTGGCACCTTCACACCCTAGTCCTCCAATATATGTGTTAATAGCCATACTGACAATAGGAGATTTCTTCTCTATCCCATTCTGGTGCAAAGAGGGCTTCCCTAGAACAAGTCCTTCTTACTAACACCGAAATATAAATTAGTAAAGGTCTTCTCTTGTGATATGCACACTAGAACATTTGTTTTGGTTGCGTAATCATCCCACTGCCCATCCCCAGAGCTTTTTAGCGTCCTTACTTTATGATACGCCCTGCAGATGTGACACTGTTCGTGATAGAAGTAGTGCTACGCGGGGTTCCAATGATACCAAGGGGAGCATAGGTGGCTCTAGAGATGATCTGACTGACCTCCTAGAAGATCAAAGTACCTCACAAAGTGAGATAGAGGACAAACAACAGATGATGGACGACAGCTCTTGCATATTGAAAATACTCTGTGCATCAAGCTAAACCAAGCGCAGGGAGAGCGCAGGAGACAAGTGACATCACCAGAACCAAGGTGTATTCATAGCCTTTTCACAGTACTCCCTGGTTTTAGTTTATTTTTGATAACCCATTTATCATCACTGGTGCTTTTTTGTCACCTTGCATTTCTCGTCAGCTGGCCTGGGGCTTTTTCCGGAAAACCTACATGCAAAGCAGCCGGTCCCCCTCCCTTTCTCCTTCCCCTTCCCTGCTCCTTTTTACAGTCGTTCTCCAACCTCAGTCAGGTACAATTGAGGTCAAATTCAGCAGGCGCTAGAACGATTAAGATGCCAGGTACATTGGCCTGTTTATTTGTCATACATTACATGGGAAAACAGACTTTTTAAAACGTTTTTTATTAGTCTCTAGCTTTAAAAAGATATTACAGCAGAGCTACACCTTAGGTTACAAAGATTCGGTATATCCAGGTCTTATAGCTAGAATGACCCCTATACTTGTAGGAAAATGGAACTGATACGTCACAGACAAAGTGCAGACTTGATTTGCTGCTAGCCAGAACTTGCAGGCTGGGCCTCAGACGGCATGTATGTCTCTCCTGTTATACATATCTTAGCGCTCAGGCCTGAGAGAGCGAAGCTGTCTTACAATCTATAAAGATGATAGATCCTGCGACCACAGGCAGATAAGCTATCACTTTGCCATGTAGATTATATAGGCACAGATCTCACAACTTACAGACATTTATTTCACTTTAAGTTCACCTTTTAAAGCCATTCTTCTCTTATGGTATATCCTAGAAATGCACATTGTCTATAACTTTTCGTACTCATTTTCCACTGCTGAAGATTGAATGTATGTCTTTTCTTCAAATGTCAAAAGTTATTTTAGTTCATACACATTTTCTTAGGTTCCCTCTCTCCTACTTTTAGTGAATCACACCACAAACATAAATTACTTGACCTCTTTATAGCCATTGCTTTTCACCATATTACATCACACTGGAAACAAGCTAAAGATGTTTCTTTTACTGCTTGGTGGAACGCAGTTTGCTTTAATCACCGTCTTGACACTAATTTTGTTTCTCCCATTTCCTTAGCAATCAAACGTGATCTATTATGGCTCCCCCTTACTGAATATTTATCCAAAGTTGCTAGACCTCCTCCCACTTCTCCGATACGTAATGTTGAAGTTTGTAAACCACCATGAATGCATTTTCTTATTTAATTACAATGTTCTTCATTCCATCTATTGTTTTATCATACTATTTATCTACTTTTATAATTCAAGATGTTCCCTCATCCCCCTATGTTCCTAACATGTATTGTTTTTCTATTTCTTATGCATAAGATAGCCTCAACTAATTTTGCCAGTATGTAAGAATGATTTCATGTTTCTCATAACTTTTGACTGTTTCTTCATTTTCTGTCTTTGCTTCTTTTTATTTTAATAAACTTCAAACTTAAAAAAAAAAAAGTTATTTTAGTCCTTTTCTTCACTTTAATACACCTGTAACTCTTCTATGGGTTGTTTTGTGCTCCTACACTTTCTTTCTGGGAGGTTGGAAATGTTACAAAGGTGGTCTGAACAACAGGGGCCGTTGTATGATCTTGTTAGAATTATGGGGATTGACATGTCATTATTGCATCCTCCAAATGCCCCATTCAGCCTCCCTGTTGAATTAGATGCCTTCTCCCTAGTCCTATATGTCATGCATTTAGGTCTTCTTACTATCAAAATGCTCCACTGATAGTTGTTATGATTCAAAAGTCGGAATAGCTTTCTGTCCTGAGAGTGCCCCTAACAAAGATGGCTTCCACCAACACTGGCTCAAAGTACAGACCTTCCAAGGGAAGGAGTATGGCAACAGTAATGAGATCTCATACCGCGTGCAGACTCAGTTGCATCCAAAAATATCTACTCAGAGGGGTGCCCCTAACAAAGATGGCTGCCACCAACACTGCGACTCAAAGTACAGACCTTCCGAGGGAAGGAGGAGGGCAACAGTAATGAGATCTCTTGCCGCGTGCAGACTCGGTTGCATCCAAAAATATCTACTCAGAGAGAGGCAGAAATATTGCATTTTAATAATTTACCGCTTTAATATGAATCTGAGGAGAAAATGATTTCCAGGAGTATTAATTCTAATATGACGGAGGAGGAACAGAAGTTTCTTAAGACTTATTCTCGGAGAACTCTTTTAGAGTTTTCACTGTTATTGGATACAGGATTTCATGGTGTTTGGTATTTAAAAAGAAAATCCAGGATCCCTGTTGCAGCCGGTGGGTCGAAGGAGGTGAAACGTCTGCCCTGCTCTTTAGATGGACAGTAGTGATAGTTGCCTACGACACAATTTGATATCGGGGAAGAAAGCATGAATTACTACTCAAAGGTGTTCTATTGGGCATCCAAGGGATACATATGCATAACTGTCTTTATGGGTTATGGGAACATTTAGAATCAGCATTCATGATTATGACCATATGAGACTCGAAAATGCCCATCTACTTTATAAAACAGAACCACACTTGCATCTCTGATAGTCTCACCTTAACACTGAGTCGTATTTATATCATACTAAAAAGCACAGGTGTCCAATTCTAGGCACTGTAAATAACTGTTGCTATTGTGAGCCAATTGATGGAGCCCAGTTTAATCATCTCAGGAGGACAGAACTCTGAATCTCCTTTGTGTGGATTGGAACTCTTGGCCTTAGAACGCCATAATTGTTAAGAATAAATGTTCAAAGCACTGAGTCATCCTCTTGGCAACCCATTCTTTTCCTCATTGAAATAAGTGCCTTTATTGAGTGTGAGCATGACTGAATGAGTTTGTGAATAGATAAAAGGGGCAGAGCAACTAAGATTAAAATTCTGAGGAATTTATTTGAAATTATAACGCTGGGGAGAGTGACTACGTAGAGCCCGCCCAAAGAACCAGATGGGAGCAGCATGCTTAAGAGGATGACAGAATCTGTTATGCTCAATATGGGATCGAAGAAGAGCATGCTTGAGCGACCATCTGATCGCGAACGCTCAAGGGATAGGCTGAGTTCTTTGTAGTTAAGAGAAGAGCTCAAAATAGCAAACTTGGGTAGTCATTTGTTAGTATTTTTGACTGATGAACAAAGAATGCGGGAGAGAGAGACAAATACGATCATGGTTAAGAGTAAGAGAGTTACTAAAAAAAAGCCTGTGAGAGGCATCAGGTAAGACCAGAATGCTCGAAAGAGCAGTCAATTTCAGTTTGCTGAATGGAGTAGCTGAAAATTGTAGGTTTCGACACCCGTTTTGGAACGTTCAGCACAGCGGGGAAATTATCCCCGCGTGTGAACGTTCCAACGGTCATGACGAGCTCAGCTCGTCATGAGTGCTGCTCAATCATGCCTCATGACGAGCTGAGCTCTTCATGAGCACGCAACGGATTAAACCATGTGAAGAAATGCATTGAGTAAAATCATTTGCAGGTACAAGCCGAGGCTGGAGGAAGAGGCACAGAACTGACTCCAATTGACCCCCACCATCACCAGCTGAGTATAATAGATTGCTTCTTCGACCCTGCCCCGACCACTGACCCCCACTCCTTGCCTCAAGACTTGCATAGGCCTTCCACACATTCACCGCTTTTATAGAGCAGGTGTAGGTGGAAAGAGAAAGGACCCTGTTTTGAGGAAAACTATTCTTAAAAAGACCAGATAATTCTGGGTAGGAATGGCTGTCCTCCAGTCTGGACACAAACTCTTAACCCTTCCCAGGCGTGCGCGTGCACCCCTCCCTGTTGGTGATACCAGGCAACATCCCCCCCGCCCCGTTCACTCAGTGGACAACAGATTATGGTGCATCAAAGGCTGCAGTTTATTTTCAAAACATGGCTCATACACTCCATAACTTCCTGGTTGGTCATTTAAAAACCCATGTTTACTACACATCACATTTATCAATCAAAACATTGACCCAATGGTTTGTCCCTGTTTCTAGCTGTCAGCACTGACCTTGTGTGACGGCCCCTTTTGCAGGAGTCTCAGTGTTCTGTGGGTTCTAGGCTTCACTTGCTACCGCCTTTCTGGGTGGCTGTCAGACATGGCACAGGCTGTTAGTGCCATTCTGCTTTTTTTGGACCTTTGCTGACCACTCGCCTGCTCCAGTGCCCCTGTCGTATGGCATCCCAAGGACACTGTCTCAGCAGCTCTTCTGCTCTGGCTGTCATTGTGTGCTGTCACCTGCTCCCCTGTGTCCCTGCCGTAAGGCATCCCAAGGACACTGTTTGAGCAGCTCTTCTATATATGTTACTCTTTCCTCTGGGTATCTTTCTGTGCTGCCATCGTCCTTATGGCTGCGTTTACTGCATTCTTTAGTGTGGCTGGGTGGATTCCGAGGCGATGGTCAGTTGAGGTCAAGGGATTCCCACACCCTACTTTTGGGCTCCTTGTCCGCGCAGCCCTTCTTCTACCATTAGGTGGTTCCCAGTTTTCAAAAGGCAAGCCGGATCATATTGCGTCCTTTTCGTGAGCTTTCCCGTTCGCCCTAGGTGTTCCCACCACCAGTACGAGTTCCCTGCGGGCCCCTGCTTGTTCTGGCTTTGCCTTCCCCTGCCCGCACCAAAAATGCTTGGTGCAGTTACTTCCGGGAATCGTTGATTCTTTTCCTGGTAAATTTGATACACCTGCGCTGTGCAACTCGCAGGCAGCTCTTAGTGGCATAAAGCGCTTCACAAAGGTTGGCAGTAGTAAAAGTAGAACTGGTTGTGTGGTAGTGGTACTAAGCACCGCAAGCCATTACACCCCCACGGAGGTTGCCTCTAAACCATGCTTGGAGCTGAGTCCTGGTTAATAATGATCCAGTATTTAAATGTTTCGATGGCTGACACCAGTTGTAAAGTATGTACCCTTTCCAAAGACTAACCCAGGGTAGGGACCGTGGTTGTTAGTAAACAGTTTGAACGTACTGGTGCATGGTGTGAATGTGTCTAAGCACTGACATAGTCAGCACTAAAGTGAGAACTGCTCAGACCACTTGCTGTGTCTGAGGAAAACAGGTTTATGGAGGGGAGGGGATAACATAGAGGGGGAGTGACGTATCCTCCAACCTTGGAAGGCAAGTTCGGGCACCACAACGGCCTGGCATTTCAAAGGCTCGAGCATCCAGGGATGCTCAAAAAAATGGAATGCATGCGGCTGTCTGTTTGCGTGGATGTTTGTTCAGCTTATCTGTGTTTGCCGGGCTATGAACCAATGTTTACTGTGTGTCTGAAAGGATTCCGCTCCACAAACCTTTCTCTACTTTTGTGTGCCTACTGCAGTCACGCTACATTACTTCTTGGGAAATATGTAATTTCTTTACCGGGTCTTGACTTTCTCCTCTGTTAGCTTTGCCAATGACTGTAACCCTCTTACACTGAGCTAAAAAGCTTTCGCTCTCCTTCTCACTGAAGAGCATTCGAGTCCTCTTTCTCCTAAATAAATGAAATAATTATCTTTTCTTTTGTGATTCTGTTGCATTCCATCCACTTTGGTGTATGCTCGAGACTCCGTATTCGTCTGAAGGGAGGTGTTGAAAAGCAGCGCACAGTATTTTGTACAGCCCTTCTAGATGCTACTGTCTCGTGGCCCATGAAATCTCTAAAAATTGAGGTCGTGAACTTTAGCAAATCACTAGCGCGCATTCATTGGAAGTCATTTTCCAGGAGAGATCTTTTCGAATGCGGCAGCCGCTTCCAGAAGTTAGGGGAGCTGCGCAGATCATATGCTGACTCATGCCCTACACATGTATTGGGACCATAATATTGAAATACTAAGATACTCAACTGGTGCTTCTAAATACGCCCACCCCAATGTACCTAACCTAAGTCTAGTACGCGGGAAGAAGAAGTATTGTGTAGCATAGATTTAGTTGTTTTTGACAAGAATCTACCAAAGGTTTCTCTAGGTTCTAATCAGCTCCGTACCTTGGTTTAGAATGAAGGAGGTCTGGCATCTCTGTCTCAGGACTCGATTTCCCAACACCCCACAATGGGAGCTTGGAAACACTGGAGCTGGATTCTCGGCGAGAGAAAGGCAGTCTCTTGATCAGTGCGTCAGCTGGAGAGTCGGCTTCCTTCGGCACTTGCTGTAACAAGCTGCGTCGGGCAAGTAGGTCTTCGAACTGCTCCGAACCACTGTAGTTTCCATAGCAAGTGAAGGTATATTTATACCTTGAAGGTGATTAGGAATGCCATAGATTGATGTAAAGTCGGGCATAATAATGTCAGGAAAGAACCCCTTGGGAATAGTTGTTCTTTGCAAAGTGCATGAGTTCTTGGACAAATCAATATTCAAGCAAGGGGAAGTTCCCTAACTGCTTAAGCGATTTTCCAAGAAATTGTTGTGATGTTTGGTATGGTTGGAAGTAGCCATGCCTGTATTTGGTCTACATGGGCTATGTCTAAATAAGGAATTGATTTCTATGCCTATATAAGGGTAATGTGAATTGTACCTATATAAGGGCATGAATCGAGAAAATTCACTCGGAGCTCTGAACGCCACACAACAAATGAAGCCCTATATCTTGTTTCCTTTTGAGCAGTTACTACCCCCATGTAATATGCTCTGAATTATGGCTGAAACTAAAATATATGAACTTTGATAAGTAACAGCATCTGGATTTTCTGTAAACCCCATTTAGGAATGGTTTATGTACGTTGGTAGTCACCTAAATATCAGTGGACACATATTTTATTTCCCTTTTTTGATCAACACTTACACACTTGCTTTATATACATTGACGGTAACTATATATTTATGGATACATAGTCAATTTATAAAATAATACCTTGTCCACAAGTGTTTATAATTAAGTATAGACTATTTTGCAACCATATGTGTTTATAATTATTGTTATGGTAAAGAATTCTGATTCATTTAGGTGAATTTGAATTTACGCTATCACATCAAACTTTTTTGTATGTAATCTTCGCTCCTCTTGTGACTGATGAGTCGGACAGACTTCTTTTTTTCTCTCATATATAAACACATTTTTTACAATTTCTCAGACTTTTTACATATTTTGGTTTTCCTTTTTGCATAGTCTGTTTCCTGAAGTCTTTTTTCATCTTTTATCAAAGAAATGCGGGTCAGCAATTTTGTATTTTAGAGACGGGCCCAGGTCACCGGCATCTTATATATTTGCACACCGGGATAACTAGGGCTACGGCTGCTTCCAATTGATGGTTCTTGCTGTGGTCTGACTGATTCTTCGGCAGCCACGTAGCGGGCTTACTTTTGGTGTCCCACACATCCTTATGGAGTTCTCAGTGGTATGTAGATGAGTGTTTCCCTATGATCTGTTATTCTTTTTTCCAGAATTACCCTATGTGATCATATCATGGAATGTTTGTTTTCACAGTGATTGATTCCAATTCCTGCAAATGTGAAATTGTGAAATCGTCCATTCATTAAGCTATCTAATTTGTGTCTAGAGCTAAAAACATAATTCACCACATTGAACCTGTGCTGTATGTCAATTGAAACTAGTTACGGGGCACTTGCTGTACCATGCAAAAGAGTACTACAGCGTTCAGTCAAGGCTCTATGAATGGGTTACACAAGAACACTTATTATCTGTAGATTTGCAGCAGGACATCCAATGTTCCCCTTAGGGACCGACCTCTACTTAAAGAAGAGTAAGAAATAATCTTCTTATGGTAACAGTTAGAGGGCATTATAAGACTTATACCCGGGCTCAATTATATGTATCCATCAAGAAAGGTGGTGTCCCCGTAACTTACAACTGGCAAAAGAATACACTGATCTTACACATTCCTAGTAACTATACTGGCATTAGCCATTGGTCTTGCAGGATTTTTCCCTATTCCTGATTCATATTTGCAAAGAAAGATTCCTGGAGACACCTTTTTTGATTGTGATCATGCCATCTCCAGCTTTAGCAGATGGAATCCACAATGGAAGAAGACTCCACTTCCAGGACCTGGTCAACAATATTTTGGGGATCAGAAACAGTCCAGTGTCACTACAATTATCAGTCAGTCAGTTAAAAGGCTTTATTATCGGTTAAAACCCATAAAAGCACAGATTTACAAACCTTTGAAAAAACAAACCAATAAACATGATACAATGTGCTCTAGACTCATATAAAAACAGACTATTAAAAATAGTTTTATATACAGCATTAAAAACTTGAACAAGACCTTCCAAATAAAAACTAAACATAAAAAAGGGAAACAAACCGTAAAAGTATTCACAATAAGGATTCCTTAAAGATTAGAGTGGTTACGGTAGCGCCCTTGTAATAGTATGACATTTATTGGTATTGATTTTAGCGCTTCTCGTACACCACATCGACAGAAGATATCTAGAGGTCGCAAACACAATCAGGGGGGAGGTGTCATATTTCAACAATCTAGAAACTTCCCTGTAATCCCTAAGGCCCATGGATTTACATAGTAAAATAATCCATTTTGCACTAGTCTTAGAGTAGAAAGGGCAGAAGAGCAGAACGTGCAGATCAGTCTCTTCACTACTTTCACACCCTGGGCAAGAGCTGGGAATAAGGAGTGCGGTTGACCACTTGTTTGTCACTGCCCTCACTGGAAGTGTTCCATATCTAAACTGGATATATAATTTCTCTGCCAGTGGGGGCTGTATGTCGACCAGGAATTTCTCAAATAGGTACTTGTCCCTGACCACCAGAAATCTATCGGTCAACCAACCCAAAGAAGAGCTTGCTAGTGTCCTATCCATTCGGTAACGCTTAAGAACGTTAACCAACAGCCTCCTAGGAGTCAAGGGACAAGTTTGCTCTGGAAATTACTACATATCACCCCTACCTAATAAGTAGCAAAGCTGCTTGACATGTTTTAGCCAGGGGACTTTGCACACACCCCTTATGGACAATAGGTCCCTTAAGTCCTCTATATAGCTTAGCAGCTCTGGAGTAGACCAGAGTCTCCTCCAGTGCAAGAGGGGGCGGTTCGAAATAACCTCCTGTATAGGGGGCAGACCCAAATCTAGCCGTAACGGAGTAAGGGGAGTATTCTGGGGGAGTCTCAATAGGCGCCTAATGAAGCTGTTCTCAGTAGTGGACAGAGAGGTGGTATTGGTGTGGCCCCATAGCTCTAATCCATAAAGCGCCCCACCTCGTGCCTGAGCTCTATACATTTCCACTGGTGGACCCAAGGTTTTATTGGAACACTCGTTATAGACCTTTAAAATACCACCAGTGGCTTGCGCCAGCTCCATATTTGCCTTGGCGGTGTGGGGCCACCATTCCATTTTATCATTGAGTGTTACCCCTAGATATTCAAAAGTGGAGACTTTTTCCAACCGCGAACCATCCAGGTGGGGGTGGGGGCAGTTGGGTGCTTTGGCATTACAAACCATATATTTGGTTTTAGAGAGGTTAATCTCCAGATTCCTGGTACTACAGAAAGAGCAGAACGTCTCCAATGTTCGCTGAATACCCATGGAAGATTTTGATACCAATAGGGTGTCAACAGCGAACATCAGGGCTGGTATCTTGCGGGCTACTAAACTAGGTGAATCTAAATCCCTCGCACCCAATAGATGGTCAATCAATCCGTTAAGGAACAAAGAAAAAAGGGTAGGGGCTAGCACGCACCCCTGCCTCACACCCTTTTCCACCGGGAAAGGGGCCGAAAGCTCCCCATTCCGTCCATACCTCACCCTTGCATATGTGCCTTGGTGTAAACGTTTAAACAGTTGGCACAGATATACTGGGGTGACCATTTCTAACAATATGGCCCAGAGCTTGTCCCTTTGAACCAGATCAAATGCAGATCGAAGAGCTACAAAGATGAAGTAAAGACTACTAGCCCCCATAGTCACCGTCTTTCAGTAGACCAATTGCAGTCTAGAGAGTTGGGCGATGGTAGAGACCTTGGCTCGAAAGCCCGCTTGAAGGGAGGTCAGGATGTGGTGATCGTCCATTCAGCACTGCAACCTTGTTAGTAGAAGGCGGGCAAACAACTTCTGCAAGACGTCTGTGAGGCTGATGGGGCGATAATTAACTGGGTCGAGTGGGGAGGCCTTTTTATGGATAGGGATGATCTCTGCCCCCAGCCAAGTTTGGGGGATTTCCATGCCATGAAGAATAGCGTTAAAATATAAGCAAATGTAGGGAGCCCATATTTTCTGCTCACTCAGGACTAGATCTCCTGGGATTTTATCCAATCCCGGAGCCTTCCCGGGAGACAAGGTTTTGAGGGCCGCCTGGATTCCCAGCATTAAGAAGGAATGGTCATCAGGGACCTTTGTATCTGAAAAAGTTAGAGCTGGAAGACTATTCATGGCTAAGGCTAAATCTGAAGATGGTGGAATAGCGGTATGTGAAAACCTGGGCTTGAAGGGCTATCCAGACCTTCTCGCTCAAGTTGGGACTTAAAGCTGAGGTCCCCTCAATCGAGCCTGATCTGACTAGATTCCAAAACGCCCTGTAATCACGTCCGTCCAGGGCTACTTTAATGCTTGCCCATCTTGAAGCCTCCCAATCGGACTTAGACTCCGCGATTACACTTTTATAAGTGAGTCTAGCGACTCTAATACTCTGCACCGAGCCGAACTTAACCTCCTTAACGAGGGCGGATTTGGCCATCCTAAATGGTTTATTAAACCAATGGGGCTGTTTTTTTGGACGTGGTCTCTTATTGGCTACAAAATAAAAGTAGCCAGCCAAAGTGGCGAATAAGTTGGTATGAATGTGCTCGATCGCGTGGATATAAGATGGATCATAGTTGGCAGTCGGGAGATCAAAAGCTTCTACTAGGGAGCAAGCCGCATGCTGATATAGCTCCGCTACTTTGACGAGAGCTATCGCAAACTTGGCCCATCTAATACGTCTGCCACCCGCCACTAAAAGTAGATTCTGGTCAGCGTGGGTCTCACTCTCTCCCAATCTATGTCGGTATCCCAGTGTATTTTTTAATTCTAGGGACAGAAGGTTGTGATCACTGTCTACCCTTTGAATTACACTAAAGGCCTTAATTTGGGACCAGAATTCTACATTAACCATTAAGTAGTCAATGGTTGTAGTTTTCCCCACTCTGTTAAAGATTCTTTTTTTTCCAGGGGCTTCAGGAGGAAGTCTGCCAATGCAGGCTCTGAGAGAGTGCGATACTAAGAACTTGTTAATCTGCAGTGCCAGTGGCATCAAGCGCTTAACCGGATACATTAAACCCTCCTGTATGTGCCAGATGGAGTCCTCATCCATAGTTACAGAAGGGATCCCTGCTAGGGGTTTGAAATGGCAATTGAAATCGCCCCTCATGATTCTATGTATTGGGGCGGAATAAGCTGAAAGGAGTTCATCAAGGGCCTCTAGTGTATATAACCCCATCGAAAGGGAGGAAGGACGCAAATAGATGTTAAAAACCACCACCGTTAAACCATCGAGATAATTAAGGGCGACACAGAGAATGTCCGGAGAGTGGGATTCAATTACTTTCACTGAGCACCCCAGATGTGCGGCTACCCAGATGCACAGTCCCCCGGAGGGTCTACCCCTGGGGTCCTGTACAGCCGGTATATGGAATGTTGCAAAGCCCACTCTTATAGGAGCAGTCAGCCTCCAAGTCTCTTGAAACAAACACAGGTCATACTGGTCCATCAGCTCGCCCCAATCTGGGTTCGCTAGCTTAGAACCTAGCCCTGCTAAATTCCAGGACCCTATTAATGATTTACCGGGTTCCGCCCTTAGGGAGCTAAGAGTGGATGGGGAGAACCCCGTAAAGGGGGCAATTCCATCAGGAGTATCCAGCTCAGTACCGTCACCTGTAGGGCAGGAGACAATGTTTAAATTAATTGGAGTTGTTAATATTCCTACTACTTTTATCCCACCTGAGGAAGGCCCTCCTCCGCCCACTCACCCACCTCCATAGGACTCACGACTACCTTGGGGACTAAATTGTTTAGGCTAGGTGGGTGGGGTAGTCAATCTACAGTGTTCAGGGGGCTGAATCTATTGGCTGTAGGTATGTTGTATTCTACCTCTTGACCACCTTGCTGGGAATAAGATAGGCCATAACCCCCCAATGCTAATTTCTGTCGATAAAAGTACCCCAAGGGGAGTGGATTGATTGCACCCAAATGACAAGGTCCTCCCCAGTCGAGGATGTAGTTGACCGCTCTGGGATCCCTAAAATTGACAATCACACAGTCCCCCCCAATGTCTTTGTGTTTGGCTCCCAACCAATTAACTCTTCTGGCAAATACAATTTCTTCCTGACCTTGACTCATTAATGGTCTGTTTCTATTCAGCCAAAAAATAACTTTATTCTTCAGCTCAGGAAATGTTTCGCCTCGGTCTCAACAAGGGGATGCCAGTTAATACCACCACGTACGGAGAGGCCTCGGGGGGTAACTGGGAGCAGGGTGGTGAATGTTGGATTCCCCAGATGGGAGATTTAATACCTGGCTTTTGGTCTGTCTGCTGTTTATTACTGACTTTTGAACTCAAGGGTAGATCTCGGGGGTGAGGGTAGATGTGCCCGAGTGCCCCCCTGACATAATTACGGGGCCGGCAACAGTAGTGTTGGAAGTCTGTTTACACATAGTCGTCAGAGCCAGTCCTTGCACCAGGTTTACTGGATGAGGACCTTCACCGAGACTTGGACCTTGGTTTGTCTGTAGTAAGTTACCTAGGGTCAGTTTCACAGTGTTGTTCCCAGCGGATGAGGATAGCAGGTCTCCACCTCCGTTCTTATTGTTTATTAAAGAGACAACTTTGTCAATTCTACTCATCAAGGTTTTAAAATGACAATTGATCAGCTGTTCAATTTGAGCCTGCAAATCGATTAATAAATGGGTAGCCCAAACCAGTGGGGCCAAAGTAAAAAAAAATGGGAGCCTAGGTCAGCCTGGGGGTTGGGTGGGGGGGCTAGAGTTGTCTTAAGAGGTTTTTTATGTGTTTTCGGTTTCTTGAGTCTGGGGCGAACCTTGGGTGCCTTTTTGGCCACCTTAGGAACAGAGGGTGGTGCAGGAGTGGTGGGAGAGCTGCCGTCTTGCACAATCTGCGCGCATGGAAGTTCAGCAAGGAGGATGCTAACATCGAGTCTGGGGAATTAGCAGTGGCTAGAGAAACATTCCCAGACGGCGAGGGGGGGAGCATCGCAGGTGTAAGAGAAAGACGTCTTTCAGTATTTTCTATGGCCGATGCAACCACCCCTATGGTTTTTTGTAGCATTTTGTCAATGGCCATTAGACTCGGAACTGGGTTTGTCAAAGCTGCTTTTTGCTGTGTGAGGGGGCAAGAGATTGGAGGGTTAGGTTTGCCCATAGTGCAGGAACAAAGGATCTACGTATTTAAGTAGCAAGTGAGATCCAAGTTACTTGTACCACAAAAAAAGAAACTGATCGGTTAAAAATAGAAAGCCCTAGAACACAACAGCAAATAAACTAAAACGACTTATTACAAGTAAACCTCACTTTTGACTGACTGATAATAATAAATACCACTTTGAAAGGTCCCGGCTCTATCTCGGACCGACCAACCACGAGGCATGGCCCAGCCCGGCCTCCCTCGGCCCCTTACAGCCACAGGCGGCCCGCCCTTTGCCCGGGCTTATCCGGCGGGCCGGTCCGGATGCCTGCCCCCTTACCGGTAACTGCTGGTGCACACAAACACGAGCGAAGGGTCTCCAGCGGAGTGGGAGACGCGAGTTGTAAATATAGTCCCAGGTGTGGAGGGGGAGGGGCTGCCGCTCTTTCTGGCGGGTCTGCTACCTTCTGGGACGCCGAGTCCCGATGCCTGCCCCCTTGCCGGTAACTGCTGGTGCACACAAACACGAGCAAAGCGTCTCCCCATAAAGGAACATCAAATGTCAATTTTCGACCAGGCCGAGCTTAAGAAACGTTGCATACGGTAACCAGAAAGGCCTGCTCTATTTGCCCACGCTAGCTGCCACTAGTGAAGGTAACCAACCAATCCGCATTATGAGAAGCTACTACAATTATAGAAGCCTTCTGGATTCTGATATTCAAGTCCAAAGCTAGAAACATCACTCTCCTAAATTATGGGCTGACATATTCTTATAGTAATTTATTTCTGATATTTACCACCTGAGGGTAGGTGAGGCATGTAAGGGGTGTAACCAGTCTGTGGTTGATGATGAGTGAATGAAACTCAAATTTGAATGCTTTTTCCACCCCTGATTTCCAACAAGAGGACCTGGTTCCTCACATTGGGGTATGCTTTCTAGGTTTCATAGAGTTCCTTTCAGTGCAGAAAAGAAAAATTGCAGCTGCCTGGTCCTCTTTCCTCACCTCTCTCTCTGCAAGCTACTTTCGAAGCAATCCCAGGTATTTCCAACTAGGATTAAAGAAAATCTCTGCCTTGCAGGCCCCATCTGTCCTTCCTTCCTTAATTTGGGCAGCTCCTTTGGGATGAGGTAAGGCTCTCGTTTAAAAGAGTGCACTGTTGTGAGTTCTATTGAGTTTTGGGAGCAAGTGCATCTCAATTCCAAAATTTTTTGTGTTGGCATGCCTTTGAAGTCAGTTATTTGCCACCCCAGGCGAGATTTTCTTCTTGTTAGGAAGTCCCTTGGTACTTCTACAAAAGACCACGTCCTCTTCTTTATCTTAGGTAACCCGCTGAACCATGTGAAGTGTTTTAAATCTTCCTGTTGGATAACCTACTTCCTGAACAAGAGTCAGCCTTGCTTAATCTAGCCCTCCTTCCTACGTGGGATGGCATACAAAAGAGATACTCTTGAGTTTCTGAAGCCTTGTACTCAAGCGTGACTTTGTCATACAACAGTTAACAGCAGGTATTTAACCATAGGCCATCAGGTGGCCTGCCTGTACACTTTTGTGGGACTCATTTGAGGTCATGGATGGCATAAGTCCTGGAGTCTTCGGGGCAAGCTGGCATTTATGATGTGTAGGCAGCAGCAGAACCGAAGCACTTTCAGAACATCCACATATGGACTTAGAGCTTCATACTAGGGTGAGAGGAAGTATACCACCACTTGTGGATAGGGACTTAATCAGGGCTTTAAGTGGAGAAAAAAACTGGGGGTGCTTTAAAAGGGGAGGGGCAAACCTCGAAGGGGTGTGGCCTATCTTAGTAGGGGCGTGGTATAAACAAAGATAACTAATGCAGCAGTACCCCCTGCTCTGACAAGCCATCAGCTCTAGGACTCCTCAGAGCCCCCCCCCCCCGCCCCCTCTGTATGGCAGCCCAGGCTGAGACAGATTCCCGGGCGAAAAAGACCATTTGCATGTTATTGATTCTTTGCCGTTTTTTCACCCCTTCTTAGAGCCCCTGCATCGCCACACTTCCTACTACTGTGCCCAATGGCGTTTTGTTCAACAGAGCAAATGCTCCCTCCTCCCCTTCATTGCCCCGTGGGTATGCCAGTGGGTGCTTGTCGCCAGGACACTGAATAGGCCCCTCTGAAGTTTTAACACTGGCGGTAAACACGCCGAGAGGCTTGGGGTGTTCCAAACAACTGGGCGTTGCAGGCACAAAATCAGCCTGCTATTCTCACACTTGCAAAAGAGGGCTGCCACATCCTCGTTATGATGCGGTCACATAAAATTTCCTTCTGTGCAAACACGTTTGTATTATTTCACATTTAACTTTTGTTTGACTGGACTTTTACAAGCAAGTTTCCCATGATCAGAAGCAAAGAAGAGATATCAAAATGTAGGCAGTTTCTCACACAAAGTGGTTTAAGCTGCTAAAATGATCCCACTTGAGTTACCATTGATCGACACAATGGTGCAATGAAAGCACACTACCAAGGAGTTGTGGGCACTCTAGTTGCGCCTCTGATCGAGCTGGTGTGGGGATGCCAGGGGTACTGGGAGCGCATTAGCCTGATTTGCTTAAGCAGTGCGCGCACATGCTCACCCGAAACACCAGCAAAAACCAGGACGTCTGGTCACCCTACCTTTGACCTTTGAGGGCCGAAAATAGAGACCCCTTTTGAGGCCCCCCAAAAAACTGGGGGTGCTCAGACACCCACAGACACCCCCCCCCCCCCCTTAAAGCCCTGGACTTAATGCAATTTACAACTGTGTGAAATTCCACCCTCTATTTTCGAACAGGAAACACCCCTCGATGATGTAAGTGATAAAGTGAACACCATTTAGTTGGGTGCCATTACACATCTGGGGCTGAATTAGGTAAAGTGGATAACTGTTCCTGCCGGCGGCAGATGCACTCGGGACAGGGCGCTATCTTGCATATAGGATGTGCTTCCCAGTGCAGACATGAACTCGCAGAGCATTGAACGGCACCAGCGTTTTGACCCTGTCGGGTTGTTCAAGGCAAAGGTTCTGCTGCTTATTGAGAAGGTGCCCCGACAACAGCAGACGACAAAGGAGCCCCACAGTCATGATCAGAGACAGGGGTACCACAGTCCTCTGCTTGCCCTTCCTGGGGTGGTTCAGGGGTCCCGCGGCCCGTTAAGGGCCCCAATCAGGGCAAGGCCAATGACTAGCTGTGACATATTAGAGGCCCGGGCCCCTTATCACATTCTGCATGGGGAGAGGGGGCATCCTTTTGCAGTATGCCACTAGCCTACTTTATAATACCAAAGGTCCCAGAGGTGCGAAAAGCTAGATTAAGATATCCTAATTTATTAGGCATGCCAGTTGGGGACGCACGTCGCTTTACAGATACACTGTGTGCTACCTCAAATTGTCAAGCTGAGCCCTGCGCCCGCCAGGCTCGCATCCGCCTGAGACAAGCGGCCCCTGCTCTGCACTTTCCACGCTGTGACTCGCATGTCCCCGGAAAGGCTGCACTTCAGCAGGGCGCATTGATCGGGCGCGGCCGGCTCATTAGCTGGCTTTCATTTACTAAGCTCCCAATGGAACTTGTTTGGTTTCCTGCCAGGAACACATTAGGGAGATTGGGAAATGTTTTGTGTCCCAGTGGCATCAGAAGTTGACTGCTTTTATTATTTTCTTTGTAAACAAGAAAAGAGGACATTTCAACTTTAATTTCCTTGCCGCTGCCCTTCACAGAGAGCCCAGGCCTCACTTACTAGAGGCGTTTTATACTTTGAACCGGTGCCACCTTCACTTGGGGCGTGTCCTCCAGATCCGAGATTGACAGCCAAGTGAGATTGCTCAGGGTGTTAATGTGTGCGTTGAAAAGTCAGCGGGTAACTGATCCCGTCAACAGATGCGACCCTGATCAAATAGGTCAGTAAGTCAGACACCCTTTGAAAACAGCTGTACGCAGAACGCCCACCATTGGCCGGAATCCTTGGAGGGTTGAAATCAATATGATTTTTTCCAAACTTAATTAAAACGGGTACCATCAAGTTGGATAATAAGTAACACCCAATTAAGTGCCAAAAGCGATTGCATTTCTTTTGACATCTACTTCTATTGACATCTAAGGACACTTTCATAATCGTAATTACTTACTCCCCGTAAAGAGGGTTTACAGGCTGGGCACTGGAGGTGGGGTTTGTGAGAGCTTTTAAGCTTCCCGCTCCCTGGCCTCATGAAGGCTGGTGTTCAGAACATATCCGCACAGTCTGTATGGCACCCCTGAGGCGTCAGTCACTCCGTGCCCCAGTGTTGGTACATTACACTGGAATGGAAGAGTGGGAACAATTCTCTGGGGAAGAACCCGTCCCCGCATAACAATAGCTGGCACAACTGGGATCCAACCAGTCCCCACTGTTTGCCTTCACTGATGGCCTGTACTCTTGGAAGGACGTCTACTGAGTTTGAGGTTTTCCACACTTGCCCAAAAATTCATGTTTTTTTCCTATGTGGGGTGATTGGTTCTTTCTGCTCTGGATCCATAAATTTGGAGTGCATGGTGCTTGCTGCCGTCTGCAGTGGGAACGTGCTAGCTCTGAAGTGGCTTCAGTAATCTTCCCTTCTCGATATTCTATTGAAGTTGTTCCAGAAGTCATTGCCTGAGACAGGTACAGTTAATATTCTGCTTCTAATTGTATATATAATCTCTAGTTGCCATTACAGCGCAGAGACTAGATCTAATCAGTCTAAAAATGCAAGTCCCACTAGCCCTCTTCCAGCAGTTTGGTATATTTCCAAACTCTCCCTTTGTCTTACACTCTCTCCTCCCTTTGCTCTCTCTCTCTCTCTAACTCGGTTTCTCAATGCCTTTCTCTGCACTTTTAGTTGTATTCTCTTATCAATTCAATAAGCTTTATTCGATTATTGTAAAACAATCATAAAAGCACATAAAAAATAACATTAAAAAGAGAACATATACAATTCGTTACAGTTAATTGGCAGTAATCATGACTATAAAATCAATTTAAAATAGCATACTCTTGAATTGAATTGAATTGAATTGTATTCTCTTATCTTTTTCTAGTTCCTCGCACACTTTTTACCTCTGTTTTTGGTCTGCTTGTTGCCTTTTTCATTTTTTAACCTTAGGTCCTCTTCTCTAGTCAGTCTCTCCTTTTCCTCTTTTCTGTTTCCTCAATCCATTTGAACTCTCTGTCTTCACATCTCTGCTCCTTATCCGTTCCACACTGCAGGGTGCTTCCCCTTTAACTTTCTTTGCCTCTCTTCGCCCTTGGTCTGTTATTTCTCTTCAGAGAATCACCCCTTTTTTTTTTAGATAAGACTGTAAGTGTGATGACACACGCCTTGATGCTTAATAGTAAAGATGAGCAGAGCTTGAGGGGAAGCTAATGCAACACAGACCAATGCAGATTCTGGCATAGCTACCTCTGAAGATTCTTAATCAGACCCCCTAGATATTGCGGCATGGATTCGCAAATTTAGCGGCACAGATATGAAAAGTTAGCTGCACAAATATGGAAATTTAACAGCATTTTTGCAGCACTTTATTTTTCTCATGATCATTCATTTTCAGCCTGAAGTCAATGGAAACTTTTTGGCAGAGTATTCCACTTTGAAATAGGGATGTTTAGTAGGGCTAATAAAAATAAACGTATACAAAGTATCCCTCAAGAGCACTATTGAACCAGTTCCTGCCTTTCCCACTAAGGACGGCTCATGGGCTCCTTATGAGACCAGCCATTTTGAGGCCAAACAATCGTCTCAGTGTAGCTCTCAAGTGTTTCAGAAAAACGGGGACAAAAACATGAAATTCACTCCACTAAAGCAGCACACACCACTAAAGCAGATACTAGGACACATAATTTAATTTCAAAATCATGCTGTTCTTCAATGAGAGTCACATGTAAAGTACAACATGCAAAAAAGGAAATTGGTAAGGCAGATTCTTCTTTCTAACAACGTACATTAAAAGTAAAAACTCATAAATACTCCTACCTCAGATAGGAGTACCTTACATTACGAAAACGAAAAAAAAAAAAGAAAGTGAGGAGGTGTAGTTTCAGTGCTCAAGTGCCAGAGTCACACCTATTGGCTTTGACAAGGCTTGTTCCTCGTACCCTTCAAATTAAGATAACAAAAGACTATGCATGTGAATTCTCTCCTCCTCCCATTGTGAGCCCGAAACACGACACCCGTCTTTTCCTGGAGAGTCCTTTTAACAAGTTGTTCACATCACTTCTTACCAATCAGGTCTACTTCAATGTTACATCACTTCCTGTTGTCCTAGCTCGAAGAGGGCATCTGAGAATGACTTAAACTAGTGGCGTAAGAAAGTCTGTCTAACTACATCGTTAAAAGACAAGGTCAACTATTTGCTCCAATTTAAACACACTTCCAAGCCTTGTCCGGCCGCTGGTGAAGAGCAGTGTAGGTAAGCAATAGCCCAGAATGTGGTTTCCTAGAAACTTATAGTTTATGGTTGTTTATAGATTTGTGTTCCCTTTTTCTTAAGTAAGCTACTTTAAAACGGATGAGACTTGCCTATTTGATTTAGAGGGTAGTTAGCACTTGAAAATATGTGGACCATTGTCTGAGACAAAACTGTATTAACAGAGCTTTCAGGTATAGCCACTGTTTCTGCATAACCAGCTCTTGACTCTCTTTGGGCAACATACACAACAACCCCCTTTCTCCAAGGCTTTTAAAGTCAAGCAGTAGGATGCCATGCTTCTCAGTGCTGTTACAAAGAAACAATGGAACCCAAAAGGTATAGCATAGGGACCTTGGGCAGTATCATATTATAGAGAACACTGGTCCCTATTATGGAAGGAGAATTTACATTCAGACAATAATCATACTCTAAATAGTTAGTATGTCTTTTGTCCAGCCGGACACTAATTTATTTTCCATATATGTGCAGAATTAAGTTGTTTAGAACACTTGATGACAAGTGAGCACAGCCGTGACCCACAGAACATTGAGACAAAACAACTAAAACAGAATGACCTAAGGGCAAGGTGAAATACGTCTGTACACTCGTATTTGAAAATTTTACAGACTTAAATCATTATTTTGTACACCATTGCACATTACAATATTGCTTAATCATATTGCATATGACGTTTGGGTGTCGACGACGTTTCGATGCCAGCGCTAGATACTGGGCATCATCCTCTGGACAATTAAATAAATCATTGTTGTCTTCAGAAATACAATTGCACTATGCCTTTATCGCATTACTGCGGTGAAATTGTCAGAAACATGGGTTTCTCAGTGCAGTACTTCACAACCTGACTTGGGCAACAAAACTGTCAAGCAATCATCCCAGGGAACAACCACTGGTTCTGGTCTCTGTACTGTTGTAAAAGCTTTGCTGAAATAGTCTCTTTCAGAGAAAAGGTTTAAGTTACTTTGTATTATGTTTTGGAGGGGCTGGATTATGTGGTTAAAACTCCAAGGGAATGAGTTCATGGAGACACCTACGAGAGCCTATAGAGAGGTAAAATTATTATTATTTTTTTCCAATTATATTTTCCAAATTTTGCGGGCAGTTTTATAAAAATCGCGGGATTTTTACACTACTGCCGATGTCGCGATTTTTTTGCAAATCGCGAAATCCTAGAGGGTCTGCTTAATGCCTGCTCTTGGCTGCGGGGTAGCAAGGTACCACGCTCATTTTTCGGAACTGGGAATTAATTTTGATCATCAGACTTTGACTCAGAGAAAGAGAGAGAGAGAGAAAAGTAGATAATGGAGAAAGATGGGTAGACAGCGATAAAGGGAAAAGGTTTCCATGAAACAGTGTCTGCAAGAGTGGGATAAATAGAGACCACATACAGGTAATAGAGGCTGGAGGGATGTGGTGGAATCAAAGTAGCAGTCTGCACCCCAAAATGAATTAAACTAGCCCGGCAAAACTTCTGTTACCCTGGAATAATGTTGCTTAATTGCACATTATAATCGATACGTGAAATTCCAGAAAGAACATTAGTATGTCACATTGTGCTATTAGGGGCTGTTCCTAATAAAAATATCAATGTCTTTAAAGTAAAATTTGTAGCTGAGATTCTCTTAGACCACATGTTAGTTACAAAAAAAACATATCGGTCTTCCTGCTTCAACTGAGTTTTAATTCTAACCTGCAAGTAAATGAATGGTGAATGCAGTATAGCACACTGTATGGTGAAATCTGCTGTCAGACAACGTATAGGTATTCTGAGTTGAACAGTAAGAAATCACCATAATGAGTGCTGGCTGAGCACCCATGCCTTCTGTGCCCCATCCTTCTTTACACAAAATAACTGAAAGCTCCATCAAGGTAAAGAAGGTTACAGGGAAGGACATGCCAGGAAATAAAATCAGCAAATTAAATCCATCAATGCAAAATCTCAGTAGAAAATGATATACTAAAGTAACTGACATAGATAGATAACCCATCCAGCCTCACTAAATCCACCACATTCCCTCTAAATCTATGCAGTTGTATCATATTTTCGTCAAACTCAATGAAATATTCCAAGTGTACATTATTAGAATAAGGCCCAGGCAAAATGTAGAAGAAGCCACTCAAATGTGCATAATTTGGTGTTGCGCTTTTTATGCAACGTTCCCAAAACGATGGCATTGTGTCACGTTAGTAATTACACCGCCATCCATTGAAAAATTGTAGCACAGCAGCAAGGAAACGACACAAAGAGTCAGAAGGTGAGCAGCTGTTGTTTGCAGCAATTGCCTTTTCCGCACTTTTTTGTGCCCTTGTGTCAAAAATAAACACGAGAATGCATTTTACTGTAAAATATAGTGCTGAATGATAGGTTTACATTTTACATAATTAATTGTAATTTCCCGTCATTTTCCCAACAGTTCAAGTAATGGTGTGACAGCAAATTAAGTAAACTTTGCACAAAGCTAATTAAAATAACAAGTATATATTTTCGGTTGTTGATTAATGGAAGAGTTTTTCATTTTTTAGTTTGAGTCTAGAGGCTCAAGCCACAGAAACTAGACCTGATCAGTATTCGCTCCAAACATCGAAGCATTCAAATATTTAGAGAAGATGCGCTGAAAGAGGCTCGCCTGTAGATTGTACAAGGCTTCAATGGGTGTAATCATTGTATTTCAAAATAATGCTAACACTATTTTCAGCCACCACCCACATGCCAGCTCCCTATTGTTTAATCATAACTTGATTGTGGGTTTCTGAAATAGAGCTGCATTTCAACATGTGTTGGAGAATAAATATACAATACATGTAAGTGCTAATTCACTGAATATTTTGTACAAACAGCCACTGTAAGATTGAATTAACTTTCCTTGTTAGACAATGGGCAAATGATGTGATCTGAAGCTCACTTCTGTTCCCATAGTCTGGCCTCTAGTGTGGCTCTGATTTGAGAGCGCGGATTGATGCCCTCTCTTCACAATACAGTCAATAAGAGAATTCTACCTTTTCCTGCACCACCTGCTAGCGTGGCTTTGTTTATAAGGGCACATTGAGTGTAATGCAGGCTTCTTTTCAGCACAGCTCCTGCAGTGACATACGTTTTGCTTTGGTTATAGGATGTATATTCAAGGGTTAAAGGTTTGGGGTATGGGTTTGAGGATTTAAAGGTTAGTGTCAAAGCCAGAGAGATTATGTACTTGGGGCTACAGGGTTAAAGATATAGGGTTAAGGGTTTCCGGTTAAAGGTATGGGACTAGGGGCTAAGGGTTATGATGTGGTAATATTGGAGTTATGCTAAGGATTAATGGTGAGTGTTATAGGTTTTACACATATAGGGCATAGCGTATAGAGGCTACGGTGTGGAGTTAGAGGTTGGTGTTAAGGTGATTGGGTATAGGTTTAAAGGTACATTGTTAAAAGTGTGATGTATATGGTAAAGGGGTATAGGGTTGTGGAGATTTTAAGTTGGTTTTGGCTATGCTATATACCTTTGTGTTAGGATTAAGTTATATACAGGAGTGGCCGGTGCAGGTAAGGGCGGTGGGGCGGGGAGTGGGGTGAGGGGAGTTGACAGACAATGACGAGGGAAAATAAAATTAAAAAAAGAAACACTTACCTGGCGCTCGGCCTACCGTGCTTACCTGCACCGGCCGCTCCTGGCTATAGGGCTAAAGTTAAAAAATTAATGGCAAATGCTTAGGGATACACTGTTAAGAGTTCAGGGTTTAGGGTACTGGGTTGTGTGTTTGGGAACATGGTTAAAGCCTATGGTTACATTTGTTTACTATCACTGTTAGAAACACGGTTAGTTCGAGGTGTGTTGATAATAGTTACACTTATATTTTGACTTTTAGTTCAATGTAAAAAAAGCCAATGTACTGCTTTTCACTGTACCGTTGCAATTTTGAAGTGATATATTTATGTGTTAAACACGAACTGGTGCTATTTCACAGGAAATATTTCTAATTAACACAGCACAAACAATTAGTTTACACACGTAAACTGGCACTGACCTCTACTTTCCCCTTACACCCACACACATCATTGGGTTACTGACTTGTCATTTCAAGTATTGTGAGTGGTTTTAAGCAATGATAACAATTTTATCCAACCCACTCTTTAAAAGTAATTTTTCTTTTAATTTCATGTCATTGTCTGCTTTGCCCTTTGACCCAGAGCCAGCAACCTCTTGTCTTCTCATTTCTCTTGTTTCTTTAGTGGCATTTCTAGACTTCTCTTCGTAACATTCTTGAGCAAATTTGCATTTTTGGGAGTTCTCTACCCATGTGGCCCACACGAATGCAGGAGTAATCAAGAGCAAGTGCTCTTGGTATTTTCTACTTGTAGCTTCATATTTTAGATTTATTTAAATGATTAGCACAATGAACAAAAATGGGTTAATGTAAAAAAAAAAATCTCTAGGAAAAGGTTGAGATATTTGACAATATGTTCTTTTCTGGAAGACCTAAATGCCAATTAAATGACGTTTAATCATACTACGGGAAATCTAGAACTTGAAAGTGTGAGTTGATGGAAGCCTACAAGTGTGGTTCCGACCCACATTGGTTTAGATGAAGCAATGTCCTTTCTTGTGGTTTCACAGAATTATGAACCATTCCCGCCGTCATATGAATCTTTGTTTTTAGTCCAAAGTTCACTGGTGTTGTCTAAATTCAGTTCTTTGCTGCACATTGTCATTTCTTCTTTTTACTCAGCAACAACTATGGCCAATATAAGGACATCTGTTTAATTTGTAAACAGTATGTTCTAAAAAACTGAATTATTGTTGTTTGACACTACTGTATGTGCAGTCTACCAGCTGTGGTAAGCAGTCCTTTCAAGCACCCTTCGACATGGTCCCTAGTGCCATATACATCAAAAGTAGTAGAGTTGCTAAGTGGGTGCACATAGACCACCCTTTTTATGCAGACACATCAATCAGTAGCAAAAAGCGCTGGACACAGAGACTGACCAATCAACAGGTCTAGCATTTCCACTGTCCCCCACATTAGGTGTAAACGGGAGGAATGGCATTCTCTTTGTTTGGAACAGCTCTGTAGTATTCAGATGTTATGAAAAGAGTTGATGATTTCCTATAAATGCTTAAATTGTTTTTCAGAGTAAGGGCACTATCAGTGCTTACTAAGATTCCCTGATGATGTGGTCCAGAGTTGTCCTTAGCACTAGCCTGGGACACTCCACATCAATAAAAAAAAACATTAAAAACAATCAAGCAAATCCAATATTGATAATATTGGTTGTCAGAGAACGCTTTTATTTTGTGACCTTAAAAAGGATGAAGTTTGCTACCCCTGTACAAGAACTCACTTTGAATTAATGCTGTTGAAAACATTAGACTTTTCAGCGTCAATCTGTTTGTCAATATGAATACTGCCGTATGTTCTTTTTATGTTTTGACGAGATGAAGGACTTGTTTCTGCTTTTGAGATTTTGTAAGCTTCTGGACTCTAAGGGGCTGATTACGATGTTGAGCGGAGTTTTCTCCACCCCACATCGTCTCAGTCATGGGACCGACCAACACCCTGTTGGTGGTCCCCACCGACTACTTAGGATTGCATTCCTATACTTTACAATGGGAGCATGTATTTCGGCCATAAACCAGCCAGAATGCATCCTCCCATTGTAAACTAGGAGGTTCAGTTCATCCCTGCACCCCATGGCAGGCACCAAGGTGCCTGCCACGGGGTGCGGGGATCAACAGCGGGGCACCGTAAGTGCTCCCTCAGCCTCCCGCCGCAGGCCGTGCACCCAAAAGGGCCCTACTAGGGGCCCCCGAAGTTGAGTTCCCACAGCCTCCCTGTGTCAGAAAGGCTGGCACAGAAAGGCTTATGAAACCCAACATCGCAATCCCACGGGCGGAAAGAGACACCCTTGGGATTACTGGCTGCATACCGACTGGCGGCCGGACTCTCTGAGCCCATCGGAAGCCAGTCGGAATGACAGTTTGGATTCCTTTACAACTGCTTCCATAGTAATGCGGCGGTCGGAAAAGAATCCGACCAGCATTTTACGATGCAGTCGGAAAAGGCACCAACCAACGGTAAGAGCTATTTCCGACTGCATCGTAATCGGCCCCTAAATTGCCTTTTTGTGTTTGTGTGCAAATTTTTGGATAAAGATGTTATGTTTGAATAGGCAGGAGTTTTTTAATTATCCGTGGGAGTTTGTAGTTGCAAAAAAGAATACCGAATAGGAGAGGAATCTGAATTGCGGTTGGTTAATGCATTGTGATGTTGTGTTCAGTCAGTCAGTCAAAATTCTTTATTCAGTTTTTACATCCCTATAAGTAGAATACAAAACACATTTAAATTATTTAAAAATGTAAATTCTATTCCAGTTATGATTTAAAAATACAATCTTAATATCATCCTCACGTATTCATAAGTCTCAATTAATATATATATACAAAGGCTAAATTCATATAAATTACACAAAACAGGATAAAATGGTCAATGCAAGATGAATAAAAAGAAATCCATATATGTGCAGAGAATCACATTAAGATATTAAAAAATCTAAATTAAAAGGCCTAAATACAGCCTAAAAGGACTATCTTAATAACATCCTCACAGAATTTCACCCTACCAAATACATCTTACATCTAGTCAATTTTAAAAAGGCTTATTCAGAAGGGTCAATGTCATAGAATGCCATACAATGTAGTCCTTTTACTGCTATATTCCTTATTTGTACTGCAGTCAAAATGAATTTATATATAATTTGACATATATATTCCGTTTTAAGAAGCTGGAAGTAATAAAGTGCCTGCCTGCATTTTCTAATGTTCAAAACCCTTAATAGTGAAATAATACATTCTTTCCATGGTTTAGAATATAACTGACAAAAAGGAGAAAATGCTGCATTTTCTGGGGTGATTTAGAGTCACATGGACAAGGATTCAGGATGGAATCAGAATATACTTTACTGGGGTAGGGAACCAAGAAATGTGCGATACTAAACCTACATCTAATAAGAAAAAGCTCTTTGAATGACAGCAAGGAAATAAAAGGTAGGGTTCAACAAGTTCAATGGTGACCAGAGGTAAATATTTAACCACTCTCTTCTTGCCCAACTCCATACGGTCCCTTTCTTCCCTTAAGACAGTTAAGAGGTTCTGCTTTAGCTGTGTTTTCGAGACAGTCGCAATAAGTTACAGGTTAGAAAACAGTCCGCTCGCCCCATAAGTGCAAGCTACTTTCTAACATGGGTAAGCCATGGTATTTTATGCATGTGGTCAAGACTTAAACAATCCTGTATTGTTGCTTGATTGAGTGCAGGTTCTTCTTTTTACCAAATAGAAAGCCATATTATAATTGGGGCAGTTTGAATAGGGTGTATGCAAGGGGCCAAACCTAATTCCATGTGACATAATATAATTGATAAACTAGTAGGAACTGCCAGGAACCTTCTAAGATTTTTTTTTCTATTATCTGCAAAGGTGAATCATTACAAAAGCCCCATACGCCTGCCCTGTTCTCAATAACAGAGCAGCAACTCGCTACATAGAAGTTAATGAGTGTGCCAATTGCTTTGAAACTCAATTTCTTAACAAACCTGAATGAGCCTCAAGAGTTTGGTGAAAGCACCTTTTCCTGACCTCTATAAGATGGTACCAAGTGCCTCTTTGATCAAATTTGACTCCTAAATAGTAGAAGGTTGGTAAATGAAGTAGCTTATCATTAGCAACAAAACAGGACTCTAAAGGAGAACAAGTTTTCCCAACCACCATGACATGTGACTGAGCTGTATTTGTCTCAAAGCCCAGATCACTCATAAAATCATTGAATGTTTTTAAAAGTATTTGCAGACCAATACTGTTTCTCGATATCAATACACAATCATCATCATGAAGCAGAGCTGGGCGATTTCTAGAACCCACCCTCAGCACGTCTGCTCTCCCCTGATTAGGATAGTTCTTAAGGTCATTAATGTATAAACAGAACAAAAAGAGGGCTAATAAGCACCCTTGTCTTACCCCACTCCTCAATAGTGTTCTTTAAAGAGACGATTCTTCAAATCTTTCCTAAATTGGAGAAATGTTGAATCAGTCCTGATTGATACAGGGATATTGTTTCAGATCCTGGCAGCATAGATGGAAAAGGCCTGCAGTTTGTGTTTTTCAAATGTTTTCACTTCATAGACTGCAGCCTAATGATGTCCTGGCTGTGGGTGAGCCAAGAAGCATCAGTAATAGTGAGCTTGCTTTCAAGATAAGCAGGGTACTGTATGTGATGACTTTGTAAATGATGCAGCTGGTATTTAAGTTGGTGTATGCTAGCAAGGAGAGATACATTGAGTTTTATCAGGGTGAAGGTAATATGATCATATTTCATCAGGCCCTGTGTGAAATGTGCTGCCTCGTGAGGTTCAAGTGTGGAGTTTAAAATTCTGAGTAGGGCTTTACCACCACCCAGATGCAAAAGTACAAGGGCTTGAGCAGCAGTTCTGAAGTCACTTTCCGGAAGAAACGGTTTGAATTCCTTTGGAAGAGAGAGAACTGGTACCAGGTAGTCTTTGTTTATTTTGGCAATGTGTCCCTTGAGGGAGAGGTTGGTATCCGGGTGAATTCAAGTGAACTGGCATTCAGTGAGAGATGGGATTTGAAGCTGTCAAACTTCATATCATACAGCTAGGTTTGTACTGTATCTTGTTTATTGTTCTTGGTAAATAACAGGAATTCTGTCTTGTTTGGGTTGAGCTTTAGGTAAGCATTAAACATCCATGTCTGGGTGATCTGCAAGCAGTGTTTGAGATGTTGCATGTCTGTGTGTGTATGTGCTTGGGTGTATTGATTACTTGTCTGGTGATTCGCTGACATACACCTTTCCGAGTCTTGTTGTGCAAAGACACCTTTGACAACAGATAAGGAGGTTGTTTTTCACATTAGAGGCTATGATGGAGGTATGACCTATTGACCAGAGATATTGATTATGGACTGATGCATTGGGTGTCGATCCTGGTGTTGGCTCAAACATCCTAAGTCACCAATCTCCCTGAGATATCTATACAGAAACAAACCCACAACAGTAGTGCAAGACAAATAACCAAAGTCACACAACCTGCTGGGAAGTGAACTCTATGCTGGACATAAGATGATTCAAAAGAACTGAAGCAGAACCGTATCATAGCACTCGCCAGTTAATAGTTGGTATCCTCTATTACTATGATCAATTTACTTTTCCTTATCTTTTATCTGCCGCTTTTATCTTGTTACAACTTTACTCCTACATGCCAGTGAGAAGGTGGGGTTAAAAGGGAGCTCAGATAGAGCCCTGATAGGTGACATAGAGAACACTTCAGTTTATAATAGAACATAGAAAAGCAGTGAAATAAATGTTTTCAAAATATGACACAGGTACTCTAGTTCTGCATGGAAAATTTCAGAGTGCTCCATCAAGAGGCGGCTGAGAAAAAGGGAGGGGGGGGCAAAAAATGTGTGTTTCTCATGCAATTTCCTATTGGGATTTAGAACACAGCTACACCCCGAACTACTGGACGGAATTACACCAAATTTAGCAGAGAGGTATTCTTGGCCCAGAAAGAGTCCATTTTGTGATTTGGTGTAAATCTGTTCTATAGTTGCGGAGTTAATAAAGGAAAATAATGTATATCTAGGGACGCGGACCTTCTGCAGATCCCCCGTGGTGGATCTGCGAATTTACATGCCATCAGCAATGCCGTGATTGGCTGACCACAATCTGACCGGGGCCGCCTTTTTAAGAATTGGCGAATGATTCTAAGGTTTTAAAATCTTTCTTCAAATATTAAAGGGGTCAGGGTAGAGGTACCCTGACACCATTGGTGTGTTAGAAGAGTGTTAGAGGGACATATGTTGGGTACAAAATTGAGTTATATCATTATTTCCCCACTTCAGGAATACACAGATCCCCTGCCTGGCTCAGCGCGGCCCCCCTATGTAAATCCACAATGGATTTCTGAATCTTGACACACTTTGAAAAAAAACACTTTAAGGCCCACTCAGACACTCACACAGGCACTCTCACACCTATTTACAGACCTAAGCAGGCAGTCATGCACCCACTCACAGACCTAAGCTGGCAGTCACACACCCACTCACAGAGCCATGCATGCACTCATCCCACTCGTATACCCACATAGCCACTCACACACCCACTCACAAACCCACAAAGGGATTCACACACCGACTCACAGCCCCACACAGACACTCAGATGCCCACTCAGACAGTCATACACCCACTCACAGACCCACACAGATACTCAGACACCCACTGGCCCACAAAACCACTCACACGCCCACTCACAGACCCACTTAGACACTCACACATCCACTTACAGACTAACTCTGACATTCACATACCCACTCACAGTCATGCAGGCACTCTCCTACCCACTCACAGACCCATATTGGCACTCACCTACCCACTCACAGGCCTATACAGACATTGATAAACATTCTCACAGACCCATGCAGGCACTCACAAACCCACTCACATACACATGTAGGCACTCACACACATACTCACAGACCCTCACATACCCACTCACAGACCCACACAGACTTAAACACACCCACTGATAGACACACACAGTCACTCATGCATAGATCCACAGTCACTCACACTCACACAAGCACTCATACACCAACTCACAGATCCACACACAAACTCACACATCCACTCACAGACCTACACAGACACTCACACACTCACTCACAGACCCACACAGGCACTCACACACCCACATAGTCACTCAAACACCCACACACAGACCTTTGCAGACATTGACGCACCCACTCACAGATTCATGCAGGCACTCACATACCCACTCATATACCCATGTAAGTACTCTCACACCCACTCACAGGCCCACACTGTCACTCACACACTCACTCACAGACCCACACATGCACTCACATAACCATTCACAGTTCAATGCTGGCACTTTAACACCCAACCAGAGTCCCACACAGTCAGTGACACACCTACTTACAGACCAATGCAGCCACACATAGACCCACTCACAAACCCATGCAGGCACTCAAATACCCATTCACAGATCCACTCTGGCACTTACACACCCACTGACATATGTACACTGCAACTAAAGCCCACTCACAGGCCCACACAGTCAGTCTCACACCCACTCACAGACCCACACAGGCAGTCTTACACCCACTCACAGACCCAGGTAGGCACTCACAGACCCAGTTATAGACCTTTGCAGGTACTCACACATCCATACCAAGACCCATACAGAGACCCACTCACATACCCACATAGGCACTCACACATACACTTACAGACCTGTGCAACCACCCATACACTCACTCACAGACCCACACATACACTCTCATACGCACTGGCAGAACCACACAGGCACTCACAGACATGCTGAGAGAGCTATGCAGGCACTCACACACCCACTCATAAATCCATGCAGGCACTGACAGATGTCCTCCTACCTCCACACAGGTACTCACAGACCCACTTACAGACCTATGCAGGCAGTCACATACCTACTCACAAATACATGCATCCACTCACACGTACACACATACCCGCACACCAGCAAAGCCACTCATGCCCACTCACAGACCCATACAGTCACTCACACACCTACTCACAGACCCACAAAACCACTCATACACCCACTCACACACCATTAGAAGTACTCACAAATCCACTCATACACCCATACAGACACTCACACACCCATTCACAGGCCCATACAGCCACTCACGCATCTAGTCACTGACTCATACAGCTACTTGCACACCTACTCACAGACCCATACCGCTACTCACACACCCAAACAGCCACTCACACATCCACTCAAGGACCCATACAGCAACTTAATCCACCCATAAAACCACTCACACACCTACACAGCAACTGACGACCCACTTACAGATAATTACAGCCACTCATAGACCCGCTCACTGACCTATGCAGCCACTCACACACCCAATATCAAAGGTTACAGGTTACATTTCGGAAATAAAATTAAAAAACCTTAGAAGTTCACAAAAAGGCAAAGGTTGCAAGGACGTTATAGTTAGGAAGTAATATTAAAAAACATTGAATTTCACTAAAAAACTCAAAGGTTACAGGAACATTATAGTTAGAAATTTACATTTAAAAAAGACCATAGAAAATCACTGAAAAAACCAAAGGTTAGTGAGGAATTAGCATTTATAAAATGTTAGAAATTCACAGAAAAAAATAAATGTTACAGGGATGTTATAGTTAGGCTCTGGTTTCACTCTTACAATACCAGTGAAATTCAGCATTTATAGTTATCTGAGCTAACTATAACTAATGCCCGGCAATGCACTGCTTATGACCTCACATATTACATCACTCATGACATGGTCAATGACATCACTCATGAAATCATCCAGTGACTCTGAGTGTTTTTAAAACACTTGAGTGTTAAATATATATACCAAGGTATATTGTTCAATCAGTGGGTGTATAAGTTCCTGTATAAATGATTCAGTGGGTGTGTGGCTGACTGCATAAGTGAGTGATTAGGCGTCTCAGCGAATGTATGGGTGAGTGATTGGTTGTGGGAATGTCTGTATATGTCTATCAATTGGTGTCAAAGTGGCTGTATGGGTGTGTGAGTGGGTATGGAGGGTTTGTGTGCCTGCGAGTATAGATGGCATGAGTGGGTGAGTCAGTGGCTGTATGGGTTAGTGAGTGTGTTTATGAGGGGATGTATTGGTGAGTGAGTGTATGTATGGCTGTGTGGGTGAGTGAGCAGATGTGTGAGCAGTCTATTGGTGAGTAACTGGGTATGTGAAAGGCAGTATAGGTGAGCGATGGGGTATATCAGTGACTGTATGGGTCCGCGCCAGGATACTATTTTCTTAGTAATTGAGCGCTCTACAAAAGCCTTTATAATAATAATAATAATAATAATAATAGGCGAGTGAGTGAATGTTAGAGTGGCTGTATGGTTGAGTATGTGCTTGTGTCAGTGACTGTATAGGAGAATGAGTATGTGTTAGTGTATGTGTGAATAAGTAAGTGGGTGTGTGTGTAACTGCATGGGTGAGTAAGTGGCTGTGTGATTGACTGTATGGATGAGTGATTGGTTGGTTGTGTGAGTAGCGTTATGGATGACTGACTCAGTGTGCGAGTGGCCATATGGGTGAATGAGTGGATATGTCAGTGGCGGTATTAGTGAGTGAGTGGGTATACAAGTGGCTGTATGGATTAGTGAGTGGATGTGTGTGTAGATCTATGAATCAGTGAGTGTGTGTGTGTAAGTACTGGTATGGGTCTGTGAAGAGGTTTGTGAATGGTTGTGTGGAAGTGAGTTTATGAAAGGTTCTATGGGGGTGTGAGTGGGTGTGTTAGTGATTTTGTTGATGATGTCATCAGTGATGTAATTTGAGAATGGACAAAGAAGGAAAAACAATCCACATTCAACATAAAATCAATTGCAATTCTAAATATATAATATATGTGATAGAATGTACCTGTGGATTGCATTACATAGGAAGCACAACATGTATGTTGAAAATACGTGAACATATAAGAGCAGTTAAAAACAAAGATGTAAATTATGTTACAGCCAAACATTTGATTCAATGTCAGAATGAAATATCCTATTTGCATAAAAACACACTAGCATGCTCAAAGAGGACATATACCGCAATCAATTACTATCACAGTGTAAATCAAGAAGAATGTACTAACATTAAGCTTGATATAGGTACTATACCAACAACAGATTAATGATCGGCATTACCTATTGCATGGTCATCGAATTGTAGCAACAGAACACAAGCGAAAATCATGTGTTGCTGAACCCTGAGAACTAATTGTCATTTATACTAACCGGGGTACCTCAATATTAGACATGATAATGGATATGTTTTATAAATTAGGCAGCACAATTTGTAAACAATATAACAATATTTGTGAAAGTTAAACAAGGTAACTACAACTCCCATCATGCTTCATAATAAGCAAATGATGGGAAAGGTATAAAAACATTGTGAAGAAATACGCTGAGAACGGTTGGTACGGAGGCACACCGGAGGGTAGTGCGCCGGAATAGGTCCACTCCCCTTCAGATGCCGCACGGCTGGGTGAAAGTAGACTAAGGAAAGCGACCTTGGGATGCCTCACGGCTGGGATTCGTTGCTACAAAAGGGAGGGGGTACCAAGCAGAGACGGCGCTCGCAGCCCAGCCCCGCCGGATGGCAGGGCACAACATAAGTCGGACAAGGTAGCGAGGCGGCCTAACTCTGGGGACAAAGGCTACCCCCTTCCCCGCGCAAATGAGGCGCAAAGAAAATCCAACCGACCAAAGAACCGGCCCAAAGGGGCCAAGAGATGATCACAAGGAAATGTCGAATGATATAACATGGAAAGTATAAATTGAACTGTTTCCTTGTAACCCTAATAAACTGCGGCCAACAAATGACCACCACAAGACAAGAAGCGTAGTGGCTTTTCTTGGCGGGAGGGGTTACAACTAAGGGATGTAAATGATGCATACATGTAGAGTGGGGCAGAGTGCGAGGGTTATCATTTATATACACTCCTACTGAGCACCTCTCAAGACCCCTCCAAGCCGAACAGTGGTCTGCTTCTCTCATTGCTCAAAGTGCAGTTTTGTAAATACAGTGCAGTACAAGGAGGTGACAAGAGGGGAGAACCATCTCGTATAGGGAGCTACAGCCCCCCGAAAGCATAGTGGGTGCATGCAGCACACCTCAGACAAAAAAAGAATACAAGTAACAGCCTGAGAAAAGATATGCATTTTTTGACCCGCGACGCTCATTACTGCAAATTCCCCTCGTTACACAGTTTACTCTATGACGTAGGTATACCTCATGAGGGAGGCATCATAGTGTCCTTTAAAACTGAATGAACTCCTTCTGAGCCCCTTCAATGAATGTATGACTACAAAAAACGAGGAGGTTCCCACCATTATATCTTCCTGTCACACTACCCTAGCAATCCAAGTATCTAGGCAAAAAATGTCTGTGCAGTTGTAAGTACAGGGAAGAGGATGGAAGGGGGAGTGGGGAATACGTGTAATAAAGGTCAATGGTAAGTAATATAAGGCTTGCCTTCTTATCCCCCTCCTCATAACAGTCATCTAAGGATATACCATGAATCCACTCCTCTGAAAAGGCCACAAAACACACACACCGCATAGTCAGAAGCATCATCATAAAACTTTATTTCCAATCACAAAGATCTTATAATGTACATCTCAATGCATACACATACATACACCACCATAAAATAATGTTTTAAAATAGCAAAAATACCTTCTAGCTAACACCGGGGCTGATAATTACCAAGAAAGTACCTTTGTATATTAAAACAACAATCTAGTAAAAGCGCATAATCACATATATACATAAAAATGCCAAAAGTAGACAATTCATTTCATTGCGAGAAACTGAATAATCAAAACACAATAAAAGAGAGAAAAGGAAGCAATACTAAAAGGACTTACATCCATTAAAACAGCGAACCAAAAATATCACACAATACACTTTGAGCGTCTGATCAATAGGGCCATCAAGAATTTCGTTAAACCAAATACCACAATTCTCCTTGTGTCTGTGCTAAGTATTCTAAGCACTTCCAAATAATGTCTACGGCCATGCAACTACATAGAGGAATAATCCACTTGGCCCTCAAATCTTTGTAGTAGGGACAAAAGAATAATAAATGGACCAGGGATTCAGGACCTACTTTGCATTCTTGGCATGTGTTATCAGGGAGAGCTTGGCTTTGCCATCTGCTACAGAATACCATGGTAGGGACTTATACATAAGTTGTAGAAACAATTTCTGCCCCAAAGGTCGGACACTCTCATTGATTGTATCTTTGTATTGGGGAAAAGCTTTAAAAGCAACAAACTGCTGTGTAAGTGATCCCCCAACATTAGAGACACTCACCGCCATAGTAAATTCCCAGTAAACTTCCTTTACCCTGTCTGTTGTAACCTAGGACATCTTCTCTAGATCAGTCCAATAAGAGTGTAACCTCAATTTCCTCAAGAGTGCCCTAAGTGAACAATACAAAAAGATCTTGCTAAACCTTTGGGATACTATGAGGTCCAGTAGGCTACTCGATGCGGGGCAAGAGCCTAAGTGTGTGATCTGTTAGCTTCTCTTACCTCATTTCGACTGGCGGTCCCAAAGGGGATTGCGCTGCCTCACCTGTTCTTTATGTATTAAAGGAAGTTGATTAGTTAATTAGGGGGTGGGGTTTGTTTGTAATAAAAGGATCCTGGTGTGCCCAGGACAATGAACAGTCTAACCTGTGTGTGGTTGATCATTACTTCCGACTTCCGACATTACATCTTTGGCGACCAAGGTGGGATCCTGTGGCTGTTCCCCCGCTTTGTTCCTGGTGTTGCTGTGGAGCTGCGGCGCTCCTCTGGGGCTGTTTGCATTCCGGCGTGCCATCTTGCCGAGTTCCTGTATCGGGGAGAGAGCGGTGCATTCCAGACGGGTTTGTTGTGCCCGGTGATCCCGTTTGCTGCCTGCCCGCTCCGACTGTGTTTGGGGCGTGGCTAGCCTACATTTCGTGACGTGCTGCTGCGGTGGGCCGGCTGTACAAAAGGGGGTGGTGATGGACGGAGCATCTGAACCAATCAAACACTCACACCCAGTCAACAGATCTGGGTTTAATCCATCACTGTTCTTTAGCCCACTCTGCCACCCCAGTTCAGGCATGGCCATAAGCAAATCAGTCTGACCCTGTGCCTCATGGGAACAGTACAGCCCGAACTGCCAAGCCATGCCTTCCCTGGACCGGAAACAAGCTTCCGAGGACCGGTTTCTGTCTTTCAGCCGTCTTCAGCCCGGCTTGCTTGAATCCAGTGGCAAAGTGAGCAAGGGACTCACGTCTGAGCATACCCTGCCAACTTATGGCGAACAAAGCGGTACAAAAAAGGGTGGTGATGGACGGAGCATCTGAACCAATCAAACCCTCACACCCAGTCAACAGATCTGGGTTTAATCCATCACCGTTCTTTAGCCCACTCTGCCACCCAAGTTCAGACATGGCCATATGCAAATCAGTCTGACCCTGCGCCTCATGGGAACAGTCCAGCCCGAACTGCCAAGCCATGCCAACCCTGGACCGGAAACAAGCTTCTGAGGACCGGTTCCTGGCATTTCAGCCGTCTTCAGCCCGGCTTGCTTGAATCCAGTGGCAAAGTGAGCAAGGGACTCACGTCTGAGCATACCCTGCCAACTAATGGCAAACAAAGCGGTACAAAAGGGGGGGTGATGGACGGAGCATCTGAACCAATCAAACACTGACGGTGGTTGGCTGGCTCGCGGCAGTGGCAGCGCGTTTGCTGTTGTTCCTGCAGTGATTAGTACGGAGCTGTGGGGCCGCTCCGAGTGCGAGGAGAAAAGTGATTCTGAGCGTCTCGTGGCAGGAGCTCTCTTTGGATCATTTTAAGTGGACTGTGCGGTATTTCAGGCTGCTGGCATTCATATTGTGCTCTGACACTGCTGTGGATGATTGTCAGCAGTGGCTTATTTGTGTTAATTGTCAGCAGTCGCATACCTGGACACAGAAAATACCTTTGTAGACAGTGGCCTTTTACGGAGAGTGCCAGAACTTTAAGGAGTTTTGTGGCTATCATCTATGGCTTGTTGAGTGGTATTGCACCCAGGAATTTGGCCACTGTGGTTCATTATGACAACCATACCCCCTGTGGAATATTTCCTATTGGATGGTCCACCATCTGCCCAGGCGACCCGCTGGAAGGAGTGGGTAGACCGTTTGGAGAACTACATTGATGCCATCGATTTGGTGGAGGACCGGAGGCGTCCGATGTTACTACATCTTGGAGGGGCGGCGATTCATCGTTTGGAACGGTCAGTGGTGGAAGGCACTCCACAGACCTATGACACTTTGAAACAAGCCCTGACTGCCCATTTTGAACCCCTGGCAAACCCTGATTACGAAATGTTCCTGTTACGCCAGGCTCGGCAGTTACCTGATGAATCTGTGGACATTTTCTTTGCTCGTCTGCGCACTTTGGCCAGTACCTGTCGGTTGCCCGATGCTGCGGACGAAATTAGGGCCCAATTCATACAGGGATGTTATTCCAGCAAGCTCCGTGAAGCAGGTGCCAAATATGCCTATGGCTGACACGTGGTAGATCCAAGGAGCTTTCGAAGGTTAGGGCCGCTCATATGGATGCTGACCTTCAACATGCTGTAAAGGTGGAACCGGTAAACGCTGTGTCAGCCAGGGTGTTTGACAAACAAAACATGCAGTATTGAGGCAAAATGGAGTGACCCCGGACTTGTTATGGTTGTGGGGGTTCATTTCCTCATAAGGGTATTTGTCCTGCGGTTGGGAAGCAGTGCTCCAATTGCAAAAAGGTGAACCACTTTTTAAAAGTGTGTCGTTCTGCGCCTGCCCGAGGTTCTGTTCCTTTATCATCTGCCCAGGTGTACTCAACTGTTCCAAATTTGACGGAGGGCGATATGGATGATGATGATGAGACCGTGCACATTTTACATGCTTTGTAACCTGGATGTGCTGTACGGAGAGGTTTTCCCAAATGTTGTGTACTGGTGAATGGTCATTCGGTGCCTGCCTTGATCGATACCGGTGCATCCATTAATGTGATGGCTGAGTCTTTGATGGTGGGACTGCCAATTATTACTGTTTTGAGTAGGACTTCTACTAAAGTGTTTGCTTTTGGAGCTCGTGAACCTCTTCCACTGGCCGGTGTTTTTACCGCTGAGATTTCACATGATTCTCATGTTGTGAACACGCTGGTGTATGTTACCAAGACTGGTCAAGGAATGCTGTTGAGTTGCCGGACAGCCTAAAAATTGCACCTGGTTGTTTTTGCGTTGTCTATCCATCAAGGGACTGTTGATGACTTGCTGGTCCAGTTCTCTCCATTATTCGATGGCATAGGCTGTCTGAAGGACTGGATGATTAAGCTGCATATAGACGAGTCAATACAGCCCGTGGTGTTACGTCACCGGAGGGTGGCTTTTCATCTTCAGCCGAAAGTGGAGGCTGAATTGGCAAAATTGGAAGAGGCTGATATTATCGAGAAGGTGGAGGTCCCAACTCCCTGGGTGTCACCTATTGTGGTTGCACGTAAGCCCAAGCAACCTGGGGAGGTCCGTATTTGTGTGGACATGCGTTTGCCTAACTTGGCGATTAAGCCCGAATGGCACCTCACCCCTACTGTAGATGATATTGTGGTGGAAGTAAGCGGGTCTAGGTGGTTTTCTAAAATGGATCTTCGTGCCGGTTACCACCAGTTGCTGCTTGACCCTGCTTCCAGAGCGATCACAACATTCTCTACGCATGTGGGTTTACGGTGATATAAACGCCTTAGTTTTGACATTTCCAGTGCTGCAGAGGTTTTCCAGGACACTATTCGTGGGGTCTTGTCTGGACTAGAAGGCGTAATAAATGTCAGCTATGGCATTTTGGTGCATGCTCCGACCTTGGATGGACATCTCAGCTGCCTTACTAATGTGTTTCAAAGGTTGTTAGATCATGGACTCACCCTACATAAGGAGAAATGTGAATTTTTGAGGAGTAACATTTCGTTCTTTGGTTATCGTTTTTCGCAAGATGATGTGTCTCCTGATCCTTTAAAAGTGTGTGACATTCGGTCCACCTCTGCTCCTGTGAATGTGTCTGGTGTAAGAAGCTTCATGGGGATGGTCAATTACTGTGGCCGTTTCATTTGTGGTTTATCTGCTCTAACGGCTCCTTTGCGAGATCTCACCAAGTCTAATGTTGCCTGGGACTGGGGTTCGGAGCAGGAATCTGATTTACAGGCTACTAAGCAGGCTCTATCTGCTGATACTACTTTGATGTACTTTAATCCATTGCTGGACTCTGAGCTTTCCATTGATGCAAGTCCAGGGGTACTGGGGGCTGTACTTTCCCAGCGGCAGAGGGATGGTGAGTTGGCTCCAGTGGCATATGCAATTCATGCTTTGACTGCCACTGAACAAAGATATTCTCACATCGAGAAGGAGGCCATTGCAGTGCATTGGGGATGCCGTAATTTTCATTTATATTTGTATGGCCAGCCTTTCGTGTGTATACTGACCATAAGCCCCCGTTCCTTTGTTTATGGGTTCATCATCAAAGCCTCCTCCCCATATTGAAAAATGGATTTTGCAGTTGCAGGATTACTGTTTTACATTAATATTTTTCGTCCTGGGGTTTTGAATCCCGCTGACTACCTTTCCCGGCACTTTCGTCCTGCTACTGTTGCCGAGGAAAATGATGCTGAGGAGATTGAGGAGTATGTGCGACTGGTGGTGGAACGTTCCAGGCCTCTCCCTATTTCTATGGAGGAAATTGTGGGTTCCATGGCTCAGGATGGGTGCCTCCAACTTTGCCTGTCCGCTGTTTGCACTGGAAAATGGTATGAGCTAATACATTCCACCAAATGTTGTACGGTGGATGCTAGATCTACCTTGACATCTCTTTTTCAGGTGCGGGGTGAGTTGGCTCGATCCCCGGAGGGTTGTCTTATGAGAGGTCCACGGTTGGTGATTCCTGCCTGTCTTCAACAGCGTGTAGTGGATTTGGCTCATTTGGTTCATCAAGGGATTGTAAAGACCAAGTCCCGTTTGAGGTCTAAGGTATGGTTTCCTGGATTGGACGCTCTTGTGGAGGATACAGTGTTAGGGTGTGCACTGTGTCAGGCTGCAGGGGGAGGGGATGCTCCAGCCCCCATCATCACAGAAGGAATCCCCTCATTCCCTTGGCAGAGGGCAAGTGCTGATTTTGGATGCTTACCTGATGGGCGGCATATGTTGGTGGTGATCGATGACTTTTCTAAATATCCTGAAGTGGAAATAATGGACACCACCACAGCATGTCGCACTATTCCGCTGTTTGATAAAATCATGGCGACTCATGGTTTGATTTCTATTTCTGAACTGCGCACTGATAATGGACCCCCTTTTCCTAGTCATGACTTTTCGACATATTTGCAGACCAGAGGTATTGTGCACCGTAGGGTTACCCATTTATGGCCTCAGGCTAATGGAGAAGCTGAACGCTTTATGCGAACACTTAATAATGCAATCAGGATTGCCATCACAGACCGTCCGGATCTGGATTGTGCTATATTTCTGTTCTTAAAGGAATATCGGATGACTCCTCATTCCACCACAAAAGTCAGTCCGATGTCCCTCTGTATGAATCGTCCTATTAAGGATTTTGTACCCCAAATGGAGGCGATTCCAGCAAGCTATACAGTTGTGGCCGGGGAGCTGAGGAATCGGCAAGTGATGAATGATAAAGTGGCGTTGCGACGTGGGGCTAAGCCCCGGACCTTTGTAGTTGGTGATCTTGTAATGGTGAAGACCCGGCATCGTAAGGGGAAGTTCAGTTTACCCCTCGAGCCTGAGCCTTGGGTTGTGAAATCAGTTCATGGGACAAAGGTCACTGCTGTGAGGTATGGTTTGGTTATTTCACAGAATGTATCTTTCTTTAAATCATATCGAGCTTCTGTTACGGTTCAGAACCATGGACATGTGGCACAATCTGATAAGGACTCTGTATGTTCAGATGATGAATTTAATGATATGGGTTTGATTCCGCCTGTTTTTCCATTAGCAGACACCGTGACATCTAGTCAATGTGGCAAATTTCCATCTGTGTCACCATCTGGTATGGAGTCTGAGCCTGTTCATATGTCTCCCCCTATTGAATGTTTGTTACCCGAGTCTAATTCTCAACGACGGGATGTGGGGAGGTATCAGTTACGATCATGTCCTGTTCGTTCTACACGTTTGAAGAATTATGTAACATGCTTAAAATGAATATGTGTTTATTTTTCATTTTGGTTGAATTTTGAGAGGAATGTGATGTGTTTGCTTCTCTTACCTCATTTCGACTGGCGGTCCCATAGGGGATTACGCTGCCTCACCTGTTCTTTATGTATTAAAGGAAGTTGATTGGTTAATTAGGGGGTGGAGTTTTGTTTGTAATAAAAGGATCCTGGTGTGCCCAGGACAATGAACAGTCTAACCTGTGTGTGATTGATCATTACTTCCGACTTTTGACATTACACAGTGGACCTTAGTCGATGCTAAAACATTAGGAGCCTACATTCCTTTTTGTGGGTAACGTTCCTTTGAGCCAGGTCGAGGAAAATTGGAATCAGGGGGAGCTTTCTGGAAGCACGACGTGAGATCACACAAAACTGTGTTTTGTCACAGAAAGGAAGTCAGTATTACCACCACCCCACAATTCTGCTCCATAGATGATTGACCTTAAGGCTTTAGTGTTATACATTTCTAGTGCTGGAGCCACTTTACCTACCCACTTCTTTTGTGAATCTTGATTATGTGGGAGTCAGAAGCATGACAATGTCCAAAAGTACTCCACAATAAGCTGAAGATTCAAAATGGGTCAGGTTAGTAATGTTGAAGCAGAGCATTAGCACCAAGGGACAATGCGCCATGTTATTGGGAAAAACAGGCCTTGGATTTTGACCAGTAAAAGTGTCAGCACTAACATTGCAAGAGTGCTCAAGAACCAATGAAGAAGACAAAACATTGCTTAGAAAGTGCTCTCGGTGGATGGCCCAATGAAGTGAGTTTAGGAAGAGGGCAGCAATCATAGGCTGAATAGGTCTTGTAGACAGTAGCTTCGGAGGGTCTTTGCTACTTTGAAAGTGAGAAGGGTGGATCTGGGTAGGAGTTGGGCACTTCAGTTGGATCTTTTGGGAATCCACGTAGAACAGGATCTAAAGGGACAAGAGTCATGAACGGTTAAGAGCTGTCTCTTGCCAAATCTACCTGATCCCTGCCAGAAAAAAACATTCAGTGTTCAACAGGTGCAGTCAGTTTGCAGTTGTAGAATGGTAGAATACAATGTGGCGGCAAGTAACCATAGAAACATTGATGGGGTATTTGTTATTCCAGAGGCCAATATGCCCTATGGCCCTACCTTGGGTACTAGTATTCATGAGTCAGGTATGCTCAGAATAACTCCCTTGAGTTAATGGTTGTTCCCATTCTGTTGCCAGTTATTATGCCATCTTGTCAGAGTGCTCCTGCACTACAGACCTCTGAGGGGCATATTTACGAGCCCCTTGAGCTACCAGAGCTTCACTTTTTGGGATGCTCCAGGGGCACAAATTAAAAATTCATATCTATGCGGCCAAGCAAAGCCATTATGCGTGGCTTTGAATTGCCTCATAGACATGGAGCAAGGCAAGGCAGCGCAAATCTCTGCCTTGGATTACTCTGAACTTGGAAGGCATTCCATGAGGGTTGCAGTGAATTTTCCCATGCAACACCCATTCATTTTGATGTTGATCCAGATTTAGAAGAGCATGTGATCCTGAGGAACACCAAATCCTTATGCCTCCTGAGATTAGGAGTAATGAGGAGAATATGTTTCTTTATCCTTGTGTTTTCCTCTTTCTATCTGTGCTGCATTCTGCACCACACATAGAAAGAGGAAAACACCAATTAGGATTGTTTCTGTGCAGGAAGGTGCCCCTTCCTGCATAAAAATAATCCTGCTGACAGCACAGACGCCCGTGCACCATGGTGCAAGACTGTGTACATTGGCGCTGGGCTGCCAAAATGGTGCCAGCGCAGGAGGAAAGGATAGGAATAGACCGTATGCATAAATACGGTGCATTCCTGCCCTTCCTCCTTGGCATAGGGCAGCATAATAAAATGAGTTGCTGCTCTGCCCTACGCTAAATCCCCATAAATGAGGGCCCGAATGTTTCACGATGGGCAATGATTCAACTGAATTCAGAAATGCAGTCGAGCCTGCCATGAACAGCTCAACACTGAAATAAAACCCCAGACTGTTGGGTAACACAGAATATATAGTACGAGTCACACCGTTTATTCCAAATAATGGCCACACTTCGCAGCCTTTTTTTGGCTTCCTTGGCATGGGAATTCTGCATTTGTGTGTGCCAGTGTAACAAAACCCATGTCTACGGCAGAAAGGAATGCCCTGAAGAACGTTCTGATTATTTCGGATACAAGAAGACCATTTTCTGCTGGCAGGGTCATGAGCCGGCCACAATAATGACCAGCATGTCTACCACTGCTATGGAGATATTGCCTTCGAACCAAGAGAAGGAAAACTACAGAAACCCCTGGAAAACTAGTGCGAGATTTTAACTCAATATCTCTAAATGATTCGCAATGAGATCAAGTTATCGGAAACTAAGTACTTCGCAAAAGACTAGGGGGCAGATGTATCAAGATACCGTTTTGCGAATCCTAAATAGCGATTTTTTGAGAATCGCTATTTAGAATTCGCAAAACGGTATGCATGTACAAAATCGCAATTTTTTTTGCGATTCCTTATTATTCTTTATTTGTGAATTCGCATTTTGCGAATTCGCAAATAAAGAATAATTTTCAATGCATTCCTATGGGCCAGGAGGCCCATAGGAATGATAGTACAATAATTCTCAAATTGCAAATTCGCAATTTGCTAATCGCAATTTGAGAATTATTTCAAGGGTGCAGGGGTGTCTCAAAGACACCCTGCTGCACCCCTCAAATCTACATGTGTGTGCATGTGGCACACATACATGCCCTATGGGCATGTATGAGTGTCACATGCCACCCTTACAAATGCCAATTAGAGCATTTTTAAAAGAAATTGCAAATTACCACCATCTACAAGTTGGTGGTAAATTGCGATTTCTTAACACAAATTCACAAACCAAAAATGTGTCATACATATCATTTAAGGAATCGCAAAATTTGCGATTCCTTAAATGCTATGGCAAAATAAGGAATCGCAAAAAATTGCGATTCCTTACATTGCGATTTTTTGATACATATAAAAAATCGCAAATCGGCCGTTTGGGAGTCGCAAAGGCAGAAATTCTGCGAATTTCGGCCTTTGCGAGTCGCAAAAGCCTTGATACATCTGGCCCTTGAACTGCTACCAGGAATTAAGGACAACACCCAAATCAGATATGCAGTAATGCTTCCCTACAAAGTATGTGTCAGGAAAAAATAATATATGGGGAATTTGCAAAATGGATTGTGGTAGAGGAGGAAGAAAAGAAGGAGTGTGAAAGAGCAGGGTATTGTAAAAAGAGCAGGGAGGGACAAAGGCAACCACTGGAGGAGAACAGGGTGAGGCAGAGATAGAGAGAGATGAACACTGAAGGAGTAGCAGAGCTAGCAGAGTGATAGGCACATACCACAAGAGGAGGAGAGAGACACATATGCTAAAAGGGGAACTCATCAAGGAAGGGGGTATATTGAATTTCGGGACACTGGTCCTACACTTTACAAACCAAGATGGTACTTGGAGAGAGACGAGGTGTACCAAACTGCTAGGACCCACAGGTGGTTTTTGGCCTAAGGCAAACATTGGGAGCCTAGTGGGCTGAAGCAAAGATGAGACTTTTTCCTTCAAACTCCAGTTCGGGTGTCTTACCCCATAGGACGCATGATTATGTTTGCCATCTTTCTGTCTTTTTGATCTCCACGTCATCTTCTTAGGTAAAAGAATTGATAAGAGAGGATAGCCGAGATGGAAACATGTAATGGAAGTACACTAGAAGGGTCCATCATCACACAGCATAGAAGGCAACTCTGACCTCCATAGCCTGCCTGAAAAAGTGAAGCAAATATTCTCAAAGGTAGCCCACATATCTACTCTTTAGAGCCTAAACCTATTTGTATATGGGTTAAAAGAGGATGCAAGCCTCAATGAATCCAAAGAAGATGAAACACACATTCAGAAGTTTGAAAGTGACTCTATGGGAGTGGCTGACATGGAAAACAAGATATGTCTTGAGCCATTCACCACTACTTAGTTTAATTGTGTTGGAGTTATCTTTATACCCCATCCCCAGGGTCCACTAAACTAATTAAAAGGGTATGCACAGCCACCCAGAGCCATTAATGGCATGAGGGGAACCGCATCCCCTGGAGCTGGCTCACAAGCTAAGTATTGGGAAGACCAGCCCCGGGACACCACCATTTCTCTGCCTGGTCAGACGTGGGCAGGGAAACCAGAGTTAGCTCTCATTTGGCAGGAGCATTTTGTAAACTCCCGCCAAGTGGGAGCAAACACAAAGTCTGCTCTCAGTGGTCAGGTGCTTTAGATATGCTCCCTGCCAGCTGGGAGCAGACATTTGATCTGTTTCCCTGACCTCACTGACCCAGGTAGGGAAATAAATTAAACTATTGCTCCCGCCTGCAGGAAGCAGCATAAGTAGCTGCTCACTGCGGCCGGGAGCAATTTCTGGCTTCCGCTGCATATGGGCAGCCGGCTGGGTTGCAGGCACCCTGGGACTCCCACACAATCCCCAACTAATGTATGGTGGGTGCCCTGAGTGGGCAGCATGGTACTTATCTACAATAATGCAGGTTCCTGGAGATGGGGTCCCTGGGTCCAGAAAAGGCTCAGTTGGGGGGGGGGCTGCCCACTCCCCCTCCCCTTTATTTTAAGTAGTGGCTCTTGGGGATGGGGTTCCCAGGGCCTACCAAAGCACTGGGTGAGGGCCACGTGGCCCCTCTCCATTTCTTAGAAAATGCATGAAGAGTATGGTCCTCAGGACCTTAAGCTATTCGGGGAGGTGGCCTACTTGGCTTCACTCACCTTGAACATGGGTAGAACCTGAGGGATTGGGTTCCCAGGGCCATATGTGGTTTACGGAGAGAGCAACATGGTCCCTCTCTCTCCTTACAAACAAAGGCCCTTGGGGGTGGGCACCTGAGAGCCTAATAAGGCTCAGGAATGTGGGCACTTGCCACCTATCTCCTTGAAAACATATAGGGCCCTGAGGAATGAGGTCCCCAGGGACTATTGTTGCAATGGGAGGGGGCCACTTGGCCCCTCCTCCCCTTTAAAAAACATAAGGCCCTGCGTAATGGGCTTACTGTGACTCTATGAGGAGGGCACTTGGCCCCCTCCCCATTAAAAAAACATAATACCCTGTGGGGGGTTTGCTGTAGTAATTGTCATGCTAAGACAATCCTTCTTAGTAACTCAAGGCTGCTTACAATATTTAGTATCTACTATGTAGAATCTATGCCCTGGTTGAAACTTTTTCTGCAGAACCACAAAACATGTGTGATAGTCGTCAACTGTCATTTGCACTCTGGATTACTCTTCAATACAAAGAGTTATAACATGTTCATTACCTCTACACACCTATGATGTATTAGCAGCATATGCGTCTTGTAAACACTTACACCCATTAACTTACAGAGGTAGTACAACATTTGTTAGAGAAGTAATATGGAAGCTACCCACCACTATGTAAACTATAAAACAAACTAGCACACTCATTGGATGATGTAATCAGTGAGGTCATCAATGATGTCATTTGAGATGTCATAAACGATATCAAAGAACACATCAAGAGTGTATAATATGTGAGGTCATATGCAGTACATGGCAGGGTGCAGGTTATAGCTAGCACTAGTGACTATAACTGGTGAACTTCTGTTTTTGTTTTTGTTCAGAAGGTTAATGTTGTCACTGACATGTTCACCTAACTATAATGTTACTTTGACCTTTGTTTTTTTTCAGTGAATGTCTAAGGTTTGTTTTTAGACAAAAGCATATCTTTATATCACACCTAACTATAAAGTTACTTTAACCCTTGACCCCCAGTCCCCATGCCCCTGGCCCTTAGGATTTTATAGAGGAGTGAGGCCAAGTGGCCCCCCTCCCTGATGCTAATTAGGCTCTGGGGACCCCATCTCCTGGAGCTGTAATTTTTACGGTGGGGGTGTCATGCAGCTCCCCCTCCCTGAGCCTATTCTGGCCTCGGAGACACCATCTCCTGGGGTCAATATTTAGTGTAGGTGGGTGCCCTGGTGCCCACCCAGGGCATGTACAATACACAACATTGGGGACTGAATGACGAGGCTCAGGGGCCCTGCGGCCACAGCCAGCTCCCTGCCTGCTGTGAGAGCTGCCATTGCTCCTGCTATTTATGCTGCTCCCTCTGGGGAGCACTCTGTTGACCTGTTTCCCTACCCTCATCTTTGCGGGCAGGGAAACAGATCACAAGTGTGTTTGTGTCTGCTCCCATTTGACTTGAGTTTTTAAAATGGTCCCACCATGCGGAAGCACACACAAGTTTCTCTGCCCATGCCAATGGGGGCAGGGAAACTGCTGTGTGCTAAGGGTGGGCTCCCCGGGGCACAGCAAGTAAGCCAGACCCTGGAGATGGGGTTATAGAAGGCTCATTGAGGGGGGCAGTGTGGCCTGTCTCTTTTAAAAAGTTAATCAGCCCTATAGGGTGAGTACACCGAGCCTTTGAAGGCTCGGGAGGATGCTGCATGGTCTTCTCCCATTTTCTTGGCATATATTGGCCCTGGAGTGTGCTCCACCAGGCCTATAATGGCTAGCGGAGGAGGGGCTTGTGGCCCCTCCCCTTAATTAATTAAATCAGCCACAGGGATGGGATCCCCTAGGTCTTTGAAGGCTCAGAGAGAGGGGTTGCATGACCTCCCCTTCTATTTTGCTTACAATGGCTTGGGAATGTGAGCTGCGCTCCCCTTTCTCATATGTACATAATGCGGAACCAGGCGGCCATACTGTTGGGTTTTTTCCGATCCCATGTGAGTTCCTCAGGATAGCGTCAGAAATTGCCAGGGGGAGTCCCTCTGGGTCCCCTCCATGGAGCCTAGTGGAGCAGAGTATCCCTACCCTGCCCCCTTATATCACTTTTTTAAACTTCAGGACAGGTGACGAAGCCCCTGAGTTTTGTAAAGGCTGCCAGTAATATTTTTTCTGATGTTGCTGGTAGCCATTCAGAGCTCCAGCTCTTGTTGGGGCAAATTAATCCAAGAGAAATAACGCTCCCTGGGCCAATGAGAATGCTCTATTTTTGAATTGCCACTCTCGCAAGAGTCTCTCGAGTCTCTTGAGTTTCTCATGAACCCAACCACCCAGGTATGCAAACATTTTTTACCCTTAATTTCTAAAAGACTACTGAACTGATATACACCAAATCACATAAAAAGCACAAGATCTAGCTTCCTGCCAAATTGTTGTAATTCCGCTAAGCATTTTTTTCTGTAGCCCTGCCTAAAGAAATCTATGGAAAATGCATGGGGATTTTACATTTTTGGACCCCCTTTTTTTCTCAGACCCCATCTGACAGATCACCCTGAGACTTTCTGTGCACAAACTAGGCAAAAGAGAGCACTTTTTAAAAAAGTTCAGTGGAGATTCATCTAACGGTGCCAATTTATTAGCAACACAAACTACGCATTTTTTAAGAGAATGCTGACCCAACTATAACTACTCAGTGGAGACTGACTCTGGGTGGTTATAGAGCACACTACAACACCATCAACACTCTGCTCAACTCAAATGTCTGTTTTTTCCAGCAAAGATTTTAAGCATGGGATTAGCACCGTGCCATCCACACCAAACTGGAAAGGGTGCTACCTTGTGCCTTGAAAAAGCTAAACCTCTTTCAAGAGCTGTAAAACAGGTGTCAGCAGTTACTTTTTATGTATTCCAGTTTGACCTGGATGGTATTTTACCAATCCAAAGATGTAATACTGTGCCTGAAGTGGTAAAAGGTTTTTGTCACTAGGTCATAATGTGCACTGTTGGTTTTATATTAGTAAGCTATTCTCAAAGAGCTCTTTGGAGGAAGCCTTTAGATACTTTCCAAGGCCATTCCTGTGAGCATACAGTATTGCATTAATTCAAGAGACTTTTTATTGTTCCTGTAACTAATTTGTTGTGACACTTCCGGATGACATTAGGTCAGAAAGAGTGAATCAGTACTCATGCAGTGGGATAGTGTTTCTTTATGATAAAATTGACTACTTTGGGGGTGAACCAGAACATTTTGGGACTCCACTACCATTGCTGCCGATCTCTGTTAACTTACTCCACTGTTGGGTCTTTGTCTATTTTGCAGAATTTACTTATGCTGCATTTGTTTTGAACTTTGAAATCCTTCATGTCAATTGATTTCTATTTTCCTTGGCTGATGTATTGTCAGTGTTGCTATTTTTATTCTTTCTGTATTGTACTTCCTGTTTTTCCAGTTTTCTGATCTAAAACTCAGTTTTTGAGTCTATTAACACTTTTTAATTGTATTTTGAAATCATCTATTGAATTTTGTCATATTGCGGCATCTATTTTAGACCAAAAATTGGCTCGGTCACGAGTGCCAAATGTGTAACATTGCAATGTATTCCTAAATGCACACTAGTGGCTGATCTAGTTGGGAGACATCAGAGAAGACCTTACATTATTCCTTCCCTCAACACCTACCTCCCCTCTTTTGTATGAACTTTTTTTCATACAAATGCCGCTTTGCATGTGCAAAACCCCGAGGCCTGGCACGCTCTATTATTGCTGAATTGTTCCATTTTTAGAAGTGGCAGCTGTGCGGCGGGCGGGGACGGTGCCAGCCCCTGGCGGTGTGCCCTGCTCTGTCAGTATAGTTTGGACTAGAGGACAGGGCCCAGCTGTCCTTCCTTTGGCTTCCAGACTATAGTGCATCTCTGTGACTGGAAGTCGTGGCTCGACTGCAATTAAGAAAACTGATTCCGAAATTACAAGAAAGACTCCGTGCTAATTATCCATGGAAAATTTACATGGTCTCAGTACAGAGAACATGAACACTATTGATATCCTAACCAAAAAGGAGAACATTAAAACACTCTTCTATAGTGGATTCCTTGAGGGGGAGAAGGTGGCGAAATCGTAATACACATACGCAAAGACAAAGTCAATAGGTGTGGCCTGTTAAAAACTTTGAGTTCTTTTTCATTGGTAGGCTACTTTGAGTATTGATAGGCCACTTTGAGTATTCATAGGCTACTTTGAGTGTCTTTTGCAGATGTGAGTGAATGAATGCATGGGTGAGTGAATGGCTGGATGGACAAAAGTCCTGATAAGTGAGTGACATGGAGTATGCTTGAATAAATGGAGGAGTGAATGCACAGAAGCATGGGTGGTATGAGCAGCTGCCTGCTGGCCATCCAAAGAACCATGGGATTGCCCATTCACACACTCACTCATCATCTTCTTTAGCCAATCATTCATCTATTCATTAATTCATTCAACCATCCACCCATAAACTCACACAGCCATTCATGTGTACGTGTGCTCATCCATTCATCCAGCAAAGCATCAATGTATTCCCTTACATATCTATCCGTGTAGCGACACCTTCATACACCCAAGCACCGAAACACCTAAATGTTCTATCCACTCATGTTCTCATTCACTTAGCCATGCATTTATACATGCAATCACCAATACATTGGTTCACTATCCTTTGACTCATTCTTGCAATTTCTCATACACCGATCTGTACATACACACACACATCTTTTATTGTTATGGGATTTTACCTCAGCAGCTCTACAGGTTTGTGCATGAGCTAAAGACAGCTTGCTGAATGCACTGTTGTGTATAGTTACCGAGAAGGGTCGGACTGGGACAGAAAATAGGTCCGGGCATCAAAACTAAAAATGCCCCCCCCCCCAATATTGAATTCTATAGCTATAAAAGTGGCCCATGTTTGTAAATTGGGGCAGTTTCCAACTTTTAAAGGCAAGCTGTATAGGTGATTTGCAAGGTATGGGAGTCTGTATTCATTTGAGCTTGCTGCAGGAAATGTTTGTGGTAATATCAGGGAAATCAACAGTAACCATCGGGCACTACCTGATTGCCCTACAGACTAGTCTGGCCCTTTTCCTGAGTTTGTGTAGATGGGGTAAGCCTGCAGTATGAAGGAAGGAGGTGGGCATAGTGAGGATCACAGTACAATCAATAGAAAGAGGAGACTGCACAGGACATGTTCAATGTGCTTGGAATGGGGGCACAAGGGAGAAGGAAATAAGTGGCACCACAGAGGTACAAAACAGGGTATGGAGTCAATAGGTAGAGAGATTATTAGGTTATACCACTTTTATCTGTGTTCAATTGTATGTCAGCAGCAGTAACTCAGCCTTGTTGTCTTTATACACACTGCAGTAGTTTGTCTCTGTCTTTTGTAATGTTAAAGCCTTCCGAAACTTTACAGCGGTAAATCACCTAATGTAACACATTTATTAAGCATGGGCGGAAAATCCGTTCCGCTCGCGAATTTTGCGGATTTTCGGTAAATTCACAATCCGCGAACGCTCGCGAATTTACCGAAAATCCGCAAATTCGCACGCAGCGGTTTTTTTTTCTTGGTGATGCAATTTTGTGGCGTGCGGCGTTCACTTACAGTCATTCAGCGTTTGCCGAGTTGTTTTTCTCGATATTTTGCAAGTGCTGCGCCATTTTGGATCTTGCTGCGGGATCCCGCGGGAGTTTGGCGACGCATCGCGAGAGTTCGCAATTGCGAAATGTAGGTGCGGCGGGCAGCAACAATCTCGCACTCGCGAAATTACAAAATTTGCAATTCTGCAGAAGAAATCCACTAGCAAGCAGCACAGACCTTCTAAAAATGATGATTTTTATCAGAATAACTCCTCAGGTTGACATTTGCCTGCACTTTTTTGGATTTGAGGCCTTTTGACTTTCTTTGGATCACTTTTGGATTGGATATCAACTTTCACAAGTAAGTTTGTTTGGGGCACTACAGTTGCTGTTCTGCAGAAAAACGAGTTTTGCAAAACTGAAAGCACTCAGCAGGTGCAAAAGTTTAAACTCATCATTAGTAACCATTCCCTGTAGTGCTTCCTGACTGGGGCCCCTCCAGAGGTCAGTTGCTAGTTGCAACAATAGTATGACCCTGCTCTGACCCTCAGAGCAGGCTCATAGAATAGCTACAAGTAGGCCACAAAGGTCCTGGAGAAAAAAATTGCACTGCAACAGAAAGCAAATTACAGATAAGGAAGCAGGTGCCAGACTGGATTTTAAAACAGTGACACATTAATAAATCAACCCCAAATTAATTCATGTCGGTTGAAGCAGGGCAGGTGTGCTTGCTTTCCCCCCCATAATCTACAGTGATGATGATGAACCAGAGGGTGGCATTGATGTACCAGAGGGTGGCATGTGAGAAACAGAGGGCGGCAGTGTTGAAACAGAGAGTGCTGTGAAGCTGTGATGATGAACCAGACGTAGAAACAATATAGTCGCGACCGTTGCGTGCCGACAAGTAAGTTCGCAATTGCGAACTGGTACAAAACCCTCGCGAACTGGCAGAAACCCTTGCAAACACAAAAAAATCCGCAAATTCGCGAGAATTCGCGGATTTTGTGGATTGCGAGTTCGCAAATACGCAAATTCACGAACGCCAGATTCGCAAAATTCGCCCATACCTAACATTTATGAAAGTAATCAGTAATCTACCAAGTCTGATGCTGACTTCTAAGAACCATTAAGGTATTAGTACGGTGTGTGGAACAATATCAACAGTTTGGTTAACATTGATGTATATCTTGGTATTAATCTCATGATTGATCATTGTGCTGTGTTATGGATTATGGAGCGTGGCTTTCATAAAATGTAGTGACGTGAAGAATATTAAAATAAATTGATAAGGGTTATTCTTCACAGCCAAGTTTGTATTCTGGGCATTATATCACCTTTTCTCATATATAGTTCCCATATATTTCTGAATTCATTTTTGTAGAAAATAGGCTTAGTGGTTGAAGGGGGGTGAAATCCTACTCAAGTAGCCATCACAATCTCTGTCAGGGTGAGACATAAGCAAAACCCCAAATTAACCTGCACTTAACCCAAAGGTAGCTTGGCATAAAAGCAGTCAGGCTTAACTTAGAGGCAATGTGTAGGATATGTATGCAGCGCTTCAAACACTAATAAAGTAAAAACACAACAAAAGAAAAATTCCACACCAATTTAGACAAATAGAGTTACATTTAACAAACTATATGAGACCAAATCGACAAAACAGTGCTTAGAAGCACAAAGCGGCAACTGTGGTGATCTGGTTGTGCTAGTCCGAGACAAAGTCAAAACTTCAGGCTGACCTCAATGGAGCGTGGGCTAAAGGGCCCAAGTAAGACCTGCTGAACAAATCCTGAGCGTAAATCCTCATTGCGGCGTGTTACGACATCTTGTATCGAAGATACGTAATGCAGCATCAGTTCCGAGGAGCAGCGAGGCAGTGATGCGAAGTCCTGTATCATTGTCAAACTTACCATTGATGAGGGGCTTACAATGTGAAGTCCTGCGCTGCCGCGGTCCGTGCAGGTAACAGCGGTGGGGCCAGATTGGGGGGGGATTTCAAGGGATGAATGGTGGAAAATTAAATAAATAATTAATTTTCCCCTCAGCCTCGTCTCTCGAAATCCCCCCATTGCGGCCCCACCTCTGTTACCTGCATGTGTCACGCATGGTAGTTCTGAAGAAGCTGCAGGGATGCAATGCGGAGTTCTGCATTGTCATCAAGGAAGCCATCAACAAGAGTCTTGTGATGTGAAGCCCTGCGTTGAGGATGCATCACACAGCAGCGGTTCTAAGGAGACTGCTGGTTGCAAAGTGAGGTTTAGCATTGGGGATGTGGCTGCTGCTCTTACAAAGCTGTGTTGCGAGCAGATGTGTTGTGCTGCATCAGTTACAACCACAGCTGGGCTGGGACAGCACCTTTAGGCCCTCTTCAAAATGTCCAAGACTGGGGTGGCACCACTTGGAGTAGGACTCACAGTAGACAGTGTCCAGGTGCTGAACTCAAGGTGGTAGGAGATTTTTCTGTACCTGAGGCTCTGATCAGGGGGCCAGCCAATTAGCCCTTGGAGTGAGTCACTTAGGTGGTCCTGTCTCCAAATGCAGGCCCAGTCCTTTCACTCAGGCATCAGGGCAGTACGGCAACAGAGTAGCAGTCCTTCTTACAGAGCAGCAGAGCCAGAGGTTTACCGAAGAGTTGGGATTGAGGGTCCATTATTTATACCTGGTGCCCACTTTGTAGAAGGTGCTTGGAATTGCCTACCTTTCTGCCCTGACCCCTGCTTGTCTGGTCTGGGGTCACGATTCACTAAAGTCAAACCCTTTGTGAGTGAGCTCAGGCAGAGCCTTTGTGATGTGCAAGTGTGCTAGGTGATAGCTCCTACCCCTCATCAAGTCAGAGATGGCCCATCCTGCCAACGCCTATTTCCCTTTGTCTCACAGCCTGGGAGCAACACACAAAGACCAACTGCTAGCTACACCTAGTCATGGGACTCAGGATACAGGCATCAAATGATTAAGACAAGGAAATGGCAACTTTTTAAAAGTGGTATTTTAAGAATTGTGACTTAAAATCCAACTTTACTATTAAAGAGAGTTTTAAATTACAATCCTATAGACACCAAACTCAATATTCCCACTTGCTCCCAATTGAAATTTACCACTTATTAAATGTAATACGGTGACCCAATGCTAACCTATTTTGAAATGTAGGCCTTGCAGTAGTGAAAAACGAATGAAGAGTTTTTCATTACCAGGACATGTAGACGTTTAAAGTGCACGTCCAATTTTTTTATTACTCTGCACCCTGCCCTATGGGCTATTTAGGGCCTACTCTAGGGGTGACTTATATGTATTAAAAAGGAATGTTTGGACCTGGCAAAAGGTTTACTTCACCAGGTTAAATTGGCAGTTTGATACTGCACACACAGGCTGCGATGGCAAGCTTGAGACATATTTTAAAGGCTACTTGAGAGGGTGGCACAATTAGTGCTGCAGGCCCACAATTAGCATTTCATTTACAGGCTCCGTGTACAGATAGTAGAACTTTACTAGAGACTTACAAGTTAATTAAATATGCCAACTGGATGTAAGCCAAATCACCATGTTTTAGGGAGAGAAAAAAAGCACTTTAGCACTGGTTAGAAGAGGTAAAGGGCACAGAATCTTAAAAGTCAGCAAAAACAGGTTCAGAAAACAGGAAGGTGAAGGCAAAATGTTTGGGGATGACGCTGCAGAGAGGGCCAAGTCCAACTGTTTTGAATTGCTTTTTACCTGGTAAGCGAGTCTAGGAAACTAGATGGTCCTTTACAATATCACATTCTTTAACTATGATTTGATGTATGAATGCTACTCACACCAAATCAGAATACTATTCTTTGTGATAGGATCAGCAAGTTAAATATGACATTTTCATACATTTCTTTTGGAGGATTGATGTCAGACCATGCTCAATTGGCATCTGCTCAGCCATTGTGAATGAAGACCTTCTGCCCACCCAGAAACTATTTTGTAGTCAGCTATTTGATTCAATAACCTTTGTGTACATCCCTGAATACTGACGGAAATGAGTTCTCAGTTTTAAAGTGATTTGTAGTGGTGGCTCCCCCATTGGGGCGTGGGTGCCTTGCCCCACTGCTTTCTCGTGGTGCGAGAAGACAGAAACATAAACAGTAAAAACTGCCACTTATGTTTCTGCCTTCTCACATTGTGAGAAAGCAGAAGTGCCTCTGTGCCTGGTTGTGGGTGGGCGGTCCTACTTGAGGGCAGGTAGAGTGGCTTAGCCAGTGTTGTTTTATTCTAATTGTTTTATTCCCCACCCATGACCCCCCCCCCCCCCCCTCCCTCCCTCCCGCGAGCATGGCGGCGGCCACTGGCCCCCTGTCAGAACTGCTATTCACAGTTAGATCAATCCACATTCATCAGCCATTGGATGATTGTAGCTGAAGTTCATGACTTATAGATTTGTATCTGTGCAATAGCAAACTGTAACTTCATTGGGGCAGCAGGAAGATGAGTTCTGATTGGGAAGGTACCAGTTTTCCTCTCTTTGTGTTAAATAAAGATATTGTGTCTGCTGCCGATAATACATCTGCCTTTAGGGACGCAATCCACTTTAACCTTTTCTTTCACCTTTACTTGGAGACCATGGAGCACAGCACGACGCCCACCCACCATACCCCCATCTCACTGAATTGATGACGCGCAAGGTTCTATTTCCATTCCCCCCTCACACGCATAATAGAGCTAGGTTGGCTTGTGCAGATGAGGTTCGTGCTGCCATGTTACGTTGTGTGTTTTTGCCTGGAGAAAGATGAGTGTGGCATGACGGTTTGTTTACAGCCCTGCTCTCAGTTATGATTTTGGCACAAGGTGGTGCAAGGAGCCCATGGGCCCGACACTGCGGGATGAGTCCTCGGCTTCCATTGTGTATCCATTGATGCTGCAAGTGCTGTGAGGAGGGCACAAGACCTGAACGCGAAACCCACACTGAGTCGGTCTTTAGGTTTCCCTCTTTGTTCTTCTCTCTGCATGTTTACTGCTCACAGAGCCCATTTCCTCCCCCCAAAACTTTTACAGTTCCCCCTCTTGGTGGTCCAAACGCATCCTCTGATTCTGAGCACATACAACCTAGTCCTTTTTAAAGTGCCTTTACTTGATACCCGTGTACAAAGGCTCTGCACGGTCCAGAATAAGTCATCCTCCACTAAACTGTTGGGGTGGTTATTCCCTATGACTGATGTATCCACATCTGTGGTGCAGGGGTGATTGTCACTTCTCTGAGTTCCGTTTCAGGGAAGGTTCCTCAATAGTTGTTGTTCTGAGAGAAGCCAAGAACTGCAAACCCTGCAGGCTAACTTGGGTGATAGTTGTACACTCAGATTGTTGTACAGCGTTTCTGCATGTTTCTGATGTACGTGTGCCTGGTCCTTGGACAATGCACACTTTAGTGGTATAATGGATTTCCTGATTTTTCTCAGCGAGGTGTGGTTCGGTTAGTTTGCTAGTGTCTGCAGCGTCCACTCTGCTATTTGTGGAAACTGGTGTCTTCATGTTTGCCCTTCTCAGCACTTGATCCAAAAGAGTTGTCTTTTACAGGTGCTGTATTTGCACCAATTTGTTTGTTTTATACCCTCATACATAAACATTTACTTTTGGGAGGCATTTTATGGCTGTGGAGAAGACTCTCGCAATCTACATTTGTGATTCCGGTTTTCAGGCTTAGAAGAGGCACGAGAAAGAGAGCACCAGGGAAATCTGAAAGAATTGAAGAGAGAAAGAGTGCACTACAAAGAAATGTGAGAAGGTGCATGTGCGCATGTGTATGAGAGAGAAAGAGAATACCGAGCTGGGAGAGATAGGAGACAGTTGTGATAGAGATATGCATAACAGAGGTGAGAGGGGTAGCAAAAGAGACATGCAGGAAGGAGACAGGAAAATAAAAGGAGAAAACAAGTAAGATGGTGAGAACTAAAGGCGGCCAGTGAGATAGGTGTATTAAAATTGCAGGCTGGTGAGAGACAACTCAGAGTGAGCGTGGGCGAAAGAAGAAAGAAAGAGACCTATGATAGAAAGACAGACTAGAAAGAAGCAACTGAGAGAGGTTGGAAGGATAGATAAATGGACGATATAGACTGGTGAGAGAGAGGTGCTTTCTCAAATATGCTTAAAAAAATGCACCATTTGTCCACTCTTTAAAAAACAAATTCTCATGGGGAGAATCCCCGTGTACACCCTGTAGGTTGTTCCAGCTCGCTCGATACGCTCGCTTGCCGCGGTAAAGTACGACAAGAATTTTACACCCCGCCACTTTCAAATGTCACCAGCCACCACTGGTGATTTGGCAGTTTCACTTTCCTCATTTTATATTCCACTACTGCTGTGGTTTATTACACAAAGCATTCACCTCTGCAAGGAAATATAAGCATGTGCTAATGAAAAAAGCTTGAGAGCTGAAAGGAGTAAACTATTTTATGCAGTTAGTTTCCTGCTTTTCGACCAAGAAAAGAGCTAATTTGCTGCACATAATATTTTACTCAACTCCAGTAATTTCCGCTAAGGAATACATATAATTTCTTTTAAATGACAACAATTACAATAAGTGTATAAAATTAATCCTGATAAAGCGCAAACTATACAAACTGCAACAGCAGTCACCTAAAGAGGTGAATGACGTGCTGTGGTCTTCCCTCTGCATCACACAAAAAAAATGTTTAAACATTTCATTTCTAGTGTACGGACAGAATCATATTGCCTCCTAAGGTGTGTCCATGTGATGATTATTTCTTGATCTCTGAAGTTACAGGAACAACCTACAAATACTACAGGTGAGACTGCATATGTCTGAGCATAACCCTGAATACAGGGTCTGCAATTGAAAACTAGGCCCCCAAAGTCATCTGCATATCCTCTGTTGCAGTCAAAGCCTGGCTCATGGGGGATAGAACTCAAATAATGCAATCCCAATAAAGAGTAGTATTCACTGGGTTATTGAAAAGGGATGATTATCTCATCTGAACTGAAGAACAGTAATATTTTTAAAGAATGGTGTTAGTTAGGTGTTTCCAGCTTTAACCATTTAAAAGTTATAGTTAATAAAAATGTCTGAGCATGAGCTGATGGTATTGCTTCTGAAACCGACTTCCTGTCTCCGTGTCATGTTGTGACTACAACATGTACTTGGCGACGATCTTCAGTCAGCGGGCCACACAGTATATAGCGGAAAATCCATGTGTGCAGTTTTGAAGAATCACAAGTAACGGTGAAGAGTGCTTGGGTGAAGACGAGTTTGCAGTGAGACGACAAGACGTCTGGTGTGTCAGCCTATTCATCGCGAAGCCTGGGCTAATGAAAGAAGTGTCACCTTACTATATTCGTGAGTAACGGAGCGCATGGTCATCGGGGAGCGTTGCGCAGTCCAGTGAGAGGAAACGCATGCAGGGAAGCTTGGGAGTATTTAAAGAAGCGTGTCAAAAGATTTGAAAGGAATTTACCTCTTGGGTTCATTGTTGCTGAGGTAGAGTGTGCTCTCTGATGTTTCATTTATTTTGGGAGCGTTGTACGAGAGGTGGCACTCTATCAAGCGAAAGATGGCGTGGGTGTCAGCTGAATAGATCTCACACATGTGACAGGATTCCTCTCATGATCTCGAGCCTGTGTGCTGGCAACGAGGCAAGTGGGACGAACCAGTGTTTCTCTTCTGTTGTGAGCATTGGGAAAGGAGCGGCACTGGTGTCCAGCAGGAGGTGACGCAAATGTCAGCTGACTAGAACTGACATGCGCAGTGAAGATTCCTGTCAGGATTTTAACCCTTCTGGTTACGATCGTTGAGCAAAATAGAAAAAGAAAGCTCTGTGGAGTACACTGCCATCTAATGGACAAAGTTTGTAAGTCACGATTCTTTCACTGAACTGCCTGATCTGTTCCATTTATAACCAGCTGTATTAGTGAAGCGTGTATAGAAGTGAGCTCTTTTCTATTCAAAGCCTGGGAAGTGAATTTCTCTTCATGATTAATATACAATATATAATTCCTTTATTTGGAAAGAAACCTTCCATTATTTGGAGGTAAGAGTGAGGATAGATATCATCATCCCTAAAACAGCTTACATTTGTACTGTCATTAGCCGATTCATTATGGATGTCACAGCTCTTGATGTTTCAGCAGTATCTTCTCTTCCTCATTATCTTAGCCAACCAGGGAGTCCCAACATAGAATGGGATGAGTGGATTGAAATATTCGACAATTATTTGTAAGCTTTGGATGCTCTAGATTACAGTTCCAAAAGAAAAAGAGCAATCTTGCTCACAAATATAGGCAAAGAAGGACAACATATTTTCAAATACTTACCTGTTGCTAACAATGAACGTGGTCAACCTATTGAAGATGTTTATGAAGAAGCACGCAAAAAGTTGGAAGTCAGATTTGCTAATGAGACTAATATCGTGATGAGAAGATACAAATTTTATACTCAGCCCCAGAGAGTAGGAGAGTCCATTGATGACTTTGTCACTAGACTCCGTGAGCTTTCAATAAAATGTAAATTTGGTCCAATGACAGAGAAAATGATACAGGATCAACTCATCCTTCAATGTAGAAGCAGAAAGAGACAGGGACGCTTACGGGCTGCCAAAGACCCCTCCCTTAAAGATGCAATTGACATTGCTAAAATAGTTGAAGAATCAGACTTTTGCATGAAATTAATGGATCGTAGAGATTCCAAACTATACATTACAAATGAGAGTGAAACATCTGTTGTTGAGGGCAGTGAAGGGGATGTGGCTGCCTCTACCAGATTTAAAGGTAGTAAGAGTACGTTTGGAGTAGGTTATATCCCAGTAAGTTTGGCAATAAGACTTGTGGGAAGTGTGGGAAAACTTATCACACGCCAGACTCCATACAGTGCTCGGCCACTGGAAAAGAATGCAGAAAGTGTGGCCGTAAAGGTTATTTTGCCAGAATGTGTAGAAATGCAAACAAGGGAAAGGTAGCAATGTTGTAGGAGGAGACAAATGTTAATGAGTGTTCATTCAGACCCAATAGAATTCTTTGTGTAGAACCTTCCCTAGATGATGTTGTAGATAATGAAGAGGTCCTTCTCACTGACCCTCACAACTTAGATGATAAGAGGAGGCGTAGGCCCAAAGCTGAGTTTGTCATTGCTAACAAAAAAATCAATCTCACGGTTGATTCGGGGTCCTTATATTCCATCATACCCAAAAGAATTTATCAAAAAGAATGGCCCCACATGAACTTATTACCAAAGAACATCAAACCCGGTGGGTATCAAAGTGAGCAGATAGGCATACTGAACTACATTCTGGCAGACATTCTTTTAAAAAACAGGTCCATCAAAGGTAAAGTTTATGTGGCTGAAAATGGGCCCCCCATTTTGGGTTGGTATCACCAATATGACCTCCATATTAGAATTGACCCGCACGCTGTTGAACAAGTTATGGTGGTGGATGACCTTTCAGTAGAAGACATTTTGGAGGGAGGTAAAGATGTTTTCAGAGACCAACTTGGTAATTTGGAGGGCTATGTTCACAAAATAAAACTCAAATATGGCGCCATCTCTGTCCAACACAAGCTGAGGAAAGTTCCCATCATGGTGAGAGGGGAGGTCAAGAACATCTTAGATTAAATTTTATCTAACGGGTGTCATTCAGCCGGTCGAGTGCTCTGCTTGGGTTTCTCCCATTGTTATTTCAGAGAAGGCAGATGGAAATTTGCGCTTTTGTGTTGATTTGAGGAGTTTGAACCAAAATATCATCCCCAACACCTTTACTTTACCTAATATAAATGAGCTGATGGTATTGCTAAAAGTAGCCAAATTTTTCTCAAAACGTTACCTTCGTCACGCTAATCACCAAATAAGCTTCCACGACTCTTCAAAACATTTGACAGCCTTTATCACTACGGAAGGCATATTTCAGTTTACCAAAATGCCCTTCGGGTTATCTTCGGCTGCAAGTGTTTTTTTCAGAGGATGGTTTCAGAAGTCTTCAAAGGTCTAAAAAATATCATCTACTTCCAAGATGATATCCTGGTCTTTGGTGATAGTGTGAGCAGCCACTATATAACTTTGAAATATGCTCTTGCTAGACTATTGGAATCAGGCTTAACATTATGTAGAGAAAAATGCTCCTTTCTTGCCACAGAGGTGGAGTACCTAGGACACTCCATCTCTTTTGAAGGTGTCAAACCAAACAGCGATTTACTGACATCTATAAAATTGGCTCCCGTTCCTATTAACAGAGACCAACTGTGTTCATTCATTGGATTAATAGAGTATTATTCCAAGTTTGTGAAAAACTTTGCAAGTAAAACTGAACTCCTAAAAGTACTCATGAGGAAAGGTGTCAACTTCAGTTGGGGATTTGATTAGCAAGATCATAACAGACCCATTTCTGTACATTTACAGGGTTTGGTTGTACAGAGCATATCAGTTCTCAAGGAGCACATTAGTATTTTGGAAATATGTATCTAATACATTGGTTAATTTGTAAATAAATATGTGCCGGGGCTCTTGTCATGAGGCAGTTTGCACCAGCCCATTTCTCCTGTTCACGTCACCTAAAACAGAACCAACTGCTCACCATGAAAGTGGGTAGTGGACGTGGTGTACTGATCAGAGCTGCAGACTTTGGAGCTGGGGAACCAGGTTTGAGTCTCGGCCCGGGCTCAGCATCCTGTGATTCTAGGCAAATCAGTTAATCTCCCCATAAATTACTGTGTCTTTAACTGGTGTTCATGAAAAGCACAGGTGTTGATGATTAAGTACCGGTGCTGAGCACCGGAAACCACTGGCTCAAATTAAGCACTGATCTAATAAAAGATGGGCGTACAATTGGATCTTACCACACATTCAGATTGATTTTTTTTTTTTTGAAATATATTTTTATTGCAGGAATTAGTAAATCGTTACAGTATCGACCAGCTTTGTATCATTGGCAGTAGCAACAGTATAAAACCCATTGGCCCCCCACCTTCAATCCCGAACACAGCCATCCGGCCCACAACCATGGGGTCGGGCGGCGAAATACAGGGGGGGATTCGTAGGATGCTGGAGCTGGTCCGGATGATACACTGTCCGTCATCTGCTTTTCTAAACAAGCCTATAAACCCAAAAGAAAAGGAAAGAAAACCCCCACCCACAAAGAACTACTAAGCAAAGAAACCCCACCCCACCCCACCACCAGCGCTAGGGAGCCACCTATAGAGGATCTGCCTTGGGACCCACGGGGAAAGCAATAGGACCATCAGTACAATCGTTTACCGGGACTCGGGGCGAGTCGCTTCTTCACTTTCCGAGTCGCTAGGGGCACAATAATCCCTGAGGGCCTGAACCAACATTTCCCATTCCAACGCGGCCTCCTGCGCCTTCTCATTACGCTGCCTCCAAGCTAGTTGATACCTCAGCGCGCTCTCCCCCGCCGCCCATTTCAAAAGCTCACTGTGCCATCTGCTGCCTGTCGGACCAACCCGTGCCTTCCAGTTCCTGGTCACCTCTCGCTTAGCCAGGAGGAGCCCTAGGTCGATAAATTTACTAGAAATTTTATTTCTGGGGGTATGGGGGAACCAGTGCAGGAGCCCCACCGCCGCATCGAATGACAAGGCTCTCCCCGTCACCTCCTCCAGGGTCGTCTCTACTTCCCGCCAGTAAGATGACAGACCTGGACAGGCCCATAACATATGTAGGAGGTCCGCTTCCGGGGCCGGACACCTAGGGCATGCCGCCGAATTCGTGGCAAAATATCGCCGGATTTTCACCGGGGTTAGGTACGCTCTATGGAGAACGTAATAGTGTACCAGCTGGAAACGGGCGTTGCGAGTGCCCTTCCAGGCTCGTCTCACCAACTGGGACCAAGTCGTCTCTGGGATCTCCCTACCAATGTCCTCCTCCCAGCGGTTTCTGAGAGTGGTGAGAGGAGCTAACCCTTCGTTGATCAACCTGCAGTAGAGGCAAGTGACCGCCTTCACCGTGCCCGCCGACATCATCACGTACTGGCACACCTGAGATAAGGGGGGTTCCTCCTGCCCGTTCTTCCAGTGTGCCTGGATCGCTCTCATAATGGCCGAGTGTAGCAGAAAGTCACCATGGGGGATCTCGAAGCGGTCAAACCACACATTCAGATTGATGCTCATTATTGTGCAGGTGGGAACTAGGACCCTGATGACAGGGTTGATGAGGTCAAGGACAGGAAGTGACCTCATAGGGGAAAGAGTAGCAGACAAAGCTGTATGAGAGGGAGGCGAATAAATAATACATATTCACCATATGCAGTGTAAGTGTCCTGAATCCTGGGCTACCAGCCTGATATGCCAACTGGTGTCAAAGGTTGCTTGGAGGCCGGGTCTCAACAGCAAGTTTTCTGCCAGGACCCAAGCAAGACTTCAAGAGAAATGACAGTAGGACAAACCCCTTCCCAGCTCACCACAGCCCACTACAGAAGGACGCACACACCTCCCGGCCCCTACCGAGGCCAGTGTCACACACCCCAGCAGCCCGCACATGCTTGCCCAACATTTATCATGTCACAGACCACTAAGCGCCAGAGTGCCTCATCAGCCCACGCTCAAGGCCTGAATGCAGCTCACTGCATAACTGGGAGCATAGGAGAAGAAACAAGAAAGAAAAAGACTGAAATATAATAAGAAATGAAACTTACAAAGTGCCACACAGGAAGGTCCCACCCACTGAATGCTGAAGAGCTACCCACCTCGTTCCATGTTTTAAACACGCGGTGTAGTGAATTTGATTTGGGCAGAATGCTACTAAGTGCCTGCAAAAAATAAATAAAAAGGAAACAATAGGAAGAGGACAGGGACATCTTAAGGAATTTGGGGGACCAGGGCGGAAGGTATTTTGGTGGCCCCTGTTTGGAACAGTGTTGAATTTATTATAAAATTTCATCTCATTCATCCAAATCTTAAATGTGTTTACAACTAATATTCAGAAATAATGATGTGTGTTTTCAATATTGTAGCACAGCATTTCTCATATGTCAGGTGCTGTTTTGATCTAAAAGAAACTTTTTTATGCACGTTGCATGAAACATAAACACAAAATGTCTCGGTAAAATGTCTATAATAGATTCTCACACACCACCCACATTAAAAATAAATTACATGAAAATGGTATTTAAACCAATCTGTTTAATGATTATTCAAGGCCATCAGGTCAAAACTCTGCAGAACAGAGCTGTCTCTATCAGGGGCCCCCCTGAAAATCTGGGGCCCTGGGCCAGAGCCCACTTTGTCCATACCTGAAAATGTCTCTGGAGAGGATAATCAGGGCCGGGCTGGCCGTAGCGGGCACCCAGCGTTTCCCTGGGGGGCTGCAAGGGTGTGGGCCGGTTTTGGGCCTCTGCGGGCCGTACATTACCAGGCAATATCGGCCCCCTGTAACAAAATGGGCCGAAAAGGGCCCTAGCAAGCAACACAGCCGCAAACCCCCCCACCCCCACCCCGGTCGGACAAGCAGTTTTTCAAGGGCCGGTTTCGTATCACATTCCGGCCCTGAGGATAACAAGCACTGAAACAAGACTAGGGGGCCACAAAAGCCCAAGACCAAAGGGGGAACAAAATGGAAATGCCTATATTATTCCACAAAAGCCGCCCCAGTCATTAAAACTGAGAACAGAAACCTAAGAGGGAGAAGAGTCCCTGCAGCAACACATGAATTTCAGTGAGCAAGCACACTCAGCAAACACCATACCACAAGATATGAAGACCAAGTACAATACTGAAGCTTTCTTGGCATGGCAAGGAAGTAAAACATTCGTGCTAAATGAGATAAGTGATCAAAAAAACATTGACAACTTCATTGAAGAAATGGAAGAAACAGAAAAATCCAGAAAATCAAGTACTGGAAAAATCTGGCAGGAGATGGGGTCAAGGATGTTTTCAAGAAGCCTCTGAAAGACAAAGCAATTATGTACCCAAAAGTAAAAGATGCCTTTGCAAAAATATTTGTCCTGACAAGCACTGTGGACTATGAAAAATACACTTTCAACAAGATAACACAACATCCACGAGAAATAATGGACACATTTATGGAACAACCTTACAAACCATGAAGAAACCATGACGATATGAACCATAGACAGACGCCAGTTGGAAATACTCTGAAGGCAAATACTCAAGGAAGCATGCATGCTAGACAGGATGCTGGCAACTGTAGGAATAGAAGAAAGAGCGAAAAGACAAGCTCCTCTATGGAGAGCATACAACCAATAAGCAGCTAGAGATACGCAAGCAAAAAACAAACAAGGCTGAACGTCCGGCTGGTCAATACTAATGGGCTACCACTTCGGGCTATCATACCCATATGAAAAGATATGTCCAGCCGTGGGACAAATATACAATGGCTATGGGAAAGAGAACCACTTCAAGACCTTCTATCGAGCACAAGATGAATGTGGGAAAACAGGTTGACAAGCGAAGAAAGGAAAACTTGAAGAAACAATACAGATATTTTCTCAGGCGACAAAAGACAAAGACAAGTAGAGGAATTACGTTTGACCACCAAGACTAAGTCCAGTCAGCGACCAACCAATTGATCATCCAGCAGATCAACCAAATCAGGGTCTGGTGACACAGTGATGATGAAAGATGTTCTAATGATGTTTGTGAATGGGCTGGGAAGAATTCCCACCATGGTAAGTCTCAGGATGGGAGATCATAAGTGGAGTTTATCTTGGACAGCCTTGTTTCGGTGACTGTGGGGAAACACAAAAACTAGCACCCCTGAAGCACAACACTACAACTAGGTGAGAATGTCATGCATATGCCTGCCTGTTTTCTCTATTTACAAGATAAATGACTTGAGCACTGCAAATGAGAATTGCCAATTAAATCTCAAAAGCGCTAGCCCATTGTTAGACCGAGGCATGGCTCCAAACATTATTCGATCACTTTGTGTGCAAGTTCTGCTAAAGATGACATAATATTGAGCCATAACTCATTGTGAAATAAAGACAAAGTCTGATATACCCACATCTCAAAATGTGACTTTTGCTGTAAATATTTAGAGCCCCAGGTCAGATATAGGTCCGAAAGAAATAGAAAAGTAAGGGAGAGATTGCAGAGGGGAGGAAAGCAGTTAGGGTAGTGCAAGGAAAATAAGAAGAAGTGATATGAAGTGATGAAGAAATAATTGAATATGGGCTGATAGGGAGGGAGGGTGAGGTGAAGAGAAGGGAGTGAAGGGTGAGAGGAATTGAGATAATGTAGAAGACAAAGGGATAGTGTTACCAATGGGGTTTCTGGTTGGCTTGGGTATGCACCTAAGCCAGGCGGAACCCACCACTCTGGTCAGGGCAAGGGAGTTAAACGTATAAGATAACCCCTGTTTTCTCCCTTGGTAGCTTGTCAGAGCAGTCAGGCTTATCCCAGAGGCAATGTGTAAAGCGTAAAACTTATAAGGTGTCCACACACTGCATCATGAGCACCACAATCAGCGCAACACCTATGCTCTCATTTAGGGCACCTGGTGTCCTTTTTGTAAGTGCCTGAGCCCCATGCCCGCCTACACCAGGAAATGTGGCAACTCTAGTCCCCAGGGGCCTCCGTCGAGGTTTCACCCCATTCCGGAGCACAACACCACAAGCAAGGGAGCGGGGGTGCAACTCACCAGGTCTTTGTTCCTAAGAACGAACACTCCTGATGCTGCAAGTAACACAGCGGCTGCCCGCGGTCAGACGGAGCAGCCTTGTCAATGCCAGGAAATGTCAAGCGATCCTGGTCAGAGGTCTCAATCGACGTGTCACCCCAAGGTCCTCTGCTCGCGTTGCAGGGAAGACCCCTCCTTGGATGCACACAGAGCCCGTGAGGCTCCAGCTCCAGCTCAATTTCGCTGCTGCCCCCCCACCCACAAGCCACCTGAGGTAACACACTAGGCTCTCCTCTTCCTAACGAGTGCCCCGCCAAGACCAGGCCTCCTCCGCCTGACTTCCGGCACTCTTTTGGCTACGTGGCGAAGTCTCCGTTTGTTTCGGCGGCTTCCTTGGCACAATGCGACGGCGCCCGCTGCACATACAGTTGGGGCCCACTACTTGGGCTCGGACGACAAGTTGGGAAGCATCCACTAGTTGCTTCTGGTGTGCAGGACCCCACACTTCAAGGGAGAAGAAAAGAATGCAGCGCTCCTCACGCTTTCTCCCCGGTGGCAAGAGAAAGGGGATGCAGTTCACCAGCTACTCCCACAGAAAGCTCCTCTGGAGTGCAGAACACAGCGCTCAGGGTTGTAGCCAAAATGAAGCACTCCCCACACACTGGTCAGTAATAAGCAGAGGACAGAGCCCAGGCAGGACAGCACACAGGGTCTCCCTGCAGAGTGTCAGTCCTTTCAGCCACCTAGAAGCAGCAGATCAGTCCCCAATGGCGGTTCCTCCTGGCCACAGCAGTCCTCTTCCTACAGTCCAGTTCCAAACAAGCTCAACAGACATGTGATCACAGCCCCACTACTTATAGTAGCAATGTCTTTGTTCTTCCACCTGGTACAAGGCTCTGAACGCAGTCCAAACCAGTTCTGGGGAGCACTTTAAAATATCTTTTCAGGCGCACAACAACCTCCATTGTTAGTGTAAGCCATGGCCCCAGACATACCACAGGGGGGCAAAGCCATCATTGTGGAAGGCAGGCACAGCCCTATTCAGGTGTGGGTGCAACTCCACTCCACTCCAAATGCAGATCAGGCTATTCAACCTAGCGCTGAGTCACCCCCCCCCCCCCCCCTACCCCCCCCCCCTCCAGGGACTGGCTGGAATGAATGCACATCCCCTCTCTCCTGTCAGTCAGAACCAGACGGTCTATACACATCAGGCTGGGCCAAAGACTCATAGCACACAGAAATGCCCACTTCTAAAAGTGGCATTTGTAAAATAGTGATAATAAATCGACTTTCACCACTAAGCAGGATGTATTGCTACTATTCTAAGCATACCAAACGTAATCACGCTCCCCCTCTCAGAACAGGAATTACACTGAGCACATAGCAGGGAATCCCCAATGCATTCCTATGAGAGGGCAGCCTCACAGCAGTGAGAAAGCAAATTGGCTGTTTGTCACTACCAGGACATGCCACACAGTTAAGGCACATGTCCTACCTTTTACCTACACTGCACCATGCCCATAGGGCTAGCCAGGGCCTAACTTAGGGGTGACTGTTATGTAATACAAAGGAAGTTGCAGACGTGGCAACCACTTTATGTGCTACGTCACAGTGACAGTAAACTGCGCGTGCAGGCCTTTTCAGTGGCAGAGGCCTAAGACAGATTTGAAAAGCTACTTTGGTGGGTGACGCAAGCAGTGCTGCAAGCCCATCAGTAGCATTTAATTTACTGGCCCTGATTATATATAGTATACTGCTGAACAAAGGACTGATAGGTAATTAAAATATACCAAACAGGTGTAAATCAATCTTACAAAGTATACAATAGAGAACATATGCACTTTAGCGCTGATCAGCAGTGATAAAGTGCCCAGAGTCATAAACCCGCCAACAACAGGTCAGAAAAAAATACAGGAGGAAGGTAAAATGTTCTAGGATGACCCTGCAAAAAGGCCAAGTACAACAGATAGGAAAGAAGGGATGTAGATACTAGGAAAAATTAAGAGGCAGCTGAGAGGGATGAAGAGTGGAGCGAAAGAGCTAAAGGAAGCGAAAGGGAGGGCAAGATCAAAAACACATTTTTAGGAAGGAGCAAGTTAGAAGAAATGGGGAGGAGCACAGAGGAGAATAATGAGGGCAGACTGTGTCTTGATTTACAGCTTATATATATATATATATATATATATATATATATATATATATATATATATATATATATATATATATATATATATATATTACTGGTCGCCACTGGGTATTTATAGTTAGGACTGCTTCTCCATAGACAAGGCGTTACTTTTTGTTTTGCTGATAACTTTTGCGAATGGGGCCCTGTAATTGATGGAGAGGCATGTTTTCCCCATCAGCATTCTTGCTCCCGCAAGAGTGAGAGACTCCTGCGAGCTATATTGTTGGCTGTCTGTTGGAGGTTTAGGAATGAAATAGCCACCATTACTGTTTACTGTGAAAAATGTTAGGTGTTGTGAAAATGAAGGAAAACAGCTGTATGTGGGGCAGAAGAAAGGTATCTTGCCCCCCCCCCTAGTTAATGTGAAGAGGTCTGTAAGGCATAAATAATGTTATTAAAGGATGTGTAGATTATTATTTTTTCTTCATTTTGTGATCTTGTGGGACTCTCACGGGATCGTGAAAAGTAGAAAGTGGTAGGCGATCTTTCACTACACTCTACTAAGAGAAAGGCATCTTGTACCTCTGGTTATTGAGAGGCGGTTTGGGAAGGATAAGTATGGTGCAGAAAAATGTCGCAATCTCTCTGGCCTCTTGCACAACCCTGAAAAGAAGAAAGGAGTAGGAGATCTTTGAATAAACTCTACTATGCACACCTGTCACTGTAGGTAGCAGTCTTACGAGAGAAGGTATTTGTTTACCATAGCCTACTATTCACACCTATCACATTGGGAAGAGATCTGAGCAGAGAGTGCACTCTTCCCACACTCTACTACGTATGCCAATCACCTTGTCAAGAGGAGGCAGTGGTGAGGGCAGTCCCTCCCTACACTTTACTATGCATAACTGTCACCCAAGGAAGCGGACTAAGCAGAGAGGCTAGTCTCTCTCCGCATTCTACTATGCACAGTTGTCGTATGGAGAGGCCAGTCTTTCCCCACATCGGCCTATGCACGCCGATCATCTTGGGGAGGTATAAGCAGAGAGGCTACTCCTTTTGCACTCCCTACTACTCTCATCTGTCCCCATGGGGAGAAGTCTTAGTGAGAGGTCAGTCCCTTGCATTCAACTATGCACACCCATTGTTCAAGACAGAGTTCTCAGCAGAGAGGCCAGTCCCTCAACACACCCTTCTACACACATCCGACACCGTGGGGAGAGGTATCAGCAGGAAAGCCAGCCTGTCCTACAGTCTACTATATAGATCCGTCACCCTGAGTAGAGGTCTCAGCAGAGATGCCAGTCTCTCTCCACATCTTGATATGCATGCAAGTTACCTGAGGAGAGATCTCGGTGGAGAAGCCACTCCATCCCCAACCCTACTATGCACGCCTGTCTCCATGGGGCGAGGTCTCAGTTAAGGTCAATCCCTCTTCACATTCAACTATGCAAACCCATCGTCCAAGACAGAGGTCTTAGCAGCGGGGCCAGTTCTTCCCAATACCCACTCCCGTCACCCAAGGGAGATGTCTGAGCAGTAAGGTTCCTGCTCACAGCCTACTATGCACGCCTGACATCCAAGAGAGAGATCTCACCATAGAGGTCAGTCCCTGCCTATGTCCTACTAGGGACAGCCGTCATCCAAGACAGTGGTCTTCACAGCAGAGAGGCCTGCTTCTCCCCAGATTCAACCATGCACATAAGTTGTGTAGGGGAGAGGTCTCAGTGGAGAGGCCAGACCTTCCCCAAGGGCTACTATGCACACCTATCACCTGGGGGAGAGGTGCCAGTGGAGAGGCCAGTTTCCCCCCACACCCTACTACACATGCCCATCCCCATGGGGAGAGGTCTCACCGGAGATCTGTCCTTTCCCACATTCAGCTATGCAAACTCGTCATCCAAGACAGAGGTCTCAGCAGAGGGGCCGTCCCTCCTCACACCCTACTACACAGAAACGTCACCCAAGGGAGAGATCTCAGCAATGAGGCCAGTCCCTCCCCATACTGTAATATGCACACCTGTCATCCAAGAGAGAGTTCTCAGTGGAGAGATCAGTCCCTCCCTAAACCTTACTATGCACACTCGTCATCCAAGAGAGAGGTCTCAGTGGAGAGATCAGTCCTTCCCTAAACCTTACTATGCACACTCGTCATCCAAGAGAGAGGTCTCAGTGGAGAGGCCAGTCTCTCCCAACACAGTACTACACACACCCATTACCAAGAGGGAGGCATTAGCAGAGAGGGCTGACTTTACATATGGTGATAAACTATTACTTTACGTAAAATAAAAGTTAGAAATTTAATGACAAAACCAAAGGTTAAAGTAACTTTATAGTTAGCTGAGACCAAAAGATCTGCTTTTGTTTTTAAAAAAATGAAATTTACTGAACAAAACTAAGGTTAAAGTAAACTTATAGTTACAGGAATATGTCAATGACAAGAATAACATTTTGAACTCAGACAAACCACAGAAATTCACCAGTTATAGTTAGCAGAGCTAACCATAACTTGCACCCTACACGGCTTATGACCCTATATATTACATTACTCTTGACATGTTCTGTGTCATCATTTATGACATCACAGATGCCATCTCAAATTGTCATTGATAACATCACAATGACATTACTGATGACATCATCCAATAAGTGTGCTATTTTGTTTTATAGTTTACATAGTTGCGTATTATTACTATATTACTTTTCTACTTAATTTTGTACAACCTGTGTCCAGCTAATAGTGTAAGTGTTTACATAACGCATGTGCTTCTAATGCATCATAGGTTTGTAGAGGTCTGAATACGTTATAAATCTTTGTATTGAAGAGTAACTCTGTGTGCAGGTAACAGTTGACGACTTGCTTCCAGTATGTTCCACACATGTTTCTTGTTTCTGTAGAAAAAGTTTCCAACAGGGCAATGACTCTACATAGTAGATACTAAATATTGTAAACAGCCTTGATTTATTACACAGAATCATCTCAGCATGACCACCTCTACATTACATGGAACACGGTGTGCTCCAGTAACTACCCTATATACATGTGCTTTTCTTGCTTCAGAAGATGAGATATCTGTAAAGTTTGCACCACAGTATGAAGACTGCAGGTAATATATAGCTAGATTCATGAAAGGAAATTGCGCTTGCAAAGGGCCAGATTCTGAGAATTTGGCCCTTTGCGAGCGCAATTCTTGCATTTGGGATTCATCTTCCCAAATGCAAAAATCGCTATTTGCGGAATCTCTATTAGAGATTTCTTAAATGCAATTCATTAACCAATTTTAAATTGCGAATTCGCAATATTCGGCCGCTATTTACCACAAAGTCTGACTTCGTGGTAAATAGCGGAAAAATAGAAAAATGCACTTTAGTGCATTTTTCTCTGTTGCATGTTACACACACACATGTCCTTTGGACATGTGTGTGCGCAACACCTGTGTAAATTAGCATTTCAGGGGTGCTACAGGGTGTCCTTTGGACACCCCTGGCACCCTTGAAATCGCTATCTTATTTGTGATTAGCAAATTGCTAATTGCAAATAAGGAATACTCCCCATTCATTCCTATAAGCCTTTAGGCCCATAGGAATGAATGGGGAGTTTTTCCTTATTTGCGATTAGCAATTTGCTAATCGCAAATAAGGAATGTGTAGGAATCACAATTTATTTAGCGATTCCTACATGAATCCCGTTTTGCAAGTCCTTAATAGCGATTCCTTAATAATCGCTATTAAGGACTCGCAAAACGGCAGAATGATGAATCTAGCTGATAATCTTTAGCACCTTCAGATGTTGGTTATTTTAAGCGAATAGTGTTTTTTTTGACAAGTGTTGCATATATTGTACACTGTTCTCAGTAGATGCTTTTTAATACTCTGTGGTATATTTCTCTTGAGATTTTCACTGTTGCAGTGTGGTACAGAGTGAACTCTCACTATAGAATAAACACTTTTTACAGTACCCACTTTTCTACCCATATCAACTTTATTACTCAATGTAGGTTCAGTGAGTGTGGGGGGTTTGATACAGAGAAAAGCTGTCCGTTGTAGGGCATTAATTTTGCAAGAGACGTTGAGTATCTTGGCTTTCTCTGAACAGTTGTATACATATTGAACACTGTGCAATGAGGGTTTCCCATATATCTGTGGCTGATTCTTAATGTAAACTAGGCTACCCGTGAAGTGTATGGTATGGGGTCAATGTTGCACATAACACATGCTTGCTACACCTACGGGAGTTGTATCTGTTATGGCATTAATGATGCCTCATATTATTCTGAGCTATTTTGTACTTACTTTATACTTTTTATAGAGTAATGTGTGCAAAGAACCTTGGATGATGTTATGAGTGATGTCATCAATGATGTCATTTGAGATGCCATGAGTGATGTCCTAAATGATGTCATAGAACAAGTCATAAGTTATTTGACTTGTAAGGGTATAAGTGGTGCATGGTGGGGGCAAAAGTGTTAGTTAGCTCTGCTAACTGTAACGGGTGAATTTCTGTGTGTTTTTGAGTTCAAAATGTTAATGTCATCACTGACATGGTCATCTAACTGTAACGTTACTTTAACCTTTGTTTTTTTTAGTGAATATATATATATATATATATATATATATATATATATATATATATATATATATAGAGAGAGAGAGAGAGAGAGAGAGAGAGAGAGAGGTCTGTAGAGAGAGGTTAAGTGGCAGAGTGTGAAAGGAAAGGACAGAGCAAGAGCATAAGGGAGAAAACAAGTGAGAGAGAGGGTGCGCATGCAAGAGGTCATGTGCCAGAAGAAGGACAGAGAGACGGGGGAAGGGTAGTGGGAGATAAAGAGCCGGGGTGCAAAAGGAGAGAGCACAAATGAGAGAGGGAGGGTGAAGTACCAGGCAGTGCTTTGAATGGAAAAATAGAAGTGCAGGTACTCTGTACCAGAGTACCTGCTTGTTTCTGAGAAGTGCCGGTATTCTCCAATTAAAAGTATTGCAATTTTCTTGAGAAGTGGCGGTACTCTCCCTCTCAAAATAAAAAAGTAAAAAAGTGCCTGTATTCCGTACAGGATAGTGCCGGCCGATTTAAAGCACTGGTACCAGGGTAAGAAAGCGAGAGGTGTGCGGAAAGCAGTGATAATGATGTAGTTATCTATCAGTGCAGCATTATGGCCGGGTCTCTCTCATTGAGTCAATACTCGAGGGCTCATGTGCAGGATAGTGACTCGGGTCAGGTGTGACTGTCGTGTTCAGGATAGTGACAGACTGGCTCATGTGCAGATAGACTCGTGAATGTACCCGCATCCAGTGACAGGGGTCCTCCTGGTGACAGCAGTGCAGCCGATGAAGGTCTGGTGATGACCCTAAATCCGCTGCTCCCCGGTGCAATGATTGAGATGCAGCTCGTGCTGAGGCCGGTGCTACAGAGACGGCTCCTGCCTTCGGGTAAAGTCCGCGCTATATAAAAATGCATAAATAAAAATAAATAAATAAAAGTACGAGACACAAATGCAACACTCCGCACTCTGTGAGCACCAAGAGGCTCGCGCACTGCACCAGTCAGTGGTCACGGTGGCCCCTAGAGGCCAGTGCTACAGAGACGGCTCATGCCCAGTGCCCCGCTGCACAGGGCTCATGCGTGACACAGATGCAACACTCTGCTCTCTGTGAGCGCCAAGAGGCTCGAGCAGTGCATGAGTCAGAGGTCACGGGCCGCCCCTGGAGGCCGGTGCTACAGAGACGGCTCCTGCCCAGTGCACAGGGCTCGTGTGAGGCACGAGGTCACGGGCGGCCCCTAGAGGCCGGTGCTACAGAGACGGCTCCTGTCCTGTGCCCCGTTGCACAGGGCTCATGCAAGACACAAATGCAACACTCCACTTTCTGTGAGCGCCAAGAGGTTCGCGCAGTGCACGAGTCAGAGGTCACGGACGGTCCCTGGAAGCCGGTGCTACAGAGACGGCTCCTGCCCAGTGCACAGTGCGAGACACAGAGGTCACGGGTGGCCCCTGGCGGCCGGTGCTACAGAGACGGCTCCTGCCCAGTGTCCCGCTGCACAAGGCTCGTGCGAGACACAGATGCAACACTCCGCTATCTGTGAGAGCCAAGAGGCTCGTGCAGTGCATGAGTCAGACGTCACGGACGGCCCCTGGAGGCCGGTGCTACAGAGACGGCTCCTGGCCAGTGCACAGTGCGAGACACAGAGGTCACGGGCGGCCCCTGATGGCCGGCTGCTGCGTGATCCTTTCTTACTGTGTTGTGTCACACACTGGAGCTGCCAGGGATTACCGGAGATGGCGGGGATTAAACGAGATGCTCGGATTACTCTTGAACGGCCGCTGTCTGAGGAAAGGGCACGAAAAGTGCAAAACCGTGAGCAGTGCACTGGCGGTGTGCGTGACAAGGCCATGCTATCTGTGCCCCGTGGACGCCCGTCCTGTAGTTTAACAAGGTGCGCCCTGGACTCTACGTCACCCAGGATACCATTTTCAGCGCGTGGCTTTTCTATTGCAAATCAACGTTTTCACGTGTGTTAGTTCGATTGGATTACGAACGGAGAATTTACACTCCAATTCCCAAAATGCATTAGAATGTTAAACGAAAACCGAGATCACTACAGTCTTCAAGACTAGACTGAGCCAATTTGGTAACCTCATATTGCAAGGGCCCAGTATTTATCGGGATGCCCTAATCTGGTTTGGGGTTCGCCTGCTTCTGAACTCTCTGTACTATTGTACTGTATCCTTGATAGCAGTCGGCTCTAGGGACAGGCGTCTCCCCGGGGAGCTTCCCCTCACCTCTCACAGCGGGGCTGACATGGATGGCGCGGGTCCCTCGAGCTAGCGGAAGCTTGAGAGCTGTGACCGGGCTGATCTCGGGCACTCTCTAGTCAAGGAAGCCAGCAAGCGCTAACGTCAAAGAGTTCCGTTTCTGCCCCTAACGCTCATTTTTCTGTTTCAAAAGGGTACATTTCATGCCCCAAATAAATGTGTAAAATAAGAAATGCATAATAGGCACATATGGGTTAAAGACTAGCACAACTGTTTTAAGGCTGTGATTTTTTTCATTATTATATCACAATACAGTTACATATTACGTATGTTCCATTGAATTACCTGGAACAGGGTTTTAAGTGAGATGAAAAAACTGTATGTGGGGGTAAGGGAGTCCCTCAAAGGGGCGTGGCTGATGTAACCAAGGGTGTGGCTTTAAAAACGCTGTAAACTAAAAATATGTGCTTAGCATTGTGTGTCTCCCGACTGGTCTTTTGCTGCGTTTTATATGTTTTCCATCCAGATATAAAACACAAGTAACATTACACCTACGGCAAGACGGAACTCTTGGCTTTGCCAGTGGTTGTTTGGTGCATAAGTTAAATAAGCCACTACAATCGTTTCCTTTGTATATAACATTGAAAATGCTTCAGCTCTGAAATAAGACTGCGCAATAACTATAACGGGTCTCTTTGAAGTTACATCAAAGGCTCTGAAGGGTGGTACTGCTGCCGAGTTAAGATGCATTTTCCACCCTGAAGGTGAGGCAAAAATAGAGAGCCCAACAGGGACCTGTCTCAGCACCTGCTTTTACGAACTGCCGGTGCTGAGCACCGCCAGGACCCGGCCCACTTAAAGCCCTGACCTGGAAACTCATTTAACTGCTTTCCATCGCATCAACAGCCTCCTCGACAGGAAGCGATGCGACGCACATTTTTCTTGCACTAGTGCTACAGTTAGGCCTGGCGTCTCGTAGGTCACTGCATTGGTTAAAATAGCGCAAGAGGGGTTGGAGTAGAGGAAAGAGAGTTATCAGCCAGGGCCATTGACAGCAGTTTATTTTAAAGACGGCAGGAGGGTTTAATTTACCTAGCTGAGGTGACTTTCTGACCTTAGAGGCCCAATTATTAAATTTCCACAATCTTGGTAACCGCACCTGTGGGTGCAAGCCGAGAGATATACAGTGTTCCGTGTGGAGACATGGTTGAGGCTCACCTTACTGGGGTAGTCTGCAACTCATCAAAGGTCACATAGGAGCCCTGTCACTTTCATCTGCTTACCTGTTGCCACTACCCTAATGCTTTAAAAAACATAATATCATATTGTGTGTGTATATATATATATATATATATATATATATATATATATATATATATATATATATATATATATATATATATATATATATATATATATACACACAAAAAAGGAGAGAACTCTGGGTAGTTCCCAAGTTTAGGTGGAAGACAGCTCCTGTATAGAGCACCCTCAACACCAGCGACACTCTAAATTTGCTCATCTCAAATGTCTACTTTTCTATCAAAGTATTTAAGCATAGGATTAGCACAGTGCTATCCACGCAGAGATAGAAATGGACAAAGTCTTTTGCCATTTGTACAGCAAAGTCTTAAAGCATAGGACTAGCACAGTGCTATCCATGCCAAGCTGTAAAATGACAACAGCCATTTACCACTCCAAAGTCACTATATTACATCTTTGGATTGTTAAACTACCATCCAAGCCAACCTGAAATGAATAAAAGCAACCCCTGACACGTGTTTCGCTGTCATTACAGCTATTCAAAGAGGTTTAGCTTTATCCAGACACAAGGGAGCACCCAGTATACGTCAAAACAATTCCCTTGCAGGCATAGAGTAACGCAAAAATTATGCAAAAAAGAAGGAGAGAACTCTGAGTAGTTCCCGAGTTTAGGTGGAAGGCAGCTCCGGTATAGAGCACCCTCAACACCAGCGACACTCTAAATTTGCTCACCTCAAATGTCTGCTTTTCTATCAAAGTTTTTAAGCATAGGATTAGCACAGTGCTATCCATGCCGAGATAGAAGTGGACAAATTATTTTGCCATTTGTACAGCAAAGTCTTTAAGCATAGGATTAGCACAGTGCTATCCACGCCAAGCTGTAAAATGACAAAAGCCCTAGGGGTGGACGACCTTCCATTCACGACCACAGAAGTAGTGATGGCGATTAGACATCTAACCCCAAAGAAAGCAGCCGGGCAGGATGGGATCCCTGGGGACCTGCTGATCGCGGAGCCGCAGGCTTGGGCCAAATTAATCGCCACAATAATGAATTTGATTACCAGGGGTCACCAGGTGCCAGATTCTTGGAAGGGGGCAGAGGTAGTAACTGTGTTCAAGAAGGGGGCAAGAGATGACCCTGCGAACTACAGACCTATCAGTTTGATAGATATAATTCAGAAAGTGGTCGGCAGGGTCATCATTTCAAGAGTAGGAGATTGGATGGAGGAGGCCAGTATTCTTTCCCACCTCCAAGCGGGTTTCAGAAGAAAGGTAGGCACGATGGACCAGGTCTTTCGCTTTTTTGTTATCTATTGGAAGGCAGTTACCATCAAGAAAGGCAGTTTATACATGGCCTTCATAGATCTCAAAACGGCTTTCGACCTGGTCCCCCGGGCAAAATTATGGGAGATCCTAGGAGAGATGGGATTTCCCAGTGGTCTCCTGAATCTAATCGTAAAGCTCCACGAGGGGAATTACGCGAGGGTCAGATGGGGATCCCAGGGACAGTTAACAGATAGGGTCCCTGTGAGGAGAGGAGTACGCCAGGGCTGTGTCATGGCTCCGACCCTTTTCTCCCTATTCGTGAATGGAGTGGTGGACCATTTGAAGGGGGAAGAGATGGACGCCCCATCCCTGGCGGGGGAAAAAATCCCCACCTTACTCTTCGCTGACGACACCTTATTAATCTCCAAATCCCCAGTGGGTCTGCAAAAACTCTTGAACCGGTTTAGCTCCTTTTGTACCATCCGAGGCTTAACCATCAATACCTCGAAAACCAAACTGATGGCACTCTCCCCCTCTAAAAGATTTAAAAATAATTTCCTGCTCAATGGTGTTCCTCTGGAGTTGGTCGATTCATTTGACTATCTCGGTGTCCGGATAAATAGTTGAATGACTTGGAAGGACCACTTGGCCAAAATGTTACTCAGCCACCAAAGGGTATCCGGGGTGACTTTGAGGGAGCTCCGTGAGTCAAGTAGCAAACCTGTCTCCCCGGCCATGGCGATCTATGAGGGTCAGATCCTTCCGGCGGCACTATATGGCTCCGAACTCTGGGGGTTCGAAAATGTTTCAGAACTATCGACAGCGGAAAACAATTTTCTAAGGAAGGTGGTGGCTCTTCCTGCTTCCACCCCACTGATCCCACTGAGACTAGATCTGGGCAGAAGAGCACTAAAGGACTTGGTAAGGCTACGCCCGTTGCTCTTCTGGACTCGCTTAAGAAGAACTGAGGAGCTTGTTAAATATGCTGATGGGTTGGACGATCTTCTTCAACTGGACACGGGTAAAAAAAATAGGATGGCTGAATAAATTGAGAGACCTGGTTCTTAACTTGGGGCTAAGGGATGCTTGGGAGTCACAATCGCCGCCACCCAAGGAAGTAATTAAAAAGCTATACTGGGACTGGGTGCAGAGTAATGCACTGAGGGTTACGGATGTGGGCCCACTCACGGACCAATTTTTGTTATTTAAATATGTGAGAAAATTGGAACCCTTCCTTGACCTGATAACCAAACCTCTTGATCGAGCGCTATATCTAAAACTGCGATATGGGACGCTTCCGGTGCATGACTTCATGGCGAGGTGGTCGAACTCTGGTGCCCCCCTGCGTTCAGGCCCTGGCTGTGTAGCACCAAAGGAGTCTGTGGCCCATCTATTTTTTGCCTGCCCAGCTTATAAAGGGGCGCAGAAATTTTGGCTGAAACCTGTTTGCAGGGAATTGGGGTTAAGGTGCCATACCCAGGCACTACGTGTACTTTCTACGGACTCTTCATCTTCCATCATGATATGCGGGGTGGCAAAATTCCTGGGCAGTGCGTGGATGACGCGCTCCCGTTTACTGAAATTGCATTCGGGGGGACCTACGGTCTGATGCTGTAGCTGCTGGTAGCAAATCAGTGACTGTGGTGTACCTCTTTTCTTTTATTCGCATTTTTAATAATTTTAACCGGAGAATTGGAAATGTATATTGTATATGCATTCTTTTATGGTGATCAATTTGCCGAATAAAGATATATTTAAAAAAAAAGCCATTTACCACTCCAGGCACGATATTACAGCTTTGGATTGGTAAAATACCATCCAAGCCAACCTGAAATGAATAAAAGCAACCCCTGACATGTGTTTCGCTGTCATTACAGCTCTTCAGAGAGGTTTAGCTTTGTCCAGAAACAAGGGAGCACCCAGTATAAGCCAAAACAATTTCCTTGCAGGCATAGAGTGATGCATAAACTATGCAAAAAAGGAGAGAACTCTGGGTTGTTCCCAAGTTTAGGTGGAAGGCAGCTCCTGTATAGAGCACCCTCAACACCAGTGACACTCTAAATTGGCTCACCTCAAATGTCTGCTTTTCTATCAAAGTTTTTAAGCATAGGATTAACACAGTGCTATCCGCGCAGAGATAGAAATGGATGAAGTCTTTTGCCATTTGTACAGCAAAGTCGTTAAGCATAGGATTAGCACAGTGCTATCCACGCCAAGCTGTACACCTCAAATGTCTGCTTTTCTATCAAAGTTTTTAAGCATAGGATTAGCACAGTGCTATCCACGCTGCGATAGAAATGGACAAAGTCTTTTGCCATTTGTATCTCACCTGTGGGTGCAAGCCGAGCGATATACAGTGTTCTAAGTGGAGGCATGGTTGAGGCTCACCTTACTGGGGTAGTCTGCAACTCATCAAAGGTCACACGGGAGCCCTGTCACTTTCATCTGCTTACCTGTTGTCACTACCCTAATGCTTTAAAAAACATATCATATTGTGTGCGTGTGTGTGTATATATATATATATATATATATATATATATATATATATATATATATACTTATAACTACACAGTGGCAGGCACCACTGTGTAATATATTATACACACCACTGTGTGTGTGTGTGTGTGTGTGTGTATATATATATATATACACACACACACACACACACACACACACAGTGGTGTGTATAATATATTACACAGTGGTGCCTGCCACTGTGTATAGTTATAAGTAGGTGAGCTTTTCCATGGGAAGAGTATTTTTTCTTTACGAATAACTTTGGTGCAGTTTGATGAATTTGCATAAAACTTTCCAAAGTAAAAGTACATCCACCTGACCTCCTTTGTTGAAAGTGTTAGTGTGATCCATCAAGCAGGGAGCAAGAAAACTGGGGGGCCCAAAAACATTAATTTCCCACGTTAATAAACACAGGAGCTTGTCATTGATTCAGAGAAGAATGGCTAAACTGAATTTCACCAAATTTAGCAAAAGTTTAAACTTTACTAAAAAGTGGGGCTTTTTGTAATTTTGTGTAAATCCGTTCAGCTGTTTTCAAGAAATTTGCAATTAAAGAGGTGCTTGAGGTGGCCACAGAGGAGTTGAAAATAGGTATATAGGCATATCTGAACGGTTGGTCCCGCAATAGTACTGAGGTACTGATTGACAGAGGGAGCTTTTTCTCTTGTCAGGCAGTTCAGGTCACCTTTACCAACACTGGTCCCATAGTGTGAAGAGATTTAATTGCCTGGCTGCAGCTTAGAGAAAAATGTTGTGGCCACCATCACAGGACTCAGGGACACAATCCTGCGACCTGAAGATACATAAGAAGAGATATACGTGGACAGAGTAGGAACACCATGACATCCTGGCACTTGGAGGTGGGGATTGAGGGGGAACAGGAGCCAAAAATATTTTTGCCATGCTTCAGGTGCCGCGGTTATTCCCACAGCACCCAGTGCTAACCTCCTGAGATGTACTGCAGTATTCCTAAGGGAACCACTGCACAAGCTTTACCTTCTTGATACTTTTGGCCTACAGAAGCATCCGCAAGAAATGTTTGCACAGTACAGTGGTACTGTGGAGGTGAAGCTTGAGCGCCGGTAGCACAAGAGTACTGCAGTACCTGCTAAAAATAATAATAAATTAAATGTGGTGTGGGTGTCTGGGGGCTGTTAACTGCAAAAGACCAATGGCCATGTGTAGCAGGGTTTGATTGTCCACAGCAAAGTTGGCCTCAGGGCCTGTCTGAAGGCCATGCCCTACTGTCAACGCGTGACCAGAAGCCGTACCAACAGGGGAGTTGACTGAATATGATCACATGCCCCACAAAATTCACTGAATAAAAACAACAACAGTTAAAGTGACCAAACAGAATCCAGCTTTGGGATTCTGTGTTTGAAGTTACAAAAACGTGTTAAAAGTTTGAAGGGCGGCTCTCATGTTTGACGGAGCTGTCCATCAAACCTTTAGCTCATTGGCAGAAACCACCATGACAGCAGTTCCAGCCAAGGACTGCAGTTGTCTGCTGAACTGGTGGACCACTTTAAATTCGGAGGATGGATACTCTGAAGTCTAAATCAGACCGGTACTTTTCCGAGGCGACTGCTCTATTCTCAAAGCAGCGGGCAAATTCAAACACTGGGGAGGAGGGGAAAAGGGCGAGGGGAAAATGGTAATTTAAAAAACGCTTATCTGCAGCTGTGGTCTCCACCTCGGTGCGCCTCTTCTGATGATGGACACACTGCTCAGGCTCCCAGGGGCCAATCACAGTGCTGCTCTCCTGCTGGTAATGCCAGCTGGGTGGAGAAATGTAAGTACCCATGTCGGTTTGGCCATCCCAAGACAACCAGCCAAACCAACATGCGCACTTAAAGTGCCCAACGCTCCTCCACCCCGCAGCTCAGTGACACTCCGTCAGGCTGGCCCGCCCCCTCCCCTATGCTGGCAGTTGGTTCAGCAAGAAAAATATATTGGAGGAGCCACCCATGGTACTTTCATCATTAGTTAGATTAGATCAAAGACAATTACTGCACCCCAGTGGAAATGGGGAACAACTCAACTGTATTGTAACAGTTTTTTATTATAAAAAAAACATGCACGGACCAGAATGCGTCTCCCGCACAATTTATATTGCTTAATCTCCAGCCAGAGAGGAACATAACAATAAAGCATCTCAACATAAGAATTAGACAAAAATTATATATAACCAGGTGGAATTAGTCATCGCTTTACTAATATGTTTCTTTTTTAGGCAGAAGTTAGAGAAAATTACCTGTTTCCGAGAAGGGTTAAATTCTCCAGTCCAATGATAGTATTCCAGATCCCTTTATCCACAAGCACTAGAAGTTACTCAATAAACAGATTCATGGAGCACATACCTATGGGACCACAGCACTAGTCCCTATGGCATGTACAAAGTATTTTAACTTCCTTTCCCTATACAACGTGGAGTTCAGCAATACATATTTACATACTGAGCAATTAGTTTTGTGCTTATTGTAATATGAATCATATTCAGCGGCAATAAAATGAAAGTGAGGATGTAAGAAGGCGGAAGGAGACAACAAGTAGCCAATGAGGGCATTTCTGACAATGGAGCTGCATGTGTCTCTGCCATAAAAAACACAGCACTTCTACAGTCTCTATGTGAGGTGGAGAAACTGAGATCTGAGTGGCTGGGACATCCTTCAAGTTCTGATGTATATCCCAATATCAACCTGCTTTAAATTAGCCCACTAGGTGCTTACGTTACCCATGAGATTTTTCTGCATCTTTAGTGTCAGTTTCCACCTATAAGTTCCTAGTAAATTCTTTCAAACCCTCTTCGTACGTGTGCCATTTGTTGACATTACTCGGGCCTCCTACCTCATCACTGTCAGGTCACTCACGGTGGTAGAGCATTTTACCACATATCCTCCTTGCACCATTGGGTGCCCTTGTTGAGCCTATTTATACCAGTGTAGGCCTTGCATACCCTCCAGTAGCTTCTTTTGATGCCCATGTGGTCTTTCACCTCAAAGCCATGCTGCGCCTCCATTGATCCTGGTCAATTCTTCCCAGCCCAGAGAGACCGCTTCCGAAAGCCAAGGAACATCAACAAAAAGAGGGCTTTCTACTGCAGCATCTCCGCCTTTGCTGAAAACATATTGATCCCTGCAGATTGAGTGTTTTCTCACCTCCCGGCACTGTGCGAAGGGTAGCGGCTGCGCTTGGAAGACGAGGAAGCGCAGGAGACTTCTGAGCTCTATGGTTCCTGTGAGATTTCTGTGTTTATTTTGAGGCCGCCGGTGGGAGTGGCAGAATTTTAAATATTGCATGAATATGTCTCTGAGGCACTCCGAGGCTAGTGAGCCAGCAGCCAACGTGGCAGGAGAGCTCAGACCACAGGGGTAATTGCCATATCAAGAGTGTAAAAAAGGCCTAATGGTTGCCTTGCCCTTCTGTGTGATTAACATGGGGAGCACAGTCTGCTTGGAGGTACATCATATGTTATGTTATGTGTATTTGTAAAGCACACTATCACCCACAAGGGTATCCTGGAGCTGAGCAGCTGGCTGTGCACACGGGCCTAGGATGGGCTATCCTTCCCTTAAGCTCACACGTGTGTGGGAAATAATGCTTCATGAGCTCCAGGGACCCCTCGACCAGGGATGCGCAGCTTTTGATCAGGAGGGTCAGAGTCATGCCATATCATAGGGATGGCCACACAATACGTTTACATATAGCGATTGTAAATCATGCTCATTCAATGATTCAGCTGTGGTCCTGAAAACCTGCCATGTGTCTGGATCTCCCTGATCCATGATACATGTGTTCGTTCCAGTTGAATGCACCTTCTCTGAAGTTTCCAGCACAGTGTCAGAAGAACATGGCCGCCCTGATGGAAATGTACCCTATGCCAAAGAGCAATCTCCCTCACTCCCCAGAGTACAGCCACACATTCTTCAAGAAGCCTGTCCTTTCACAGCAGGTCATGTAATATTCAGTAGAGCCTTCCCCTTCCGAGGTTAATGGCCAGAAATTCATTAATAAAACGTCTTCCCTAATCGCTAGACTCCTACCCATGAAAGGACCTCCTGCTTCTTGGAGCACAGGTCTCCTTTTCTTCAGTTGAACCTGTCCTTCCAGTTTCAGGAGTTTTGAGTTTCAATATAATATCTAAATACAAAAAATATCAAAGGATATTTAGAGACAGCCCTTTCGCCCAACCCATGTCTCTGTGCTCTTGAATGATAGTCGATGTTTCGTGGTACCCAATTCAATGGTTCTCATCTTATCGAACTCGAATGGAAGAAAGACTGGGATGTGAACACGTGACCAGGGAGTAAAATATAGATTCCTACAGGGGATAATTAGTTATGTAAACAAGCAGGTCAGATGGTCATCGTTTTTCTTAGGCATTAACATCTACATGTATAGTCGCCCTTCTGCAATGACACACATTTCTCCAGTCTACAGCCTGACTCCTACGAGCCCCCCCTTTGAAAATGGAATAGATGATGGCTTGACATAGCAAATCAAAATCCATTCTCTTTTAAATGGACCAATGATACAGTCAACTACCTGCCAAGGGTCGACCACCTCCTTAGCACTCTCCTTCCCGCTCCAGCTCAGGAGTGTATTTTGGTCTTCACTTGTTTTAGTTTATTTGTAAAAGACACGTATTGTTACTTAGTTCATTCACGGAGACATTGCCCGCCTCTGGGTGGTGATTGGTTTCCAATCAGTTCCACATGTAAGTGGTTGGTGGTCAGTTTTAGTTGACTTTGGAAGAAGGTTGGTGCTACCAGGTATGGGATGTAGACATCAACAGTCTTTGAGGTCAGAAACAGTGCATCTTTCAGCAGAAGAGCAATCTTAGAAGTAATGGTCAACATGAGAAAGATTGAGGGGAATCTCAGGTGTAGGAGGCAGAGGGTTAAACAGGTCACAACATCCAGCTAGGGGCACCAGAAGTAAAATGTAAAATATGAGATTGAAGCTTTAGCGAGGATCTGTGACAATATTTGAAGATGGTTTCCCATAGAAAGACCTGTGACCTGATGGAAATTGATGGGCTCCTCCCTGCAGAGTATGATGAGAGTACCCTGAGTCACCCATATCTCACAGATATTCGTTGACCTTAACCTGAGTAGGGGCCCTCTGAAGGGGTTGAGGGACCCCTGAAGGGGTGGGGCCCCCTGCGCAGCAGGTGCTGTATGGGCTTGGTTACGCCCCTGAGACAGGCTAATGAGTGTATGAAAGGTCTACTCTTGTGAAAAAACAGATACATTTTACTTTTTAGGCATCAGTGGTAGAACTGGAGACTAGTCAGGGGCCATAGGCAAAGAGAGTGCAAGAAATGGGCAGACGGGATGACCCTCCTCGTTCACTACCCGGACTGTTTTTCCACTTTTATTCAAAAGTGTTCCTCATCCTAGTAACTGTTGCTGTGCTAACTCCTCCATTTTGATTTCGAGATCTTAGATAAAAGCCAGGCGCTACTCAGATGCTCACAAGAGGTGCAAAGAGTACTCACAAAGTAAGTATCAGTTGTGTCACATCAGTGGTCCAGACAGTGTATGAAGGGCCTATGTTACGATGGGTGTCTGTTCACCTTCCTATGGAAGGACAGGTAAGTAATTTATCCATTTAACAAACAGTGGATGGTAAGTGAATGTCTAACATCTCTGTGTGTAGTAGGTACTCATAGCGGTTTAAGTAGCAAACTCCACCCCTGATTCTCAAGCCCTTTCAATGGCACAAACTCTGACCTATAATCATAAAGTTAGACCAGTGTCAAGCTTTCCCTCTCTGCATCTGTTGGTGATTCATTACAATTTGCTCGGGTCAATGAACTCAGAGGACATGGGTCAGTAGAGCAGGCTGAAGGACTTTCAGATATTTAAAAACCTTTACATACAGCTTATTGACGTGCACACATGCCTCCCTCTCGAGCGAACATGACCCTCATTTGTTGGGCATTGGCCTACATTTGCGAGCAGGTCTGATTAGCTTGCATGGCTGTGCAATCCATCGATACGCGGACACGATACAAGCGCGTTGCTCCATCCTGCCCTGTTGCGATCAATGGACTGTTCCATGGCCTGGTTTTTTTAGGGGGTGAAGGGAGCGGGAGTCTGGGTGAAACGGGATGCAGCAACAAGCAAACTGCTTCAGTTAAACTCCTGCAGGAACAATGTCTGATTTTTTCTTCTCTGTGTTGTAATCAGATTCTATTTTGTCTGACTTAAAATAATGTGGATGTGGTTATGCTTCCTAGGGTAGGCTACCGAATTATTGCTCAATGCAAAAGGGCCAAATATTTGGTATGGCTCCTGAAATTGTACCCATATCAACGATATTTAAAAGCGTTGTGTCAAGGAGGCAGCTTATTGGGTGAGGGCCTTTGACCTCTAGTTGGACCTTTGTTATGTCTCCCACTTCAAATTTGTCTTTCTGGTGGGTCACTTAGGTCGTGTCTTCAAAAGAGGCAGATGATGTTACTGGGACGTCTAGGGATAAAAGACACATAGTTTCTTTTAAAATATCGGATTTTTTGTAGTTGAAGAAAAGAGCCTGCTGTTACTCCTTCTCACATTTGGTATGACTCTGCTAACACATTTCGGTGTGACCCTTGCTGCCCCTTGTTGGTGTGTGCACTGCTGCCCTGCAAGGTGCCTGTTGGATCTGGCTGTGTCTGTTTGGTTGAAGGGATGCCCCCAGCCAGGCAGAACTGATGCTCCCATCAGGGGCTGGGGATTACACTCACTCTATAACCTGTGCTCACCCTTGGGTAGCTTGGCACTGAGCAGTCAGGCTCACTACAGAGGCAATGTGTAAAGCAAAGTCACCGCAAACATCCGCGTCAAACGCACTGAGCGTCACAAAAGAGACTTCACACAGGATGTATGTAAAACGTTTATAATTGTGAATACAGGAACTTCTCTAGACAACAAATTGGTCAACAGACCAATTATTTACCTAGAGAGGTTCCTATATTCCCAATTGTATTTTCCCTGTCCTAGGAACATATATTAGTAACAGGGGGGTCCTTATTTTCACATTTTGTAAAATGTTTATATTTAACACATATATTCAATCATTGTAACTTGACCATCATATACTTTTGGACATAAAACACAATCGGAAATATTACTAGCAGTACTAGGCCCACTCATGTAGTTATGCTTTGGCTAGAATGTACTCTGTAGACAATTCCTAATCTCACTCCCCCCAATTGAGAGAGACCACCCTTATGCAGTGCACAATATCAAGATTATGTACATGCACAAAACATAGGACACTTTTTAGCAACACCGCAGGCCGCAGCCAGGAGGGGGAAACTCAATGTCAAACAGTATTGAGCTTTTGGCACCAATCAACATATACGGTGGCACCGCCAGCCAGTGTCATGAATCACAGGTGGTCCACACATGATCACTCCCACTCACACACACTGACTCTACACCACTATGCTGGCAGGTATCAGCCAGTCCATACGGCACACCCTTACAGACACGTACACACTGAGCACCCTAATGCGGTGCCATTGGTACCCATCAGGTTTATGGTTCACCCGCTGCAGACTCCGTGGCCCAAGCCTCCTCCACCCTTATGTTCACCCATATTGTCCTATACCCCTGGATTGAAGATAACCAACCCCGCCTCTCAGAAACGGGGCCACATTCGGCCAAAGTCGCACTTTGTCTGGGTTCTTGGAAAGCAAGTGGGAATATGTAACAGTTTTAGGTAGAAGGTAGACGTAAGAAGGGAGAGGTTAGCAGCCCCTCAGGAAGTTCACCCACAGGTCTCAAAACACAAATGAGTCATGCAGTCTCTTGACCCGCTTCCGAACTGTCTCTGAAGCATTTCTTCAACTCAGTCTCTCTCTCCTCCTACTACCTGGTGCCACAATGTCCTCAGAAGGGGCCAGGTGTGGAGAGAGTTGTAGGTCTGCAGCAATGAGGGTCAACAAGGAAACAATCGATGACTGAGGAATAACACAGGCAGCCTCTCGGTAGGATGATGGGCCCCGATTGGTAGAGGGTGATTCGGCTCATGCCCAGGCAATCTGGGCACTGAGACTGGTGCGTGTAATGATGATTCGCACCAGGCACTTCAGATTCCAAACGCAATGAGTTGCAAATTCCGCATCTCCCTCGTCAGCAGGCACAGTGACCTGTGCACATTGAGTTGGGTTGCACCAGGCAATTCCAGTCACACATACAGCAAAGAGTTGCAATTACATACCTCTGTGGAAATGAGGCACAACGTCCGATGCATGATGATATAGGGTGCACCAGACCAGTCGGGTCACACACAAATAGGTGCCAAATTAATGCAGCCGCATGAGGTAGAATGAGGCCATCCTCCGGGTACACCTCCACCTCCGAGAGCTGCACCCTTTGAATTGGAAACTGCATGAAGTAGAAGTGTCACACAAGAGAAATGTGGAACGACTAAAAAAACAGGCCATACATGGTCCTGCAACCAGTGAATCCAGTCATCACAATTAGAAGCTTATAAGTGTTGTGGTCCCTACAGTACAGGAACCACACTTCTCAGATGCGGGGAAGATTTCTGGGGCTCTGCACGAGGCAATCCGGTCTCCGGGCACAGTCCTTAAGTCCATGCTCACACCACACTACCAATTTAGATTTAGTTGCCGAGGTGTGCACTCGAGAGGACACCGCTCTCCAGATGTCACAGTAGATGGTGCAAGTCCCTCGTGGAAGATCTTTGGTGTCCCTGAAAGTTCCGGGAGAACAGGAGGCCCACTGTTGGGCCCTTGGAGAGCACACTTCACTTCGGGGAGCTACACTTCAGCAGGTGATCTGCTCAGGCCAATCTCTATTTGTACATGTATCCTCCATGTGCACAACATAGTCCTCTGAGAATGTGCACCACGCAGTCCCGGTTCTTTGGTCCCATGTCTGCACAAGTGTATCTCACCCTTTGCTGGTGGATGGCACCCATAGTTATTCTGTCATATGTCTTTGAAGTGAAGGTGGTTTAAGGGTTTTCCCTTTGAACCACAAACATCTCCCCTAAATTGTAGGCCTGTCTGTCATTGGGCCTTGCAATGCAGATCTTAATTTTTAGTGGGGCCATGATCCAGCCCCTAGAGGCTAAGTGTCATAACCTCTATCTTCGATTTATCCCATTTGGCCCTTGAATGGCAAAGATCTGCCGTTCTCTTGGGATGCCCATGTTTTATGGCTATCAATTAAGAAATGCACAGATGTGCTCCCCTTGACCATGGTCTCCAAGACTCTTGGAGCATAGAAATATCCACATTCTATAAGTGGCATTTCTAAGCGAGTTATGCTATAACCCCCTTTGCGAATGGAAAGGGATTGGCACTGAGAATCCATTGATATGAAACATCATGAGGCTTCTCCACTGCAACTACCATTGTAGTGCGAAGTATTTTCAACCATTTCCCCATATTAACTTAACCCCTCCCATGCTCGTGACGGAACGGTTCCGTGACGAGCCTTGGGTGGGCTGTGCTGGTGACGGTTCCATCAAGGCCCGCTCGCCGCATCTGCGCGGCGCAAATTCCGCGCCTGCGCTGACATTCTAAAGAGCGGGGGGCCGTGACGGAACCGTTCCGTCACAAGCACAGCTCACCCGCGGGCCGTGACGGAGCGGTTCCATCACGAGCACGGGAGCGCCGTGCGGCCCCGCCTCCCCCTTAACGCTGCGGCGGAATAGCCGCCGCAGCGAAGGGGTTGAGGGCAGAGCAGGTCTCAAAGGCACTGAAAACACACACAGTTATTCCTCACTACCTGGGAGCACATGTGCTATTGTGCACCCTGACCGGCAATGGCAGGAGGGACACATAGATCCTAGCAGCAGTGGTGCCAGTGTGCCCGCCGAAGTCTGCACATCAGACTGGACATGGGTTTTAACCAATATGTGTGTCTGTGCACACGTGCTAACCTGCTTTGACATAGGTACATGTGTGCAGTCACAGCAGCCTAGAATGGCAAGCTGCTCATGAGTTTACCCAGGGTAGCTACCAATGCACACCCACCGGTCTGCAATGACAGATCAGCCCGGGTTTCAGAAAATGAAATCAGCACCATTTCCCAACACAGCTAGAAAGGGAGCGATCACTTTCAAATGGCATGGATAGGCTGGGCACATGACTTGCCCAGGCCCGAGCACCCTTGGTAGCAGTGCGCCCACACCTCCCTACTCATCCCAGCAGGAATATGAGTGGACCCCACACAGGTACTGTTTCACACTCCCCACCTGCTGCGGAGGACCATACACCTTGTCGCTAGCACCATGGCTGCAAGCACATAGACGCAGGCCTGCACTGACAGGCTTGACCCACAGGCTAGAACACTGGGGTTGCAGGTATATTATGCTCATCAGCCCACGATGGCAGGCCGGGCACCTAGCCACCATGCCATATGTGCAGGGCGCATCTTCCAGCCTGCTCAGCAGGCAGGACACATAACCCGAAACAGCAGCAAGGCTGGGCGCACACCTCAGTCTGCTTTGGCAGACCAGCCCATGTTCTGGGACAACTCATCAGTGCCTCTTCCTAACCTGTGTAGCTTTTACAGTGAGGATGTGCAGAGGGCCCTGAGCCACTCCAGAAATTGGTAACTACCCAGGAGTATCAATGGGGAGAGCCGAACTCTAAGAATAGGAAGTCCCATGGGGGGTTCCTCACTACCCGGCAGGGCACATCCATATGTGTCCACTCAGCCGTCAGACTGCCACCCACCCCTTGGTGCCATCAGAGTTCCCCTCACGATAGAGGACAATCCACTCTGGGTTGTTTGAGGCATACGTGATGCCAACTTAGGTGAGGGCGCAACGGCGTCTGTCAGGCCTGCCATGGCAAACATGATATAGGGTTGCTGGCTATCATGTGGGTTGCACGCTCAGTGCTACGTCTGCCTACTAAGCCCATGTCGTACCTGCCCTGGGTATGTGGTGTACCTGTTTACAGGGCACATGGAGGTATGGCAACCCCATTATATCTGCACAGCCAGCCCAATGCGGGCAAGGAGGGTGCGTGAACTTTCCCTCTGCCTTACATGGGAAAGGTGCCCAGTTTCCTAATGTTATGCAGAGATAGTTGGCAAAGACTAGAAGGAAAAAACTAAACATTTTGTGGTCATTTCCCCTAAGAAGGCCATGTGCAACAGCAACCCCAACTGCTCCCTGCTGATGTTCGCTTTTGTAACATCCTGGTGTGTCCTGTTTAATTTGATATCCCAAAATGCCAGGCGTAGGAAAAAGTAGCATTGTGCACCCTTTAACCTCCAGTCATATCACAGTGGTTATACCTTGTTCTACCCTATCAACAGCTTTCTATTTGTTAGTGTGGGATTCTTGTAGCTCTGCTTAATTTCTGTTCCTGTGCGTGCCTTTATGACTTACGAGACCATCAGTAGCAAGGTCAGTGCCAGGGGTATGGAAATGCAAGCTAGAGGTAGAAACTTCTACTCCTGGTTACTGCTATGTGATGCATCTGTTTTTTGGGGATGTCTCCTGTTGTATCACTATATGACTTACTGCTGTTGACCAGAAGTGGCATCATGCACCCTTTGAATTCTGGGGTTGACCCATTGTCCCACTCAATAGCCTCCTATTTTCTGGTGTTGTACTAGGGAAATGTCAAGGATTGCAAAATGCGTGGAGTAAATGTGGCTTAGACTTTTGCTTTACTTTTTGTTCCTGGGGTGCTCTCAAGACACCTCAGACAAGTGGTACACTGCGAGTGCCCGAGGTACCATAGGAAGACCGGATGTTGCATCTGCTGCTCTCTGGCTACCGGTAACTGACACCCCTTTCTCCTGCATGTTACCGGCGATGTCCTGCTACTCTATGATCATGTAGTCCCACTGCTTGCTTGAGTGATGTGCCATTGACATGAGCAGCCTTCACTAGGAGCATCCCAACCTGCCTACGGCCTTTGGATATCTGTGAGATGCTGGAATGTCTTGGGCTCGTACCATATTTTTCAGCGGACCCTAACATTAGTAGTCTGACTTGGCAGCTCTCAGTCGGTTTGGCCGGCCCTGCTGCTTATGTTTGCTGTTAATCCTCACCACACTATGTCAGTGCTGCCCCCTCTTGGCCTTTTTGTGGCTTATCCTAAGTGCCACCCATTTAGCCTGCGTACCTGCAACCCCTGGAGTTATCAATACAGGGGGTGATGGGAAATCAGGGAGAACACTTTGCGATTTCATGGAGAAATGAGGAATTACTGGGGGACTTGAAAGTCTCATAGCTGGTGTTACCAGCCTCAATGGAGCCTCCTACCGGTGAGGGAAGGGCTCTCTGTTTATTGCATTTACGATTCGAGACTCCAGTAGATCCTCCTCCTAGGAAGAACCAGAGCTCAGTGTAGCTCATACATTAGTGATGTAGGCTTTGCAGGGCTGAAAAAACTTGGGGGTCTCTCAAAGGGGCGTGGACAATGTAATTAAGGGTGTGGCTTAAAAACATGTAAGCTAAAATTGTGTGCCTAGCATAGTGTGTCGCCCAACTAGTATTTTGCTGTTTTTGGTATTGCATCCAAATATATGATACAACAAGTAACACCATACCTACAACAAGTCAGAACTATTGGCTTTGTCAATGGTTGTTAGTTGTATAAGATAAATAAGCAGCAACTATGGCTTGTATATAATATTGAAAAAGCTTCCACTTACAGCCCTGGTGACACCATGACAATGTTGCTGCTCCTGAGTTTCAAAAAGAGAAGGGAAATCCAGAGAGAAAATGACTCTCTTTAAAGGATTTCCCTTCCCCTCCAACCCACACCTAGCATGACCTCATGCCGTAACTTCTCCACTAGTGAGAAGTGAGCAGTGTGAGCATGCGGACATCCAGGGCTTTAAGTGGGATGAAAAAACTGGAGGGTCTCTCAAAGGGGCGTGACCAATGTTGTTAAGGGCGTGGCTTAAAACACGCAAGCTAAAAATCTGAATTTAGCATAGTGTGCCGCCCAACTTGTATTTTTGCTGTTTCTGTCATTGCATTCAGATATATGATACAACAAGCAACATCATACCTACAACAAGTCAGGACTATTGGCTTTGTCACTGGTTGTTAATTGCATAAGAAAAATAAGCAGCAACAATGGCTTGAATATTATTTAAATAGCTTCCACTTAAAGCCCTGCTGACACCACGACAATGTTGCAGCTCCAGAGTTTAAAAAAAAAGAGATGGGACACCCAGGGAGAAAATGACTCTCTTTAAAGGATTTCCCTTCCCCTACAACGCTCACCTGGCATTAAGTCATGCTGTAACTCTACACTAGTGAGCAGTGCTGTCACTGCAGTCTGTAAAAAAAACGGTCTGCCTGTGTCAGGGCATAAAACAGACCCCGATAGAGACCTGTTTCGAGGTCCCACTTAAAAAACTGCTGGTGCTCAGACCCGGTGAGACCCGGCCCACTTAAAGCCCTGCGACAACCACGTGCTTGCTGTCACTACGGTCTGGAAGAAAACGGACCGCCTGAGTCAGGGCACAAAACAGATAGAGATCCATTTCAAGGCCTCCTTTAAAAAAACTGCCAGAGCTCAGCACCAGTGAGACCCGGCCAACTTAAAGCCCTGAGGTTTGGCGTCACTCCACAGAACATTTGTCAAACGGCACATCGTGTAAGTTTCCCTGGAGCGCACTCGGCCCAACAGCCATCTCATGAGTATTCCTTTCACATCATCCCACTGACAGCCTCAAGGTTAGGATCTCGCTGGCTGCATCATCCGTGTAAAAAATGGGCAGCGTGCAACCCTGTAAAGAGCAAACCTGTCCCCGGGCGGCGTGATTTACAGCTGCCCGGCAGTGCTCGGAATCCCAGGCCCAGAGCAGCTTCATCACCACAGGATTGCAAGTGACACTTACGACTCCTCCGGCAGCTGCACCCAAGGTCTTTCTCTACCGCCTTTTCTTCTGCGTGAACAACTGTGCACTGTACGACCCAAGTGACTAACAACGATCACGCTGTTCACGCTCGTCCACCAGGGCCAGCTCTAGGCTCCTGGTGGCCCTGGGCAGGGAGCGTAGGTAGGGGGCCCGGAAGAGGGGGTCCGGGCGGGGCGGAGCGCGGAGGCCAGTGAAGAGGGGGGGGGGTCAGGGTGTTTGGAAGTGGAACAGAGCCGGAGGTCGCCAAATACCTGCCAGGGGCCGCCACGCAAATATGTATCCATCCTCAGAGGATTAATATATTAAGGATATATATTGGCGTGGTGGCTCCTGGGGTTTGGTGGCCCTGTGCAGCTGCACAGCTTGCACATGCCTAGAGCCGGCCCTGCGTCCACTCCTCAGCTATTGCTCGAACCTCGAGTGAGCATGGTGTATTCAGAGATACAGTGGCGTAAAGGCCCCCGGGATGTGGTGGGGGCGTGATTCAGGGGGGACCTCTGCGCAGTACCATCTACGAGAGCTCCCAAGTAAGTCCAGAAGCCGCCCCTCCCCTCCCCGTACTCTGCCGCGTGCCCCTCGAGGTTCGTTACGCCACTGCTGCGTACGGTGACGTATGTAATAAGTGAACGCTCCCGGTTTTGTATCGGACTCCTGTATGCTGGTTAGAAAAAATGGTTCCCATGCAGAATGTGCACAGGAGACAAATATATAAGTCCGACAGGAAAGGGAGCGCCTTTGTGCGCACTCTACCCTGCTAGATAAAAGAGCCGGTGCCAGGAGAAATAACACCATGCGAGAGGGTGTAATGCACAGTGTTTGTGCCCGTTAACGTCAATCAATATTTTCAATGACAGAAAATAAAATAGGTTTCCAACTGGTACCCTTATTCTTTAGGGTGCCAACATTACGCCACAATATGTCCTGGATATTCAGTTTTGCTCAATTATCACTGATTGCTAACAATTCTGCTTATAGTTCTGCTCAAATATTGCAGTGTGCTGGACCTTGAGGTGGCATGTTCATTGCGCCAACCTGCCAGGGGTACGTTCACATATGCCAGAGCTGTACTTAGTGTCAGAGGATGTAACAGGCTGATAATTGTGCCCACTCACTGGGGTGTGGAGGTGAGCTCAAAAGGTGCAGCCCATCAGATTACTAACCAGGGGCGGCTCCTCTGCTATGGCGGAGGAGCATCGCCCCACTGCTTTTAAGAAGTGAGAAACATAAAATTATAAAAACTGAGGAAGTTATTATCATTTTATGCGTCGTGTCCTGCTGCTTTGCGGCAGGCGGGTGGGCAGGAATGCTCAGCTCTCAGAACAGGGGAGGAGGGGTTTGCCCACTCCTATGTGTACAATGACTGTTTGGTCGGTCCTCTCGGGCGGCCCAAACCAGTCATGCGCACTTTCCCCGTTCTGAATGCAGGCTGCTTTACAGCCTGCATGGAGAACATGCCCACCCCTCCAGCCCCTGGCTCAGCGTTGTGTCACAGCACTCAGACCAATCACAGTGCTGCATTGCAGCATTTGATTGGCTTAGGGGAGGGAGCCTGGCTGCCTGCTTCCTGTTCCCGTTAGTGTCGGAGGCAGGAGAACAGGAGCAGGACCAGAGATGCGGGACCCGGCCTCGAGGTAAGTTTAAGAAAAAAAATTCTGATCCCCCCCTGTTTGACTTGCCCGCGCCTGCCCCGCCACCCACGAGCCATGCCGGCCGTAACTGTTACTAACTTCATTGGCCCAGGTTTTAAGAAAGCAGAATTATCCATCACTTTACTCATGCTGCTATTGTTCCTAAATGGTGTGATGCCCAATAGAATTGTTGTCAGAATATTGTCCAACATAAATATCAAATCCTAATAAAAATATCACCCCATTGGGGTTAATAATTTAAAAAGTTATACCCAATAGACAATATTTTAGTAAACATTATTTAGGATGCAATATTCAGGTCTGCTGACATGTCTGATAATGACATTCTAACATACAACCACCCAGTAGAGAATAAACTCATGTCAGTATCAATATTGCTCCCCCGTATTTAAAGTATTTATTCCAACACCAATATCTACATTGACGCAAATAATGCAATCCCATATTTCCACGCCCCCTCCAATTCACGTTCCTCAGCATATAAAGTCAGATCTCATTCGTCATGTGCCACAGTTGTTCTCCTCCTCATCCTCTTTTCCTATTCAGAATCTCCTTCTCTTCGTCATTCTCCTTTATCTTCTGCTTTATCTTCCTTCTTCCGGGCCTCTTCGTCTACCCCCTCATCCTTGGCTCTGCCAATCCAACCCTAATTATGCAAACTTTTCCTCATTGAGATCTGAAAATTGAAACAGGACAGAAAACCTCTTGAAAACACCTAGGCCCTGATCACCAGTTGGGTGGTCCAGGGTGTAAAATGTACCACACCCTGTAAATACTGATACCCAGGATGCAGTATGTATCGGGTGCAGTAGATATATCAAATTCTGAGTGTTCCTCTTAAAAATAAGTAATACACTGAGTATGTGTATTTTTTTGCTCCAAATTCTACAAGTAGTAGAATTTACCACAGATTTTCGCCAGTAAATTTCAGTTACACTTGTCAGAATTTGCCAGAGACATGGTAACTACCACTTCTAATGGAATTACCCTCGCACCTCATAATTAAAGCCCTAGTTGTTTTAAAAATGAGCCTACTTCTTCTGAAAGCAGGCACCTAAGGTCTATAGAAATTGACGCCCTTGAAGATTTCTAGCAGGCCCATTTTCTGTTTTCTTTTGTTGCAGAACCGGTGCATTATCTGGTTTCCATCTCCATGGCTGGCCTGGCTACCAGGCGTTTTGGTCTGCTGCCAAGCTGGGGCCCAATTTTACTGTTGTGGGGGCTGACTTATGTTGATGGGAACCTGCATTGCTTCTAAGTAAAGGAAGCAAAACAAATGGTTTTAAAGCATACTTTAAAACCATTTGGTTTTCCATTCTTTACTTAGAAAGGCCTGGTAGCCAGTCCGGCCCTGTCCATTTCCATATCTTCTCTTACACCATACCCTTTTTGTCTTTGACCATTTTGACTTCTATTATTAATGTTATCCCTTCATAAACCTTTAGGAGGATGTTACATGCTTTTCCTAGTTCTGACTTACCAATGGAATTATAAATTTTTTATTTAACTTTTTTAATTCTTTCAGTGCTGAATTGGCTTTTGTCTGCTTCAAATTGTTACCATTATTGTCCTCTTTTTAGGTCTCACCTAGCGATGCAGTGCATGCGCTACTTACCTTGGCGAGACCTATTGTCGTCGGTTTTCTGTCGAAAGGGAGTTAGGAGATGTGCACACGTACGGACAGTGGATGTGCACTCCGCACGCGTGCACAACTCCTGTCCCACACCTCACTGCATTTTCGTGGACAACGCACGCATGGCACGCTTTCACTTTCCCTCCTTCTTCCCGTGATCTCCTCCCCATCACAGAGTCACTGCTTGTTCATCTCACTAAAAGCCCTGCCGTGGTGGACATGCCGTCTGTCCAAAGTGCTGGTGCACATTGGTGTAAATCAGCCAGCGGCGGGGCAAGACAAGAACACTTCACACGGCAAGAAAGGTAAACTTACCTAGTGTGCAGTCCATTTCTTTGCACCTTCTGACTTCATTAACAAACTTACGTTGGAGAACATTGACATCTGGGTTCAACTGCAAAGAGGGAAAGGTAGCACTCCATTATTTTAACTCAAAACTATTATCACCGAAGCTTCATTCCTTCCAGCCGCATGCCATCCTGTCACGAGTACTGTATTTCAATGATGGGTAGAACATGCCACTAGCATAAATTATACGACTTCTGCCATACAACACACTCACCAAATAAAAATTGCTATCTACAGTAAACAGCAAAAGCGGCACACCAGGCAGCATTTTAGAAGTACCATAGTTAATATCTGAAGGATAAAGCTGCTGGTAGCGACATAGTTTGGGTCACATTCCCTTTAAAAAAAAAAGTATTTTAAAGACAAAAAGTGACTTCAAGGCTACATCTAAAATCTGTAATTTCTGACTGATGACCTACATTTAGAACGAGGATAAATGTCTTAATGATGAGATACATTTTACCATTTGTACGATTTTAATTCTCCGGATAACTTTTGGTATTTTTAATATTTTAATTTTAATTGATTGATTGTTCTTAGAATACTTTTCATGCCATATTTAGTGGCAAAATAAAGTTATGATGACAGACTGACTAACTTCAAGGCTACATCCAAAATCTGTAATTTCTAGGCAATGACCAACATTTAGGACGAGTCTTTTCAAAACAAGCATTTGCAATGCAATAGATCTCGCTTTTATGAGAGTTTCCGCTTTTGGCATTGTAAATAACAATGCCTTTTATTTATGTTTAAAAAAAAAGGCATTATTATTTGCAATGTCAATAGCTCAAACACGCGTAAATGTGAGACCTGTTGCATTGCAAATGCTTGTTTCTTCACCTGCTTAGTTTTTTTTGTGTATGTCTTTTATATTTCCCCTTGTATTATTTCCTTTTGGTATAACCTTCATACCACCTTTTCTTCCTTGCGCCTTAAATGATTCCATCCCCCCTCTCCTTTGGTTTAATGTGTTGTTATTTCCCTTTTCTTCATTTTTGTTTTTCTTACTCAATGACCTCACTAACTCCACATTTTTCCTTAAATATTCAGCTTTTTTCATTCTTTCTAACACTAATTGTGTTGATTTTCATACCACTTCAAAAACATTTTTGGGGAAATAAAATGATTAAAGTGATAATTTGGCAAGTAAAACCTTTACATTGTTAAGGTATTGGCAAAGTGCCACCATTTACATGAGTGTTACAATTAGGACTGCGTGAAATTTCCATCACACAACACAATTCACAAAATTGTAGAATTTGGCAGTATATAAAATGTGAAAAATGTCACACCACACAGTTTTGCATAACTTTAAGCAAAGACGCAGATCACATAGGTAATACCTGAGGGAGGCTGGCTTGCACAGAACATGCCTCTCGGACAAACATTTTCTGATTAAACCACTCTCCTAGTGGTATTCTGCAAGCTTTTTAAGTGAGTAGTACCCAGATAGAGATTCAGGAAACTTGACAAGGTCTCTCTGAGTGCTGACACACGAACAAGGAAACAGAAAAAGAGAGAGAAAAAGCAAAACCTTGCAAAATTTAAAAAACACAATTTTCGAAACCCTTTGTATGCCTTTCATAGGTTCTCAATACACTGCACTCCAGAGTTTGGTTATGAAAATTGTTGTAAGTCGTGCAGATATCTGAATTACATAAAAGTGAGGGCGTATATTTTCACATGCATGATTTGTGTATGAGCCACACTGTTGTGCTGGCTTACCAGCAACCTCCAGCTATTACAGATACCTAGAATTAATAAATCAAGACAGGGAGGTCGTGCTCTGGCACACACTGGACCTGCTCTCTGGAACTCTCTCCCTCAGACATTAAAACTTATCACTAACCATCTATCCTTCCGAAAAACCCTCAAAACCTATCTTTTTACAAGTAGTTAAACATTCATCATCCACTCAGTCACTCTTGATCATGAACTGGCATAATTATTGCTCCTTCTACTGGCAAAAGCGCGGAGATACCCCTTCAGGGGGTCTATTCAGGCGCTATATAAGCATATAAAATAAATAAAATAAATAAATAAACATCTACGGTCTGTCAATAGAAGTAGCAGAAACCTGGTGTGAAAGTGTGCTCTACAAATACACCTATTACACTACATAAGAACCAGTGCATAATTTGTACAACAGTAAGTGCTGTTGCCAGAAGTTTTTTCTCAGATTGCAGCCAGTGCTGGCGAGTGTCAGGATTGCCGGACACGGAGGCTGCCCAGTCTTGATCTCAGCTCAGGCCTCTTTCGTCCACTACCAGACACTCCCTACCCTCATATTTCACTTATGTGTGTTCTTTTTCATCCTGCTTTCTCCCATTGTCACTGTTTTTCTGCCTTTCTCTTCCTCCCCTTTTCCTCCTTTTGTGTATTTTCAGTCTCTCTTGCACTGGGTCAAAGGAATAGTAAGTGAATAATAAGGAATACTAAGTTAGGGCCCCAAAAAGAGTCCTGGTGGGCCCCACCTGCAATCACCTGCTCAAAGTCAGCACTGAAAAAATATGCATTTAAAGTTTAAAAGTAGTCAAGTCCACAGTGCACATGGGTAAATTCTACATTGTTTAGTTCACATGTCTTTGTGAACTAGCACATAAGGCTACATGCAAATCATTCTTTATATTCAATCAACCAATATTTTGTGTAAGTTGAAATTTAAAGCAGTTATTCTGCAATGTAAACAATTCTTTCCTCCTGGTATTCTTGGATTATTTTAATATTAAAATACTGTTGGTCATGCTAGGGATCCTTGAATGCGCACTTTAGTCTGCTAGTGATCGATTGGATACAATAGGGCAGCGTTTACAAAGGAAAGAAACTAGGGCGCCAGTTTTTAAGGGGTTAAGTCTATTTCAACCAGGGTCGGATTGGGATCACAATTCGGCCCGGGCACTGACGAAAAAAGTGGCCCACATTCAAGAGGCGTGGCCCATATTTAAGGGGCGTGGCCCACATTCAAGGGGCGTGCCCTTTCATGAAACACCATTTGCACAGACAAGGAATGAAAGTGGGAGGATACTGTTCTTGCACAGGACACAGGGCCAAGGTGACAATGGCCTACATGCTGAGCAACTAAAAAAAAAAGCAAGGCCCCTTTTTGTCACAAAATTATCCCAGCCCTCCAGCACAGGAGCACATGAAAAGCAGCAAAGCCCCTGCTATTACTAACCTACTTATCCCTCCCCAGACCTTCAGCTCAGGAGCACATGAACAGAGGTAAGGCCCCTGCAATTAGTAAATTAATCAACCCTCCAGGCCTTGGGAAAATGTCCTGGCAGGAGAGCACAAAACACAGCTTTCTGGGTCATCCAAGGTAGCCAGGTAGCCAGGTAGCCAGGGGGAGGTTGAGTTGAAGCTGGTGCATGGGAAGTGCCTTCCCAGTGTGTTCTGGCAGTTGAGTGTTTACCATCTACTGTAGTATTACCCTTGTACCTGTCTATGGTACCCTTTTGTAACTTGCACACGTCACTTTTCTCTTGTAACACACTGTTTGCTCCTCTCACTTTTGTTTGCTTTAGATACTTGCACAAGTGCCACCATTGCCTACGTAACGTTTGTTCTTGTGCTGGAGTGATTGCCATTAATTGCAGTATTATACCTCTTGTAATGTATCGTTTGCTCCTCTTGTATTTTGGTTGCTCACTATTGTCACTTTTGATTCATGTAACTTAACGTTTGCTTTTGTAATTTGTCCACTTATAATTTTCTCCTCATGTATTATTGCTGTTCCTTGTGTGAAGCGCTCTGACACCTTCGGGTAAAGTCTGCGCTATATAAAATCGCACAAATAAATAAATAAAACAACAAAATTCCAAACATCACCAGGCCCCCACAGCAAGACCCATTCTTCCTTGCCCACTATGCCCTGAATGTGAAGGGCTGTGGGCGAGGTGTTAAGACTAACACCGTTTCTGGGCTGCATGGGCGCCAGGGGGCCGAGGTGCAAATGACTCAAAGGCCTGAGAAACACCTGGCCCCCAGGGAGGCCGATTCTTACAAACAATCACCCCCCCAGCCCAGCCTCAGCTTGATTGCTTGGCAGGGCAGGGGTGAAGGAGAGCCCACAGCTGACAATCGCTGTCTGGCCGCACAGCGAGGCTGCTTTCATTTTCTTGGTCTCTGTCTCCGTGCACTCTGTGGGCCGTTTTTGTTTCTCCCCTTTCCTAGTTCACTCTCTGTGGACTGGGACAGGGGGGGAAAAAAACGTCCCACAGAGTGCAATGAGGCACCGGCCCTTCGGCCCATGCCCGAATGCCCGCCTTGCCAATCCGCCCCTGATTTCAACCGAACTCATCAAACGTTTGTCCATGACAACAAAATAAAACATCACAGAAAGTATCACTTTCTTAACAGTAGCGACACTGCTGCTAACATAGCAGAACTCACAGTTCTAAAAATACAGGCTCTAAAATGCAGGAAGCACCAAGAGAAACTCCAAAACTAGAAGCGCAAGTATAGGCACACATCAAAGTTTTTAAAATGTAGGATATAAAGTGCAGAAAATAGCAGGAAAACTCTAGAACAGACAGCACAGATAGTTTAGCCAAACACTCCATTGGAGCCAGAATAGGAATGCAGAGACCTGAATAAAAGATTCCTTACTTGAGTGAAATAAGAGGAAAGAGCGATAATATCAAGAAGTTCAACAAATGCAAAAAGTGAAACCTGAAAAAATATCATAAAACATACCATGAAAATAGGATTACAGAGTTTTTTTTGTTTTTTAAACATTCATTTTTTTCTAATTACAAAAGCTAACTATAATGTCACTTTATCTTTTTTTTAGGTGATTTTCAGTTTTTATTAAAATAAGCATATATCTTATACCTAACTATAATGTCACTTTAATCTTTTTTTATCACAATCAAATTAGTGCATACAGGAACTCCCTTGAACAGTCTTTGGCCAATGACAGCATTGACCGTGCTCACAGGGAGTTGGCCACAGACCATGCCCCAACTCTGTCGCAGTCAACCAACCCCCCTGGGCAAACGACTTTCTGAGGTGTGCCTCAGGCGATGGCCAACCCCCCTCAGCCTATATCCTTTGGCCTTGCACAGCTGGTGTTTGGCCACAGCCCCTGAACTCAACACCGCTGTTGCCTACCCACCGCCCACTGTTCTTTGGTTGTGTGCAGCAGAGTGTTCAGCACGAGGCCTAGCTCCTGGCCAAGCCCTTCAACCAACAACCTGTAGGCTGCCACCATCCTGTTGCACATAACCTTTGACTGTATACAGTAGGAGGTAAGCCAAAGGGTCTGCCCTTTGGCAAGGCACAACACTCAAACCTCAGCTTGTGCCCAACCTCCATGGGCACAAACCTGCATTTTGTTCTCCTTTTCTATTTTATTTGTTCCGTCACCACATTACTCCAACTGTACTCGACAAGCAACCTTCTACCCCAGGGCTCGAGTCGGGGTACCACGCGGGTGGACGGCGTCCCCCCACTTATTTTACCGGGTGGACACGTCCCCCCTGCCAAACAGCTGGACTTCACTCTTTGGTCTCTCTGGGACGAGGAGCTCGGAGCTCACAGCACGCTGCTCACGCTCTGACTTCTCAGATGCAATCGCATCGGAGGGGTGAGCGAGGGGAGGCAATGAGCCCGATGGTGCAAGCCACCTTTCGTAACATCACTTCCTGTTGTGACGTCACTTCCTGTGACAGCGTCCCTCCACTTTTTTTTTAGGACTTGTGCCCTGTTCCAACCCATGGTACTCTAGTACCATGCAAGCTTCCTCAAGGAAGCTTGCGTGGCACCATAGTACCATGGGGTGCGGTGGAAGCTGGTACACAGCTACAGCAGGAGTATCACGACATCTCACGGGAGGGCTCTGCTGGGTCCCATCAGGGCCGGCTTTAGGCATGTGCAAGCTGTGCACCTGCACAGGGCCGCCAAACCCCAGGGGCCGCCACCTCAAATATATATCATTCACAGCTGCCTGTTTCCCCAGCACCTACCACTTCTGTTACCGACCCTTGTCACTAACCACCATAAATCCAGCAATCAACAGAATCGCATCTCTTACAGCCAGCATGTGTCACCCGAAACGCCTGGTGGCTGGAGGGGTTCGGGCGCAGAGTGCAATGACAATAAAAATAACTCTATTAGTAGCAGCGTTGGGCATTCCCTCTGGCAGGGGCCATGGTGGGCACCGGACTGCTGTGAGCTGTGCGGGGGAAGGGAGGAGGCCGAAGGGATCACTGGGTGGGACTGGCATACTGCTCTCAGGCACTTCAACCTGCCATTGAACCCTGTGTCCTAAAGCACTGCTGTGGGGTGTCGGCCATCAGCACTAAAGACAAACACACCACAGTACTGCTGGTGGGTCCTGGGAAACCACAGCAGCCCCCCCCCCCGGTGCCCCGCACCGTGAAGTGTCTGTCTGCACCCCACTGACCGCTGGCCGGCGGTAATACTTGTGAGGCAGGGGCCCCACTTTACTTCCATTAGTCCTCGGTCAGCAGTGGTGCCATTTTCCCTCTGCCCATTGAGCCCTGTGCCCTGCAGTCGTGCCTGGCGCTCAGTGGCCTTCACCCCAGCACCTACCACCTTTCTTCACCCCAGCTCCTACCACATCTCTACACCCCGGCACATACCACCTCAGTTCATCGCAGCACCTACCACCTCTCTTCACGCCAGCACCTATCACATCTCTACACCCCAGCACCTATCACATCTCTACACCCCAGCACCTACCACCTCTCTTCTCTTACTGGACCCACATCTCTTCACATCCATTGCTCGTATCATTTCACTTTTCACAGACATCGCATCTCTGGCAGCTCCTACCATATCACCTATTTTTCAGTATGTGGATCTGTTCGCCTCCAGTATTTACACATCACTTCCTTTTTAGCGCCCACCACATCTCTGTACCCGCTATATCACTTCACTACCGGCACCCGCCCCGGCCAGACCTCCTCTTCCGGGGCCCCCTACTTAGCTCCCTGCCCAGGGCCGCCATGAGCCTAGAGCCGCCCCTGGTCCCATCTCCGGCCTGAATAATTTTTTGGGGTCGAGTCTGCAAGTGCATGCTTAAGCGCAACCATCTCGCTTGCGAGGCACAGTTGTATGCAGAAAAAGGCTTGGAGCCCTCCCATGCTAACCATTTGTGTGCTGGTGCATCACTCTTGATTCCAGTATCACTAATTGGCTAATTCAGCCCAAACGTCACTTCCGGTCCTTGCAGTAGATCACCCACCAAGCACTTATTCATTAAACTTAATCAGTGCACGTCCGCCGCTCCAAACCCAATTGGGGTACTCTTTCTTCCCCCCTTTTTAGGGCTCGCCTGCTGTGCGCATGCGTACAGCTGGAAGCTCTATAGGGGCTTATCCAGTGTTTAACCACCACTGGCGATTCCACTGGCGATTCCTTTGAGTGCATGTGCTTTTTAGGTCATTGCGCAAGCGCAAGCCCTAAAAAGCGCGTGCACAATGCCACCAGCCATCTGCCTGCCTGCCTCGCATTACCACATCAAAGGCAGCCGTCCCAGGTCATTTGTCACCTCCTAATTATTCACTGCCTGCCGGCCGTATTTTCACTTTCGTCTCCTAATCTTCCCGTCCCTTGCTGCAACAACTGTTTATGCTCTGCTTGAAAAGAAACATGGAATGCATGCTGTATCCAGGACCATGAATTCCATGCTTCTTAAGAGGGCTTTTCAGAGTTTTGGTTTAAGTACTGAGTGCACTGTGTAGTAGCTAGCTAAGGCGCAGTTATGTTGCCATGTGCTGTTGCCGTGCCCAGACAACATTCATATATATTTTCTTTCCTTTCTGCACACATTGTTGCGATTTATTTTGCCCTGCTACTTATCATTTTCTAAGCAGACCTTTAAAATTCGTCATTCCTTAAAATATAGTGTAGCTTCGGTATTAATTAAACACCAACAGGTTTAACAAAACCTTCTCCCAATGCAGATGTAACAAACAAACCTCTCTCATTTACGGTTCGTACTCTTTTCTTTTCTGTGATTTAGTTTTCCTTCCAGAATAACGTCCTACATATTTTTCTGCATGTATCTGTTGGAACAGTAGCAAGCACTTGTCATAATTTATCCAGCATCGTTAAAGGATAGATTTTTTTTGTTTTGAGAGTTGTAATTTCCGTTAAGGCTCCCACCACACAGCTTCACCTACACAGCTCCACCAAGGCACCCACCACACAGCTCCACCGAGGCACCCACCACACAGCTCCACTGATGCACCCACCACACAGCTCCACCGACACAGCTCCACCGACGCACCCACCACACAGCTCCACCTACACAGCTCCACCGATGCACCCACCACACAGCTCCACTGATGCACCCACCACACAGCTCCACCGACACAGCTCCACCGATGCACCCACCACCCAACTCCACCGATGCACCCACCACACAGCTCCACCGACATAGCTCCACTGACGCACCCACCACACAGCTCCACCGACACAGCTCCACTGATGCAACCACCACACAGCTCCACCGATGCACCCACCACACAGCTCCACCGATGCACCCACCACACAGCTCCACCTACACAGCTGCAGCGATGCACCCATCACACAGCTCCAGCGATGCAGACACCACACAGCTCCACAGAAAGAGCTCCACTGATGCACCCACCACAAAGCTCCACCAATGCACCCACCACACAGCTCCACCGATGCACCCACCACACAGCTCCACCGATGCACCCACCACACAGCTCCACCGACACAGCTCCACCGACGCACCCACCACACAGCTCCACCTACACAGCTCCACCGATGCACCCACCACACAGCTCCACTGATGCACCCACCACACAGCTCCACCGACACAGCTCCACCGACACAGCTCCACCGATGCACCCACCACACAGCTCTACCGACACAGCTCCACCGATGCACCCACCACACAGCTCCACCGATGCAACCACCACACAGCTCCACCGATGCACCCACCACACAGCTCCACCGATGCACCCTCCACACAGCTCCACCTACACAGCTGCAGCGATGCACCCACCACACAGCTCCACTGATGCACCCACCACACAGCTCCACCGACACAGCTCCACCGATGCACCCACCACACAGCTCTACCGACACAGCTCCACCGATGCACCCACCACACAGCTCCACCGATGCACCCACCACACAGCTCCACCGATGCACCCACCACACAGCTCCACCTACACAGCTGCAGCGATGCACCCATCACACAGCTCCAGCGATGCAGCCACCACACAGCTCCACCGACACAGCTCCACCGATGCACCCACCACACAGCTCCACCGATGCAGCCACCACACAGCTCCACCGATTCAGCCACCACACAGCTCCACCGATGCAGCCACCACACGGCTCCACCGATGCAGCCACCACACAGCTCCTCCGACACAGCTCCACCAATGCACCCACCACCCAACTCCACCGATGCACCCACCACACAGCTCCACCGACACAGCTCCACCGATGCACCCACCACACAGCATCACCTACACAGCTCTACCGAGGCACCCACCACACAGCTCCACTGATGCAGCCACCACACAGCTCCACCGACACAGCTCCACCGATGCACCCACCACACAGCTCCACCTACACAGCTCCACCAATGCACCCACCACCCAACTCCACCGATGCACCCACCACACAGCTCCACCGACACAGCTCCACCGATGCACCCACCACACAGATCTACCTACACAGCTCCACTGATGCAACCACCACACAGCTCCACCAATGCAACCACCACACAGCTCCACCGATGCAACCACCACACAGCTCCACCGATGCAACCACCACACAGCTCCACCGATGCACCCACCATACAGCTCCAACTACACAGCTCCACCGATGCACCCACCACACAGCTCCACCGGTGCACCCACCACACAGCTCCACCTACACAGCTCCAGCGATGCACCCACCACACAGCTCCACCGATGCACCCTCCACCCAACTCTACCGATGCACCCACCACACAACTCCACCGACACAGCTCCACCGATGCACCCACCACACAGCTCCACCTACACAGCTCCACCGATGCACCCACCACACAGCTCCACTGATGCACCCACCACACAGCTCCACCGACACAGCTCCACCGATGCACCCACCACACAGCTCCGCCGATGCACCCACCACACAGCTCCACCGACGCACCCACCACACAGCTCCGCCGAGGCACCCACCACACAGCTCCGCCGAGGCACCCACCACACAGCTCCGCCGAGGCACCCACCACACAGCTCCGCCGAGGCACCCACCACACAGCTCTGCCGATGCTCCAACTAAGCTCCACCAATGCACCCACCACACAGCTCCACCAATGCACCCACCACACAGCTCAGCCATGGCACCCACCACACAGCTCCGCCGTGGCACCCACCACACAGCTCCGCCGTGGCACCCACCATACAGCTCCACCGATGCTCCAACTAAGCTCCACCAATGCACCCACCAAACAGCTACACCGATGCACACACCACTCAGCGCAACCACAGCATCACTGGTTCAAATATGTTCTTTCAATTTTTAAAGCTTTCACGCTTTATTACAAATCACAAAAAGATGTTAATATTTCACTTCTGTTCTTGGATTTTCGTCACAATAAAAAACACTGAACATAATCTTCACGAATGTTATTTACAAAAATTTAAGCTATTGCCATTACAAATTAAATAAATAATTAAGTATTAATTATTTTAAAAAATTAAAAGCCATTGTTATTTGTAATATCAATACATCTAAGTCACGTAAATACAAAACGTGTTGCATTGCAAATGCTATAGGTGTCACATTTGCGAATGTTATGACTATTGGCATTGTAAATGATAAAGCTATTAATTTAGCTATTTTAAAAAAACACATAAATAAAAATAATTCATTTATAACACCAATAGCTCAAACTTTCCTAATGCGAGCCCTATTGCATTTCCAATGCTTGTTTGGTGTTTGTTGGCCTATTTTACTTAGGCACATTACATCATCCGGGCCTGCTTCGCGATAGCTCACATGATGCAACTTTCCTTCTTTTAAGGTTAGTAAGCTGATTGCCTCTGATGTGTTTACTGGTAACATCTGTTAGCACGGCGCTTATTAAAAAGGGCAGAAGGGGAGCATATGGCACTGTGGGGGAGACTTGAAGAGTCCGCGCAGTGATTTAACATCGCCTGCATGCTCTTTTCAGATGAGGCGCCCCTGCTTACCTGTGGTGCTACTGTTTGAACGAGTTACATATGTGGCGAACTCTCCCAGTCTTTTAAGAGTCTCCGCAGCGGTTATAAGTTTATGCTTGCACTACTGCCTTTTCTTCATCTGGAAGTTATGAGATAGTTTAAATATCCCCAAATTGTTTCAAAGTTAAAACGTAGGACACCGTTTTCGCTACGATATCTGCATTTCAATACATATAGAATCCTTGCGTTGATTTTAATTACCACAAACTCTTTTCAAATCAAGTGCTTCTGTCTGCGCTTATGCTGCGACTACTAGATCGCCCATATTTTAATTCCTCATACGGCCATACACACTCAATTTTGCATATATTGCGACTGTAATAATCTCCAAATAAACACCAAGTACTGCTAAATTGGCAAGGCTTACAGCACTTTATCGTCCTATCCAATGCAATAGCAAGCTGTCAGCGTAACTTCTTGTTGGTTACAGCCTTAACCTCTTTTCATCTCTCTCTTTCGTTTCACCATAAACCTGTGTTGTTAATACTAGTATATATACGCTACTCTAATCACTGATTCATCGCACTTGTGCTTAATTTTTTTAATTTTTAATAAACTTTACTCTCAAGAAGTTGACTCATGCCATTACTAATTATCATATTTTTGATTCTTGTTTTTCAAGCCTATTAGGGCACAACAACAAATAAAAATGTAATTTAATACTTGACACTTTGCGAGATATTCTCCAGTACACATTAATATAAAAAAATAAACTGAATTATTGATAAAGAAAATATCTACAGACTCAAACTCCTAAAGGTACCGTTTTGTGCCTCTCTTACACTACCATTTAGTACCTTTCTGCGTATGAACAACGCTTGATATTCCCATCTTTATTTCTTATTATAGAAACCAGGCGCATTTATATATATTCCTTGTCAACAACTTATATGACTCAATTTAGTTCCAAAGTTATTTAATTTGTGTTCCAAAATTATAGCCAGAATATCTATTCTAAATTAGATTAAGTCCCGAAGTAGGTATGAGTTTTGAACCTTCATTAATATTGCTAAAAACACATCTTCGTTGTCACTATACCATCTCATACTATAACCTTCACTTCATTCTATACCAATTGTTAACCACTACCATTCAGATATTATCAATCTGGGTTTGCGTTTATTTATAACTGTATGGGCTGTTACTAGGAAAATTGGCAAAGTCAATAGATCCCATAGGCGAGACCTATTGGCTGGTGGAAGAGATGTGGAGCAGCGGCCATGGCGACTGACGCCGGATGCTGAGGATCACGGTTCGATCCCTGGCACCGGCGGCAGGGGTCTGCCCAGCAACATGTGACTCTGGGCAATAGCTTGCTTAATCTTCCCGACGGCTCCCAGTGCTGGGTAACCTCCGGTAGCTGTGCGCTTTACAAATACAGGATTATTATTGGCTTTGCCAGTGCTTGTTATTTTTTTTATTTTTTTTTTTACCTTTGGAATGGTCTCTCCAGGTTCCTCCTCCAAATGCTTTAGTGGTCAGGGTGTCCCTACCCTGCCCACTTATGCTCTTTTTCATAAAGTTTTGAGGACACTGGGTCTTAGTTCCTGAGTCCTGTGACAGCGATGTATGACAGTACAACGCGTGTTTTTACAAAGCATACCGTTACGACACAGGTTTTACAACGCAAGTCGTTACAACGACTTGCGTTGGGGGGCGCTGGATAGTGAATAGTTTAATTTTTTATTCCAACTCCATTCCCCGTGGTTAGTAGGGAAGGTGTTGGATAGTAAATTAAACTATTCCCTATCCTAGAGCGCCCTCCAGCGAAAGTCGTAATGACTTTCGTTGTAAAGCCTGCGTGGTAATGGTACCGCGTTGTAAAAGTTTTGTGGTAAAGGATGTTCCCCTGTGACAGTGGCTGCAAGATTTTCTTCAGAGTTGTGGCCAGCCAATCAGATTGCTCAGCCACAGAGGTGACATTGCTAATGGGAGGAAAAGCTCCCTTGGTCTAACAGAAGGCCCAATTTTTTTACTGTTTGCTACTGTGGCATTCCTTTGAGACCAACCTTCCAGACATACCTAACCTTTTAACCCTTTGATGCCCAACCTGAGCTATTCTTTAAATGCTATTATTTCTAAAACAGCTAAATGGATTTACACCTAATCAGGAAAAGCATGCTTTACTGATTAAAGTTCTAGCTTTCTGTAAAAATGTGGGTAATTCTATTTACCTGTTTTTTCTGTATCGGAGACAAAGTTTGCTAAGGGAATAAACATGGGCAATAACTTTCTGGGTTCCTCCTTTTTCTTGGCCCAACTTGATGGATCAGTGCAAAACAAAACTTTCCATGAAGGAGCTGATATGTACGAACAATTATTTTGGAAATTTTTGTGTAGATTCAGCAGATGATGCCAAAGTTTTTAAGGAAACAAAAATGTTCTTTCTCTGGAAACTCTGACATAACTATAATTACACAGTGGCAACTCACACTGAGTAATGTATCTGAATAAGCCAATTTTCAATGGAATTTGTTAGATTGTCTCTCTTTCATTTCATCTTTGTGAAGAAGTCTTTTACCTATGCTTTTGATCCGTCTTCCGTTCGTTATTTCAGATACACTGAATTAATCCAGCTTTGTTATTTATATACTTGTGTTTAAGAGTACTGATCTATTTCTAAGTTCATGACCTACTTTTCTAACAAAAAATAATATTTTTCAAATGGGGAGAGGTTAGAGAAAAACTCAGTAGTGTGCCGCGATAGTCTAAGACATAAAGGTGTGTAGAAGATGTAGTGCTGACCCTGAGGACCCTAAATATCGAATCCAAAATATAGACTGCCCAGAATATCGAATTAAAAACATAGACAGCCCAGAATATCGAATTACCAAAATATAGTTAGTCAGAATATCAAGTTTGGGGTTGGAAATGTCGATTTCCAAAATATCTAATTTAAAATATCGATTTCCATAATATCGAAAAAAAAATTGTGTTATGTGTGGTAGTATATGTGTTAAAATTATGTAATAATTGTGTAATGTTTGTTTAATTTTTTTAAAGTAATGAATATTATTTAATTTAATTTTTGTGTAATTTAATTCCGTAGCGGGTTGTGGGTTTATAGGGGAATAGGGTGTGAAGTAATTTAATGATAGTAAATTACATATTAATTTTTATTTATATGTATTGATAATTATTTGATTGATAATTAATTATTAATTGGTAATTACTTTTTATTAATTGGTAATTAATTTTTATTAATTGGTAATTACCTTTTTTATTGGTAATTAATTTTTAATAATTGATTAATTGATCATTGATAATTATGTTAATTATATTATTTATTTTGAGCGGGTTGTGGGTTTATAGTGGAATAGGGTGGGAAGTCATTTAATTGTAATAAAGTTAATATTTATTTTCATGTATATGTATTGATAATTAATTGCTTGATAATTAATTATTAATTGGTAATTCATTTTTATTAATTGGTAATTCATTTTTATTAATTGATTAATTGATAATTATGTTAATTGTATTATTTATTATTTGGAGCGGGTTGTGGGTTTATAGGGGAATAGGCTGGGAAGTAATTTAATTGTAATAAATTAAATATGTATTTTTATTTATATATAGATAATTATTACTTAGAAATTAATTTGGATTAATTGGTATTTCATTTTTTAATTGGTAATTAATTTTTATTAATTGGTATTTATTTTTAATGAATTTTTTATTGGTATTGATAATTAATTTAATCTTATTTTAATATTAATTCATTACTTTCCCTACTGTTGCACAGGAGTGGGAATAGTAATTTTGACCCCTACGCTATCCAATGTTTTCCCTATTGTTGCACTCACTGGAGTAGGAATAGTAGATTTTACCCTCCTGCTATCCAACGCTTTCCCTACTGTTGCACTCACTGGAGTGGGAATAGTAATTTTTACCCTCCCGCTATCCAACGCTTTCGCTACTGTTGCACTCACTGGAGTGGGAGTAGTAATTTTTACCCTCCCGCCATCCAACGCTTTCCTTACTGTTGCATTTTTTGGAGTGGGAATAGTAATTTTTACCCTCCCACTATCCAACGCTTTCCCTACTGTTGCACTCACTGGAGTGGGAATAGTAATTATTACACTCTCACTATGCAACAAAATCTCAACTTTTTTTATATTAAATTTATTATTTTTAAATTTTAAGCTTTTTTACATTATTTTAAGTGTGTTTTATGACCCTGGACATATCTCCACAGTCTGGACACTCTTAGGAAGGTGTCATCTGACGAAGCACTACTCAAACACCATGGCATTTGTAGAAAAGTACATGTACAGCGAATTTGTTTTCCTTGTTAACAGCAACCATTAATCTTTTTGCGTCTCATTATTGTCATCCGTGCCACACCCATTGTGTCTGTCATTTTATTTGTAAATAGCCGTTCTACAAGAAACTGTTTGGCAGCCTCTTATTCACATTTTAATTCAGCATTTTGAGTTGGTGAACTTGCTGTAAGCATTTTACAATAGTATGTGATCATTTTTTAAACATAAATCGTCGCAGTATTCACAAGTTTCTTTCTGGGTTGTCTTCTTCTGGACCATCGTGCTCGTGCCTGTTTTAAAGTTGGGATCTCACCAACATCCCCTAACCTCAGGAGTGTTTTGAATATTGGGCCTATGGGACTTCTGTACAGTCTCGTCATAACAAATGGGTCCTGCCCTGAGCTAGTGTGTGTTTACACCTGAGTCTGAGTCCTGCACCCACTCTCTGTGTTTGTGGGATTCACTCCCAGGCTTGAGCATCACTTCAGTTGTCATCTGCTGACCCTGCAGCGACATGTGTTAGAAGGTGACAGTAGACTGTGCTGTAATTGAGAGATTTCCCACCAAGCACTGCTGAACAGCAGTTTCATCAGCAATAGCTCGTGTTCATGGGGTGAAGGTATGCTGAGGGATTGGAAGAGAGGCACCATGTGCACATTGAGCCTTCCCTACACAGGCTCCACTCACTGACTTGCAGTGCTTTTTCCCCACTCACATGTTTTAAGTGCCTCTCCTTCACTCACTGCCTGTGTAGTGCTCCTTCCCCCTCACAGATTGTAAGTGCCTCTCCTTCACTCACTGCCTGTGCAGTGCTCCTCCCCCCTCACAGATTGTACGTGGCTCTCCTTCACTTACTGCCCTTGCAGTGCTCCTTCCCCCTCACAGATTGTAAGTGCCTCTCCTTCACTCACTGCCTGTGCAGTGCTCCTTCCCCCTCACAGATTGTAAGTGGCTCTCATTCACTTACTGCCTGTGCAGTGCTCCTTCCCCCTCACAGATTGTAAGTGCCTCTCCTTCACTCACTGCCTGTGCAGTGCTCCTCCCCCCTCACAGATTGTACGTGGCTCTCCTTCACTTACTGCCTGTGCAGTGCTCCTTCCCCCTCACAGATTGTAAGTGCCTCTCCTTCACTCACTGCCTGTGCAGTGCTCCTTCCCCCTCACAGATTGTAAGTGGCTCTCCTTCACTCACTGCCTGTGCAGTGCTCCTTCCCCCTTTACAGATTGTAAGTGGCTCTCCTTTCACTCACTGCCTGTGCTGTGCTCCTTCCCCCTCACAGATTGTAAGTGGCTCTCCTTCACTCACTGCCTCATGGTGCTTCTTCTCCTCTCACAGATTGTAAGTGGCTCTCCTTCACTCACTGCCTCATGGTGCTTCTTCTCCTCTCACAGATTGTAAGTGGCTCTCCTTTCACTCACTGCCTCATGGTGCTTCTTCTCCTCTCACAGATTGTAAGTGGCTCTCCTTCACTCACTGCCTGTGCAGTGCTCCTTCCCCCTCACAGATTGTAAGTGGCTCTCCTTCACTCACTGCCTGTGCAGTGCTCCTTCCCCCTCACAGATTGTAAGTGGCTCTCCTTCACTCACTGCCTGTGCTGTGCTCCTTCCCCCTCACAGATTGTAAGTGCCTCTCCTTCACTCACTGCCTGTGCAGTGCTCCTCCCCCCTCACAGATTGTACGTGGCTCTCCTTCACTTACTGCCTGTGCAGTGCTCCTTCCCCCTCACAGATTGTAAGTGCCTCTCCTTCACTCACTGCCTGTGCAGTGCTCCTTCCCCCTCACAGATTGTAAGTGGCTCTCATTCACTTACTGCCCTTGCAGTGCTCCTTCCCCCTCACAGATTGTAAGTGCCTCTCCTTCACTCACTGCCTGTGCAGTGCTCCTTCCCCCTCACAGATTGTAAGTGGCTCTCATTCACTTACTGCCTGTGCAGTGCTCCTTCCCCCTCACAGATTGTAAGTGCCTCTCCTTCACTCACTGCCTGTGCAGTGCTCCTCCCCCCTCACAGATTGTACGTGGCTCTCCTTCACTTACTGCCTGTGCAGTGCTCCTTCCCCCTCACAGATTGTAAGTGCCTCTCCTTCACTCACTGCCTGTGCAGTGCTCCTTCCCCCTCACAGATTGTAAGTGGCTCTCCTTCACTCACTGCCTGTGCAGTGCTCCTTCCCCCTTTACAGATTGTAAGTGGCTCTCCTTTCACTCACTGCCTGTGCTGTGCTCCTTCCCCCTCACAGATTGTAAGTGGCTCTCCTTCACTCACTGCCTCATGGTGCTTCTTCTCCTCTCACAGATTGTAAGTGGCTCTCCTTCACTCACTGCCTCATGGTGCTTCTTCTCCTCTCACAGATTGTAAGTGGCTCTCCTTTCACTCACTGCCTCATGGTGCTTCTTCTCCTCTCACAGATTGTAAGTGGCTCTCCTTCACTCACTGCCTGTGCAGTGCTCCTTCCCCCTCACAGATTGTAAGTGGCTCTCCTTCACTCACTGCCTGTGCAGTGCTCCTTCCCCCTCACAGATTGTAAGTGGCTCTCCTTCACTCACTGCCTGTGCTGTGCTCCTTCCCCCTCACAGATTGTAAGTGCCTCTCCTTCACTCACTGCCTGTGCAGTGCTCCTCCCCCCTCACAGATTGTACGTGGCTCTCCTTCACTTACTGCCTGTGCAGTGCTCCTTCCCCCTCACAGATTGTAAGTGCCTCTCCTTCACTCACTGCCTGTGCAGTGCTCCTTCCCCCTCACAGATTGTAAGTGGCTCTCCTTCACTCACTGCCTGTGCAGTGCTCCTTCCCCCTTTACAGATTGTAAGTGGCTCTCCTTCACTCACTGCCTCATGGTGCTTCTTCTCCTATCACAGATTGTAAGTGGCTCTCCTTCACTCACTGCCTGTGCAGTGCTCCTTCCCCCTCACAGATTGTAAGTGGCTCTCCTTCACTCACTGCCTGTGCAGTGCTCCTTCCCCCTCACAGATTGTAAGTGGCTCTCCTTCACTCACTGCCTGTGATGTGCTCCTTCCCCCTCACAGATTGTAAGTGGCTCTCCTTCACTCACTGCCTGTGCAGTGTTCCTCCCCCCTCACAGATTGTAAGTGCCTCTCCTTTCACTCACTGCCTCACGGTGCTTCTTCTCCTCTCACAGATTGTAAGTGGCTCTCCTTCACTCACTGCCTGTGCAGTGCTCCTTCCCCCTTTACAGATTGTAAGTGCCTCTCCTTTCACTCACTGCCTCACGGTGCTTCTTCTCCTCTCACAGATTGTAAGTGGCTCTCCTTCACTCACTGCCTGTGCAGTGCTCCTTCCCCCTCACAGATTGTAAGTGGCTCTCCTTCACTCACTGCCTCACAGTGCTTCTTCTCCTCTCACAGATTGTAAGTGACTCTCCTTCACTCACTGCCTGTGCAGTGCTCCTTCCCCCTCACAGATTGTAAGTGGCTCTCCTTCACTCACTGCCTGTGCAGTGCTCCTTCCCCCTCACAGATTGTAAGTGGCTCTCCTTCACTCACTGCCTGTGCAGTGCTCCTTCCCCCTCACAGATTGTAAGTGGCTCTCCTTCACTCACTGCCTGTGCAGTGCTCCTTCCCCCTCACAGATTGTAAGTGGCTCTCCTTCACTCACTGCCTGTGCAGTGCTCCTTCCCCCTCACAGATTGTAAGTGGCTCTCCTTCACTCACTGCCTGTGCAGTGCTCCTTCCCCCTCACAGATTGTAAGTGGCTCTCCTTCACTCACTGCCTGTGCAGTGCTCCTTCCCCCTCACAGATTGTAAGTGGCTCTCCTTCACTCACTGCCTGTGCAGTGCTCCTTCCCCCTCACAGATTGTAAGTGGCTCTCCTTCACCCACTGCCTGTGCAGTGCTCCTCCCCCTCACAGAATGTAAGTGGCTCTCCTTCACTCACTGCCTGTGCAGTGCTCCTTCCCCCTCACAGATTGTAAGTGGCTCTTCTTCACTCACTGCCTGTGCAGTGCTCCTTCTTCCTCACAGAGTGTAAGTGGCTCTCCTTCACTCACTGCCTGTGCAGTGCTCCTTCCCCCTCACAGATTGTAAGTGGCTCTCCTTCACTCACTGCCTATGCAGTGCTCCTTCTTCCTCACAGATTGTAAGTGGCTCTCCTTCACTCACTGGCTGTGCAGTGCTCCTTCCCCCTCACAGATTGTAAGTGGCTCTCCTTCACTCACTGCCTCACAGTGCTTCTTCTCCTCTCACAGGCTGCTCAGTGTCTTTCCTGCACTTCCCCCGTGCAGGGTGCTGTGGCAATGCTTTTTGCCCATTTGGTGCGGCAAGAACAAATGCTTGAATTCCTCTCACCCACTGGCAGTTGCTCTGGGCTGTATCCCACTTCAATGTTTTTCAGCCACTATGCCATTCCAGAAAGAGGCCAGTCAAATGCACGTTAGTCTTGGTCCTGCTTCATTGGAAGCAAAATCTCCCAGAAAAGGTCCCCTCCACACAAGCAACACCCGACCTGTTTCCGCCTACTTAGGTTTTGTCAGTGAGATAGGGAGAGGATGTGGCGTAATGGCCAGAGCTGCCGACTTTGGAGCAGACAATCCAGGTTGATGTCTCAGTGTCGGCTCAACATCCTGTGATTCTGGGCAAATCACTTAATCTCCCGGTGCCCATGGGCAGCGCTTGGATACCCCTACAGGTGATAAGCTGTGTTCTACAAATCCGAGTATTTATTTATGAGTCCTGTGGCGGGCTTAGAAGGGAACACTTGTCTTGGCATATCCACTGCACCTAGTGGATCTGCTGCAACAAGACCAAAGTGACGGAAGGAATGCTTGAATTATTCTCAGCAACTCACAATCGTTCAGGGCAGCACCCCGGTCCATCTTTTTTCACCCCTTGTGACACTCTAGACAGAGACCGGTCTAATGCAAATCAGTCAATGTCGTCATTTCCTAAAGATGTTTGTAACAAAGCAACCATGGGTCTATTTGACAACTTTTCCTTATCCTTTATGGCCTAGATCAGCACAGCTTATTGTCTCAAAGTGGCATTTACAGGAAAAGTGTATTCCCTCTATAGAATATGCTGCTCTTTATATCTATCTATCCTTTTGAAAAAAATACTTTCACTGGTTCCTTCCAACATTTATATGAAATGTTATTTGTATGTCCATCAGTAGCGGTCGGCAGTAGGTGTTTCTATAGGGCGGTGACGTAGGCAGGAGGAGGGGCAGGGTGGGGGGAAATAATGTATGGATTGCGGAGTTTTACAGGTAAGTAAACATTTAAATACATAAAACGAATTTCGTTGCGCACACTGCATCACCAAATGTGATGCAGTGCGCGCAACGAAATTCGTTTGATGTATTTAAATGTTTACTTACCTGTAAAACTCCGTAATCCATACATTATTTCCCCCCACCCTGCCCCTCCTCCTGCCTACGTCACCGCCCTATAGAAACACCTACTGCCGACCGCTACTGATGTCCATTGTTCGACAATTTCAAAAAGAATCTCAGCATGCAAACTCCTGAAGAGAGTTCCAATTCAGATCTGTTTGCCTGAATCACTGAGCCGCAGTAATGTAAAATAAATGCCAAGCTGTGACACTCCAGCTGCTCCCGATGGACTCTTGGGTCTGAGTACCGAACCTCTGATCCATCAAGGGTCATTGGAGGTGTGACTGTGCACACAGATAGCAGTGAAGTGAAGGAGTGGCCACAATATGTATGACTGAATTTGAATAAAACTCCTGAAATTGTCATTAATACACATTCAAACAATAAAGATGGCCTCTCCAATTGGAGCTATCCATTAACAGTAGTCATAAGTACTTGAAATCAAAATGAAATTAAATGAGAAAAGAATTTCTAAAGGTCACTAAACCCAAGGGTGTCAAAGTGATAAGCCAATCACAGAACATTTGCCCGCAGCGAATGGAGATTCTCATAGATTCATATAACTAAGGAGAGAAAAGCCAGGCTTTAAGATGGCAAAGACTGTATTTCAGAAATGTAAGCCGGTAAGGGGTTCCATAAATTTGCCGCAGTGAAGGATAAAGGTCGCTCGCCCCATCTGCCTTTGCAGAACTTCGGGACCACCACTTCCTGCTGGATGCCGATCCGAGCACCCTGGTTGGCATGCATCACTGAAGAAGGGCGAATGAGCTTTGGTCCCTTCTGGTGCAGTGTCAGGAGAACTGTCCAAAGAGCTTTAACAATCACTCACTTCCTAACCGGGAGCCAGTGAAAGGCACAAAGTCCTTCTCTGACAGAAAGATGCTTAGGAGTATTTGGATAAGACACGCTGTGACATTTTGGATGACCTGGAGCTTGATCAGCGAATAAATATTAATGTTCAAATAGAGTGCATTACACAAACCAGAGCGAGAAGTGGTCCTAGCAATATCCATTGAGGTGCGACGCTCTCCTGGAACTAATGGGACAATTGATTTCAAGGTTCCAATATTAAAGAAGCAGGTACTAGTAATACAGTCGATCTACATATTGCAACTCAAGGAATTGTCAAAAAGAACCCTGTGGTTTTTAGCTGACCCCACTGGGGTGGGAAAGGGACCATAAGATTTGGGCTACCATAAAGCCCAAAAACCATAACCTCGGTTTTGTCTGCATTCAACTTTAGAAAGTTGTCTTTCATCCAGTAACTGATACCTGTCATGCAGTGCTTTAATTTGTCAGACACCAAAGGTTTGTTGTCAGTAATAGTTATGATAAATTGTTTGTTATCAACATACAACTGAACCTCGAAACCTAAAGAGAGTACCAACGCAACTAGAGGGAGACATGAAGATTAAAAAGTGTGGGGCTAAGTGAGGAGCCCTGTGGCACCCCACAAGGTAAATTAAATGCCTTGGCCCTACACTGTCTCCAGCGGACAACTGGTACCCTGTCTGTGAGAAAGAAATGAAGAAGAATAAGCACTTCGGAATCCACACCGTTGTGCTTTAAGTAGTGAACCATGCATATGGGTGAAACCATATCGAAGGTGGCCGATACGTTAAGCATAACCAGGATAGCGGGTCCGCCATGGTCCACTTGGCCTCAAGTAGAGTCTACTGCTGCTACAAGCAAAGCCTCAGTACCACGCCCACTCCTAACCCCAGTCTGGGATGGGGGAAGGAGGTTATGGGAATCGATTAACTTTATCAGTTCCTGGTTGATGTATTAGTAGGCAGCAAGGAAACAGGAAGAAAATGTTCAAAGCCGTCCACATCTACATTAGGTTTCTTTGGTAGGGTAATGATAATCGCTTCTTCCAAAGCCCAGGAAAGGCTCCTGTTTCCAAAACCCGATTAAAGGTCTTCGCCAAATATTCTGCAACTGAGAAGCAAGCTGCAGAGTTTTAGAGGGGGGCACGGATCTACAAGGGAGCCAGATTTAATACCCATCCAAAGTTCCTTAACTTGAAAAACTGAGATCGAACTAAAGACATATAGCATTGGTGGATGTGTCGAAGAAGAGAGATGAGGGAATCTAAAAGGGTCATCATAAGCACTAGAGTTATCAAACTAATATATATTTAAAATGTTATGTCTAAAGTAAATAGGTAATTCATCATAGAAAGCTTGTGAGGTATTTGCAAGTTGCAAAGAGGGTAGGTTAGAAAGACACCTAACACCCTCAAATAGTTCCTATTAGAGGTTTTGGCTAATATTTTAGTCGAATAAAAAGTAGATTTAGCCACTAAAATAGAGCCCTTATATGTTAAAAGTAATGCGTTATGCTTAATTTTCTCGACTGGATACAAATGTTTGCGCCGTTTGATCTCCTGTCTGCGGCATAGCCGCCTAAGCTCTTTAAGGATGCAGAAACTTTGGGGCCTATTACTAACTAATAGCGATATTTATTGCTAACTAGGCTTTGCAACAATTTTTTTATCGCTAAGCATCGCCGGAAATTATAGCTGAGATAATTTGCTATTAGCAACATTTATCTCCAAAGCGATAATTTTTCCGGTGATAGCGTGGATATCGCTGAGAATACAGCGATATTTACGCATTAGCGACAAAATGCTCTTAGCCATGTTATCCACCTCCCATTGGATAACATGGCTAAGAACTGGTCTGAGCAGGCGTTAGTTTTTGGCGATAGCGGGAATATTTCCATCGCTACGCCCGCCTTACTAATAGGCGATAGCGATGTTAGCGACTGCTTTCAGTCGCTAACAGGTTGGGTACGCCCACTTTGCATGTCATTAGCGATAAATATCGCTGACATGCAAAGCGGGCCCCAAACCGCTCGCTATCGCCTAAAAGCTGTCGCTAACATCAGTTAGCGACAGCTTGCTAATAGTGATAGAATTATCGCCACTTAGCAGCCGAAAACGGCCGCTAAACCAGCGATAATTGCCTATCGCCCCCCTTGGTAATATGCCCCTTTGTTTCTATTAATATTCTTTACTTTTACGGGGAGTTGTGTAATCTACCCATCTTTGGTGAAAAAGAATTTGTTTAAAAACCATGCAGAGATCTTATAACTGCAGAGCAAAGGGGGCTGGAGGGAGCATGCTTCCTTGGTGAAGACTGTAGTTTATATAAAATCATATTGAGAGATGACTCAAAGAGTTCATCTGTTTGCTCCAGGTTAAAATAATGAAATGATCAGCTAACATATGCCGACAGGAATGTCCCCAGCAATGAGCTCATTTCATGATCTCGCCCATGATCTACCAAATCAAATGCCGTTCGGAAGCCGACGAAGCAGCAGCATAATCTTTCATTTATTTCCAGTGACTTCCAAGCTATCGCCCATGTAGCAAAACAGGGACCAGCTGTTGAGTAGTCTTCCTGGAAGCTGCCATGCTCTGTGGGAAGCAAATCATTTTCAGTTATCCACTCTTCCAGATGATGTTTATGAAAAATGATGTTTATTGACTGTAAAATGTCAAATAAATGATGTGACCAAATTATACACTGATGGTTAGTTCAAATATAATTCTGTGCACAGTTATTGAATAAGCAGATTGAACTGACTTGCTTCTGTGTGTTAAATTCCAAGATATGTCAATGTCTGTGCCCATCATTATTATTTGTTTTTAAGCTGAAGATAGTAAGGGAGGGTGTAACACCCACAATTGAAGGTGAAAAGAGGAAACATTTACAGACATGAAGCAGAGTTGGTGCTGCGGGTATACGATTGTAAATGTGACTGTACGTGACAGATACATATTGGGGCCATTGCAAAAATGGGACCTGGTTATGTTATGTTACGTTATAACTATTTATAGAGCGCACAAATACCACAAAGGTGTCTCAGCGCTGGCTACTCCTGAAACAGAGCCAAATTAAAAGAGAAAGACGAATTTTAAAAAGGCCACTTTATTAAAAAGGCCATGTTTTAAATGTATTTACTAAACATAAAAAGTGAAGGCAGGTCTCTGTAATTTGCAGCAGAGGAGGCAAAAGGGGTGACTATAATGAATGTACGGACAGAATTAACACCAATTCAAAAGGGTGCCAGAAGAGATAACGCCCATCGCGGTCGCTAATCCAGTAAATTCCCATAGGAATGACGGTGCCAGAAAGTGGTGCACCATACGAGTAATCTCTAATATATAACATCATTGGTGTTCTCCCAGAATATTGTATCCAAAATATTGTGCCACAAAAATGTCAGAAGCAAAATATCGACTACTACATTTTGCCCACGGTACCAACATGCAGGGACGTATAGATTTACTGTACGTATGTCGTTTGACAGCAAATAAAAGGTCTAGGTGCACAGATGTAGCGTTAAGAATAGTAACTCCATACTTACCTATATATACTTACGCTCACAATGTTGTGGTATTCAGTATTTAGTTCATGACATGTTTGTCGCACAATACTCTGTGGCTTGCTATTCTGCCATTCAAAAGCCTACATCCTGCCAGCATAGCTCAAGATGCTGGCATGATTTCTTTAGGCAGAGCCAGTGTTCATTAATGCAATGTTCAAGTATGATAATGTGCTACAAATAATGGAAATGTGCTCACGCTTTGTCAGTGATCAGTGTTATATGTGTAAGAGGCAGATCACTTACGTCATTTAGCATTGTTACAATGTGCCACTGGGGCTACTCTACTATGCCACACAGTGTTGCCTAATTATACTTCTTGCATTGGTAAATTGTGTGCATGGTGATGCCCAAGGTTCTGTTCGATTAGACACTGTATAGCTGCTCCAATATGCTCTGAGGTGCTGCATACACATCCTACTCTGCTGCTCAATTATGCCTCTTATGCACCGCTGTGCTGCCCTTTAAACCACTGGGGCTGCTTCATTATGCTAGGTGTTATAGTTCTATCAAAGCAGGTGACTGATAAACTTGAGATGTGTTTGAAAACGGTGTATGTCTAATTCTCAGATTCTTTGCCCTAAATAGAATATATAAGGGAGGCATTGATTAATGTCAGCTCCATCACTACCCAAGAGGCCGACATCTGAACAATGCGGACATACAGGAAAGATATACATTTGAATGCAGCCCCTTACTCTTTGCTTTTAAACCTTCATAGCATCCAGGCACCAAATATCAGAACAATCATAAATTGAAATGTAACTGAGGGAGTGGTTCTGTTGCTCAAAACGGTGGCGGCTAACGCCGGCATCCAAGAAGCCATATCCGGATGGAGATAAGAGGCTGGTTGATATGGCGGTTCTGCATCTGAAAGAAACATGGATGTTGTCTTCATACCAGCACCATAAAGCATTGTTCAGCTAATCACTTGTATCAGGAGCTGTGGAAACAGCTGGTGGGAGCACTCTATCTAGTCACCTCAGCTTTAATAGGGCACAAATACAACCCACCAGTTTGATATTGAGTTGGGGTTTCTTCATGTATCTAGATCAGTAGAAATGTATGACTCTTGGGGGGAGGAGGGAACAATAATGAAAACTGTACCTTTAACTGTTGCAATGAATCTAGTGTTACTCACATTCCAAGTAGAAGCTTGTTTCAGAGTGATCAGTGTAACTCAAAAAAAACCATTATAGTGAACATATCTTTGAAACCTTTGGGAATCCGAGTTGAGCGTGGTCCCTGATACTTAAGTCTATGATACTTTGTGAAACTTTTTAACTTATCTGCGGTGGAAAGTGCTCTTGAGAACAACGCTGTCTTGTTAGCCAGGGATGTCACCTTAAAGCGGATGCAGACAGGTAGTGGGAGCTGGTGAAGTTGGCTTTGCACTAAGTGATGTCATCGAATCATCTGGTCTCTAAGACCAAAGTGGTTCATTTTAGAAAGAAGCACAAAACACCATGCGTCAGTTTTTCTTAATAGTTGATGTTCTGGGGGCAGCTTAGCAATGTAGAAGTGAGGTTGTATGCTCAGGGGTATGCAGGGTTGTAAAGTATTGTATTTGAAACCTTTGGATACGGCTGGGGCTACCTTTGGCACTGTGTGAAGGCTCTGAGGGTTTGGAACGACCACATTTCGTGTAAATCAGGACATTTACACAAATTATGTTAGAAATTGTACATTTTGAATGAAAAATTCTGCTGACCCACTTGCATAAAAAAGCTCTGCAAAATGTAAACTTGCATTGAAAACGCCTGTGTACACTTTCCATGGTTGGTGGAGGTTTGGTTAGAGTGGAAATAATCTTGTGTTGTTTGGAAACACTTGGCTTCCACGAAGGAGAAGATCAACTACAAAAGTTTGCAAAGTTCGTGAAGGGTGCCAATTGGAAACTTTGCAAAACGTTGCCGATGAACAAACATTCGCTCAATGCGCAGTTCTGGTTCTGATAAGGAGCTGGGTTCTTGATCTGAGACTAAAATATGAGCTTCGAACGCTTTCTTCGCTCTCCTGGTTGTTTGGTCCAGAAAGCATCATATGTTCATGAGAAGAAGAGTGAAGGATAAGTCAGATAAAGCACGTCATGTTCGATTAAATCAAAACACGCACAAGCAATAAATATCAATGTCTACTAAAGGTTATTAGTCTAAGAGGACATTACACCTTAGTGCATTTCATTGAATGAAAGTAAAGTAAAATGTATACAAATTGTGAAATTTGTAAGCTTCTATCCCTAACGCTCATATACTTTACCCAGCGAATGTCGTCCTATGAGATTCAGCCTCACGGAGATCCCGGAGCTGTCCTCGGTGCTGAACGGGTTTGGTCTGTGGATCTACGGGCGCATGCAAGGGGTGCGGCAGATCTCGGCCACGGGGAAACAGATTCTACTATTACCATTGGGGTCTGGTTTTATAGACTAGTGTGGTTTTAGTCTTTTATGTGTATTTTGTAAAATAAGCCCAAGTACGAAGTTGATATTTATCAAAACTGAAATACCGTGCACTGTATTAGTTCCTAATAAACACAAGCAAGCTTACGGTCTCCTGGGTTACTATGGGCACTTTGAACCTCATAGTTGAGGTCACCCGGCAAAAGTTAATACCACCTCTTCGACCAGTCCTATATAATCTTGCACTGGCTAAATTTAAAATCCAATTGTGAGCGAACCCCGTTGATCAGAGGTTAGAATAAGGGTATCACTAAACAATAAAACCACGTTGGGCCAGATGTATCAAACAGTTTGGCCATTCTGTGTCTATGGGAAAGTGTGTTCATACATCTGGCCCAAAATTGCCATTATGATCTGGAATATGCGGCTAAGCTAGAGATAGGGGCAAGGCGGTGTCCTTGCACACTGGGCTGCCAGTATCTCTAAAACATTAGACAAAGCCCTGCTGCTTTAGTGGCTTGGGTACCATTGTGACTCCATCAGTTGCTGTGCTGTGTCGGATATCGGTTTCTGGACAAGATAGAATAAAATTGCCATTCGGATCTAGAGACTTCAATGCCAGAGTTGAGTTCTACCATTTACAATCCCTCGACCTGATGATGTAAGGATCAGCCTAGCGCAGTCAGTATAGTGGCCCCCAAAGAGTAGCGCGAGACCCTTCCCACAACCCATAGTGGTGTGATCTGCCTTCACTTGAAGCCATGCCCGGTAATAGGCGCAGGACTGTGGCAACAAAAAGGTTCAGGATGGCGCTGTCACTTCTGCATGCTTTGCTCCTCTAAGTATCTTTGTTGGCTCTGGGTACCTTGTAGGCATCGTCCGTGTCTTGCAGAGGTGGATGTAAAATGCTACCGCTTGATCAATGGGGGGTATCCTCTGTACTTAAACGCGTGCTCGTAGACGTCGGGCCGGTGCAGCAACATGGCATTTGGCAGATCTGTTTAAGGTTTGCTTCTGCGTAGAAGAGATGAGTAACTTTTATTTGGACTGTCCAGGAAGTGCCAGCATGGGTCCTTAAAGTCCCCTGTAAGAGGCCATAAGGTTTTTATGTGCTGACTAAAAAATGCCAAACCGTGTTCAGTTTTAGGAAGAGCTGCTCATGATCCAGCTTCACAGACTAATGGATCAACTTTCCCATTTTGGGGTCTAGACTGATCAGAGGGGAGCTGCAACATGCAGGCTTTTCCCTAGAGCCCGCTAGAAAACATGGGGGCTTGATATACTGCTTCCATTCACAGATTGTTTTTTGTCTACATCACAAATTGTAGATGTGCAGAGGTTTAAAAAACACAGGCCGCTGTCTGCTGCCACCTTTGATTGACTACAAAGGCAGAGATGAAGACCTGCAAGAAACAACAGACCCTTCACTTAGATTCCTAAATGGAAACTTAAAAATAAAAAAAGTCTGTGCCTATTAGAGAAAACTCGGCTGCTTTTAGCTAACACTTTTCCAGTTGAAAAGACATTGGGGAGATCAGAAAGTGCTCCTCTGGACCACTGCCTGCTCCCTCTGAGACCGCTGTCATGATTCCTAGAGTGGAAGATATCCCACGGGGACAGCTCCTACTTTGAGAATCAGATGCCACCCGCTGTGAAGTCTCTGTAACTTATCAAAAGGTTATGACCACAATTGAGGTTACAAACTATTGCCATGTTCATCTCTGAATCACAGGTGGTAGGGGAACACCCCTTTCATGTCATCTCCTATTTGCAGTTATGACAAAGTTGCAAAACCCCTTTTACAAGACTCTTCCGACTGGTAAAAGAGCTTTTTTAGATAGTTCAATATTATTTGCGTAACCAAAACCTGTGATTGTAAGAATATCAGGCTTTGCAATCACAAAGTACCGATGTTTATCAGGCCTCTAATTATATCTGGAGAAGGGTGGTAACACCATTTCCAAGCCAAGCATAGCAAAAATACTCCTTTTATGGAATATCATTCCTTCTCTGGAAGGGCTCCAGCACAGTTGTTTTGAGTTATTGAGAGAAAAATGTGTGTATACTAGTCAGCCAAACCCGACAGGGAGAACCTAGGCAGGGTGCGGAAACAACCATTAAAATGCAGTCATTACAACGCACTACCTTTACCACGCAACATCCTTAACATCGCATGAAACACAACTCAGGCATTACGATGCATGTCATTACAACACATGATATTACAACCCATGGCACTACAACGCATGCCATTACAACGCATTATAAGGTAAGTAATGGGAAATAGTACTTTTTATCCCTACACTATCCAACACTTGCACTACTGTTGCCCTAAAAGTATTATGCATTGTAATGGTATGCGTTTTAATGGTATGCATTGTAATGGAATGCGTTGTAAGTGTAGTGTCTAAAAATGCGTTGTGATGGCGTGTGTTGTAATGGTATGCGTTGTAATGGATGTTGCGATGTGAAAACTGCGTTGGAAAGGCATTCATTGTAAAAGTAGTTTCTAAAAATGCGTTGTGATGGCATGTGTTGTAAAATCATGCATTGTAATGGATGTTGCGATGTAAAAACTGCGTTGTAAAGGCTTGGATGGAAGTGGGTTGGGTGAGGTTCACATCTCCTAAAACATTTCTGCAGCCTCTTTCTCATAAGGTGCATTGCCTCCGGGTCACAGCAAAAAGGATGGTCCTTCAACCCCTCAAGTTATCTCCACCAATCTTGTAGCGATTCACCAGGGGAAGGAGGATATGTTTTAGACAAATGTAGGGTTACAGCCCTTATTTTCTCCTTGCCCTCACTTCTCCTCACCCTCTTCCGTATCCCTTTCCTCCTTTCCTTCCCACCCTCTATTCTTCACCCATTCTGACTGCTACCCTCTTGCCTTACCCCGTCACTATCGTCCTTGTTCACCCCCTTCCCTCTCTCCCAAGCCTTTGCTTTTCTATGTGCATCTTCAGTTCTCTCTCCGCTTTCCCTCCTCTGTCTTTGCCCTCTTTCCTCATCCTGCTGTGTCCGGGTGTGGTGCTGGAGGCAAGAGCCGTACAGCTTCACAGGTGGGGACATGCGCGTTGAGTGTCCGCCCTGTGTGTGTCCGCGTGTACAGTGCATTTGTATCACTGTGTGTGAGTGGGGGGGATTAATCAAGCCCAGCGCCAGCTGAACGGAGCGCAGCATCCAGCTGCCACTGGCAATTAAACACAAGAGATGCATCACCTGGCGAGAGAAAGGAGATGGAAGGAAGGGAGACACACAAGGGGAAGAGAGAGCGGGAGAAAGTGGGGCAAGCGGCGAGAGAGGGGCGGAGGAGCCGAGGCGGCAAGAGAACGAGGGATGGGTGGGAACAGGGGGGGAGGGGGGGGGGTGGAGGAGCAGGGCGAGAAGGGGCGACCGCGGAGCATGCAGAAGAGGGAGTAGGAACAAACAGAAAGAGGGGGGGGGGGTAAGAAAGAGAGAGAGAGAAAAGGCAAGAAGAAAGACTGAGAGGTAGAGGGAACATACAGACAGAGAGGAGGCAACAAAGAGGGAGAAGAAACAAACAGAGAGAGAGAGACAGAGGCGGCAAGAAGACAAACTGAGAGGGGAGGGAACAAACAGAGAGATAGAGGGGCAAGAAAGAGAGAGAGAGAGAGAGAGGCAAGAAGACAGACTGAGAGGGAGACAGGACATACAGAGAGAGGGGAGGCAAGAAAGAGGAACATACAGAGAGAGAGGAGGCAAGGAGAAAGACTGAGAGGGTGAGGGAACATACACAAAGAGAGAGGAGGCAAAAAGAAAGACTTAGGGGGAGAAGGGACATACAGAGAGAGATGAGGCAAGAAAGAGGGAGAGGGAACAAACAGAGAGAGAGAGAGACAGAGGCGGCAAGAAGACAAACTAAGAGGAGAGGGAACAGAGAGAGATAGGGGGGCAAGAAAGAGAGAGAGAGAGGCAAGAAGACAGACTGAGAGGGAGACAGGACATACAGAGAGAGGGAGGCAAGAAAGAGGGAACATACAGAGAGAGAGGAGGCAAGGAGAAAGACTGAGAGGGAGAGGTAACATACAGAGAGAGAGGGGAGGCAAAAATAAAGAATGAGGGGAAGAGGGAACATACAGAGAGAGAGAGGAGGCGAGATACACAAAGATAGAGAGGAGGTAAGAAGAAAGACTGAGAGGAAGAGGGGGCATACAGGGAGAGAGGAGGCAAAGGGAGGGAGAGGGAACATACAGAGAGAGAGAGAAAGAGGAGGCAAGACAAAAGACTGAGGGGGAGAGGGGACATACAGAGAGAGAGACAGGAGGCAAGAGGAAAGGCTGAGAGGGAGAGGGGACATACAGAGAGAGAGAGAGAAGGCCAAAAGAAAGACTGAGAGGAAGAGGGGACATACAGGGAGATAGGAGGCAAAAGGAGGGAGAGGGGACATACAGAGAGAGAGAGAGAGAGAAGAGGCAAGAAGAAAGACTTAGAGGGGGAGGGGACATACAGAGAGAGCGAGAGAGAGAGAGAGAAGGCAAGAAGGAAGACTGAGAGGAAGAGGGGACATACAGGGAGATAGGAGGCAAAAGGAGGGAGAGGGAACATACAGAGAGAGAGCGAGAGAGAGGAGACATACAGAGAGAGAGAGGAGGCAAGAAGAAAGATTGAGAGGGAGAGGGGACATACAGAGAGATAGAGAGGAGGCAAGAAGAAAGACTGAGAGGGGGAGGGGACATACAGAGAGAGCAAGAGAGAGTGAGGGAGAATGAGAAGGCAACAAGAAAGACTGAGAGGAAGAGGGGACATTCAGGGAGATAGGAGGCAAAGGGAGGGAGAGGGAACATACAGAGAGAGAGAGAGCGAGAGGAGGCAAGAAGAAAGACTGAGAGGGGGAGGGGACATACAGAGAGAGCGAGAGAGAGTGAGGGAGAGAGAAGGCAAGAAGAAAGACTGAGAGGAAGAGGGGACATACAGAGAGAGTGAGAGAGAGTGAGGGAGAGAGAGAGAGAGAAGGCAAGAAGAAAGACTGAGAGGAAGAGGGGACATACAGAGAGAGAGAGAGGAGACAAGAAGAAAGACTGAGAGGGAGAGGGGACATACAGAGTGAGAGAGAGAGGAAGCAAGAAGAAATACTGAGAGGGAGAGTGGACATACAGGGAGATAGGAGGCAAAAGGAGAGGGGACATACAGAGAGAGAGGGGGAGGCACCGAGGAAGAGGGAACATAAAGAGAGAGGGAGAAGGGAAGAAAGAGGGAGAGGGAACATAGAGAGAGAGAGAGAGAAGACAATAAAGACTCCTAGGGACAAGCGCTGGGCTAGGGTGGACGAGGGAGGGAAGCAAGAGAGAAGACGACGGAGAGGCGAGAGATAGGGTGTCTGCCAGGGAAGAATGACCGCGTTAATTGGATGCAGAGCACTGAGTAAAGGGAACAGGGAAACTACAGGAGAAGGGCGTAAGAGAGACGAACAGGACAAACAAGGACCTAGAAGCAAGGAGGAAAAAAAGGAAGTGCGGCAGAGGAAGAGTGGTGGAAGGCTGACAAAAAAGGCAGGGGCGCGAGCTAGAGAAGAGCAGCAGGGAGAAACAGGAAGGAGGAGCACGAGGGGGAGGGGCCTCGGTGCCGTCGGATTGCGAGGGAGAGGGGTGCAAGGCAGAGAGTGGGGATGGAAGGGAAAGAGAGAACAGCCAAGTGGAAAGTGAGAGGCGAGGACATCTAAAACCGCTGGGTGGAGAGAGGGAGGAAAGAACAGCTGTGGGAGAGCAGGAGAGGGCAGAGAAATAAAGAGAAAGAAGCGAGATAAAGATATCTGCGGGGCAAGAGGGAGTTGGAGTGAGTGAGAGAGAAAGAGGGAATAGCGAGATCAGTAGTCAGCAAAGCGTGAAGGCGAGGCACTGAAGGCAAAGGAGTGTGGGGCAAAGCAGCAGAGAGTAATGTAAAGTTAACTAGGGAGAACATAGAAGGATGGGAGAGATGGAGAAACACGACGCAAAGAGAGGGAGCGAGAAAACGAGAGAGAAATAAAAAGCGGGGGATTAAAGAAAGCAGTGTATGTCCCCATAAAAAGTGCCAAGATCATTAAGAAGACGGAGCAGAGAAGGAAGACACAGAGAGCGGCATTAAAAAAAGCGAAACATAAAGGGAAAAGGGACCCACTCGAGTGAATATTAGAGACACGACTGGACAGCAGGTAGCTACAGGGGACCCCTAGGGACCTGTGGAGGGCGGGAAAGGGGGACTGGAGAAGGCTGGATGCAACGAAGAGGCGGTAAAGCTCGAGGGAAAGTGTGAGAGAGAGGGGGAAAGAGACGGAGAAAGAGAGGAAAACAGAAAGGGAGAGAGGAGCAGGAGAAGGGGGAGAGGCGGAGAAGAGAGACGAGAGTGCAGTGAAATTGTGAAGAAAGTTAAGGATGAGACAGCTAGAGGAGGAATGAGTGGAGGGGAGAAGAGAGTGTTGACAAAAGCGATATTGGAAGTGACGGTGGGAGGCTGAAAGGGGAGGCTGGAGGGGGAATGGTTCGGGTCGGAGGGCCTGAGGATGGCCGAAGGAAGGCAAAGGGATGCTTAGAAAGGCGACGAAGGGACAGGGAGAGGAGGCTGGAGGGAGTGCATGAGCTAGATGAGGCAGGGGTTGATTAAGGAGAGCAGGAATAATCAAGTATATTATAGGAGGCTGGAGGTGGCGGAAGGGCACGTCGTGGCTGGCCGCAGAGGCGGCAGGAGCCCTCGCTGGACAGCCGTGAGGTGGTCCTCCACCTCACAGTGTTGGGCTGGTGTGGTGGATGTGGGCGTAGGATCCTGGCAGCCACCCTCAGCACTGGCCGTCGTGTCCCCCCCTCGCCTCGCCGTGAGTGGTTTGCGCCCACCCTCCGCTCTCAGCCGGCTGGCGGCCGGGCTCTGACTTGGGAGAGGTTCAGCTCATCCCCTACGCCACACTATCTCCTCCCACTGCACTGGGAACCGCTGCCTGACAGGGGGATTCCTCGAGCCTGCTGCACGTGCCTCCCTCTCACCTGCCGTCAACTGGGCTCGCGGCGGGCCAGCAGGTCTCCTCTGGATGCAGAGGGTGGTACCCAGACCCCCGCCAGTGAAGCATCCTCAGGGAACGGGGCAGCGCCCTCTGCCCCCGAACGACGCGACCTGCTCGTGAATGATGCGCGCGTCTGGGAGAGAGAGTGGCGGGGATTCCCATGGCTGGATGTGCGCAAGGCGCTCGGATACCCCAGGATTGGAACGTGACATGTTCTTCAGATAACATGGGCAGGAAGAAACAGCCCTGCCGCCAGCAGAGACGGGCGCACGCGAGAGGACTCTTTAGGAGTGCCAGCATCGGCTGCCGAGACCTTCTGCTGCCATCCTAGGAGAGGACAGGATCCGGAGACCCCCAAGAGGGTGCCAGCCATCAGCACAAAGGTCGCGTGCGCTTCTGAAGGAAGAAAAGACCCCCCAAAGCAAAGACTGCCCCTTCTGACGAGACAAAGTCCCAGGGATCACGGAGGCAGAACACAGCCTGGAAAGGTCTCTTAGAACCCAAAGACGTCCAAGAGCACAGGCTACTGTGCACCTGGCGTAACAGAAGGCTCCGTGGAGGCCAGAGAAGGATGCTCCAACCCACAAGATAAAGGCTGCCAGGAGTCCTATTTACGAGGAGAACCCTGGAGACCAAGAAGGACAGGCACCCACGAGGCACCAGGCAACCTGCGCTCCTGGGAGGCTGGCCGGGGGGCTGCCATGTCCTTGAACAGGCTGGAAGGGCTGCCGCAGGAGGGAGCCGGGGGGCGCCGGGGCACGCGAGTCAAGAGGGCGGTGCGCATCTCCAGCCTAGTGGCTCAGGAGGTAAGTGCTCACTTTCGATGAAGCATATTAGGTGTGCACAGGGCGGGCCTCTCGAGGGGACCTCGGAGGCGATTGAAGTTTCCCCAAAAAGCCTTTATTGCTCATATGCTATGCATTGAGGAAGCAGTTTCAAGTTATCTGTACTGATCTGCTAGTTTGAACAGAAACCTATATAGGTATATATGTATGAGTCGGAACCAATGAGGCTGGACCACATATCTCTGTATATTCAAATAATGGTGACTTTTAATGGCAGTGGTTCATAAAATATTTAGAATTTCTATTAGGCTACAGCACTTCCGGTCCAAACCTTCTAGTCCCCCTTGAGTCATCACTCCAGAAGGAGTGTTGTGCGCTATAAAAGTTCAGCTCTTACTACTGTTTGTGCTTCTTTGGTCCTTATGCGGCACTTTTTTGTCCATCGAGGGCAACCTGTGTGATCTCATGTACATTCGACATTTGTGGTCTGTAGCTGCTTGTGATTGGTGGGTTCACTTTGTACGGCACTCTAGCTGTGTGGGCACAGAGATCTACACACAGTGACTCCAGCGATTCACCTTGTGGCCCTTGACCCCTTTGCCTCACCTTCAATCATCAGGGGTTGCAGTTCTGGACTGGCAATGAAGTCAACAGCTATTCTCATTAATCTAAACACACATTGAGGGTTGGGAAACTGAATGAAATCTGGGTGAGCCTAGCCCTTCTCTTAGGGCACAGGACTTTAGATTTTGGGACTGCCCCCTCCTGGAGGGCATGAATTGATCTCCGGGGGACACCAGCCTCGCACTAGGATTTTTATTTATTATTCCCATAAGGAGCAGAAACAAATATCATGGGTAACAAGCATCGGTAATACATCGGTTTTTCCAAGTATTGCATATAGAGCTGTTTTCACCAATCATCGTCTGGCAGAAGGAAAGAGCTCCCTGACAGATAGCACAAGAGTGGGGAGGATGTGGCGCAGCAGCCGAAGCGGCTGACTGGAGAGCAGGGGATCCCAGTTCGAGTCTCAGTGGCGCAGTGAAACGTCCTGTGATTCTATGCAAATCACTTAATCTCGCTGAGTGATGTATTGTTATATAAATATGCTGCAAGAATAAAGGGCAAAACTTTATGAAATTATAGTTCCATCAAAGCAGATATTAGCAGTATTCCGGGGGTGGGAAACTGATAGGAGAAGCAGACAAGGAACAAGCATTGGTAACTGCAGGAAAATATACTGCAGCCAATAGAAATGGAGGAAAGGTAAGTGGTAAGCACAGGAACCAATGAGAAGCAAGGAAAAAGAGGAGGGGGGATGTAAGTCCCTTTTAAGTTTATATTGAAACAATAAATTACTAGGCGAAACCTAAAAAGGGCTTTGCTTCAGTAAAAGAAAACAGGCTGCGAGGCACTCTGTAAGGGCTGATAGCAATGTATTTTTAGTCATATGCCTCGGTTGGTGTCAGGGTGGGGGTAGGGGGCACTGAAGCGCTTCTAATAACCCTCAAAGTCATCCCCCCCCCCGTTACTATAAAGGACCACACTATTTGTAAACTTTAAGGGAGTCCAGGCTGCCACAAGCCTGTTGGCAATCATGTAATTGATTGCATTTTTATAGTGCTTAATGCAACAGTGGTAATTTTTGAACTGGTAAATATATATTCACAGGTGTCAATATTGCAGACTGATGAGAACATAAGTTTGTTATTCTGGGGTGGGGATGTCGATTTTTGCTTTATACAAATATGAGAGTCTGGCATTAAACATTTTCTAACCCATTTCCCTTGGCATCTCTGAGACCTGCTGCAAGTAAAGAGCCCAGGCTTCTCTGGCTGGGAGAACCTTGAATGCGTAAACGTTCCTACTAAAATATAAGGCACATCCTTCCCTGCCTCTCTCTCTGTCTGTATGTCTTTCGGTTAATCTGCCAGTCTGTCATTCTTTCTGCCTCCCTGTCTACCCTGGTCAGACATCTTCACGTGCAGAAACGAGAGCTTCCTTCTACACATAAGATTATCCATGACTGAAATGCACATTGTTTCTGGACTGAGGTGCGTTGCCAGTTTATTATACCATAGGTCACTTTCTTTGATTTGCAAGTACATTTTATGATTGATAAACAGATCCCAAACTTTATCAAATCAATGTACAAACACTTGCATTTCTAAGGCACAATCATCCTTTTTTCGGAATGATTGAACCCTCTAACACATCTATCTCTCTATCTCTCTATCTCTCTATCTCTCTATCTCTCTATCTATCTATCTATCTATCTATCTATCTATCTATCTATCTATCTATCTATCTATCTATCTATCTATCTATCTATCTATCTATCTATCTATCTATCTATCTATCTATCTATCTATCTATCTATCTATCTCCCTCCCTCACTCTATCTATCTATCTATCTATCTATCTATCTATCTATCTATCTATCTATCTATCTATCTATCTATCTATCTATCTCCCTCCCTCACTCTATCTATCTATCTATCTATCTATCTATCTATCTATCTATCTATCTATCTATCTATCTATCTATCTATCTATCTATCTATCTATCTATCTATCTATCTATCTATCTATCTATCTATCTATCTCCCTCCCTCACTCTATCTATCTATCTATCTATCTATCTATCTATCTATCTATCTATCTATCTATCTATCTATCTATCTATCTATCTATCTATCTATCTATCTATCTATCTATCTATCTATCTATCTATCTATCTATCTATCTACCTACCTAATTATTCCTACACATAGGTTTCACAACCTATAATACACAGGAAAATTGCCACCCATTGCTTTATTTGGAAAGATATTACAAAAATGGTGACTGTAAACCACGGGGGAAGCTTAAAAAACACATACACAAATATATATATAACACACAAACAAATTAATAAAAAGCTTGATTTCATGAGACGTAACACATAATAACTTAGTTGTTTAATTATTTATTTATCAGCAGTTTAAAATAGCACAAACCGCATCCAACAAGGTAACATAGTACATTGCATTGATTAAGTACCCGATTTAGAGTTTGGCTTATGTCCATAGCAAAGTTGTATATGTGTGATTAATTAAAACTATTACAATGTGTAATTTAAAATAAACAAATCAACAATTTTAGTTATTTCACATTCGTGAAGTATAAAAAGTCTGATTGTGATTACTTTTAAAATTTCACAATTGAATGTCCCTACTGTTTTCAATTTATTTCTGCCTATGTACATTTTACACTTTTTAATTTTATTTAAAAAAAGGATTGTCCCCGTTTTAAACAAATAATTAATGTGTTCTGACACACACACATTTTCAAATAGTTAAATGGAGCCCAAAGTAGTCTACAAAGATCTGTTAAAACTGGGCAAGTGCAGAGTATATGCAATATTGTTTTTTTCATAAGTAAAGAGCCTGTGCCTGCCTTTAATAGCGGTTTCGATCCAGGGAGGATTTGAATCCATGGAAGGGAATCGGCCAAATCTGAATAGCATTAATTTCTATTTTAAGAGTACTGAAAGCTCTTTAGCTAGGTAAGATTGCAATCGATTTGAGACATAGCTGATAATATTCATCCATGCATGTGATATTTTACATAAGTCTGTTTTATCCTGCAGTAAAGATGTACATTTAAAGGATTTATTTACTGCTTTCTTAAAAGCGCTTAAACTTCCCTACATATCGTGTAATCCTACAGTTTTTAAGACTATTTCCAGATCACTCAGCCATGGATTATTACTTCTGGATTTTACAATTTCTGTCCATATCATTTTCTTCAATGTGTCTGTGGAGGCTGCCCATTGCCTGTAACATAATTTCAAATAGGTGCAATGGCGTGCCAAGGATTGTCTCACCAGGTCAAATTCCAGTCTTACTTGCACTTGCAGGGCATTTCAGGGAAGATTAAATCATTCTTTATATATCTTGCAAATAATAATGTCAGCAATGCGGCTTCTATTGTCTCACCTGGTCAAATTTCAGTCATATTTGCATTTGCCAAGCATTTCGGGGGAAATGAAATAATTCTTTATATATTTTACAAATAATACTATCCAACAAAGTGGCTTGACGTAATATAATTCCTTTATTTAAATATAAAACATATCTTTAAAAGATTGCACAAATCACATTGTGTACAGTTTTATGAGTAGAAAATGATTAAAAGAGTAGAAAAATAAAATATGATCGTAAGCATGCTAGATAAAACATTTCAATTTGTAGATTAGCCCTCCCGGTCTTTACAAGTGTCTATTAAAATACATGTTCAGTCTTGACAATGCGCCGAGGCCTCAGCAGTGTCCATTTTATCTAGGTTGCGGTATGCTTGCTGAATAAATTTGGCCAAATTTATATTTAAAACAATGTTATCTAGAGACTAAGCAGCAATAATGGCATGCCTACAGGTCCGAACTCCCAGCCTGTTCCATTCTGGTTTGAGCAGACACCTGCGTTGAGAATTAAATAAGGGACAGATGCAGAGCACATGCAAAATTGTTTCTGTTGCTGACCCGCATCCTCTACATGTTGTGTCCTCCTTCTTACGGCGCCAGGTGGGTAGATTTTGAAGAAAGCGCCAATCTCCCATTCTTAGGGCAATCAGGCAGCGCTTTAGGTGAAGTGAAAATGTCGTGAAGAGGTAGGCAGCAGGGGTTAATCGTTTGTAGGAATTGACTACTGCCCAGGAATGACTACGTTTTGTGACAAGAGCTTTATCTGTAGCCAGAGATTTCAGTCTTACACATTTTTTGATTATATTTTTAAAAACAGTCTGACTGGGGTTAAGAGCCCAAAGGTCGGCAACTGACATTTGATGGATATAGTCATTCAGAAGGCGGCCGAATGTTCCCCCTGGATTAGTCTCATTGATATCTTTCCAGATTAGTGATTCTAGTGTGCCTGGTTCGGCCTGTTAATTTATGACAGAGCTTAAGATAGGTGCCAAACATTAGAGGCTTCTTTCCCCTTTAAAGCCTGACTGCCATATGTCAGAGATGTCAGATGTCAGAGCTGGAAGATGTTTGCAGTTTATAACTTTCATCATGGGTTACAATGATGGCCTCCACAGTTTCTTCAATAGTGATTTAAATGTAAACCACAGACAATGGTCTTTGAATCTTATCAATGCCAAATGGTAAATGAAAGTGCCCGATGATGGAACAGAATACCAAGTAGGTCGAGTCTATCATAATTAATTTTATTTGTATACCAGTGGCAATATTGCAATAAGTGCCTGGGGGCGCAATGGGCGTTTGCCCACTTTGGTATTATGAAAGAGGGCTCAGACACTTGTGCATACCCTTGACTAATACTGATAGCACTGTTGCACTTAAAGCACCAATGCTATTTTCTGAGGGTGTTCCCTCATTTGCACAGGGGTGTGCCCTATGCAAATGAGGGAATCCCTTTGAATCTGTGCCCGGGCCATATTGCGGGCGCAGAGGCAAAGAAGCTCTTTGGAGGGGCACTGACAGTGTGCCATGTAAAAGGGGGCACACTGACAGGTCGCCTCCTGAGAACAGCACTCTTCATGGGGTAAAGGGGGTCCCATGGACCGCCCCCATGGGGATATCCCCTTGCTAGCAGGTGCAATCACTGACTACACCCCCCCTGCAAGGGGATCTCTATTCCCCTGTAAAAGTGCAGTCCACCTACACTGTGAAAACACAGAGCAGCTGCTCTGTGTTTTCACATGAATGCACAGCCCTGGGTGCAGCGCAAGTTTGTGGCTGCCCTGGGGGCAGCGCATACATCCTAATAGGGTGCATTGTCATTGTTAGCGTCTGGCACACTTTTTATAAGGTGCGCCAGGCACAAACAATGACAATGCATAATATGGCCCCAGGTGCCTGATTTCCTTATGTTCCATTCAAAAATAATAGATTTAGTTTTTTTCCAGATTAATCTCTATTCTGTAAGTGTAGGTATTTTTAGCTTAAGATTTTACCAA